>NC_133664.1:189016218-190216218 GCF_037893015.1 Macrotis lagotis | reverse complement strand
TTGTAAATCTCTTCCTGAAATGCACCACTTTTCAAACCCTGAAGCTCCTGGATTCAATCACCAGACAAGTTATTAAGTTCCTCTTATCCTCCTATACCTTTCTTTGGAGTTCTCATGTAGCATCCCTAGGAAGCCTAAGAGAGAAGTCTGAAGAACCCGTTTTCCCCATTCTATACACTGATACAAGAGGCAGAGCTGAGAAGATTGAAAATTCTCTTGAATTCCCTAGAAGTTTGGGAAATGAATAGAGGGATAATTTATTGCTTGATTCTCATCTTTTGTTCAAAATCTTTCTGGCCATCGTAAATTTCTAGGATATTAAATGATTAATCCTAGCTGATCATAGAAATTCAGAGGAAAAAATGTATGTTCTATTGGACAATGGGTAAATAGATAATGAATAGGTTCTAGGAATTTGAATGTGACAATGAGACACTACATATATATTAACACATGTATGTAGTGAGAGGAATATCTATCCTGGTTATACAAATGATCATACAAAACATACTCTAAGGATTAGACCTTCATTGGCCAATCCTCCATTACATAATTTTTCACTACAGACAGTGATTACAATCTTTGTGCTTGGATCTGACTTAAAAGACAAATAGGGGAGCACACATGAAATTTGTTTTTTGGTTGTAGGTACAGTAGTGATATGAAATGCTCATCTACTGTGGTTTATTCTCCCTCTCCTCTCCTCTCCTCTCCTCTCCTCTCCTCTCCTCCCCTCCCCTCCCCTCTCCTCTCCTCTCCTCTCCTCTCTCCTCTCCTCTCCTCTCTCCTGCTCCTCTCCTCCTCTCCTCTCCCTCTCCTCTCCTCCCCTCTCCTCTCCCTCTCCTCCCCTCTCCTCCCCTCTCCTCCTCCTCTCCTCTTCCTCCCCTCGTCCTCCCCTCTCCTCCCCTCTTCCTCCCCTCTCCTCCTCCTCCCCTCTCCCTCTCCCCCTCCCTCTCCCCCTCCTCCTCTGCTCTCCTCTTGGATTTCTTTGAAATCTAAGAATGTCCTGAAAGTTTCAAAAGAAAGCATTGGATTATTTTGAGTTGGGTTGTCTTCTGGTATTTTTCAGCATTGTTTCTCTTGGTCACGTTGATTGAAATCTGGCTTTATTACCACATAAGTTGGTTTATTACTCCTCCAAAATTAATTTTACCCCACCCCCACAAAGAGATACAATTTAGCACAAATATTTTGCTTTTGTGCTTTATACATATACTGTGTCTTATACATTTACAAAGGGAAAAGGTTCACTGAAAAGATATGTATGAGAATAGAGAAAGCACAGTTTAGGTAAATATGTTAAAGTTGCCTTTTTTTTTAGGATATATACATATATCTTTATATTCAAATCTTTAGGACAGATACATATATAGACATATGTATACATATTCACAATACATATATATATATATGTATGTATATACACAACCAAATTCACATATATACATATAAAAACAGGATTTTGAAATACCCATTTTCATTCTGGTTCAAATTACTGAACCAAAGCAGGGAAAACTTTTTTTTTGTCCTTTTTCACCTGAGTGGAAAAGATGGCTCTTTTCATAATTGTCATATCATCTCGATCCAAGATCTTGTTCAAATCAGGAATTTCTCCTCTGTAGAGGAAATATACAGAATACAGCAAATTGGTATCAACTTGAAACAATTCCCAATAAAAGATTCAAAGTTTATAAGAGGGGTGGAGGAATTCCATCTCAACAAAATAGGTTCTCATATGCAAAGGATTCTAATCCATTTGACTATATAAGAAATATTTAACATTAACTTTCAAAGTTAATTTCATCTCTTAATGGGATTCAGTCTTTATAGTTGGCACACTCTACCAGAGGACTATTTACTGAAGTTCTTTCTGCAATATACAGTTTTCAATGGAGATCCCTAATCTAAATTGGACTAGTAACAACAAATGATTGAGTCCATCCTATTATACATCAGTATCCATTCAGACAACTACCATTATGACAGGTGAATTAAAAAAGAATCTTCATATATTTATGAAAACCTGACATTAGAATTCAGTCTTTTATGTAAAAACATTAACAAAGTCAAAGTTGACTTAGAATTTGATTGCATAACAGCTTCATATATAATGCATATTATATTGCTTGCCTTCTCAAGAAGGGGGAGAGAGAGAGAGAGAGAGAGAGAGAGAGAGAGAGAGAGAGAGAGAGAGAGAGAGAGAGAGAGAATTGGAAATAAAAATAAATAAAGCAAAAATAAATAAATAGAAATTAAAAATATTTTTAAAAGAATTTGGTTATGTGATTAAAAGTCATTTTCATTAGGTATCACAAGAAAATTCATTGTTTATATCAGATAGTGGGATATATACTAGACAGCTTATTTAGCACATCTTTAGAAAAGTCTTCATACATGGTATACCTAATATTACTTATATATGTATGTATATATTATGAATATAAACTATTTTTAAAAGTCTAGATGTTTGAAACAATGTGTTCAGGATACCTACCTTAGAAGAGCATCATAGAGTTTCTTCCCAAATTTTTCTTTCACTGAATTTGCAGTGTCCCTAATTAAAATAAAATATTTCAGAATTAATTTTTGGTTTCACAGTTTTTCTTATTTAAACCTTTTCTTGCTATTGGAAAAAGTTAATATTATACTTCCCTTAAAAAGGTGCTGATAAACCACATATTGGGAAATAATAGAATAAATTATGATGCATAAATTCAAAGAAATATTATCATGCCATAGAAATGATAAAATGGACAGTTTCAGGGAAAGCTATGAAATCCTCTATGAATTGATCCAGGGTCAAGTACATAAATCCAGGAAGTCTAAAGAAGAGAAAACAAATGCTTGGGGGGGAAATGAAAATTTTTAAATCAAAAAGAAAAGAATTTGTAGTGACAACCGGAAATTAAGACAAACTCTTCCTATTTTCTACAGTGTCTCCCAGTTTCTTATTTAAATCCCAGTCTAATCTCCAGATTTTTTGGTGGTGTCACATCTAAACTGTTGAGAATTTTGCCCATATTTTATATAAAACTTTAATTTTAGCTTCCATTGACAAGTACAGGAATTCAATTATATGCATATATACATACACATATATATATGTATGTATGCATATATTAAATGAGGGTATAAACATGAATAAATGAAATAAAAATAGATTGTAAATGATTGTAGTTTGTAAAGTTTCTCTAATTGATGATTCTTAACACTAATTCAAAAATGTATGTATTGACTTTTGAACCTAATACATATATCATCTAATTGTGATTTTTTTTATTTTTCTGTAAAAATTGCTCTTATTGTTGTCTTTAACTACATAATTGTAATGAGTGCATATTTATTCAGCATCACTTCATATAGGTCTCACATTTCTAGGGATATATACCATATTTTGTTGCTTCTTAAAAGCACAAACACATCTCCTATCATTACTATGTATTGTATTTATTCAGTCATTCTCTAATAATTTGATACCTACTTCTTGCTATTACAAAGTGTACTACTAACAATCATTTTATATAGATGGGTCTTTTTCCTTCCTGGCAGCAAAATTACTGATGTTACAGTCTATTTAGTATCTCTGGGTCAAAGGATTATGCACATTTTTGTGACATTTATTGTCAGAAATTCTATCATAATTCTGTCATAATGCTATTTTTGTCTTCTAAAAATATGGAATGAATTCTCAATAACAAAAGAGTATTGTGCCAATTGTTATCCTCTGCCAGTTAAAACATTTTAAACCATCAAGACTTTAAAAATATCTACAATATTCAATTCACTGTATTGAGCACATGGGAATACAATGACAGAAATACAACAAGAAAGTAGGATATGATATGTATAAAATAAATGCAAAATATATTCAAATAAATGCAAAATATATCCAAAGTAATAAAAAGTAATTTCAAAAGGAAGATAGCACAATTTTGGGGATTAGGAAAGGCTCAATGAAAGAGGTAGCATCTAAGGTCTACTTTGATAGCTACCTCAAGCTAGGGACTCTGAAATAAAGGAAGTATATAGATATGGTGGACCACTTCTGCAAAATCTCAGAAGTCGAAAATGGAAGTTAATGACAGAAAACAACTGATCAGTTTGACCTCCTAGAACAGAATTGTGAAGATTAGTAGTAAGAAAGAGACTAGAAATAAAGTAGATGGAAAGAATTGGACAGATAGGTAGTTAATGCCAGACTGAATATTTTGAACAGTTTATTACACAAGAAGAAATAGGAAGCCATTGAAGAATTTGAATAACCGGGTAATAAAGTCAGGTCTATGGTTTAGAATATCAATTTAGCAATTGAGTGGAGGGCGGATTGGAAAAGGAATTTAAGGAAGGCAAGGGAACCAATGAGGAGGCTACTATAGTAGTCCATTTGGAAGGTTATAAGAATCTGAAATCAAGTAGAAGTTGAAGGTTAAGTCTCCCATTCTCCATCCACCCATCCACCAAGCTGGCCACAAGAGGGCAAAATACAATTTAGTTTTACTTTCAAGTTGTGGGCAGTCATTATTTTATCTGTTGAGAGGAAGGAAAGAGTCCCACACAATTCTAAGTTGTTTAAGCAGCAAATAGCACTGACAGGGTATGGAGAGGCAGAATAAATTATTATATACCAAGAGGTTTGGGGAGGTTGGGGAAGTGGCTGCCCACACAAGTATCAGTGAGGACTCTGTTCAGATTTTCCATTATAAATTTGTAGTAGATAAAATTATGAATTATTCTCAATAGGTCTTGAAGGTCCCTTTCAGCTCTTTATTCCAAGACTTTTCTTCTAAGACTATGGGGACAGGAAGGGAGTTGCACAATCATGTATCCATGTTATCTAAAGCATATTTAGATGATCTAAATTATTGCAAATTTAACCTAAATAATCAGTTTCCCTTCATAACACTTAATTTTCAGGGTTGTTATGAGATCAAATGAAATAATATTTGTAAAATGCTTACCAGAGTTTTTAACACACAGTACTCAATAAATTTTATTTCCTTCCTCTCAATAATTTATAATTGTTTTATTTTTAAATAACAATGTTTTATTTTTGCATCCAAAGGGTTTTTTTTAAAATGACTGTCCACAGTTTGAAAGGGAAACTACTACAATGTATTGTACCCTTTTGTAGCCAACTTGAAGGTGAATAGATGGAGAAAGATAAACTTTGGGAGAAGAAATGAATAACAATCAGGATTTTGATACTTTGGATTGATCTGAAGGCCAACAGGTTTGCTATTCCTCCAAAGACAGAAATGAATCCCAGGTAGATACAAATATTCCAAAATTTTCTAGTGTCCATATGAGATGGAAGAACAGGAATTACCAGATTTTTTTTCCTGAACCTCTTTGTGTATGAAAGATTTCATCTTATTCCTCTTTTTTCCCCCATAGAAATACTCATATGCTATGGAAACATATATATATATATATGTACATATATATATATATATAATATATCTAAAATATATAATCATAAAATATTATTCCTAGTTTAGCTGATTCTTGGATGAGACCTAGTTTCCCTTGTCTTAAATAAATAATATTCTAGATTTTCCTTTTCTTTTCTCAAGTTGGCTATATATACCTATGTAGCTAAAATTAGGTCTAGTCTTAACTACTTACAAAATCTTTTTTTTAATTTAAATTAATGAAACTAGTTTAATAACATTGTGCTTGTGAGTTAAATTTCGCATTTTTCCCCCTTCTGGCACAGGATGAAATTTGTCCATTTATAGGCTAGAATTAAACTTTAATATTTTTAGGAAATAATCATGCAATTTCTTGAAAACTCTACTTAGGTTTTTACCATCATGTTTCTCTTGATCTGGTGATTCAAGCTATTTGAACTCTGCTTACTAAGTTTATCATCTTTGCTTGTAAAGTTTTTCAAACTTTGGTCATGTTTAGTGATTTTTGCCTCCCAAAATGAAAATTTTATTTCTTAGTAATTCTATGCTTTTATTCATATTTACTATCACTTTGTCCACATTGATGATCCTCATTTCTTGGTCTGTTTCTATAGATACTAAATTTTACAAATTTTCTTTGATCTTATTTATCATATTTTTTAAAAAAGAATTCATTCTTTTAAAGTGCTAGAATGTGTCTTTCCTTTAAAAAAAAATCTAGCACTTTAAAAGAATGAATTCTAGATCCAGCTCATTTTCTTGGTCATTGTTGAAGTAACTTGTTATTTTTCCTTCTAGAGACTTCAGGATTTTTTAATCTTTAATATTATTGCTAGAGGTTTTTAGTTTTTTAATTTCCTCATTTTCTTGTTCTTTATTTTTCTTTCTCTGAGAGACTATTCTTTTTTTAAAGTCATTTGGTGGTTCCATTCGTATTTTTATTTCTATTTGTACTGGGAATATTGAAGATCTGTGCTTTTTCCAAACTTCTGATTCTACTAAGTTGCTAAAAACAATTTAATTAATTTTTAAAACGGTATCTCAAAATGTCTCCTGGCAGTGCCTTGCAGTGTCGAACATTAACACAGTCATATAAATAAGCCTAAGTCAGCATGATGCATTAATTGAGCAAAACTCGAGTGGATTTCATTCTCTAATGATCTTGAATCTAGAATAGGATTCTCAAGAATTTGTTGCATGGAGTAATTTTTAAAAGAAAATCTTTTCAGGCTTAGAGCTTAATAACATTTATAAGAACTATGCTTACCATAGCTGCTTCCTCACTGCTTGTCCTTTCAAAGTTTCCACATTAAAATTATTTGTCTTGGCAGGCATAATGAAAAACACCACAACTGTGACATCACTTTTGTGCACCTAACAGAAAAAGTAAGAAGAGGTTCCAAGTGTTGAAGATAAAATGCAAAGTATAGCAAATTGACTTTAAAACCCTAGAAAAATAACATTTATTTTTCAATAAATAGCAAACATCCTCATTTAAAATCCACAGTGTCTAATATTTTAGCCAAATGTAGGCTTCTTTAGTTTTACAAGTTTTCTTTTTATAGATTGGTTTAGTTATTTTTTTCCTTCCAGGATGACTTTTTGCCTTATAATATTGTAAAGTTAGAATTTTAAAAAGTGAAAGGAAATAATTAGGAATTAGCACATCACAATTTTTATAGCTTCCATCATCTTAGTTGAACCTCCCATACTCTGCTTTAATCAATTAAATATCCTTATTAATTCATACTTCTCCTGTCTTTTTGTTAGTAAACTCTCATTTCCTGATAGTCTTATACCTGAGATTCAGAATAATTTGCTTTCAAGGCAAAAAAGCCTTTTCTCTCGCCAGTTTTTACCAGTGTAACTCAATTCTATTTGTCCCTGGTAACTATTCTCCTTTTCCCTTCCCTTTCATTATACCTTCTGGAAAAACTTCTTATTAACAAACTCTCCATCATCACACATCTCTTCTTCTTATACTCTTTAACTATTGCTTGCTGTGCTGATAGAAAAACAAATTTTTCTTCAGAATATACCTTATTACCTTATCCTTTTCTGCAGTCTCAAGTGCAAGGTTGTTGTGCCCCCCCCCGAAAACTAAGGCTAAAGGAGGAGTCAGTGTACTGATTACTCTCCCCAAGAATTTATCAATCCTATCTCTGGTATCATTATTTAGCAACCTCACCTTGTTTGAGGTTCAATCCTATCATCAGTATAACCTTGTCCAGGTTCTCATGGTAAAATCATTCGTGAACTAGTGGGCTTCCCTCCCTGTTCAAGTATACCTGGATAACAGTTTTCATTTATATCCCCAGATTTACCCTCACATATGTGATGTCTAAGTATTTAAGGTTTTATTTCCTTGATTATCTTAGTCTTCCAGTAAGTCAGTCTCCTCACCTCTCATAACCTATATATATCAATTCTGCCTCAGTTGCTTATTTAGTTGATGAGTTTATTTTAGAATTCACCATTATCCCAGACTATTCCACCTTCATAATCTGGAATTCTCCTATCTGATTAAAATATCCTGTTTTTCTATTTCTCCTTCTGATTTTCCCTCCTAACTCTATTGTTTGTCCCTAAAGTGATCTCCAACTCCTCTCTGTTCTTCCACTTCATCATCCTTAGTCTGGTTTTCCTCCTTTCATTGTTTTGATGTTATCAATAAGAAGTCAAATCATCTTCCACCCTTGAATGCCCTTTTGTCCTTGACCTTCCACTTTTCCTGGTCACCTTGGTATCCATCTTCTCTTCTCCAACTTAAGAGCTACTGAATTTTGCTAGAAATAGTCACACTACTGTATTGACAAGGTCCACTACAAATTCACTTTTTAAAAAAAATCTCAACTAAACCCTGATTGATAAATGGTAGACTTTTTTTTATTTTTTTCCCTGACTGAATTTTTACTACATCCTTTCCAGTGATTGTTACAATACTTCTTTCTCAAGTCATCAAAAGACCCCACTCTATATTACTCTCAGTAATTTTTCTTACTATTTTACTGAAAAAATACTTTATTTTGAGTTCTAGCACTTAAAATCGCTCTTACACTTTTATCCATCCTCTCATGCTTTGCTCTTTTTTTTTCCAATTTTTTTTGCAAGGCAATGGAGTTAAGTGATTTGCCCAAGATCACACAGCTTGGTGTCTGAAGTCACATTTGAACTCAGGTCCTCCTGACTTCAGGGTCGATGCTCTATCCACTTCATCACATAGCTGCCCCTTTCTCCTTTACTCTTGATTACAACCTCCACTCCTCTCTCGCTAAAATGTTTAATCTCAACATCTATTTGCTTCTTCATTGTTTTTGAAACAAAGGAAGCAGAGAGTATCCAAATGGAGATAATAGTGATATTGAAAGCTGACAGAGGTTAAGAATGATAGGAACTAAGAAAAACAAGAAGTAAAAACTAAGAAAAGGTCAACAGACTTAGCAGAGGTAGAAATCTAACAATTAAAGGGAAGAGACACATAGGATGATAATTTGAAGGTGTGGCAATATCAAGTGAAAATATTTAACATTTGATGCCTAAGGATGTTTTTAGGTAATGAGGATAAAGTGGATTTGCTCTGAGATGGCTGTCTGGGTAGAGAAGGGAAAGGGCTAGCTAGATTCAGGAACAAAACTGACATTAAAAAAAATTGAAAAACTATTTGAAAAGATTTGAGATATATAGTATTCTGGTTTGTATTTAACTTTTTAAAGCTGCTTTTATTGGTTGAATATTTTGTAGTTGTATTTAGTTCAGAAATCATATATGCCAGTCAATCAACTAATAACCATTTATTAAGTGTCCACTATGTACTAACCAGGCAGCCATGATCCAGTAGATAGAGTGCCTGATCTGAAGTCAGAAAGATTCTTCTTCCCAAGTTCAAATACAGTTTCAGAGACTTATTAGCTGTAGTATCCAACTGAACATAGTTTCCACATTTTACAAATGTGGAAATAATAGTTTTGCCAAGAAAACCTCAAATGGGTCACAAAAAGTTGGACATGATTGAAATAACAACTATGAACTAGGCATGGTGCTAAGCAATGGAAATACAAAGAAACAGCAAAAGACAGTCCCTAATATCGAGGAGCTCACAGTCTAAAGAGAAGGGCAACATGCATAAAACTACATAAAACAGTATACAGGATAAATAGAAAATAATCAGTATTATAAGGGAAGACACTAGAATTAAGGGGAATTGGAACAGATTTCTTTTAGGATATCCTTGTCCTAAACATGATTCAATATAACTTTGAAGAGCACCTTTCAAGTAAAAGTGAGAATTTTGGCAATGGAAGGTAAACATTAAAGTGGATAGTGTGACCTTAATAAATAACCTGAAATGCAGAATTAGAATTAAAGTAGGCCTCTCCTAGTTGAATAATTTTACACTTTCATGAAAATTCTTGGTATTACTAAAAGTCATTCTACTTATTTAGAAAAACAACTAGTGTTCCCCAGAGTAATGTGCCATATTTCAGAAACCAGAGCTTTCTTACCCGTAAGAGGAAATTTAGTCTGGATAAAGCTTCCAAAAAGATGTCAGCTCCTTTGTTTGAAAATTCATATCTCCCGGCAATGAAAAGGAATAAAGTTTTTTCAAGGTCAAAATCAAGATGACTGAAATGAAATAATTTAATAAAATGTGTTCATTTGGGACTGGGAAATGAGCTAAGTAGTATTTATTCCTCTTAAGGTTCTTATCTGATGCCTTAGTGGAAGCCTCAACACATTTTTCTTGAACTATTAATGTTAGAATCCAAAGAGTCCCATCAAACATTCTTTAAATGAGCCTCATGGGATAGTGATTTAATTCTGAGTTAAATACAAATTATATTTCATCCATAAACACTCTACCATGATTAGGAAGGATATTGTGGCAGAAAGATAAGCAATTCCTATTTTACAATGACGTTCATTAAAGGAGATCCACTAAAAGTCTGTTTATTTTTACAATTAATAGAAAAAGAAAAGGGGAATCCTGTCTTGCTGGGATTTTTTAGTGGATTTTGAGGATCCAGAATTGAAATTTATGCCAAGTAATGCAGTAAAGGATTCACTATAGATTTGGTAAATATATTGCCTATAAGATAGCATGTTATGGTAGATTGGTAGTTGACCTATGAGTCAGGATGACCTTTTAAGTGTTGCCTCTAATATATACTGACTATGTGTCTTTGGTCCAGTCATTTCATCTCAATTACCTAGACAACTTCTTAAGACTATAAGTTGCAGAACAATTAACTATCTGCATTGGTAGAAGGAGTTTCCTTCTCAGAAGCTCTCTTTAGCAATGAAATAATGGCTCTAGACCAATTGAAATATATTCCATATTGATGAAAGGAATAGAAGGGAAACTTTGGATTTTTATTTTTCATCTATGATTATGATCCTGTTTTCTATGTATTTTCTATTTTAACTGTTAAAATTCATGTTCTAATTTAAGTTAAAGAAAGCATATTGATGCAATGGGAAAAGTCTAAAATTTGGAGTTGGAAGACCTGGCTCTAAAACCCAGCTCTGCCACTTGCTCCTTGTGAAACCTAGATAGAAACCTCTGGACTTCAATATCTTATTTTAGAAAATGAGCAGGGTGTATGACTTCTCTGGTTCCTTCCAATTCCACGATCTCTGATCCTGCTGCATATGTACATACCCATAAAAATGACCACGAACAAAATCCTGAATCCTGGACTTGTATAAAGCATGCAAATTTTGAAATTCATGCACAGCTGAAAATTTCTTAATGTTCAGGCCATTTGGAGTAACCACATCTGGAATGAGAGAGAACACTGAGAGTCAAAGATTTAGTGAACTTTAAGCTCATTATGAGACAATAATGTGATTTTGCAGCCTAAAAATCCAACAAAAGTTTAGGCTATATTAATAGAAGCAAAACTTCCAAAGAGGGAAGATGATAATCTTGCTGGACTCTACCCTGGTTAAATTCCATCTAAAAATCCACGTATGGTTTTCAGTGCTATTGTAGCAGTTTTAGGGATAAACTTCAGTATGCCCACAGAAGGGTGGATGGCAAGAAAACTGGTTTATAGCATAAGACTGAGTTGAAGGAATTGCCAATGGTTAATCTGGAGAAGGAAAGACTTTACCAAGAACATGGTAACTATCAAGTAGAGATGTATTATATTTGTCCAGCTTGGTCCAAAGAGCAAAATTAGGGGCAGTGGAAGCTGCAAGGAACTGGATTTCAATTCAACACAAAGAACATCTGTTCTACCAATGTGAGCTATCAACAAGGGGAATGGGCTACCTTCTGAAATAGTGGTTCCACTCTCATTGAGAATTCTCAAATAAAGACTCAGTCATTACCTGGCAGGTACAGATTTCTAATTAATCACAGGCAGGTTTAAATCTAAGGTCCTTTCTGCCTCTGAAATTCTGTGATCTCTAATGAAGTAAAAAAGCCTTAGATTATTATGATTTCAAATTTAGCATATTTCCCATTACATCAGTCTTTCAATCAAATCTTGAAAAAAGACAAACTAAGGATTCTAAAGAATGGCATTAGGGAGTACAATTCTAGAATGTATACACCTCTACAATTGCAGAGTCCAAGGAATAACAAATAGACTCCTTAGGTTGAAACATATTGCAATATGATTAGTGGGAGCCAGACTATGAAGATATTTAAGGGTCAATGTGAAAAGTCAGTTTTGTCCTAGAAGCAATAAAGAGCCATTGAAGTTTCTTTTCTTTTCCCTTTTTAGGTTTTTGCAAGGCAATGGGGTTAAATGGCTTGCCCAAGGCCACACAGCTAGGTAATTATTAAGCATCTGAGGCTGTATTTGAACTCAGGTCCTCCTGACTCCAGGGCTGGTGCTCTATCCACTGTACCACCTAGCCATCCCCTGTTGAAGTTTCTTAAGCAGAATAATGACACTGTCAGCAAACAGAGGTGTGACTTATACTCAAAGACTATTTTAATTTAAAATTTAATAATTTTTAAATGCTGGAGGTTCAATTAAAATATTACTCTACAGGTGAGAAGTGATGAGGAAATGAAGTAAGGCAGTAGTCTTGTAAAAAGAAAGAAGAGAATAGATGTGAGAGAAATTATGGAGGTTGATGAAAAACAATTACTTGGCAACTTATTGGATATGACAAGGGAGATGAAAGAGTAGAAAATGCTACTAAGATTATGAGTCTCTATGACTGGAAAGTACCCTCAACAGAACTAGAAAGAACTAGAAAGTTTAGAGAAGAACTAGAAAATTTAGAGAAGAAGTAGGTCAGCAGTAGGGCAAGACAGAATTTTATTTTGGGCATATCAATTTTGAGATGCCTTTGGTCCATACAATTCAAGACATAAAACAAGAGTCGGTAATGAAGAAATGGAAACCAGGAGAGGAATCAGGGATGAATATGTTCTTTTGGGAGTCAGTAGGAACTGATGAGGTCCCCGAGAGAAGGTAAAAGAGAGAGAAAGAAAAGAGATAGTTCTCAGGATAGATTCTTACGGTCTTCTTTGGTGAGAAAATAGGACATGGAGTATAATCCATCAGAAGAGTCTGAAGAGCAGACAGCTAGAAAGAGAAACTAGAAAGAGTAGACAACTAGAAAGGAGAGAGCATTATCAATGAAATCTGAGGGAGGCAAGAGAATTCAGGAGGAGGGATGGTCATCTTGTCAGAAGTTAAAAGAGATTAAAAAAAGAATTGCAATTTAGAAAAAGATTTTGGATTTAGCATTGAATGCACTTTAAAGCCTAAGAGCAAGCTTATTCATTTGGTTGTAAGATTGGAAGTCATATTAAAAGGGGTTTAAATGAGAAGGAAGTGGAACAAAGAAGTATAGATAACTTCTGAATTTGGGATTATGTAAAAGGGGAGTTATATAGCTCATTATCTTCCTATTTAAATAACTTATTACTAAAACAAAGTGCTATCTGTCTATATCTATCTATCTATCTATCTATCTATCTATCTATCTATCTATCTATCTATCTATCTATCTATCTATCTATCTATAATTAGTTTTTGCAAGGCAATGGGGTTAAGTGGCTTGCCTAAGGCCACACAGCTAGGTAATTATTATGTGTCTGAGAGGTCGGATTTGAACTCAGGTACTCCTGACTCCAGGGCCGGTGCTCTATCCACTGTGCCACCTAGCTGCCCCACAATATGTAATATTTTACTTTATGTTACTTGAGGTTTCTTTTCTTTTTGGAGGGGGCGGGGTCTATGTTTCTTTCACAGCATAACTATTATGGAAATGTTTTGCATGATTATATATTTTTAACTTCTATCAAATTACTTTTTCAAGTAAGGATGGGGTGGTGGAAAGAAGGGAGAGATTTTGGAATTCAAAGTTTTAAATATGAATGTTTTTACATGTAATCCCAGAAAAATAAAATTTAAAAATGATAGTTTTTGAAACTCTGGTCTATCATATGTTTAGTCTTATCCTACTGGTTATTTGGGGATAAGGAAGAAGGAGGATATGGAAAATCATTGGATATACCTAGTACCTGTACCAGCTTTAATACACACTAACATATAGACACATGTGTTTATGTCCATATGTATATGCATACACATGTGTGTGCATGTATTTTGCATGTATATAGCTCCTCATCCCCAGACTCACTGCAACCTCTCTTGAGGAGACCTAAATGAAAAGGACCCTATTTCAATCAAATCTTGGAATGCTGTTGTTCCTCAAATATTCCAGGAATTTCTCCCTGTCTAGTTTAAATTTTACATGGTCAGGGAGGAAGATCTTGGCTAGCCTAGAGAAAAAGGCAAAGGCCTTACTAGAACTTGCCATGGGAGTTAGGGCAGTTCATATTTTCTCCTAATTTCCTCTGTGCCAAAATATCTAGCTTGGCCAAAAGGAAGTTTATAGATTGGGGACTACCAGCTATACCCAGTTTTATTCTCATTTCCCTATCCCCCCCCCGCCCCACTTCAACTTGTTGGGAGACCCTGGGAGTGTTATAGGTAAGATGGTTGAGATTTAGAGAGATGACCAACTCTAACATTCCCAGACACTACTGAAGCTACAGCCCAATCTAATATTCATAATTTTGATCATTATAATCTTCTCCCATCACTTTTTGACCATAACCTTTCCTGCAATGTTTGTTGTTCGTTCTTTGTTTTGAAGAGAACCAATGACGTCAAGGTGATATCTTGACTTATATGTGAATTAGATTTAATTGCACAGTTAAGTTGCACAGAATCACCAGCCTCACTCTTTCTTCCAGAGTCATCAAAGTCCAGTGGCAAGACAAAAATGAAGATAACTAGGGACGGCTTGGGATGCAGTGAAAGATCTTAACATCTTTGATGTCTGACCAAGCTCTAAGATCTTCTAAGTGCTCGCTGAAGCAAGCTGAAGCTGCATTCATGGCCAAATTATTCTCATTCACCCATTCTGGCAGGGAAGTCTTCAAATACTTGGGCTGGTCATTTGCCTAACTCACCAATAGGTTTGAGGCTGCCCTCAACCTGGCTTAGCCCCTTTGCCGGGACAGTTTTACAGAGTGTGGCCACTGAATATGCTATAGATTCTTGGAGAATAAGCTATATGTTTAAGGCAGGCAGGTTGTTGGCTCAATGGATAGAGTACTGGATCTGGAGCTGGGAAAATCTGAGTTCAAATTTGACCACAGATATTCACAGCCTGTGTGATCCTGGGTTAACCTCTGCTGGTTTTAATCCACTGGAAAAGGAAGTGACCCTAAAAAACGATTGTCTACTCCCCCCCCCCCCGGAAAAAAGTCTACACTCATTCTATCATTCTCTCTGCTCTTCTCGCTTACCACCAGGCTCTGACCATACTTTAGGAATATTAGCACTAGATGGTGCTTTAGATTTGCTTTCCTGAGGCAAAATTTCTAAATTCAGGTAAATCTCCACTTTAGAGGCATATGTTCTCCCACCTCAAAGGGTTGATAAAGTGTTTTTCACTGGAAGTCTCAGCGAATTTTTTTCCTAAAATGTCACTTCAATAGAATACAAGTGCCTCAAAAAGCAAGGATTTGTCCTCAGTACTAAGCTCATAATAGGTACTTCCTAAAAAGTTAATTGTCTGGTAAATCAAAACTCTATTTCTCTCTCATTGTACAGTCTTTCACACACCCAGTGCTACTGATATGACTGCAGCAATAATTTGTGGGTGGAAGATCTGAATAAAAACACAAGCACAATCTTGTTTTGTGAGGTGAATACTAAGAAGAATGCCCTTGGGAAAGTCTTTCAGGTTTAATGATCAACAGAAGCCTATTGACCTTTTTGACTTATGAGTGTCCAAGGATTTCACAACTTCAGTCCTAACCTTTCTCTCACTAGTCAGAGGTGAAATTAGCTGAAATGTCACTGATCATAAAGGGTTGGAATAAAACTCCATGACTCCATTTGAGTTCTAAAGTTCTGATTCTATATTGGAATTGTGATAATTAAATTCATATAGACTTTAAAGTCTGAAAAGCAATTCATATACACTATCCCATTCATCCCAATAAACCTATGAAATATTGTCCCATTTAACAGTTGGAACTAAATGACTTTTCTCAGGTCACATAGCTTATAAATGAGGAAGTAAGAATTTGAATGTTCATACTATCTTATGCTACTGTCTCACATGGATCTGAACCCAGATTGTTTTGATAGCATGTTGCCTCAATTAAAAGTAGCAATAATAAAGGTGCTAAGAACTCTAAGATTTTTACTTCTTTTTTCATTTTTTCAGTATCTGTTTACTTCCCAATTCTTTCTTATGCTTTATTACTATCCCTACATTTGGTATTGTCCTAATTATTGTATTTCCATGGCCCAAATATAAGCAATTGTTCTATTCTCTTTTCTCTCCTCTTCTCTTTTTTCTCTCTCCCTTTCTCTTTCCTCTCTCTCTCTCTCTCTCTCTCTCTCTCTCTCTCTCTCTCTCTCTCTCTCTCTCTCTTGCCTCTGTCTGTGTGTGTATCTCTGTTGCAATGTGTTTCTCTTTCTGTCTCTCTATCTCTTTTTTTTCCTCTGACTCAGTTTGTCTCTCAACAGGTAGGCTCTGTTGGCTCCTGTTCTCATTCTCTGCTTAAATTATGGGAAATTAAATAAAGTACAAATGGTGAAATTTCTAGTATTAATGAGAAGCAGGGACTTTTGGGATCCAAAGAAAGGCCTTCCTAGAGACCATGCCCTCTTCTTTCCTTTTATGCATCTCCAAAACTGCTAATATTCCCAATTCTCTTTTTTTACTCTAATCTCTTATGAAGAGATGCTCTCTCATTGTGTAGTCTTTCATTCACCCATCTCTCCTTTCCATGCAAGGCAACCCCTCAGTTTTCTTATCTTGCTTCCCACAATGTCACCCCCACATTTCACTCTAATCTTCTATCTTTCCCTATTGTCTTATTTCCAGTTTTCAACGATCATGATCAGGTGTCCTCAGTTTAAAAAAATACTCTCACTTGACCCTTCCAACCCCTCTAACCTGCATTCTGTATCACTTCTTTCTTTCATAAATAAACTCCTTAGGTAATAGGGAAACTGTCTCTTTTATCTGTCTTTTGTAATCAGGTTTCCCTCTCTTCATTAAGTGGAAACTTCCCTCTCCAAAGTTACCAATGTTCTCTTAATTATAAATGTGTTGGTTCCCCCCCCCCCCCAATTTTCATCATTCTTGACCTTTTAGCAGTATATCACTGTTGTCTACTCCCTTCTCCTGGTTATTACTTCTTTTGGGGGTTTTGAGACTTTGCTCTCTCTCTTGTTTCTACTCATACTTGTCTGACCAGTCTTCAGTTTCCTTTGTTAGATCATCTTTCATATTTCACCTCCTATGGATGTTTCCCAAGGTTCTCTCTTTGCCCCACCCCCACACACATTCTCAGAGACCTAATCAGCAACCTTGACTTCAATTATTTTTACACAGATGTCTCTGAGATCTATAATTCTAGTCCTAGTGATTCTTCTGGGATTCAATCTCACATCACCAATTTTCTGTTAAACATTTTAAACTAGATATCTCATAGCCATCTTAAATGAAGTCCATCCAAAACAGGAATAGTTATCTTTCTCTCAAAATTCCATGCTCTTCAGAATTTCCCTATCTCTTTTGAGGATACTCCCATCCTTTTAGTCTCCCAAGTTTGCAACCTGGAAGTCATCTTCAATTTCCCACTTGCCCTCATACCACATGTACAAGCAGTTGTTATATTGTGTTGATTCTATTTCTAAAATATCTCTCTAGTCTGTCCTCTTCCCTCCAGTTTAAAAAACAAAACAAAACACCCCAGTACCTCAGCTGATTCTCTATAGTGAGGAATGACAAAAAAGGTCTCTTTCATTGCCTCTCTACTATTTCAAGACTTTTTGTTAAGGAATTATTCAATTACAGTGTAATGTGTTCATGCAGTGAATATTTACTGAACAACAGTGCTGTGAAAAGCATTTTTCTAATACACAAAAGGGCATTCCAAATAACCTTCAAACTAACAGGGGAGCTAGGATATGTACACAAATAAATGTAACTTGAGACAGGCTATAGTAAATGTCATAAGTATTGTTAAACAAAAAGCAATAGAATTTCATAGAAGGCAAAGCTTACTTTTGAGAACAAGGATTAAGTTGCATTTATATTGAGGCTTGAAAGTTAGATAAGATTTCAAAAAGATGAGATAATAAGAGAGAGGAGTGCCTCACAAGCTAAAAAAAACGTGAACAAAAATAGAGCTGTTAAATGTGAAAACTTTAGGAAGTAGAGGATAATTTCATTTATCTGGAGTATATGGTATATGTAAAAGAGATATGGTAAGAAAACATTTGGGGCCAAATCATAGAGGACCTTAAATGTCAAGTTAAACAATAGACAGTTACTGAAGATTTTTTTTTTATCAAAAGGACTCTAAGAAGATTCATCTGAAATAGTATACTGTAATATGAAGCTCATTCATGAAGGATGTTCAGAGAAGAGAAGGCTAATGAAAGAGCTTAAATATAGGATTCAAGAGAATAAAGAGGAGCCAGTTAAGGAAAAAAGGAAGAAACAGTCAGAGTCTTAAGGTGAACCATTCACAGAAGTCAAGGAAGAGATATCTTCAAGAAGAATACTGGAAACAAATACTTTATATAGGTTTAAAAGGATGAAAGACTGAGGAAAAGAGAAAATTATAGATCTGATAATAGGGTAGGCATTAGTGAGCTTAGAGTAAGCTCCAATAATAACAATAACAATTATGGTAGTAACATATTAATAAAGTGTTTCAAAGTACTTTTTCCTATATAGCATATCACCCAACATTCAAGTTAAGTTAGATGGAATCCGGATGAAAGGGCAATTGGAGAAGAAGAAAGTAAGTTATTTGAGAGTAGGGACTGTCTCATTCTCAGACCTTTCATCATGTCAGAGACATAGTAGGTTATTGATGCAAATTGACAGGCTGTAGTCAAGTCAATGAACATTTAGTCTATGTTAGACATTGTGCTAAGCCCTGAGAATACAAAGAAAGGTAAAAAATATTTTGTCCCTGCTTTTAAGGAACTCACTACCTAATGGGGAGGAAACATGCAAACTATTATATACAAATATGTACTAACTAAACTGAAGAAAATCTCAAAGGGAAGGCACTAGCATTAAGGGGTGGGGTCAGCAAAGTTTTCTTCAAGAAATTGGATTTTAGTTGAAACTTGAAGGCAACCAGAGTAATCAAGGATCTGACACAAGGAAGGAGAACATCCTAAGTATGGGGGGGGCGGGTATCAGTGAAAAGGTATGGAGTTAGAAGGAGGGATTATGTTTAAAGAATAGCAGAGGAGACAGATTCTTGTCACTGGATTTTAGTTCATGTGGAAGAGAGTAAAGCATAAGAAGAGGAAGTAGGAAGTAGGAAGAAGCAGGGATAGTGTTCTCACAGTAATGTATTTTAAAAATTGATCTTAATTTCCATTTTTTCCAAGTGGAGATCCAGGCTTATGATTCCTTAAATAGAATTTTCTGGCATTGTGACAACTCACTTCAGACCATGGATCATTTGAACTATGATTTCCAATCCAAACCAATAATTATTGTTTAAGTATCTACATTGTGATAGACACTGTGTTGAAATAATTAAAAAGAATAAAAAGACAGTCCCTACTCTCAAAGAGATTATAATCTAAAGAATGAATGAATTCTAATAATTTCTATTATATGTTGCAGAAAAAATTTATGTATATCATGTGTGTAACTGAGGGACAACATCAAAAGTTTACTGAAAAAAAGAGATAAGGCAATTCCAAAATAAGAATACAATATAATGAAAAAGAGTACAAGTATTGCATTAATATCCATGAGATATTTTAAAAAAAAGAAGAGGAAGTGTTGCAGAGTGAACTATGAAGGATTTATTGAAAAACATGAACCAAAATTAAATAAAATGAGAAAGTGTAGAGATGCTGTGATCTGTCTGGGGAGAGAGCACCCATGTGCATGAGTTCACAAATGCATCTAAAAGTCTTAAGTTAATGATAATTTATATATATATATATATATATATATATATATTTGGAATGGTATTTGATATGGTATAAGTATAAATATATAGTATAAATGGGGCAGTGAAGTGGTTCAATGGAGAGAGTGTCATACTTATAGTCAGGAAGACCTGAGTTCAAATCCATCCTCAGACAAAGATCAACTGTACAACTCTGGATTTAATCCTTTTGCCTCAGTTTCCTGATCTATAAAATGAGTTGGAGGAGGAAATGGAAAACCACCATATTTTCTTTTGCCAAGAAAACTCCCCCAAAATGGGCTCATGAAGGAATCAGACCTAACTGAAATGACTAAAAAACAATGCTATAAAATTGTATTTTGTATAAACTATCACCTATGGTGGATAGAGGGATTTAATAGAAATAATAATGATAATGATTATTATTATAACTGGCATTTAGATAGCATCTTAAGTTTTGTAAAATGTCTTACAAATATCTATTTATCTTCAAAGCAACCCTAGGAAGTGATGCTATTATTATCTCTATTTTACACATAAAAAGAGGGGTAAAAAATATTTTGTCCCTGCTTTTAAGGAGCTCACTACCTAATGGAGGAAGAAACATGCAAACTATTATATACAGTTAAATACGTACTGACTAAATTGGAGAAAATCTCAAAGGGCAGGAGGTGTTATTAAGGGGGGGGGTCAGTAAAGGTTTCTTTGCAGGCAGAGGTGAAATGACTTGACCAGGTTCTCCCAGTATCTGGGTCTGGCTTTGTGTTTTGATCTCCCTGAAACCAAGCCCAATATTTATCCACTGCACCACCCAGCTGATGCAGAGACAGACCATACTGTCCTTCCTCCCCTTCCCTTCTTTCCTCTACAGCTTTATCCATCACTTTGAGAGTCCAGTGAAAAATCATGATGATGACAATTTTACCAGGCTTTCTTTTCAGCATATGTTCAGCTTCTATGGCAGTGATCTCAGAAACTGTGGTGAACACGTGGGCACAATGAACGGAAGCTCGCTCCATGCAGTACCGATGGTATATCTGTCTCTCCCCAGCTTCCTTGTCTATATCAAACTGTTAAAAAAAAAGAGACACATTTGCCTCTGTTGAGGCTTCTACATAAACAGATTAGAACAATTTTTTTCTCATTGCTTTAGTTCCAGGCTGTCTGGCAAGGCAAAAGTGTTTGTGATATTTCAAGGCTTTTCAGAACCATGACTAAGAATTCTTAAACCAGGAAGAAATTTTAATTGGGTGAAGGTGGGAAAGGAGTGGGATTTATAAACCAAGCACCAGTGAGACCCACTCTCATACTGAGGGTTTCAACAAATGAATCTAAACTGCATTTTCTTATTCCAGCACTGAAAATAAAATAAAGCTATTAACACTAATAGAGTTACACATAAAAATCTCCATTTTTATGAAGAAGTTAATGTACCAATCTCTCAGAGAGCTCTTGTCTTCCTAAGGTAGGTTATTCTTTAGCCTGTCCTCTCACCCATCTCTAACAAGTGAATTTTCCTGGTTAAGAATGGGGGCCCAGTAATAGAGAAAGTTGAGTGATAGTAAAAAACTTATTGGTAATGGAATCTTAAGCATAGAGGGGATGGTGGCCTAGGTCAGGTGATGGATCAGGAACAGTTGTGCCAGGCAGTATGGACTGTCAGAGGATCTTAAGTTATGGACATGGTGGGTCAAAGGGAATCAGAGGATAAAGGATGCTCCCTCTCCACACATTGTCACTCTGAAGTGAAGACTCAATCTCTACACTTGATGTGATCTTGAGGTTTCCTATATGAGAATATAGTCAAGCAGGTATGGTTGAATTGAGAGGATATGTCAGCCCCTAACTATGACAAAATGCAAATAAGAATATTCCTATATAAATAAGCAGCTCCATTAAAAAGATTTAGAAACAGACTGAAATGGATAAACTGAGTTCCCAGGCATATTTTGTTATATTACTTTCTAATCTGATTCTAACCTCCTAGCCTGTATTTTTTTCTCCTTAACTGGTTTTCTTCCTTATCTCAATCCTTTTAACTTGTCTTCAAAATAAATGGGTATCAATATAATCTGAATCTATTTTTTGATTCATTATCTCTTATTTGAAATCTATCCCTTCTGCCCCTAAGCAAGAGTCTCATTTTTCACTGGGATCACTGGGATATAGTAACCCTTCTTTATGCAGAATATGGAACTTATATGCTTGAGTATTTAATCAAGGCCTGTAACCCCAAAAGTTGTACAGTGAACAGTGTTTCTTAAATAGTAAAATATGGACAATTGATGGCCTAAACTCTAAAGGAATCTTCCAGATATTTAACATATGGGTTTCTGCATCATTAGCATTTAAATATATTTACCATGCAATTTGAAAATAACATATGGGCATTCTACTCTTCTCTTTCTTCTTACACTCACCCTATATCCCCTCTACATATACATACCCACATACCCACACACTCTTCCACATTTCCCCCTCTCTAGTAGTGGTAATTCCTGCTCCATGAAATCACATTGAAAACCGCTAAGCAAATTTAATCATATACAGAAAAAGGAATCTTAATTGGAATGAAATCAAAGATGCAATTCTTGAAGGTTCAGTAAAATCAGGGGTTTTGAACCTGAGATCTCTATTTTTAAAAAATATACTCTGATAACTGTATATCAATATAATTTGTTTCCTTTAAAATTCTATGTATTTTATTTGATGACTGAAATCACTGCCATAATTTTGAGGCATTCTTAAGCTTTTCCAAACTGGCAAGGGGGTTTGAAATTAAAAAAAAGAACTACAAAAATTATTTCTTTACTTCCTATTTTAAATATTTAATAGAAAACTGACATATAATACTAAAACTCTATAGCTGCCTAGAACATTCATTTTCCACACTTAAAAATAAAGAAATTGGACTATTTCTTTCCCTTGGGACTCATAACGTTTGACTATATCTCATAAACACTGGAGGCTAAAATTCAACTCAGCATAAGAAGTAATAATCATTAATATTATTTCACAGAAATAAAATAATTTTTCTAAGTTTATGACTTGTACTTTATACTTCATTAAATTATTTATAGAGCCTTTTAATATTAGCTAATCACATAGCAATAAACTGTTAGATCTTACGCCTACTTTCCAATTAGCCTTAAAAGGCTACAAAAAATTAACTTTCATTTGTGTTTGAGTGACAATTCTCTTAGGTGATAGCAATATAAAAAGTTAATTTGTCATGGCAGATGCTATTAAACTCTGCTGCTATCTATTTATCACTCTCTAACAAGATCCCTTCTCTAATTTTGTTATAAAGTTTTGCCTGGTAATGCAATGAGGTCACAGGCTGATAGAACTGCAAGGATACAGAAGATCAAGTTTCTTGCTGATGGTCACATGGCATGATAGGTATTAAGAACTCATCTTTAAAGTAAAAGTAATCTCCCCTGCTCTACTTACCTGAATGAGTTTGCTTTAAGAACCAAAGTTCATAATAGAAATGAAAATAATTTGTAAAATATAAATTACTATTAAGGTGTTATAAAATTATTTTTTAAAGTAACATTTTTAACATTATAGTTGTTCTCTAGACTTTAAGCTTGGTCTAGTTCTCAGTGACATTTTTGGAGAGCAGGAGAGAGAATTCCTATCTCATCTATAAGGAACTGTCATTTCTAGTATGCTCTTGGCCTTTATTGGGCCAATTGGGTCTAATCTCTCATTTCACTTTTGTAATCTCAAAATTTTTAAGTGGAAGAGGAAAGTAAACTTCACATAAATTCTCAAATTTATGAGACTATGAGTTACACACACACACACACACACACACACGGAGTCTCTACCTCTGAATTCAGAGGTGGGAATAAAAAAATCAGGAAAACAGGGAAAGACATAATTATGCTAAATTTGTAGATGAAACAACATATATCACTGGATTGACTCTGATCATTCCTACAATGTAGAGCCATCACCAGGAGTATGGTAATTAGGATAGGCAATGAGGACTTTGATTTAGGACACCAAAAGTTCTTTTCCAGGTCTGCACTGTTGTGCAGGTATGTAGTGCAACCATCTCTGACCCCTTATATGGTCCTATGTTACCTGTTTCTTTTCCTCCTTCTAGAATTTGTGGTCTCAGCTTGATTCCACTTAACTAGAAAACCTGCAATTGGTGGCCTCAGAAAATGTCAAAATGTATAGGTTAAAAATGAGCTATGAGTATTTCTTTGAGGGGAATTTTCCCCTAGCCTTGACCAGCTTTGGTTCTTCCCTGAAGTCCCTTCTCAGCAGTAGTATCATAGGGCCTCTACCTTCAAGAAACACCCTGGCATCTTTGCCTCCCTATCATAGGACAATCTCATGATCTCTCTGAGGTTCCCCCCATTTCTGCTGGTTTTCTTCAATGTAATTTGCAGTAAGTGCCAAGATTCTTAGTTCAATTTCTATCAGAATGAATGGAAGTGTCCTCTTTCTTGTCTGATAGATAAATATCAGTTAAAAATATCTCTTCCATTTAGTGACTCAGGGAGTAGAATTTTTAATGTTCGTGGGTACATGGAGGTGGAGAGTCAATCTATCTCTTAATTTATCAGCACATATTCGGTCCCTGGGTAGGAACTGTTGCTTATAAAAAGGTAGTGCTCTTGAGTTGAAATGTCATGAATCATATTTATTTACTATCTGAGTGGTTTACTAGAATGTTTCAAATGCAGGTATATAAAAAAATCTTGAACCAACAACAATCTGGCTCTACTCTTAACCCTCCTGATAAGGGTGAGATTGCCCCTCAACATAGGTCATATCAGTTTCTCTCCTTGGGGGGATAGGATTATCCAATCATCATGTACATCGGTATTTTAACACTTTTAGAATAGTGATAGATAATCTTAGATTCTGTGTACATATATTATTTTAAATTTCAGGGGGTATAACATATATTCAAAATATAGTTATTATTTGAGATAATCTGCCTTACCAGGCTTCAGTTGCTTTTTAAATAACAAATTTTACTATTCTTTAAAACAAAATTTATTGTCAATTAGTGATTTTAAATCGACATTTCTTATTGTTAGTTGTGTTTGACTCTTTGTGATCCCTTGGATCATAGCATGCCAATACTGTTCATGGGGTTTTCTTGGCAAAGACAGTGGAGTGGTTCACTCCATTATTTCTAGGCATACAGAGATTTCATGATTTGACCAGGGTTATGCAGCTCATAAGTATCTGAGGATGAATTTGAATTCAGGTGTTCTTGACTCCAAGTCCATACATCCATTCATCCACCCACCTGTCTATAGCTATAATTTGTAAATTCTGAACCATATTGGATTTCGTGGGTTTATACATCTGTAAATAGAGATGCTTTAGACAAAATGATATACAGGCTTTATTTTAGCTATTAAAAACTTATATAAAATAATAATTTTGCCTCACATATTGTTTATCCCTTGCTGAATACAAACCTTTTGGAGGTAAAATTTACTACAGTTCAAATTCTTTTAAGTTTCCTCTTGTTAGACATATTTTTCTGGCTCAAAAAATTGAATTATACATAACTAATTATTTTGGGGGCCATAAAATATATTTTTTATTCATCATAGCTACAACTTTGAATAAAAATCAGAAAATTTCATTTAAAAATTTAATAAAACTTTTATTAAAATATGTCTATGATTTGAGGCATTTCTCAGTGTAGATGCAATAAATACCATTAGAATTATATTATGCTTTTGAAAAAACATACCCATATATGATGTGTATTTGTTTCATATTATTATTTATTAGTGTATTCTCCTGGATTTAAGCTCTATTTTAGATGATTCGTAGAAGAGCATCATATAAGAAATGAGATCTATGGATTTTTTTTAATAGAAATTAATGGTGTCAAAGAATGAGCAGTTTGGTTTCCTTTTGTAGGACTTTTGATTGTCATCACCAATCACACAGAATGAATCCAAAGTATATTAAGCAACCATGGATCTAACTACTTTTGGACAAATTTTTCTTTTTTTTTTTTTTAAGGTTTTTTTTGTAAGGCAAACAGGGTTAAGTGGCTTGCCCAAGGCCACACAGCTAGGTCATTATTAAGTGTCTGAGACCCGATTTGAACCCAGGTACTCCTGACTCCAGGGCCGGTGCTTTATCCACAATGCCACCTAGCTGCCCCCTTGGACAAAATTTTTAACAGTACTATGTCTAATTTAAAATATTGTTAGCAAGTAATTTAGGTGCCATTTAGTGCAAATGTTCAATATGTGGGAGAAATGATGTGTAAACTTTGGCATAGAAGTCCTTCAAGAGTTAGGGAATTTACTTCTTCCATGGTGGAAACAGAGGCAGCTCCATTTTGGTATTCTGTGTAGTATTAGAAAGGATCTGTTCCTAAGAGCAGAAGGGTGGTCTTACTTTGAATAGAGCAAATATAGTTATTATATTCTCTGAAGCTCTTTCTATTTTAGTGAGTGTAGGTCAGGTTAGGCTTGTAGTTGGAATAGTTAGGTGAGAAAAAAGTTAATAGGTCTCATTTAATCAATTGTTGAGAGGCAACTGGATGACTCAGTTTCAGTGGATGGAGTATTGAGTGTGGAATCAGGAAGATGTGAGTTCAATTGTGACACTGGACACTTTAGTTAGCTGTGTGACCCTAGGCATGTCACTTAACCCAATTTGCCTCAGTTTCTTTATCTATAAAATGATCTGGAGAAGGAAATGGCAAAGTACTCCAGTATCTTTGCCAATAACCACCCCCCCCAAAAGGGGATCCCAAGGAATCAGAAAAGAATGAACAACAACAATTTAAATTATTGAGAAGTAATGTGCTATAATAAATACAGCCCTGGAAGTCACTGGATTGGGAATCAAAAGAACTGAATTCTAGTTTCTGACCCTGCCAGTGATTAGTTTGTGACTTGGTTCAATTCATTTCTTTCAGGGAACTCAGTTTCTTTCTCCATCTTTGAAACAAATGATTTGGAATAGATAGATAGATAGATAGATAGATAGATAGATAGATAGATAGATAGATAGATAGATAGATAGATCGATCGATCTTGGGTGACTTTAAACTCTACTACTTTGAATCCTATGTTGAGAATAGCTATTTGGAGTTGTTTTGAGCAGGCACTTGACCAGGTGAGGATAAAGTAGATATCAGAAAATTTGAGTTGATGATAAGGTGAGATCATTTCTGGAACTAAATTGGGCTAGGCTTAATATAGAAAAGGAAGCATGGATTCCTCCCAAGAACAGTGTAGCAAGGCCAGGTCATATTTAGAAAATAATTCATGTGAAGCAGATGATTGAACTGATAGATGTTAGAATTACAAAAGCTGGGTGAATAGAAAAGCAAGAGGCCTCTGCTTTGCCTTGGCCAATGAAAGAAAGTTGTACAACAGACCATGATTTCATAAGGTACCTTAAGTTTTACTAGTTGAATAATTGGGAAAGTCCTTAAACTTTCTGAAGCCCACTTTCCAAATCTGCAAAATTGACAATAAAAATTACATTACCTATGTCACAGGATTTTATGTGACAAACCCATAAAGTTTTTGTGGATAATTGCTCTTATATTTGGCTTACAATTCCATGGAACAGTTAAGTACCATGATCTAGCATGGGAGTTTGGGATTTAAAAATTGTGTGACCCTGGGAAAGCAATTTAACTTCTCTGGGATGCAATTTCCTGATCTGTAAAATGTGTACAGGGCTGGGGTGGATTCCCTTTCAGCTTTAATTTTTCAATCCTAAGTTGCCAAAAGGCATCTTTAGTTTTGACAAAATTTCTCAACAACTGGAGACATAGAGAATTGTGAGGGGCTGCCTGCAGTGGTTTATTCCATACTTGTAGTCTTCAAACAAAGGTTATACAACCACTTTTAATACATTGTAGTTCATTATTTAGTACATTGTAGAGGGAATCCATGCTCAGGTGTGGGTTGGACTAGATGGCCTATGAGGTTCTTTTGAATTCTGAGAATCTATGACACTGTGAAGAAATCATGGACTTCTAGGACTGCCCTTGAAGAATTGTAACTGCTCCCCCCCCCACACACACACACACTTTTCAGCTTCTTTATATGTATTGTATTTCTCCATTAGATTATAAACTTCTCAAGGGAATGGACTTTTCTGCTTATCTTTGTATCCTTATAGTACTTAGAACATTAATTGGCACCTAATAGGGGCTTAATAAATGTTTATTGATTGACTGAATGAAGGTGTGGTTCTGTTGCTTGTCAGTCATGTCCAACTCCTACTTGCATCCTTTGTTCATGGTTTTCTTTGCAAAGATTCTGGAGTGATTTCCCATTTCCTTCTCCAGTATGTCCCTATTTTACCGATGAGGAACTGAGGCAAAAAAGGTATTAAGTGACTTGCCTTTACATAGTTAAATGTTTGAGGCCAGAATTGAACTCAGATCTTCCTGACTCAAAGTCTGGTACTCTACTGCATCACCTGACTCCCCAAGGGGAATCTCTATTTGGGCATAAGCAGTATGAAGCTTGGTTGGAAATGGAAAGTCAGAATCAAGAGCACAGTGGTTTAAGGATGCTACTGTCTCTGCTCACTCTGTAATCCCCATCTTTTAATCTGGAAATTCATTTACTCCATATACATTCAAGACAATAGATTATACAAGCAAAATAAATATCAAGATGTTTCTTGCTGTAGAGATATTCATAAATCATCATGATGGGGGATAAAGATGAAAAAGTGCCCCCCCCATTTGTCTTAGCAAATTCACAAGTGTGAAGTATCTCTGATAAAGGTTTCACTTCTCAAATATAGAAACCAAGTCAAATTTATAAAGATACAAGTCATTCCCCAAATGATAAATAGTCAAAAAATATGAGCAGAAAATTTTCAGATGAAGAAATCAAAGTTATCCATATTTATAAAAAATGTTCTAAATCACTATTGATCATAAAAATGCACATGAAAACAATTTTGACATACCACTTCACACATATCAGAGAGGCTTATTAGCCTGATATGTCTTATTAGACAAATAAGGAAAATATTGGAGGGAATGTAGAAAAACTGGAACATTAATACACTGTTGATGGAGTTGTGAATTGAACCAAGCATTTGGAAGAAAAATGTGGAACTATGCCCAAGGGCTATAAGTTTGTGTGCATACCCTTTGAACCAGCAATACCACTGCTAGGTCTTTATCCCAAAGATATCCAAAAAAAGGAAAAGGACTTATTTGTACAAAAATATTTATATCAGCTCTTTTTGTGGGTCTAAGAGTTGGAAATCAAATGAATGTCCATCAACAAATGATTAAACAAGCTGTAGTATATGACTGAAATAGAATATTATTGTGCTAAAAGAAATGACACATAGAATAATTTCAGAAAAATCTAGAAAGACTACAGGAAGTGAAGCATAGTGAAGTGAACAAAACCAGGAAAACATTTTACAGCAATATTGTTCATTGAAGAATTGTGAATGATTAAGCTATTCTTGGTAAGACAATGATCCAAGACAATCCCAAACGATACTTTCTGACTCCAGAAAAAGAAGTGATAATGATTAAATACAAACTGAAGCATGCTATTTTTCACTTTCATTCCCCTCCCCCATCTCAGGGAATAAGGAGGAGAATGAAGGAGAGAAAGATAGTCTATGAAACTCAAAAAATTTAAAAATCTTTTTTTGAATTGGAAAAAGTTCATAAGACAATGCTTCCTTAAATGCTAGACTTTTATGAAATTTGTGAGGTGATGTCAATGTTCCCAGGAAGAGACAAATTTTTAATCAGTTTCTAGTACCTCTTAAAAAACATAAAATTAATTCTTGTGTTTATCTATTATCATATCTTTATCTTCTTAATCAACTTAACTAGGATATTGGGGCTGTTTCAGTTTCCCACAAAGGGAAACCAAACTATAAACTAGTTAGCAGCACTAGTATTTTTTAAATGTCAGTATAGGGGCAGCTAGGTGGCACAGTGGATAGATCACAGGCCTTAGAGTCAGGAGGACCTAAATTCACATTTGACCTCAGACACTTAATAATTGCCTAGCTTGTGTGACCTTGGACAAGTCACTCTTGCAAAAACCAAAAAGAAAAACAACCCAATAAAATGTCAGCATATATCACTTTGATGCTCTTCTTTTTGTCACCTAAAATATAATTTAAGCCCATTATAGTAACTCTTATCTTTTGCACAGTACCATTTTTATTCCACGACAAATAATTATAGTAGCATAAATTAAGTAATATGAAATAAATAACTACAAGTTTATTTTGTTTCCCAAAAGAATGAAATAATAATATGAATGTTCTCTATTCCATCTACATTGAGAAAAAGAATTTCTGAAGGGAAAGAAATTAAGGAGGTCCAAGGTATACTTTGAATTAGTATTTATTGTTATTATATTATTTACCATACTATGGTCAATTTTAAAAGAAAAAATTTCCAGTGCCCTTCAGATATTTTGTCTCACACAAAAGTCAGATAAGTCCACCAGGCTTGTCATAGATCACTGGTTTGACCTTAGTAAATACCTTCTAGAAAGCAGTTAGAAAATTCTCTGAAGACTTTGCTGCCTATCAAATTCCTTAATGAGAATATTTTAAATGAATTGCTTATGTTTATCATCTGGCCTTTGTGTCAATTTGACCTTTTTTTATTCAAGGAAGCTGTCACTGATTTCTTCATGAATACTAAGTTTTGTTTGTATGAACTTTCCTGCATGCTAAATATTGTTGAAATGAAAATGCCACTTTTCATTCTCATCATCAAAACATGTTCCCATACACTAACAACAAAACAAACCTGTATTCTATTTCATAGAACCATAAGCTATTAGTACTAGAAAGGATCTTGATGTTCATCTAGTACAACTTCCATATTTGACAGGTGAGAAAATCTATGCATCAGAGATGAGATCATTTACTCATTAGTTATTAGGAAATTTAAGATTGGAACCATATAGATTGTTACTTTGAAGAACTAAATAAATTTGCAAAAAGATAAACTATTTAACTGTCTGACTAAAATGGAAGGATGCCAAATGGAATTATAATGGAAAATGGGATTGGGTTCATATTCTAAAGTAAGTAGACATAGAAGTAAGGCCACTGAGGCATGTATTCTATGTCCACCTTGAATTATAGACCAAGTTTCAGTATTTCCTTCCTCCCTTTATCTATATACCATATTTATTGCCAAAAGGCTATGAGGAAACAGTAAGTACTAACCCCCTCCCCCCATCCTATGAAGTCCCAGTCACAGGTCTGAGAAGATAGAGGCTCATACTGAGGAGGAGTTACCTAGAGTCTCATTGATGCCCAGTAGGTAGATAAAGTTGTATAATCAGGACTGGAAGAAGAGAGAAACTCTTACCCAAAATAATTTGGGGGTACTGGAGTAGTTTGCCATTTCTTTCTCCAGTTCATTTTAAAGATGAGGAAACTGAGGCAAATAAGGTTAAGTGACTTGCCCAAGGTTACCAGCTAGTAAATTTCTGGGTTTGAATTTAGGAAAAGTTTTCCTGACTTCAGGCCTTAGCATTCTACCCACTGTGCCACTTAGCTGCTTATATTGAATGCCCCATTGCTGCTCATGATAATGCTATAGCATTATCAATAAAAGTGAGAAGCTGAGAGAATTCTGAAACATTCTCTTCACTGATAGGATAATGATTCCCATCATCATTTCCATTACATTACCAAAAATGGGAGAAGCTAAGGTCACTTTGTAACACTGGGTTCAGAATTACTCTACAAATCATGTTATGATTTCAGTTGTATGGCTCCAAATGATGTTTTCTTTGAAAGAATTGTTTCATGTTTCATGTGCCATTTACTAGAGTCTGATTTCCCAAGAACATCCTAGTTGTGAACACTGATTGCCAAATGACTGGGACTTCATAGAATGGGGGGATTAGTTCTTACTGACTACTTATGGCTTTGGGGGGAAAATATGATATATAGGTAAAAGGAGGAAGGAAATACTGAAACCTGGGCTATAATTCAAGGTGGACATAGTATATTTGCCTCAGTGACTTTAACTCTATGTATACTTACTTTAGAATATGAGCCCAATACCATTTTCCATTATAATTCCATTTGACAACTCTGAAAAATCAGAATCAATAAATCTGACCATTTATCATCAAGAATAAAAAAGAAAGTGGGGAGAGTTGAGAAGGGGAAGGAGAGAACAAGAGGATTCTATTACCTTATCAAGGTGGTTGTAGAAATCAGCATTTGCTGCACAGAGATACCTTCCAAGCAGTGTTGCGTGGGTTGTAAATATTGTGGCAATAGGAAGTTTCCTGGCTCTAGAAAGAATTAGCCCAGTTCCTGCCTGCCATTCATGAAATTGAACGATGACATGTTTATCAACCACATGATCAGTCACCTAACATAGAAGAAAGAAAAAACACTTAAAATTTCTAGTATTTTCACACCTACAGGTTTATATAATTTTATTTGCACAAAAACCTGTTTGTAAATATTCATTGATGTAGATATTACAGAAAATAAATTTGAATAAATTTGAACAAAGAGAGATTTGATGGTGGTACTGTGGAAAGAGTCAGAAAGACCCAGACCCGAGTTTAAATCTGGCCTCAGACATTGTCTGTGTAACCCTGGGCAAGTCACTTAACCTTTTCAGTGTCCTATCTCTAAAATGGGGATAATAATAGTATCTACCTTCTAGGGCTGTTGCAAAGGACAAATGAAATAACTGTAAAGTTCTTAGTATAATGTAAGCTTTATGAATAATAGCTAGTAGTAGTAGCAGTAGGAAGATCACACATTAGTAACAAATCTAGGTCTTCTAACTCCATTAGATCTGACTGTTTCACCAATAACCACTCCTTCCTCCATTTTTATAGTGGAGCTAAAACCATCCTTCATTCTCAGTTTTGACTTGCCACTTATGTAAAGGGAGATGATAGTAAGAGTTGTAATTGCATAACTCCCAATATAATCCAAGAAGTCTTGGACACTGGATGGAGAGTTTAGTTGAATATTAATCTGTAGTGGGATGGGGATGGGGATGATTTGGTTAATCAATTGTATTTTAAGATATTGGTCTCCCCACATAGTGATCAGCAGTTAAGATGATGGGAGGACAGACTGGAAAGAGCAACATAATGAAATGGGGAAAAAAGCATTTGTCCTAGAAACCAGAAATCCTGAGTTCTAGTAATAATCTAAACTTCGTTATCTGTTTTACTTGGGTGATTACTAATCATGTTTTTTGAGTTTCATTTTCCATATTTATAAAGTAAGAAGGTAGGAGTGAAGTCTCTAAGGTTCCTTTAAGTTCTTACCTCAATGGCATGTATGTTAGGACAATCAGACTTAAGAAATCTTTACAGATGAGAAAAAGAAGACCTAAAAAGATTAAGTTTAAGGTCACAGAAATAATAAGCTGTTAAGCCAAAATTTGAACTTTGATCTGATAGCTTTGAAAGGAGCATTCTTTCCACTTTCCCTTCTAACATAATTGGATAGTAATAAATATATACTTCAGAAGAAGAAATAAATAGGGAAAGGGCCCCCTTAGTTCCTCAAAGCACAAGGCGATCTTTTACCAGGGGCAAGATTATCTAAAGCTACATTATTAAATTCAGAGAGTTATTTTCCTATTATGTCTTTGATGGCAGGCTTTCTCCATATTCATTAAATTAACTGATGATTTTCAAGGGAGGATGAGCTTTAGCTAAAGATTTTTTTCAAATTCTTTATTTCCTAGCACAGTACCTTGCTCACAGAGATACTTAATTCATTCTTGTTTTTTAATTGATACATTGGTTAAGGTTACAGAGGTCGTTGAATAAATAGTCTCAGACTCAGGTTCTTATCCTTTCCAGTACTAGCTGTACTTTCACTCATATTCCTGGACTCATTGGTTGTGGTAATAGAGTCAGAAAACTTCTCATTGATGCTTACATTTTTACATTTAAAATGTGAATACATGTACACTGACTACTAGCATTACATCTCCAAACTCTCTCCTACTTTGAGGTTCTTTCTTTTTTAATTATTTTTTTTGCAAGGCAAATGGGGTTAAATGGCTTGCCCAAGGCCACACAGCTAGTTAATTATTAAGTGTCTGAGGCCGGATTTGAACTCAGGTACTCCTGACTCCAGGGCCAGTACTCTATCCACTGAGCCACCTTAGTCATCCCGTGGTTCCTTCAATAAAAATTTAAAAAAAAAAATCCAATCAAGATTCTGTTAGCTATGATCTGCTGATTCCCAAGATACACTCCCCTCTTCCTCACTGGGTTCAGTCTGGCTTACACTTTCTCTCTACTCCAAATCTTGCCCTCATACTATGTATCTTCAATATACATATTGATTCTCCCTCAAACACCCTGCCCCAATCTGTTCATTTTGTATGACAGTACTCCTCCACCCTACCTTAGTCATGCATAGAAATGATGATATCTTTAACATCCACAAATTTTCCACTTTTCTGTTCATGAACTACAAAATTCTTTTTATTCATAATCTTTTATAATTTCATTTTTTCTCTCTACCTTGTAAATCATAAGAACCATATTCTTCATCCTCATGATTACCTTCAATATTTCAGTTTTCTTTGCTCTCTCAGGATTGAACTTCAGTTTCCTTCCTTCACTATCTCATCTTTTTTCTTGGAGTTCCATCTTCTCCTTCACTTTACCTCAGTCAGATGATTTCCCTTTCTTTCTTCTTCTCCCCAGTTCTCCCATGAAGAGGTGGCATCTCTCTTTAAGAAGGCACTGCTATACATGTACTGCTATTCCCTTTTTTTTTTAGGTTTTTGCAAGGCAAATGGGGTTAAGTAGTTTGCCCAAGGCCACACAGCTAGGTAACTATTAAGTGTCTGAAACCGGATTTGAACCCAGGTACTCCTGACTCCAGGGCCGGGGCTTTATACACTGCGCCACCTAGCCACCCCTGCTATTCCCTTTTGATGGCATCTTTTCCCTACAGAATGCTTCAACCCCATTTTCTCAGTAATTTTCAATATTTTCCTGTCCCAGCTGGTGACAAAGATGGCTCACCCTTTTCATATTTCTTATTTCATATTTTGCCTCTTTTCCTAGTTCTCCTACCTGTGCAATTGCTTCTTTTCAATCTCCTTTGCTGGATCTTTCATCTATTAACCTTGATATATACTCCATACTTCTCTCCTTAGCCCTTTTCTCCTTTATACTATTTTTCATGATGATCTCATCACTTTCTATATATTCAATATCTCTGTAGATGATTCAAGTCTAACCTCTCTCTTGATTTTTGGTTTTGCATTTCCAACTGACAACTCATTAGGCCCAAAAGTGAACTTACTACCTTTCCTCCTGTGAGCTTCCTTTTTACTAATTTCCTTATTACTAATGGTAAATACCATTATTCTCATAGTCTCTCAGACTCACAACTTTGGTGTCATTGACTCCTCACTTTAACTTACTTCACATATTCAATCTATTGCAAAATCCTGTGTTTCCTACCTCTGTAACATCCCTTGAATATTTCCCTTTCTCTCCACTCATACAGCCAACATCCTGGTGAAAGCCATCATCACTTCACATCTGTATTATTGCTTGCAATGGCCTTCTGGATGGTCTACTTGCCTCAAGCCTCTCCACTTCAGTATGTTCTCTTTGTTGTTGCTGCTGAGTCATTGCTGAGTGTATATTGTAAAGCTTTAAGTCTGAAATTTTTAAAACTACTAAAGTTCTGAATGAAAAATTATCAACATTATTAAATAGGATATCAAGGCTTTGAATTTAAAGACACAACAAATCATTTCAGTATGCTATATCATCATCATCATCATATCATCATCATCATTGAGTACCATGAATATTTTTTAAAATATCTTATTAACACAACTTTCAAAAATTAAAAAATAGTATTAAAATATTAAATGTATAGACTTGCTTTTGATAATTTAAGAAAATAGCATTTTGTTGCTGGCATTTTTTTCCAGATCTGTTATTTCATTGGTCTAATGAAGGTGGTATGATGCCTCTTTCCACTGTTGCAGATGGGCAATTCATCTGTAACAATGTGTTCAATAGTAGTGCCTTCTTAAAGAGAGATGCCTCCTCTTCATGTGAGAACTGGGGAGAAGACAGAAAGGGAAATCATCTGAGTGAGTTTGATAGTGAACAATGTGTTCAATGCCTGGGGCATTGAAAGTTTAAGTGATTTGACCAGGCTCATTTTTTTCCCCCAAGGCAATGGGATTAAGTGATTTGTACAAGATCACACAGCTAGGTAATTATTAAGTGTCTGAGGTTGAATTTGAACTCAGGTCCTCCTGACTCCAGGACTGGTGCTTTATCTAGCTGCCCCAATGGCTCATCTTTGTAGTAACTGATCTTCCTAATTCCAAGGTCAGTTCTCAGTTCACTAATCTGGTTTGCCTCTTTGATAACTTAATAGATAACTGCAGGATTAACACATCTGATTGTCCTTTACTGTGTGGGAAGATTTATATCAGTAAAATATTGACCAAGAATGTTTTTAAAAAATACCAATGAGCTAGCAGTCCTAGAAAAATTTAAAATACTGGTTTGGTTTTCATATATGTAGTTTTCTAAAATCAAGAGAAAGATTAGATATAAATGCATGATATTTCTGTTTGGAGCTATGTTCCAGAAACTAATATTTAGACCAGTTAAAATCATTTTCTTGGATTCCTTTGAAAAAATCAGTCAATAACTGCATAATCACTTAATTTGCTTAACCTAAAAAGAACAGAATTTCAGTGTAGGGGGGATCTTAGAAATCATTTAATTTAACCCCTTCATTTAATAAATGAAAGCTATAGAGAGAATGATTTGCCCAGAGTAATATCATGAGTTAGTGGTAAAGCAAAGACTAGAAATCATGTCCCCCAACCACTAACCCAATTTCTATTACTGCCAGCTTCCTCTTACACCATGTACCTCTTGTGAAATTGTTCTTATGCACCAATCTACTGTGTTTGAAAATGAAAGCAGTTTCGTTACACTTCTGGAATATTGCTATCTGAAAGTAATACCTCCTTTAAGAACCAGGCAGTTAATGACCCAAATATAAGCATATCGTTAGCTTCCCGGTCATGGTAAGGGATTCCTACGTGGCATGCCTCCCAGAGGTCTCCTTTCCACCTGTCCAAATTCCAAGCAGAATATCCTATGTCAAACAGCACCACATAAGGGCTCCCTTCTATGAGCCATCTTCCAAAATGAACCTGTTCATTATTCAAGTAAGAAAAACTTGTGATTAATGAATCAATATAACTTTTGCTGAGTAGAAAATTGTTTTCTAAGTTGAAAAGAAAGCTGTAGAGAACATTTTTTACACCTGATTGAAATACTATAGAAAAAGGCAACTTTAATGAGCTGTGCTGATTACGTATTCATCTATAATATTCAAGTTCAATTCATGCATTAAATTAGATAAATGTTCATTTTCCTCTGAGCATCCCAAAGTATATATTGCTCATAGGCAATTGCACCTATCTTGAAGGACTCCCCCTCTCCTCTGATTTATATAAATTCTATTTTTTTTCCAGATTCTACTTGGTCCCAGAACTTAAATTTGAGAACCTTCTTCCCTTATCCCCCCCCCCCCCCCACCCACCACTCCAGTTTTGATATGGTTGCTTTAGGCCACAGTGGTGTTGCCTTTCTCTGAAGTCCTATAACACATTGTCAGTACTGACATTTAATATTTACTTCTTTGTACAAAAGAAGATAAATGACAATATTTGTCCTAGATTCTCAGTTAGACAGCCTAGAATGCTTTGTACCCAGAAAATATTTGTTCCTGTCATTTCTGATGATATGCTCATAAATCAATGAAGAACATGAAGAAAAATCTCAAGAGAATAGAATAGTTCCTGTTTAATCTTTCAGACTTTCATTATTATAAATTATATTTTTAAAATGAGCAATACTGCCTTTCCCAAAGGACGATTCTGCTGCATGTTTACTAGGAATTTTAGATATGACACAATATAGAAATTGAGTCTAAGTTCATGCTATTATTGCAATTTCATTGTGGACAGGTCAAAAAAGATAGTTTGTTAATATGATTAAATAGATTTTCAAAGGTGTTCTTCCTGGACTTGTTTCAGGTCAGTTCTGTGGTAGTTCATTGGAACAAAATAATATTGGAACAAAATTAAACACTAATAGTTCATTCAAAAGCTAACAAAAGGTCACTTACTTAGCCCTAATGGGAGAAAGATATGCAACAAGGATGACATAGAGGACACCTCAAGTGATTCAGCTAAATTGAGGTCTTTTGTCTGAGTTGTCCATGGTCTTTCACTAGCTAAACATTAAAAGATCTTATGGTTGTTTTACACTTAAGCAACCAGAAGTGATTCAAATACCTGAAGAGTTTAAGCCCCCCAAGCCAGTTAAATTTGAAGGATAGTCTCAGAATCTTTTGGAGAAAAATTATCCTAATTAACATGGAGAAGGAGTTAGTTTATTGCTTCTTCTACAATAAGGGGTGTAAATGTATTCATTTCCTTTAAAATTTTTACTAAATTATTTTTACTAATGTAATATTGAGTAAGTGAAAGGATATTTCCTATGGATCTCAAAATAACACTAAACCAGCTAGATGATTTATTGAACTCTAAGAGAAACATAGTACCTGACACCCATGCAAATTCATTGCATCGACTGCTTTTTTAATTGCAGGGTTTGGAGGCTCACACTCTTCCACTTGAGTCTTCATATTGTGCTCAAAATATGGACCAATCAGACAATAATTTTCTCCCCATTCATCTGCAGTTGTTTTTGCCTTGGTCTGGATTACAGTATAGATGCCACCAACTGTTTAGGAAAGTTTAAAATAGTTTCATTAATTTCAAGTTTAATATTTCATTCTTTCTAATTCAAATGGAGTCATTTGCTGGTTGACATTTAGTTTTAATTTTATTTCAATGAAATGAATCTCTATTAAACTAGTTCCCTAATAAATTCCCTTTTCTGGTTTGCTATAAAAATAATATTGTAAAATGACATTCCACCCCTCCATTTACCTGGAAAATTATTAGGAAGGAGAATACTTCTTTGTAATTGAAAAAAAGAAAGTATGATTAAGTAATCTTTATAGCAAACACTTTCAGGGGCTACAATCACAACTCCCTTACCTGTATTATACCATATGTGATTGAGAGGAATGATTATGAAAAACAATCACTATAAGCATAATATCAGTTTCCCCAAATTATAGGGTCATTTTCTCCAGCTGACCACCAAAACAAAACATGGAACCCTATGGTGGATTCCTCCATTTAACTTAAGTATTAATGGAATTATCTTGATTTTTCTAACCAGTAAATAATAATAAGAATTCATAAATGCCTTTCATGTCTCAGAATGATCTGCAATGTGGCTCAAAACCTGGAAAGCTTGTTATTGGTCACATGCACATAATAAAGGCAGGAATTTGTCAGAATAGTAACTAGGGCAGGACCATTGAAGCTTAGATCCTCTTGATTCCAGGGCCTGTGTTCTGTCCACTGCACCACCTAGCTGCCCCACCCCAGCTGCCCCACCATATTGAAGCTTAGGTAGAGAAATTTTTCCTAAGTATAGAGATCACCCCCCCCAACTCTGACCCTATTAATTTGAGGGGGTCCCTATTGCCTTCATAGGTGAATATAAAATGATCTGGCTGGTATTTAAAACGTTCCATAACCTAACACCTTGCTTTCTTCCCAAATTTTTTATTTTACATTTTATTCTATAAACTTAACAATCTAGCTGCATTTATTTTTGTCAATCCACAATACTCCATTTCCTGATTCTGACCCTGAATCTTTTCACTGACTAGCCATCATGCCTGGAAGGTATATCTTCTTTGTCCATAATTTGTTATCATTTTGTCTCATCTATTAGCATGTGAGCTTCTTGAGGGCAGGGATTGTGCTTTTGCCTTTCTTTTAATCTCCGATACTTAGCAGTTATAATACATACATTAAAAACATTTTTTAAAGATTGACTGACTGTGATCTCCAAAAAGCAATGTACTATCTATGGAGGGACATGAGCTGGCTTAGCCCTGGGTAATGTTGGAAGTGATAGGTGGTGGGGAGGGGTGAAAGAGTTAACTTAGATATTGCTTAAAAAAACCTCAAATACTTGACTCTTTTGGTTCCAGTTGCCAGAACCTCCTCTTTCTTCCCCACCTCCCTGAGCTCTTGCCTAATGCTAGCAACATGCCCCCTTCACTTTGACTCCCAACACACACACACACACACACACACACACACACACACACACACACATATTGCATGGGATTGATGCAACTTAGAGATTGTGAAAACATGGACTTTGGGCAGAAAGTGTTTAAGTACCTCTAAGTTAGAACCTGCACGGTGTTGTGGAAGAAAATCTAGGATTTGGACTTAGGAGATGCCGGTGTCCAATTCCCTTCTTTCGTTATTTGTATAATTTTGATCAAGTCAATCTATCTGAGCTTCGGTTTACTTCTCTTCAAAACTGAGAAAATAATATATATATATATATATATATATATATATATATATATATATGTATATATACACACACACACACATATATATATATATATTATTTACATCATAAGGTTTCAAGGAATTCTGAATTCTGAAAACACAACTCAATCCTGTTAATATCTTTTTTTCTCAGCCCTTGAAAACATCCTGTATAATGATCATCAAAGTTACTTTTTTATATGTCAAAGGCAGGACTTGAGTGATGTCTTCCTGACTCCAAGGTTGACTTTCTATCCATTATGCCATGCTCCTTTTCAAATGTAAGCAATTAGTATTAAAAAGGAAATTATAAAACTTATAATGCAAAGAGGTGCAGTTTTCACAACTCTGTGCTATCCATACTCTCCCTATGAATTAGAGAATTTCAATTCATGCTTTTAAGAGGAAAGACACTTTCCATAAGTAGAAGTTACTAACTTATAAATTCATGCTGATGAGAACCTTGATGGATTAGTATTTATAAACCATTGTGGAGAGGAAAATCCTTTAGGCATTAAATGACTTTAATTTATATTTAGTAGTAATTGTGATTAGTTACTATTTTAACCAAATGATCATGGAATTTACAACTGGAAGGGACCATAAAAATCATGTATTTTGTTATTATTTTCAAGTGTGTAGAAATCTTCAAATTACTCAATTTCTGATTGTCATTTACCTATCAATGATTTAGAATAGTTCTGAAATTTTGTGGAAGACACATCCTCTTCAACTGTACATCTTTGAAATATGATTAAGAAAAAAACTAGGGGCAGCTAGGTGGTGCAGTGGATAGAGCACCGGCCCTGCAGTCAGGAGTACCTGGGTTCAAATCCGGTCTAAGACACTTAATAATTACCTAGCTGTGTGGCCTTGGGCAAGCCACTTAACCCCATTTGCCTTGCAAAAACCTAAAAAAAAAAAAAAAAAGAAAAGAAAAAAACTAAAATGTTGATATTAATTTTGTTCTCAGTACTTTTTCATTGTCTTTTATAGAATTTCTTAAGGGTCCTATTAATTTACTAATTATTTATGATCATTCTATAAAACAAAATCATTGCAAACTATGAATCTTGTTTTCTAGAAGCCAAAAGGAAACGTATCAATTTTTAGTAGATAACTTCTTTAGAACACCTATTTCCTTTTTTTAATGGCCTTCATGTAATCAGATCAATGAGAAGAGTTATTGTTTCTTCAAATTAATGCAAGTATCAACATTTTTTCTATGTAGAACAGAGTGAATGGGAGTTTATCTGTAATTTTAATTAGGATAATAAAGTTTGGGGCTGAAATGAACCATAAAGAATATCAAGTTCAATTCTTTCATTTTACAGAAGACAACACAGAAGCTCAGAGCAACTAAATGACTTGATCAAGGTCACACAATTAGGAAGAAAGTAAAGTTGGTATTGAAATTCTCGTCCTTTGTATGTAAATACATGGACCTTATTTCTACATTATCTTAAATGATCAGGAAATATATTATTAATTCATATAATCTATGATTAATAAAAATAGAGTGATCAAGATTCTAACAATCTGATTATATACAATCTCTCTGTAAAAAACCATTCAGTTATTCTTTTGGCTAAGAAATCCTCTGGGTTGGGGGCGGGGAAGACACATAGACACATCCACAAAACCTTAGATATTTTTTATACTTTGGCCTCTATACCCACTTGAATGTATATAATCCCAGATTAATTCCCAGATGCTCAACTCTCACCCTTAAACTTAATCATCTACTTAAATTTTCATTACCTAGCAAAACTTGCCACAAAAATGTCAAAGTTCTTTGGAATATTTGCAATATTAATAGCTCAGCAATAAATTAATTCTTTTTATGACATTTCTAATGTTTCCAAAAAAGTAAGTGTTTTTTTAAATGTACTACAAACCTTTATTGGTTACTTCCCAGGCAACTTCAAATAACAGCAAATCCTGTATTGGAAGTTCTTGCACATCCCACAGAGGAAGCCCACTCAGGGAGGTCACAGACAGTGATCTTCCTCGTTGCATTTTCCTTTAAACCACGTTCAAATTGAATGTTAAAATTCACAGGTTTCCAGAGGTAGATACACTCAGAGAAATGTGTGCACAGACTTGCTGTCTGACACCAGGTTGAGGTTGTTTGCCTTAAGTGAAGTAAATCCACAGAGTTAAATCCCATGAGCTTTTTGAAGAGCTCCAGCTTAAAGCTTCTCTTTGTCCTCTGGGTCTTCTAAAGTAAGTCTAGGTAGAACAAATTCCCTCCCCACATTTCTCTGAAGCTACCTGACACAAACACAAGTGAGACACATGAACTCAGGACTCAGGTAAGTAATTTCCTGCTCAGAGGCCCCAATAGGTTCATCTGCTGATGAAAGTCCTGCCTTTTCTGGCCAAGTTGCCTTACTTACGTACTGCTTCATCCAGAAGGCAGTTCATTTCAGAATTTTGAAAAAGAAACAATATCAGATCCTTCTAGAAATTTTCCTGACAAATAAAGAACCTTTAAGAAAAATTGAATCCTGGGGTGAATGGGAAGAATTCTCTGTCCAACAGCTCTAGTTTAATATTTCACCTATAAAGAAATGACCAACTGAAGTTGTTCTGACATACTTATTAGGAAGCTCTTTCTCCTAAAATCTTTCTCTTTTTACCATTCTGCCATTTGTTCTAGGATTCTTCTCTATAAATGGCAAAAAAAAAACCCTGTAATTGAAATTTAACAAATTTCTAAAATGGAAAAATTTATCTGAATGAGGAAGAATTACAGGACTACAGTATTTGTCATTAACAATTGTGTTTTTGCTCTATTTCAAATTTCACCTATTATTTCACATCATCAACTTAGAGTCAATCAGTACTTTGGAATATTAATAGTTATAATCAAGATTAAAAGTTGTCTTCAACTAACAAATATTTATTCTTTGCAATAAAACTGTGAATGATTCTGAGATGCTAATGTTTCATAGTTTTTAGCTATTTCAGGCGTTAGTCCCTGTTCATTGTTTAGTTTTAGCAATCTATTACTTGAAATAGGACTGAAAAACCCTTTCAAATGGTAAGCATCATTAAAACCAGGTCTGCCATTACCAGAGTTGTAACAGTGAATCAAGTGTTCTAAATCAAACCTGTATAAAACTATATCTAGCTGCATCTGAAAGGCAAAGTGGACAGTTTAATAAAAGTCAAGTTAAAAAGAGCTAGAAAAAGAATCAAATTTGGAAGAAATGCATCTATTTTCCAAAATACAATGGTTTGGGCCTGAATTATCTAAATTATTATCTTACTTTTGTGTTATAATTTGCTTCTGTTGACATTGCCTCAATGTTCCTGCAAATGCAAGTTCCATTAGAACCAGAAAGTAAGGTATTGTAAAAAATGATGTGAGAATATATTGAAAAGTCAAGAAACCATATGCACACACACACACACACACACACACACACACACACACACACATATTTACATAAGCCTATGTCAACCTGAATTTAAGAGAAAATAGCCAGTGTAGAAAAATAGAATCAGGGCAAGTAAGTTACAGCTTGGGGGTGCCACACAGCAAGTGCTGGGTACTGGAGGAGAGGGCTGGGAACAGGGATTATATAGAGTACTAAAGTAGAGGGGGAATGACCCAGCTACAGGTAAAAGGGATTAGAGGCTTCTCACAGTTTCACTAGGTATATTGTTTTGCATAACAAATGAAAATCCATAAGAAAGTTTGCCAGTGGGGGGCGGGAAGGAAAGTTTGAGAATTTACAAAATAATAAGAGCTGGGGGTGACTAAGTCTGGTCACCTCTAATCAATTCATTGGTCTTGAAAGAGAGATCAGATCAGCTCCAGTCAGTTTGTGCTCAACTGTGTTTATCATTAATAAATATAAATGTATATAAATTCATATACTAATAGACAAACTATTAAGGATGTTTATTCAAAATACTTAAAATCTAAGAGATATCCTTCATTTATTCAGTCATTCCTTTGAACAGACCAAACTCATTCATATCTGCTACATTCAATACATACAATACAATACAATACAATAAAGTTCTCCACAAAAATGACTATCTGGACCATGTCAAGGAATCCCTTTCATCCTGAACTCCATGCTAGAACTCCTCAATTGCTTTAGATAATCTATTTGGTGAGCTTACAACTCCCAGTTTTATGCCTAACCTTATGTTTATTATAAGAGGATCTTAGAACATCATAAATTATTATGATGCAAATATGGTAGATATCTTACTGTAAAAGAACATTTTGTATTAATGAATCAAATACTGTCTCAAATGTGTTCACTATTGATGCTCTTTCATTTTGTAGTGCTGATAATGTCTGAAATTTTCTCCATGCTTTATTATTTTCCCCTCCTTCAGATATTTTGTTTAGATAACAGATAACTCCATATACTTTTTTTTGTCCCTCAATGTTGTTGCAATTGTATTGCCTTCCAAATTTATTTCTTTTATGGACATTTGCTATAATTTGGCTGCTTTTTTCATATTTGTTTCCTTTAGTGCCATTTCTAACTTTTCATAAGCACATCTAGAATTTTGAGGTTTAGAACAGATGCAGCATCTCCACTCTTTTTGATGAAAAAAATGTTGTAATTTTTTGGGGAAATTCCAATCCAATATATTAAGATTGTTTTAAAAAATCCTCAAAATATACAACCACCGAAATAATTTGGATCTTCTGTAATCAATATTAAGCAAAACATAAATCTGGGAGATGTGGACTCACCACAATGCTACCATTTGTCATCCTCAGACATGATGAGAACCTTATCATAGTCAACTAAGCGCTCTTCTTTTAGACTTTGTACTAGACTTTTTCCTAATAGAATAGACTCTACCTTCTGGGATAAGAATTTATTATTTGATTAAAAAAAACTGCTGGGAAAACTGGAACATAGTATGGTAAAACTAGGCATAGAATGGCATCTCGCACTTTATACCAAAATAAGGTCAATATAGGTACATGATTTAGATATGATACCATAAGCCAATTAGATATGGTCTATGTCACATCCATGGAATGAGGAGAAGTTTATGACAAAAGAAGAGATAGAAAACATAAATTGCAAACTGAATAACTTTGGTTACATTAAAAAATTTGTACAAATAAAACCAATGCATCCAAAATTAGAGGGAATTCAGAAATAAGGAAAACAATTTTCATAACTAGTTTTTCTGATAAATGTCTTACTCTAAAATATCTTGAGTCAGATTTATAAGAATACAAGTCTTTCTCCCACTGATAAATGGTTAAAAAGTATATGACTACACAGTTTTCAGGTGAAGAAATTAAAACTATAATATAATATAATATTATATAATATGATATATGATATATGTGATATAATGTGATGTGATACGATATGACATGACATGACATAAAAACATAACATAATATAATATAATATAAATATAAAAATGCTCTAAATCCTTATTGATTAGAGAAATGCAAATTAAAACAATTATGAGGTACGTCCTCATACCTATCAAATTGGCCAATATGTTAAAAATGGAAAATGCTCAGTGTTGGAAAGGATGTGGGCAAACTGAGACACAAATGCACCACAGTTGAAGCTGTGAACTGATCCAATGATTCTGGAGAGCAATCTGGAACTGTGAACAAAGAGCAATAAAACTCTGCATGCCCATTGAATGTAGTCTATATTCCAAAGAAATCATAAAAAAGGGGAAGACCCTCATGAACGACAATATTTATAGAAGCTCTTATTGTAGTGGCAAAGAATTGGAAATTGAGGAAATGCTCATCAACTGGGAAAAGACTGAACAAGCTGTGGTATATGAATGCTATAGAACACTATTGTTCTGCAAGTAATCATGAGTGACCTGAGTTCAGAAAAGCATAGAAAGACTTGCATGAATTGATGACGAATGAAGTGAGCAGAACCAGGAGAACATTATATACACCAGCAGCAATACTGTGAGATGATCAACTACAGTGGCTGCAACTCCTCTCAGCAGCTCAGTGATCAAAGACAATTCTAAGAGACCTGTTATGGAAAATCATTCACATTCTGAGAAAAAATTATGGATTCTGAATGCAGACCAAAGCATACTATTCTTACTTTTTAAAACTTCCTTTGTGTTTTTCTTTTTTTCCTCATGTTTTTCTCTAGTTGTAGTTCTTCTTCCACAGTCTGATTAATATAGAAATATGTTAAGCACAAAAAATATACACATTCCCTAAAAGAGTCTGGTATGCAGTGACCCACAAATACACACAAGCCCATGGAAAGAATAGGATCAGACTCAAATTGTAATGGTAGTGAGACACAAGCCAGAGATTTAATTTGATCTTTCATTCAGTCATCTATCCAGGCCATCTCAACATCTGCCTACTGTTGTTGGCCTACTTTGTCTTACCTAGAGTTTCCTCCCCTAATACCTCACCCTCACCATGCTAGACCTGACACTTAGATTTCCATACACAAAGTCTTTCAGAAACCATCCCCCAGGTACTGGGAAAATTACTATACTCATTCTTCAAACTCCCATCCCAGGGCTTTATACTGTTGGTATGTACCAATCAGTATATTTCTACCAACTTCTACACTATTTCTACCATTCTTCAGCTTCACAGTCCAGTCAGTTATCCAGTAAACTACTTATGTCATCATATGCTTGCTTCTCTGTGTCTCCTCCTTCCACTTTCCTTTTCTCCAGAAATAGACTCCCTTTTCTAGTTACCCCTTAGGTGTTGTCTCCCCCTACTAGAATGTAAGATCCTTAATCAAGTCAGAGACTATCTCGTTTAAATTTTGTATCTGTAGTCCTTAATTCAATGTCTGGCACATAGTAAATGTTTAATAATTTCCCCCTTTCCATTCTTTTTTATTCATATGCTGGAAATGTAGAAAAGGGAAGATTCTTAGGCCAACTGATACTGCTCAATCTGAAATCAATAGTTGGCATGTCTCTTAAGCAAAAGAGACATCTTTCAGCCTCTTGTGGACCTCTTGTACCCAGATGCCAAGTCTTTTACTGGCCTAGTCTCTCTAATGGTATGGTTTGTTGTGGAAATTGAGAAGGACAAAAATTTAAAAAAAATTATTCAAAAATGGGCTTTCCCCAGGAGCTATTCCCTCTCAGAGATCTGCTTCCTTGACTTCTGTCTCTAAATCTTGAACTTACCTGAAGGAACTCTGAACTGAAATTCTTCCACTCCTGGATCAGTTAATAACTGAAGCCCCCAATGGCATGGTTAATTTGTGTTGTTAGTCAATCAAGCTATTTTCTTCTTAGTCTAATAAAACAGGTTTGTACCTCATAAAGGGATTATAGATATAAACCCATCTTATTGATACATTTAAAATGTCATCATTTGATCACAGTTTTTGATTACATTGCTGATTTTAGTGGGGAAGAAAAAAATCACTACTTCCTTTGGAAGAGTATCAATGTGAAACCCAAAGGACACTATTATAATTTTGTTAAAATTTTAGGTAATAGGCACTTTATGAAAACTTATTTGCAAAACAAAACAAAATAAGTTGTAACTAAGGAATTGGCTGCACTGAAGTACATTGTTTTTAAAAACATTTTCCAGATTGAAAAATGAATAAGATATAGTCAAGATACTGAGTGACTTACTTTCCTTCACTACCCCATCCTCCTACTCCCACCATGTTCTAACATTCCCATACTGCTTTGATATTTCTTGGGGTCAAAGTTTTTGTTAATGGGTGAATGTAGAGACAAAGAGGACTGAAAGTTTTTGGTACAATTCAAATGTTCTGCTCAAAACCCAGAGAGTTGTTTTGACTCCTGTGTTCCCTTCAAGGATTGTAAGTAGATAGAAACCCAGAGAAGTGAGTTTTTAACACTTCTAAGAATGTTTCTGTTTTGCTTTAGGTTAGGAAAACACACCCTTCTCTTTTCCTCAATCTCTTTGGGCTTGCCAGATATACATTCTTCTGGATCCTTAGGACTTTTTCCACTGCCCAGTATTTTTTTCATCTTTATCTTTTATTTTTTTTAAATCTAGCCTGTAGGTGTTGCTTATAATGATTTACTGGCAAATTTGATTCTAGTTCTGACAGTTTGTTTGTCTTCTAGAAGGTAGGAATTCTCAATAAATGTTACACTCTCTGGTCCTCAGAAACATGAGACCTTTAAACTATTAGCTCTGCCTCCCTCTATGGGTAGCCCATACCAAGAGGTGTGGATCTAAACACCTGAAACTTTCCTGGTGGTATTTCAGTAGGTGCTAGTTCCATGGTCTAGACATAATGATAGCTTTCTATAGAAGTAGATAGACATGTTTAAATAATGTATATGGCCTTTTTTTCCTGGCACAGAATCAACTAGCAAATAAAACATACACAATGATTCTAAATAATAAACTCACAAAAGAGTTATCTAGCAAATGCTGTGAGCCCATAGCTTTTTCTGACTCTGGAAGTTGCCCAGACAATACTAAAGTTGCTTTGATCTAGGATTCCTAGGAATTGTAAGGCTTGAGCTCTTCCATGAACAAAAGATTAGAACAACACAATTCCTCAGTATGTTCAACTTAGACTTTTAGGAAGATCAGTTATCAGGTCACAGATGAGCCTAATGGTCACAAGATCATTCAACTAGAGCCAATGGACCTCAGAGGTCATCCACTCCAAGTCCTTCATTTTGTGGGTCCAACAAAGATAAGTTATGTGCTTAAGGTCACTCCAATTCCAGAGCCAAAACTCTTTTCCACTGTACCAACTCAGTAACTTTGTAATAGTGGATTTGTTCTCCTAAGCACATAGGAATGTATGTTGTTTCTAGGAGGACAGAGAATCTTGGCTCATCCTTAGCCACTGTACTTAGTCCTAGATGACTTGTCACTGGCAGGGATACATGACCTCCTATGACCATAGTTAACCCTCATATAACAGAACGAGTGAACTCAGTCATGGACCGAGATAATGAGGAGAAGCCTGTTGACTCCAATCCCTCACTCCTTTAACCTTTAGTCTATAATTGGTACTTTCCTCTTGTCCTTCTATATATCAAGAGGAAGGGGAACCTGTAGAAACAGGTATTGCTCTCTTCATTAAAAAAAAAACCCAACAGGGGCGGCTAGGTGGTGCAGTGGATAGAGCACCAACCCTGGAGTCAGGAGTACCTGAGTTCAAATCCGACCTCAGACACTTAATAATTACCTAGCTGTGTGGCCTTGGGCAAGCCACTTAACCCTGTTTACCTTGCAAAGAAAAAAACAACAACAACATAAAAAGCCTTTAGCATTATTTTCATTGTTAAGTCCTGAAATAAATCAAAGCCATGATTTGAGGAAGGAAGCATCTTTAATTGAGGTAACAGGGTAGTAAACCTACCACTTTGGGGATGTCCCAAGTCCATAATGAATTTCCCAAGTCCGAGACTTATGCAAAAGCTTCTTATACTTATACAACCATAACTAGTTGATTCTGTTCCAAGGAAAAAATAAAAAATAAAATGGAATGAGGCAGTAAGAAAGGAGAGAACAGTTTGTTCTTGAGACCACAGTGATCCTTGCCATTCTGGACAAGGAAAGCAAATTCATTTTGGCTGTCATGTCCTTAAGTACATGAATTGTAATGAAAGGCAGAAAGGATATTAGAAACTGAGATCCAGTTTAAGTTGAATTCCTTTAGAAGATAAAAATCTCTGGTTGAGGGTTAACTAGGGTGTCCAGTTAAACTTAATCAAGAGTAAATATATTAAGAGTCAAAATGTAAAGATATTACTGAAATTCTGACATTACAAGAAATGTTTAAGGGAGTGGCAATCCATATTACATTTGTATTAACAATGTCTCATTATATTAGCAATTTTCTTTCATATTATCTCCTTTTGCTCAGGCATCTTTTTTTTTAAAATTGAAATAGTTTTGTGTGGGGTGGCTAGGTGGCGTAGTGGATAGAGCACCGGCCTTGGAGTCAGGAATACCTGGGTTCAAATCTGACCTCAGGCATTTAATAATTACCTAGCCATGTGGCCTTGGGCAAGCCACTTAACCCCAAACCTAAAAAAAATAGCTTTGTGGTTTTTTAAACACTGAACTGGATTTATCTGAGAAGTCAAATAAGTTTTGTGTCCATACTCTTCTGCTAACTAAGGCTAAGTTATTTTCACATTGTAAATGTCTTCCACTTGTCACCTGGGCTAAGATAATGCACTTTAGACAAGTCACATGGAGAGAATGATAACTTTCCTCTTGCTGACTTCCATCACCTTCAAGCCAATCCTTTAATCCTTTAAGATATCTTTCATCTCAATATTAAGATGAAGACGAGTAACTAATTATTTCAACAATGATAACTGCCATCCAATGTCAAAAAGAAAGAACCCATATTTACTAGGAAATTTAAGGCAGCTGCTATTTTTGGAGCATTATAGAAGGAAACAAAGTAGATGCCCATTGATTAGAGAATGGTTAACTAAGTCCTGGTACATACAATATTCCATTGCCGTACTATGAGATATGATGATAATAAATAGAAGCAAGAGAAGACATGAACTGATGAAAAGTGACATGAGCAGAACCTTGAAAAGGATATACAAATTATGACTATAACAATGGAAATGGAAAGGATAACAATGAAACAATTAAATTTAGAGCTAAGGAGTTGGAATGACCAAGTTTGGTCCTTGAATTAGAAATATGAAAAGATACCTTGCCCCACTTCTCTGCAGAAGTGGAGAAATGTGATTGTGGAACACTGAATATAATGTCAGACTCTTCTAATATCTTGGTTAGTTTTTTTAACTTTTCTTTTTATCCTCTTTTTATTGTTATAAGGGTTAGCTGAAGACAAAGAAAGGAGAAAGGGATACATTCCGAAATGTAGGTGATGTAAACACAAAATGTTAGTGCTAATGTCTTCCCTTTGAAGTTATATTCTATTTACTTTAAATGTTATATAAACATAGTGATTTGCAAGTTGTATCTCCCACTAGATGTGAGCACCTTGAGGTCATGGACCTTCTGTTTATTTTTCTTTATATTCTTAGAGCTTCATAGTGACTTGCACAGAGCAAGCACTTAATAAATGTTAATTATTTATCATGAAAATGGTGCATTATTGTGCAGCAAAAAAAAAAGATGTATGGAATTCAGAGACTTGTGGAAAGAAATATATGAACTGAAGGTAAGAGGAAAAAGAACCAGTAAAAGAATATATAAAATTATTGCTATAGTGGAAATTAAAAATTCAAGAAAAAGAAGCTTAAACTGAAATAACTGAAAAGCACATAGATATCCTGGAGAAAAGAAAATGAAACATATATCCCTCTTCTTTGTAGAATGTCTGGAAATTACAAGGTTAAAATGTTCTAAGTACCGTGGTTTGATCATTGTATAGGTTGTTTTGGCTTAAAATGTTTTTCTTTATTATGTTAATGTTAAATCAGATTAGAAGGAAGGCTAAATTTTTGTTCTTTAAGTCAGTCAATCAACTAGTATTTATTAAATGCTTACAATATGCCAGACATTATACTAGGAGTTGGGGATAGAAAGGCCAAAAAATAGTTCTTGATTCCAAGAAGTTCACAGTCTAATGGAGGAGACAAAATAAAAACAACTATGTATAAACAAGAATTATGCAAGATAAATTTGAGGTAGTCTTCGAGGGAAGACTCTAAGCTTAAAGGGGATTTCCTGAAGTAGATGACATTTTAGCTAAAACTTGAAACTAAGAACATAGGAGGTGTAAATGAGGAGGCTAATGTTACTGGACCACAGAGTATCTGGAGAGACTGGGTGAAGGGGAGGCAGGTTATGAAGAGTTTTGAGTATCAAACAAAGGATTTTGTATTTAATGCTGAAGGTGATGGGGAATCTACTGGAGTTCATTGAGTAGGGGGTAATATAGAAAAAACTGTACATTAGAAAGAATATTTTGATGATTGAATGTAAGCTAGATTGGAATGGAGAAAGAGATGAAGCAGGGAAACCAAGTAGTAGGTTATTTTAATAGAGTATGAGATGATGAGGGACTGTATTAGAATGGGTGCAGTTTCAGAGGAGAGAAAGGGTATACATATATATATATGTATATATATACATATATATATATGTATATCAGATCCTGTGTTATGATCTCCTGAAATGTCACAATGAAACACTTGGATTGAGAGCTTGGGAAATGGTTGGAGTTGAGACTCCAAGGAAGCAGGATTGGAGTAATTTCTGTCAGGTAATAATCCCTTTTCTTTCTAAAAGAACACAGAACATACACCTCCCCACCCCCATCCTCTAATTCCCACAGAATATTGCAGTGGAGTATGAAGCTAGTGGCTATGGAGACCACAGGGTGAATGGTTATATTTCAAGATGCCAGAGTTATGAAGGTTAGAAGGATGGAGAAATCTTTTCTTGCTCCTCCTCCTCTTTCTACCCAATGACAATTCCCTCTAAGGATTGGGGCTTTTTCTTCACAGATAGATTCTACTGATTATAAACTGTCTAAGGATCTTAAGCAAGGTAATGCTCCATGAATTAGTGAAATTTCATGTTCTGATACAATCAGAGAAAAGTATTCACACTTTGTAAAGGGATCACCATATATTAATAACAGTATTGGTAACCAAATAAGCTGAGCTGGAGGCCTACCAAATTTCTTTTGTAATCGTAAGAGACTTCAGTTCTAGTGAAAGAAGGGGTGGGGGGAAGGAGATGGTACATTTAAAAATGACTTTGATATAAAAGTTAAAACAATAAAATTTATTTCAAAAGAAAAAAATGAACACTATAATGGAGATGAACTGTGAACAGTGACTAATCTTGGTCTCAGAGAACAGAAAAACAACTCTCCTTTTGGTAGAGAAGTGAGGTGCTACAAGTTTGAAAAGCTGCATAAATGGTCCGTCATGGTCACTATGTAAGTTATATTTTCTTAGCTGGATTTTTTGGAGGATATGTTGGATGTAAATGCTATCTATCTATCTATCTATCTATCATATATATGTATATAGTAAATCATTAAAATATTTAAAAGATAAAAGCTTATGCAAAACTAACTTTGGGGAAAGGTCAGAGTTATTAGACATAACTCAGAGGAATAAATTGGATATAATAAGACTCTCATGCTATCATAGATAAAATGAAGAGATAGGGAATAAACCCATGATGTCAAATGGAAATGCAGGCCACTAAAACATAAATAAGGTACCCTGTGGGCTGCATACTGATTTAGTTTTTAAATGGAATGATACCTGTTTTATTGCATGCTGTCTGTATTTATTTTGTAAAAAGATAAATTTTAATTTTCCAATTGCATTTTAATCTTACTCTTGCTGATTTGGGAGTTCTGTGGACCCCATGTGGCCTGAAGGATGTGTATGTGACACTTCTAAACTAGACCATAGCATGATCCAGCTTTTGAGCTGGTTCAGAATCTGATATTAAAGAGTTAGATGACCACTAGTTAAGTATTTTGTAGAAAGAATTCATGTTCAGGTATAAGTTGGATTATATTACCTCTGAGATTCCTTCAACTTCTTACTGTTCTATGATTCTATGATATAGTGGTTTCAGATGAACAATGGAGAATTCATTTTTGTATGCATCATATTGTTCTACTGTTCCTTAAACACTGTGTCTTTCTAGTTAGAAAGTCCTCCTATTTAGAAGGAAATAGTCTATTTAGAGCATTAAAAACTGAAAACAATTTGTACAAATAATAAATACTTATTAGCCAGAACAAATTGCCTTTTCTCAAAATTCCTTCTGAAACTATCCTCTTATAATGACAGTAAATATTTCTATAACCTCTGAGAGAGGATATCTTGAAACAGGAATTATACCTTTTATAATCTTATGATCTAGTTGTCATAATTTGAATTCTTTGTGCAGTTTGTCCTTCACCTTATCTCTCATAGAACTAGGCATGTGGCAGGTGTGCTCCACAAAGCTTATTGAATTTAAATTGAAATCTTATCTTTTTAAAACTTCATGCCCGAGTTTTGTAGCTCTATATATCATTATAACAGTGGATATTCAGTGCCATTCTGCTGATATATTCCTAGATTGATCTATAATTAAACTTTAATAAATATAAGAAGTAACAAATGAAAATGTTATTGTTTTCATGCTTTTTTGAACAAGAGTATAAAACTACATGCCTGTGTTTTAGATTATTTCTTTCTAATGTGAAGAATAAATAAATAATTAAATGAAATAAATAAGACCAACCAATTACATTGTTTAGACTACATTATCTCAGTCTTTACCTGCAGAGAATTAGGTCAGTGACTATACAGGCTATGCCACAGGAGGTAGGTAAGCATTCTTTCCACTACAGAAATTTAATAAGGGAAGACCAATAATGTCCTACAAGACACATGATCTCTCAAAGTTATTGATTCAAGATTCAGGTAACTAATTTTCAAACTCTCATTCTTTTATACATGGATCACACAACCTTAACTTCTTAGCTGCTTTCTTGTTATTAAGCAAAATATCAGTTGTTAATAGTTTGAATGGAAAGCATGTTTACATTTTCCTATTTCCATAAATGTCTTGAGAAATTATAAGATCTATATAATACAAGTTTATCAGCATTCTTTGAATAAGTAATAGGTGACTAATAAATATTTGTATCACTGAGTTGCTGAAATTTCATGTCCCATTGATTTTTCATTTTGGGGTAAATTAATCCAATTTCATGTATAATTATGTATAATTCCTTTAGAGAATATTGACCACATATATCCTACTGAAAATTTGAGTGTATGAAGAATTCCCAATTTCCTCATTTATGTCAATGTCATGTGCTCTAAATCCAAGGTTCAAAATCTTGGGAGTTATTCTTGACTTCAACTGTAAAATCCAGTATTCAATAAGTTGTTTATTCATCCATTTAACTCTCCTGTTTAATTTGGAATTATGGGAGCCAAGTTTGAATCCCAGATCTGACATTTACTTGTAGGTATTACCTAACTATAAAGTTTTCACTTTTTTATTAAACTAAAACTACAGTCCTATTATAAAATAGGACTACCTAATCTTGGGGGTGGGGGTGGTGGAGGGGTATTTCAAATTCTAGAGCTCTATGCTCTTTTCTTCCTATGATCCTAAAATCTCTCTAAAGACATGAATTATAATATGGAGTGAAAGAGTCTTCTGGTTATCTTGAGGAATCAGAAGAACTGATGATGCTGAACATAGAAAATCCCCTGCTCTTTTCCTTGGAAGAATGAAAAAGATTGCAGAGAGCTGCTGCTGAGGACAAGGGATTTCTGTTTCATCTAGCCATAGGTTTATGTATGAAATATATACATACACATATACATATATATTATATAATAATTATATATTTCAAAATTGTATACACACATATGTGTATATATGTATATACACACATATATACATATATACACACATACGCATATATATGTATATGTATATATGTATGTATATATATATATATATATAGATAGATAGATAGATAGATAGATAGATAGATAGATAGATAGATATGAAAAGAGCCAGCTGAACTGAGCAAGGTACTGACCCATCCACTGAAGATGTCAGTTTCCAAAGTGAACTTGGTGGAGACTCTTTGAAGGGAGAAAAGGACTTGCAGGGCCAGGAATTGTAAAACATTCTCTATAAATTGGATCCTACAATTTGGAGGGTACAGAAACCCTTCCATTCATGCAAGTCCGATGGACTTCAATCTGCTTCCTCTGGGACACAATTTTTTTCTAGTTTATCAACTCTCCACATGGTATAAGAGAGGCTATGCAACTGAACTTCCATAACTACTAATCTGGAGAGAAGGTATACCCTAGAGAATTGAGGTTCTGGCAAATCTTTCTACTGGGCTGAGTTCCTGGATGTAGGACTGACATGAATTATGGAACTGAGACAAAGAAGATCTCCATCTGAACTGATTCCAGGGCAATAACTATAGATTTTGTCAAGTGGTCTGAAACTTTGAAAGAATAGAACTGAATGTTCTTTTTGAGTCAGGACCAAGGGAAAAATTGTTCTTACATCTCTTAATGTATATAATTATTTGTGGGGCATATTAGCAACCTTCAGAGACATTATTTGATCTCTTCAGAACTAAATTAGAACTATCACAAGAACATTAGAGGCAATGGAATGGGTCCATGATCAATCTATATATGAGGATAGATTATGAGCAGGGAATAGAATTAAAACCACAATTTGCTTTTTTTTTTTTTTTAAAAAGACAAAACCAAACTCTGGAAACATTAGTTAACTAGCAAGTACAGTTGTATTTTTTTTTAAATCATACTAATTTGTTAAAAAGAAAACAATCTATTTTATATATTTATACGTTAAAGAATGTATGTTGGGGAAGAAAGCACACTTCAGTAGTTTATTTATTAATTCATAGTTTCATATAGCAAGCCTTTTAATTGTATTCTTTGATGCTGTGGCCAGAGTTGAGTTTAAGAGAAAAATTCTATCCAAGATGTCTAAGTGGGCACAGCAATTCATATCATGTTGACTGAGTTTCTACAGAATATTACTAGGAATTTTACAGGTCTTTCAGGTCTTTTTGGATGTCCCACAAGGTGTCAGCGCTCTTCTTGAGTTGAGCTACCTCATCATCTTTCAGCTTCTGGTTGATAACGCTGGTCAGTCCTCGGGCATTCAGAATGCATGGAAGACTGAGGAATACTTCATTCTCGATGCCATACATCCCCTTTTTGTAAACAAATAGCTTGTATTAGTCTAAGAAAGATATTAAACTATAAGGGATTTAAAATATTTTCAAAGGAGTAAGTTCAAAAACTGAAACAACAGTTTCATGTATTTCAATAGAAGAACAAGCTTTAAAGTTACTGGGAACTAGATCAAGATAGAAAACCCTTTACTTATCAAGAGTTCTTTGAGTACACAAACCTATAATGATAAGCTTGAAGTCAAAGGCCTTGCTTTCAAATTCTCACTGTTTAAATACTGTTTGTGTGACCTTGAGCAAACTTCAGTTCCTTCCAGCTCTAAATCTGTAATCCTCTATTAGTATTAAATTTAACTATTCATGAAAAAAATTGTATCCCATCTCTTCTATGAGGATAAAAACTGAATTTGACTGAATTATGCTGAAGACCTAAAAACCAGATTTCCCTGAAATCTCTCCAACAGAGTGGTAGTATTTTATACATAGAAATGGGCGATAGACAAACCAAGTTACTTTCCAATGTTGGGAAATGTGCACCTAAGATCTTCTTTGATTTTTGTATTCATAGAGTTGCATATTTTTTTCCAAGAGAAACCTGTCTATGGAGGATCATAGAATGAAAGTAACAAAAATCTTATCATAGAATCTCATAGTTGAAGAAACCTTAGAAAGAGGAGGTTATTCTGTAAAATTACTTTCCTCAGAGAGCCCAATCTCCATTTCCAAATATGGGAAAAAATAGGTCAGGTGAACAATCCAAAAAACTTTTACATTATATAAAAATGAAAACTAATATTTCCACCAATTCCATGATTGTTCCGATATTAAGGGCAACAAACTCCCATTAGAGTTTAGGATATTTTAGGAAGGCATTCAATATTAGCAATAGATAAATCGATTTGTTTGAATTTTATGCTGCTTTTGTTGTGGATTTTATTAAGCAAGAAGGAAAGTAGTAGAAATAATGAGTGAGGGATAAAATGGTGATGGTTTCATTTATTATTTTTAATTATGGAAATATGATTCACTTGCTGTAACTGGTTAGTATCCTGGAGTTGATGACTCAGTTCAGTAATTCTCAAATATTTTTAGTTCTCAAGATTCCTTTATACTCTTATAGTCTATGGTATTGCCCTTTATGTCTAAATCCTTTACCCATTTTGATCTTATTTTATTATAGGTAATGGGATCCTATTTAGATTTTGCTATACTCTTTTCCAGTTTTCTATGTAAGTTATTTATGTTGATATTTTCTGAATTGGAAATCAAAATACCTTAGTATTTTATGAAAATAGTTGTAATATCATAGATGCATTCAGCATTTTTCAATAGTTATCAAGAATCCCAGTTCTATTATTAGACTTAGTATATAAGCCCTGAAGAGCTGTGTGAGACAAAAAATAGTTAAATGATTTGCTCAGGTCACACTGCTATTGTTAGATGTAGCATTTGAATCCAGGTGTTCTTGATTACAAACCTAATACTCAATTCATTATCATACATTTTACTTTTTTTCCCCCTTTTGATTTTATTCACATATTTCACAGTATTCAGGTTTCTCCCCAATATGAATTATCTAAAGTTGAGAGTTCTTTGTTCTTGAAGAAAATCATCCCACAATAAATAACATTTTTTTTAGTTTTTTTTGCAAGGCAAATGGGGTTAAGTGGCTTGCCCAAGGCCACACAGCTAGGTAATTATTAAGTGTCTGAGACCGGATTTGAACCCAGGTACTCCTGACTCCAAGGCCGGTGGTTTATCCACTACGCCACCTAGCCACCCCAATAAATAACATTTATTAAGTATTTTTTCAGTCTAAATTGTATGATGGTGATTCCAATCATTTGGCAGGAGGAATTCACACATTCACACACACACACACACACACACACACATACACACACACAATTTATCTCAAATAGAAATTGTCTGATGTTGAATAACTTCTGCAGCTTCTTTATAAAATATACATACTAACAAATAACTCAAATGCTATTTTAAAATGTGGTTTTCAAATCTATCTTTACATCTTGTTTTCCAAGTTCTCCAAGTAATTCTAATACTGAATATGCAAAAGACTAATTTATTATGCTGTGAAAAATAAGAAGAACTAAAAGAACAATCTAAACAAAGGCTACAATGTAAATTAAAAGACCACTACTAAAAAGAAGTCAAATGGTTCAAAAGAATTCATAATGAAACAAATATTCCTCTTCTCCCTAGATGGATTGTCATTTCCGATCATGGTATCCATTATTTTTTTCCTTGACTTTTTCTTTGTTATAAGGAAGAATTCAATTCCAGGGCAGATTAGTGAAGGTGGGTTTTGGAAAGGTATGTACAGAAATGATAAGATGTAAAAATAAAGGTCATCAATTAAACTTCTTAAAAAAAAGACCATGTCTACTAAATCCAGCAAAAATTACTGTCCCCTATATCTTATTGTATTATCTAAAGCATATAATGAAGCAATTGTAAAAATCAAACTAAAAAGAAATACAAAAATGATGAGATTAGTCAAGTGAAAAAACAACCCATTCTAAAAGAATAAAATTTAGGCTATTGTCTAAAAAAAGGAATATAAGAATTTGTTAGGATTTACAATAATTATTTAGTACACTGACTAGTTGAAGACTTGTTAAACTATCTAAATTAGGAACTTAGAGATACATGACACCATTTACTCCATTTATCTGACTTCCTTCATTCTAACTCTAGGCTCCCCAAATGACCTGATGATATTTTGTTTCACTTAAAGGTTTCTTAAAGGAAAAAGAAAGCCAAGACCAACTGGCATATGCCTTCAGGTCCATGTGAGTTATAACTTTCAGTATAAATTGGCATCATAAATTTATGAGTCTTTTTGGAGTTTGAGTATTATGATTATGTTTGGGTGAAAGGATTAAAATCAAGTGAGTATGTAAGTCTAAGGATCAGATCCTGGATGCCTAATGACAACCTTCATTTCCTACCCCACCTCCTGCCTCCCACCACGATGAATAAACTTGTGAGGACCTGCCTAAGAATTCAGATAATTAATGTCCTTAAACATCTCTTAACAGAAAGGAGTGAAATAACATTTCTCTGTAAGTGTTTCTTACCTTCACCATAGTGGACACAGGATGAATCCTGGATAGATTTTTTAACATGGTCTCAATTAAATCAGCAACACTTAATCCAATAGCCCAGTTAGTGTATCCTTTAAGTTTGATCACTTCATAGGCACTAAAACAAAATGAAAGAGAGCACTGAAATAAAATTAAATTAGTTAAAATATAACCTCCTTCATATATGTTTAGACTCAGTTGATATTGCCAACATGCCTAAAGACATAATTGCCTTCTCACCCTACTTCACTCTTTCTTTGTTGCAAGTGAATGTCTCTCTGGATTGAGGAAAGGTAATTATGTGTTTGGAAATGAAAGTTATCTAAAAAGCAAAAGTTATCAATATGTTATAAATAAAGATGTACACAAAAATTTAATAATTTTGAGTCATGAAATTATAATTTTATATTATAAATAGCTCAACTTCTTGCATAATCATAAATAGTTGTTCAAAAAGGATTTCACAGAGGTAAAAAAGTGAAATCAGAAAAGGGAAACAACAATGAGTTTTGGAATAATAGGGCTGAGGTTTAAATGCCAGCTCTAGCCAGCTCTCCTTCTGTGATATTGACTGATTTGCTTAGCCTCTTTGAACCTTATTTTCCTCACATGTAAAATGATAGGATTGGACAAGATGATTACTAATAATCCAGCTCTCAATTTATAATTTCATATAATTCTAAAACTTTTTAGAATGTTTTAAAAAACACTCAAAAGGCAAGGTAAAACAGAGGTGAAATAATCTCTGCAAATCAGATTCATATACATAAATACCTAAAAAGCCATATATTCAAAGAAAGGATAAGAAGAGTGGTAGGCACAATTTTTTTTCAAATAAAATGAATATTTCCTTTTCTTGAAGCAAATATGTCATTGGAGTTAGGCATGCTTGAAATTATTTTAAGCAAAGTGAAATCTTGTCTGACAATTTTCAATCATTCCGATCTGTCATAGAAATATACTGGAGTTTCAAAATCAAAGGAAGAAAGGAAAGCATGGTGGAAGAAAAAGTATGCTGGGATCAAAACATCTGGATTCCAGTTCTATTACTACTTAGCTTGGGACTGTGGGAAAATTAATCTTTTTGTGCCTCAGGTCCTTTATAATAAAGGTAATAACATTTTCATTACCTACTTCATTGTAATATTTCAGGGAAAGCATTTTAAAAACTTCTATGTAAAGGGGGGCTACTTTGTGGTCAATCAGTCAGTTGACAAACAATTATGAAGCACTTAGGTATCAGACAATGTACTAAGTACCACAGTGGAAAAAAATGACCTGATTCTCAAAGAGTTCACATTCTAATGGCGGAGAAGTCATCTTAGAGATTAGTGAGTTCAACCCCCTTATTTTACAAAAGAATCTCAAGAACAGGTAGCTGAAACAACTGAACCAAAATTACACAGGGAGATTTGAACCCAATTTGCTGACTTCAAAATGATTAAATGTTGCTACTCTAGGACAGAACCCTGAATGAGATGAGTTCTAGATATAGCCCTACCACTAATTACTTGTGTGGGCTTAGGTAGATCCCATAACCCCTCTGTAATTCAGTTAAACATGATCTCTGAGGGTCCTTTCAACTAAGATTCTTTTTTTCCCCCATACCAAAATCAGGTTATTAATATTAAAGCAATTTCATTGTAATGTATCTTTTGGCTAGCTAAAACTCTTAGAAAAATTTTCCCTTATATCAAATGTAAATTTCAGTCTTTACAACTTTTATACATTATACCTAGTGCTGTCCTCTGAAGCCAAGCAGAACAAATTTAATTCAATTCTTCTTTCAGATAATAGCCTTTCAAATACTTGAAGACAGTTGAATGGCTGCCTTTGTCTTCTCCTTCCTCTTGACCAGCCTTTTCTCCAGGCTAAAATTCCCCAGAGCCTTAAAATGATCCTCAAATGGCATAATCTGGAGTCACTTCAGTATCACCATCCTGGTTACCCTCCCTTGAACATTCTCCAGGTTATCAGCAATCCTTCCTAGAGACTAAACCAACCAATCAGTTCTTTAATTGATTTAACAAATTGATTTGTTAATTGATCAACAAATTGATCAATGAATATTTACTGAGTTGTGTTGGGTCAGGGATGGGGAACCTCCAGCCTACAAGTTGTATAAGGCCCATCTGGCATTGCTATGGCCATTGCAGGTGGGACTCAAAAATTCAACAAATCTAGGACCATATTAGGGGTAAATTAAATGTTTGATCAAAAATTGCAGGCAAATGATGTTACAAATATCCAAAGGCCATGGCAGAAAAAACTTTCCCCACCCTAGTGCTAGGTGATAAATACAAAAAACAAAAAACAAAGAGACAGGACAGTTATAGGCCTCAAGAAGTTGACATGTTACTGATCTGACCAAGATGGAGATCACATGGACTGGGTTATTACTCACTTTTCTCAGCCTATAAACTATACCTCTTTTAAAGCTATCTAAGATTAAAGTTTTTTTAGCTGCTAGGTTTTTTTAGCTGCTAGAGCACTGCAGATTGGATTTCAAGTTCACTAAACTCCACAAATCTTGTTCAAGATGCTGCTTCTATACTAATCCTATCTCCGCCCCCCAGTAGCATGAGTGACTTTGTCAAATGCTTTTCTAAAAGATTCAACTCAATAGTCTTACCCCAGTCTACTAGCCTAATAACCTAGTCACAAGAGGAAATAAAGTTAGACTGTCATAAACTGATCTTGACAAAGCCATGTTGACTCTTGTGATCATTGCTTTCTTTTATAGATATTAGATATTTTATGGATTATGAATCACCTTAGCAAAATGCTATGAAATATTGACTTTAATTGAAGTTAAAAATCATTGGACCATCGTTTGAAGACTCCATGCTCTTCCTTTCGAAAACTGGGATACCAGGACAAGTGTCATAGTCTGCCTCCTATTCTCCATGACCTTCTGCTTTGTTTTTAATTCTGTGATTTTAAAGAATGAATATTACTCAAAGGAAACATGCAAAAGTTGTAATCTTAAAGAGTGAACTTCAGTGACTTTCAGTGAGAAAAATTGCAGCATCTGTTGTTGTATGAAAGTCTTGAGGATCATTCAAGATCACAATGAAACTTACAAAACAAGGCAATAAATGATCCAGTTTCACTGAAGTACAAAGGAAAGTGATGCCAGAGCAATGAAGAAAAAATCCCAAGAATTGAAAGATCACTGGTGCAGACTAATTCATTTTCCAAGACTTCAGAAAGACTTGGAAGCTAGAGGGTTGGTATTGATTCCCTTATAGAATGGTATAAGCTTCCTTAATTGGAAAAATATCAAAACTGGTTGAAAACAGCAACAAATGCTGTTACTATGAAGAAAAAAAAACAGTGACCATGGGACAAGATAATACAAATTAGAATACTTAAACACTGGGAAAGAGTGGTTTTTACTGATGTAACTCCTTTTATCATTCAAGGGTCTACTAAAATCATTGTCAAAAAAAGTCTAGGTTAGCCTGCAAGATCAGGGCATCTTAATTACACTGTAAAGCATTCACCTGAAAATATAAGTCTTGTCCTTAAAGATGATGATGAACTCTGATAAATATATTGATATACTTAGAGGCAAAACTGCCTAAATTGCAGAAATTTATCTTATACATTTAACAAAAGGGTTAAGAAATGTATTAAAGATATGGTTCAGTGACTTAAGAACTCACCTGATTTAAATTCTATGGAAAACATGCAATATAATCAAGCCTAGGTTATCTAATATCTAATTATATTTAATATCTATATATCTAATATAAACAAGTTTAAATTTCATGATGAAGAATTAAATAGGGGTTAAAATCTTATGAATTTCAAATGACAAATCATGTAAAACAAATAAATATAGCAAAAGGAGGCTATGCTACATAAAATATTGTAAATTTTATTGTTCAAAGAAATAAAGTTAATTATTTTACTTTTTGTCAAGACAGTTCATAAGAACAACTGATAGAGAAATATACTTTTGCTGCAATAGAGATGTTGGGATTAAAATGCTGTATCTATTGTAAAATGTACTTTCTGTATGAATTACATTTATTGCTTTACTTAAAAGCTTTATTATAAGAAAAGTTTAAATGTGGATGGGGGAAAGACTTATGAGGAAAGTATTGGTATAAATATAAAGGGCAATGCCTTTAGAATATTTTGTCCTAATTTCAGGTATATAACAAACTATCATTGACTTTAGATTTCCCTTATTGATTTCCTCAACTTTTTTAAACAATAAAATTATCAAGGCAAGTCAATAATTTTTGGCAACTAGTGGATATCCAGATAATTTGTCTTCCATATTACCATGTTATATCTCTGAGCCAGCACTATGACTGGTTTACATTCATCTAGTTCCTCTTTATTTACAGGTGTTCCATATCATATTTCCAGCTGGATTGTTTCTACCTCTTTCTCTATTCATCCCCATTCACACAATCTTCTTATAACACTATTACCAAATGGTTTCTGGATTTCCTTGCAAGGGTATATATTATCTTGATACAAAATGCTACCTCAACCCTTACTTTTACCTATCCAATTCCTTTTGAATATATGCCCATCCAAAGATATAATCCAGTCATAAATTCCAACCCACCAAATCAGTGATAACCCAAGAGATTGACTTTTCTTCTTTGTCAGAATATATACTTTGCTTAGTACTCTTCCTTTTTGCATTTGAAAACAGATACCTGAGGTCATAAGGTTTTGTTACTAGATTGTTCTTAGATTTTGTCTCCTGTGAATTTCTGACTATTTCTACTACTATTCTTTTTATATTGGGTCTGTTTTCTGTGCTAAATAGATTTGTTGAATATATATATATATATATATATATATGCATATATATACTTTTATTTTTATATATATATATACTTTTAAATATAAATATAAGACCCCCTTTCTTTTTGTTTCAAGGTCCTTTTGATTGGTTTTGCAAAACTCCCAGCAAGCCCCAGCCTTTGTTAGCAGCATTCCATCCTTCAACAAAAGTACAATATTCCTTTATTTTAAGTTGAAGTACAGAAATCCAATTCTTAGGTGGCATCATCATTACCTGCTGCTCTCTTCTAAATTTGCCTTTCTTTTCTGAAGCCTTTATTTTTATTCAGGAGCAGCAATGAAAATTCCACATGTGCTCCTAATAGCTTCAATATTTAATCTTTAAAGAATTTAGCAATGTCTTCTTACTTATAACCAAAGGAATTAACTGAATGGAGAAATAGTCATTAAGTTTCAAAATTCTGGGGACTATTACAAGGTTGACAAACAGACTGTCTCAGAACCCCTCATAAGGGAGTCATCAACAACTGCTACATGTCTCTTTTTCCTTTGACCCCTATAGGGTATTTTCATCTAACAAGATCTGTGGATTACATGTCACCATTCACTGGAGGACAAAACAGTTGCTTCCTTCTCAGAAGTTCCAGATCCCTCTCTTTTGGGAAGAGTCTTTTCTCTGTTAAAAGACTGACTTAGACTGTCCAAGTATTCAAGGATCTCCTTTCCTTTCTCCTCTATGTGACATTGTTCCCACCTGACAATCTCCTGACACAAATCAAAAATTTCCTTCAAATTAATTTTTCTTTTTTATTTTAACAGTGAAGTCCTTCTTATATTTTTTAAAGGAACACTTCATTCTCTTCTCTTTATTCATTGAATTCTTAAAGTTTCTCTTTTAGGAGAGAATACAACCTTCACTTTATGCATATCTGAATCACTTGGCCAAGACAGAAATAGAAACAGCAACAGCATCATAATCATAGGTTAAAATTTATAAAGTGCTTACCATGTGCCAGACACTGTATTAAGTATATACGATATTGTCTCATTTGAATCTCACAACCCTGGGAAGTAGGTGCTATTACCATCCCCCATTTTACAGAACAGGAAATTGAGTTGAACAGAGGTTAAATAACTTGCCCAGCGTCATCTAGCTGCTAAAATTCTGAGATGAGATTTGAACTCAGATTTTCTGGACTCCAGATCCATCACTCTATATCTATTGTGCAATTTAGCTACATTGTTTTTAAATGTCACTATAAAATTATCCCTAATCTCCATACTTTTGGGAAATGAGAGCATCACTCTATTGTTGTTCTTTTTTTTCTTAAACTTAGACAATGAACAAAATAAATCAAGCCCTGATTTGTAACATTCGCTGCCAGTTTCCAAGATGTAAATACTCAAACTGAAAAAATTAGCAATCAGAATCTCCTTGGATTAAGACTGCTCCAACATAGCCCTAGAAGGAACCAAACATCATCTAGTCCCACCCTAATTTAATAGATAAGGAAAGATAAATATAGAGAAGTGAGTTCATTTATTCAAGCATGAATAATCTAGTGCTGTTAGCAGTATTTTGCACTTATTAAAATAATTACAAAAGAAAGGCAATGTTTGATTTTTACCATACAGACTTTTTATTACAGGTTTCATTGAATAAGCAGTCCAAATGCTTCAAATCTTACCTCACCAGTTTCATATCCTAGCAAGAAAGATGACAAATTGACGGGTGTGAAGTGGTTTCTCAAAATTGTTTCAATTTTCATTTCCAACTATTTGTGAGATTGAACATTTTCCCAAGTGATTAGTAAAAAAAATGAATAATTTATAATTTCCCATCCAGCTCTATAGTGTCCCTGCTATGTCTCTGGCTAGTTGAGAAGACAATAAAATAACTAAAAACAATTCTATCCAGTGGGCAGGTAATGGACAATAAATTGAGAAGGCAAGGTGAACTACCATATCCACTGACCTTTCAATCACCAGCTTATGAACTTCCTTCCAGTTCTCACTGTCATTATCAGTTCCCATTTCTGGATTCAGTTCTTGGAGAGAAACACCTGCCACATTCACTCCACTCCACACAGCCACTGCATGAAAAGAAAAGAAAAAGTATTCTCTACCTGGAAATTTTAGAGGAAAGTCTTTTTTATTTTAGTAATTCCAACTTTACCTTTTAGATAAATTATGACTGTGCACTGATATTATGGTACCCCTTAGAATTACAGTAGAGATTCTAAAAAGGTGAATTTTTTTTTCTTTTTAAAAACTTTCATGACAGACTGAACTTTAATACTTAAATTTTTTCATAAAGAGCTGTCCCTAGTTCATTTTCATACAACATGAAATCCTTCAGGTTGCTTTAAAAAAAGTTAATGAAGAGAACCAGGAAAACTACTTCTAGGTTAGCCTTTTGAACTCTCTTCTCTTTCTTTCTTTCTTTTTTTTTTGGTGAGGCAGTCAAGGTTAAGTGACTTATCCAAGGTCATATAGTTAGTAAGTGTTAAATGTATGACTGGATTTGAACCCAGGTCCTGTTGACTCTAGGGTCAGTGCACTATCCATTGCATCCTCTAACTCTATTTAATTCATATGCATCCTCCCTGAAGTGGATTTCAGAAACATTTCGGGGGGTGGGGCTAGATCATTATCACTTACCTCTAAGTTCATTAATATTCTATCTCACTTGGACATGAGTTAAACTCTGAAGAGGTTTAAAAGGTCTTGGAATGAATTGTCTGCTGATTTGAATTTACATATTCAGACTGTGAAGTTTATGGAGTTATGATTAAGGATAGGGAGATAGGCAAAGGATAATCTCACCTATAGGAGGTCATAAAAATGGTTTATTCAGTCCAGAATATGCTCTTGCTTTCCCAACATGTTATAAACTATTCTGAATATGTTTTGTTGACCTTCCTTGAAGAGTCAAACTTGCTATTATTGTTTTAAAGATAACCATGTCTTTAAGATTATGGGTTTTTTTCTCTCTGCTTCATTATAAGAAATATGAACAAGAAATTAAAATGCAAGCAATAATTTCAAGGGAAGGGGCAGCTAGGTGGCATAGTGGACAAAGCACTGGACCTGGAGTCAGGAGTACCTGGGTTCAAATCCGTCTCAGACACTTAATAATGACCTAGCTGTGTGGCCTTGGGCAAGCCACTTAACCCCATTTGCCTTGCAAAAACCTAAAAAAAAATAATAATAATTTCTAGGGAAGTTTTATATTATCTCTGTCAGTGAAATTAGTGAAATCTTCATGTGTAAATTTAGGAAAAAATTAACCATTTATTATCAATCAGTACCAAGCTAATGAATTAATACTAAAAATCATATTACATTATTGGTTACTTCAATCTTTTGTGATAGATATATGAATCTGATGGATGTCTATTAAGATTTATCAAATACAGTACATTTTATAAATAAATATATTTATATTTAATATTCAAATTTGTATTTTAATAAAATATAATCAATATATAATTATATACTTATAAAATTCTATATAAATATTCTATTTATTATATATAAAATTACATATAATATATAATTAATGGTTAATTTATTAATAAAATATATTTATATATATAAATTTACACAGTAATTTTTTTTGAAATGACAAGAAGTATTAATTTAAATTTCACCTGGCAAATTAAATCTGCATTTAGTTGCATTTAAATTTCCATTAAGTGGATAGTTTGGATGATAACTACATTGAAACATTTAGAATGACTTCTCATCTACTTAATTTTTTTAAAATGCATTCAAAGCATGCATACATCCAAACAAGTCAATCCCTTTATACTTTCCAAATTGAACCCATATTCTCTTTTAAGTAAATTTCTAATGAAAATACTCTATTCATGTTTCCAGGTATATATTTGCAGTGTTGCTTAAATACTTAAGAGCAAATGAATATTATATGTATATGTATATATATATGTATATACAAACATGCATATATATGTATATATATATATACATACATATATATGTACATATATATGTGTATGTATATATATGTATATATATGTATATATATACATATATATACATATATGTATATATATATATATATATATATATATATATATATATATATATATATATATATATATATATATATATGTTACATTAGACTACCGGAAAGCATAGAAAAATTTATTTATTCCTATTAATAGATAATACAATGTTCCTCAGTCACTTTATAAAGAACATTCTTCATTCCAAATGGCTTTTAAGTATTTTATGTAGCAATAAAGATTTAATATTATTGTTTATCTTCATGTAGACTGCTGATACATGAGATTTCATACCTTATATTCATTACCCCCATTTAAAGTTGAGAATGGGGAAAATTAAGTCACTCTGTGAAAAAATATATATGTCATCAATCCTAAACCTTGAATCTTGCCTTAAGATCATAAGAAAACAAAATATTTTTTTTTTGTTACATACCACTTGAGTCCCCATGTTCTCCCAGGATCCAGCCATGGCAGCTGCTTGGATGGATGCCAAGTTTTTCAGACATAAGATATCGGAATCTGGCAGAGTCCAGATTGCATCCACTACCAATAACCTTGTGCTTTGGCAGTCCACTCAGTTTCCAGGTGACATAGGTCAAGATATCCACTGAGAATAAAATAATGTCATAGGTCAACAAAAATTATCTTCATGATTATGCCCACTCCCCAAAATGAAAAATGGCCACAAAAGCATAATTAACATACCCCGTGCTTTTCTACCTTCACACTTTTGCTCACTATTCATAAGTAGAATGTCCTTTCTTCAATTTTTCTCCTCACTCAGTGAATTAGTATCCATTCTTTGAAATTCAACTCAAACACTACTCTTGCAGAGTCTTTCTTAATTTCTCTCCCCATGAACCCCCAAGTTAGTGATTGCTTTTTATTATTCTCTCTTACATTCACATTACATCTTTCTAATGCCCTCACTATATATTTTACAATTATGTATATAATTCTGTATTTCAGAGATTTACAGCATGTGGGAAATTCATTGTGTTTCTCATGACAAAAGAGCAAGATCAATAAGTGAAAATGACTTGTTACCAATTATAAAGGATATTCTAATATTCTCTTACATATCCTACTACACACATTTTTTTTTTTGAGACTTAAAGGTTTGAATGTTCAATAAAAATATATATCAGGGCTAAGAGATGAAACTTTTTGTACATCTCTATTCCTAATAGTCTTTAGTCATCAACTTGTAGGTTAAGCATAGTTTAAGTAATGTAATGTAACTTGTCTCCTAATGAGAGGCAAACAAGGTATAACAGAAAAAAGAGTTTGGAAGTCAGAAAAACTAGAATTTGTCCCATTGAAGTTCATCACTCTGCGATTGATATTAATTAAACTGCTTCAAAAGATTAGGAAGACTAAATTAGGTAATATATGTCAAAGTACTTTGTAAACTACAAAATACCATAGTCCTTAGTGGACAACTAACATAGATTTAATTTTTTGAAAAGTTAAAAGGCAGTTTTTAGGAACTTGGTGAATCAAAGGTTAAAGAAAGTTAAAGTGCTATATTTACCTGGGTTGGAAACCACAATTATGGTACAGTCTGGGCTATACTTTACAATCTGGGGAATGATAAATTTGAAGACATTCACATTCCTCTGTACCAGATTGAGGCGACTCTCTCCCTCTTGCTGACGGACTCCTGCAGTGACTACAACAATCTTAGAACCAGCAGTGACAGAATAATCTGTAAGAGAAAAGATAGAGGTTTAAGTTGATTATATTTGCAAAACGACTTGGCACCTAGCAATAGGAAAGTATTCAATAAATATTTCATAAATGAATTCATAAGTCATGAGAAATTTTCCCTTTTTCCAATAATTTTTTTACTCTGTAATGGGATTTTATTATAGATCTTCACAAAACAAGAGTGAGAAAGGAATAACTTCAAGATTTGCATTTGTTGATTTTTGAAAATGACCTGCCATCAAATTTTTGAAAATAAGTTAATAGTCATGCATTCCAACGATAGTTGGAAAAATAGAAGAACTTCCTTCAAAGAGACCTCAAAGCAAGAAAATTCTTCAGAAGTCACTTTCAGAGACCATTTGTGTCAGTTACATTAGAATATAAGAAGAGTCACATTCAGTCAAATATTTATCATTCTGAAAGATAGCTCATTCCACTTTTGAGTAACTCTAAGAAATTTTTTTTGCTACAGTCTTCCTAAATATGTGCCTCTTCAACTTATTCCCATAGTTATTAATTATTCTCTTTAGAACCAAACAGAAGGCTAAAGCAGTTTTCCATAAAGCAGCCATTCAAATAGTTAAAACAAACAGTATTATTTCCTCCCTAAGCCTTCTCTTCCCTCTAAACCTTTCCAATCTCTTTAACTATGCCATGATCCTAAGGCTCTTTTCCATTGTAGTTTTGCCTCTGGACAATTCCTAACATGCCAAAGACTTTCCTAAAATGTGCACAAAAAACTAAACACAATATACCAATGTGGTTTGACCAGTCTAAAATAAGGCTATAACCTCCAGTGTTAAGTAATCATAATATTTCAAAGGAACTTGTTGGGACTTGATTATTTACATTAGAGATGAAAGGCTCTTAAACTCCAGTAATTCAAGAGAACTACTTTTTCAGAGTCACAACAGTTTCCTCATTTACAAAATGAAAGAGTGGAATTCAATAACTTCGAAGGTTCTCTTTCTAGCTCTAAATCCTATACATAAAGAATTCTACTGAATCAGTTATTTTTCCTGAAGTCTTCTGCTTTAGGCCTCTATAGTTTTGATCTGAGAGTAGAAGGGAATGATTCAACTTAGATTTTTTTTTTCTGTTAGTGAGGATATTCCAAAATTTAGTTGATTAAAATCAAATCGAGTTTATTTCTCAAAAATTAATTCATCAAATATTTTCCAATTAGATACAAATGTAGAATTTTGAAACTAGAAGAAATCTTTGACATCATGTTCTACAAATGAGGAAACTGAGGCCTATTCATTGCTTTTTAGAACTACTTTAATATTTCTAATCAAGTTTCATTTTATTTTTCAAATACTAAACATTTCTTATATAGTTTTGAAGCTTCCCTTTCTACTACTGGGGAATAACTTTGTTTCCCCTTTAGATTTACTTGGTTCATAACAAATTAGGAAAAAATTTACTTTTGAATTTTTTATGGTCCTTTTCTAAAGTATATTTATTATTGGTGGTGGCTAAATATCACAAGATCTAAGTATAGATACTTTGACCTGGAAGAGGTTCAAGAAGTCACCTGGTAAAGGTTATATTTTGGAAATTGGAAAATCTGGTTATCAACTAATTCTAGCTAGTATTTTTGAAAAATGCATCTATCCTTAAATTGTGGCAGGGATACTCTTGCTCTTGGCAGGACTGCATAAATGAACTAGTCTTTAGAAAAAAAGCAAACACTATTCTCTAGCCAGGTGGCTAGCTCTTCAAGGTTTCAAAGTCTAAACTATATTCTACTTTTAATAACTTTACTTGGGAAATGGTAAAGGACCATAAAATTTAAAAATTGGTAGTGAGGAGTCAGGGAATAATAAATGGTGAAAGTAAATTTTTTTTCAGATCTTAGAGAATGAGGGAAAAACAGCCACCAAAGTCACTTGGTACAAAGTTTTATATGAGATCTTGAAGAAATCACTATATTTGACCAGGCATATTTTGTTAATAATATTAAATATTAAAATAATTGTGCTGATGGATCAACTCTCCTCCCACAATGGTTAATTTCCCTCCATCGAGACTGTGTTCTTATTTTTTTCCCTCTCTTTCTCAAAAGCACAACCAAACAACAAATATTTATTAAGTATTTACTATGTGGCAGGCATTGTGTTGTATTTAGGGATAGAAGCATGCACACAAAATATGAAATTATCCCTACACTCAAGAAGCATACAGTCCAATAGATCAGTACATATAAAATATATGATATAAATATAAAGTGAATATATATTCACTTCATATATAAATGTCTAAATACATAGTAGGAAGGTGAGTACCAGCAGATAGAGAGCATAGATTGAGAAAGACATCATGTGGAAGATGGTATTAAATCTGTATCTTAAAAGAAAATGGGGAATCTATGAAATAGGTGAAGGGAGGGAGTACATTCTAGAATTATGAGCAAAGGTAACAGAATATCATATATTTGAGTAACAGAAAGAAGATCAGTTTGTTTAGATTGTAGGGGGGAGGGATGGGGGGGTAATATCCATTAAGGATTTAATTATGGTTGGATAATGGCTTTATATGTCTTTAAAAACTAAACAAGGAGTTTATATGTGATTCTAAAGGCCATAGAAAGATACCAGATGTTAGTGAATAGGGCAGTCACACAATCATATCTGAATTTCAGGAAAATCAAGGGAAATCATTTTGACAGTAGTGTGAAATTGGAACTGGAGTGGGAAGAGACTTGAGGTAGGGAGACCAATTAGGAGGGCACTGCAATAATGTAGGTGATAAAGACCTGACTGGTGGTAACTGGATGAGTAGAGAGAAGGGATCATTTGGGAAAGCTAGTGTGGAAGTATGGTCAGATTAGATAACTGGCATTTGCAGTAAGGGAGAATGAGGAGTCAAGAGTAATTATTTTTTAAGAACCTGAAAGCAAGAAAGATGCTGTTGCCTTTATCAGAAATAATGATGTCTGGAAGAGGGGATGATTTGTAGGGAAAGATAATGAGTTTGGTTATGGACAGATTGATTTTGAGATATCTCTAGGACATTCAGTTTGAAATGCCCAATAAGAGAATGTTGAAAAGCTCATATAAGAAACCAGGGCTATATTTATAGATCTGTAAGTCATCTGCATAGAGACAATAGCTAACCCATAGGAACTGTTGATTTATTGAAATTCACAAAGGAGGGGCAGCTGGATGGAGCAGTGGATAGAGCATTGGCCTTGGAGTCAGGAGTACCTGGGTCCAAATCCGACCTCAGACACTTAATAATTACCTAGCTGTGTGGCCTTGGGAAAGCCACTTAACCCCGTTGCCTTGAAAAATTCACAAAGGAAGACAGAGGACCTAGGAAAGAACCTTGGGGAACATTCAAAATAGATAGGGAATATGATATGAATGATGAGTAGCAAAGGGAAGCAGCAGTCAATTAGGAGGTTAACCATAAGAGAGAAGTATCATGAATATCCGATCAAGAGAGTATTCAGAGGAGCTTGATCATAAACAATTATGGCTAAAAATAGGCTATCAGATCTCACAGTTAAGATTCTGTCAATTTTGGAGAAAAAATTTTCAGTTAAAAGTTGAAGTTGGAAGTCATAGTGCCAAGAAGTTAAGGAATGAGTGGGAGGAGAGAAAGTGGAATCAATGAGGACGGAAAGCTTCTTTTCAAGAATTTGGCTGAAAAAGTAAAGAGATGTAGTTAACTTGAGGAGATCCCGGGTTATCATGAAGGTTTTTAAAGATGGGGAAGAACATCTACTCTATTTTTTATTATGAAAAATTCATTTACACTGTTGACATATAGTAGTATAGATTTAAAATTACCCTTATCAGCCACAATTTTAGGAGTTTGAAGAAATAAGCTCCCATGCTGAAGATCCATCATTTCTCCCTTGAGTTTGTCTTCCAAAACATCAACAAGGGCAAGTTCATCAGCAAGACTCTATAAATACAAAAGTAAACCTTTTAGTAACAAAATATTAAGTCAATCCAATCTTTTCCCTAGAAAGATTGTTTCATAAATTATAAAATTATGTCTAAGAACTAGATAAAATATTAATGGCCATCTGGTATTTTGTTCACCTCAGGAGTTCATTGATTTTGAGCTGGAAATGTTCCTATAGATCTAACCCAACCTCTTAATTTTACAGATGAGACAATTGAGGGTCAGAAATACAATGATTTCCTCAGGATCATAAAGGTATACTAAATGGCTAAGCCAGAATTTAAATTCACATCACTTGCCTCCAAATTCAATTTTATTTCCCCTTATAATTACCTAATTCCATTTCCTACTACCATGCTAAAATAGCATTTATGTATTATTAATATATTTTTCAATGTGTTTCTTTGTTTAAAAAGAAATGCCATAATTTCAAAGAAATTACTATAAGAAGAAAAATATTGCTTCATTGACTCCTAAGATTAAAAAACCTGAGTATTAAATTACACATACTTGAGATTCACTTCATTCCTTAAGTTACTGCAATACTAATAAGGAGAAATAAAATTTTAAATTATCTTTTAATAAATATCTTTAAATATCTTTATAAATGTAATATTTAAATCTAATCTAATTATAATAATAAAAATCTTTGAACAAAATTATTACATTACTTTTACACTCTGAAAATCAGGCCCTGGTAGCATAATATTATATTCTTTAAGCGCTTGAAAGAGATTAATTCAATTCAGCTTATGAATGAAGAGGCTATGATGCAGAGAAATGAAGAGTCCATTAGATCACAGCAGAGCCAATGTTTAGGTCCACTGATATCTGGTTCTCTAGTGCTTGTTCCATTTTATTACCTTGTTGCTTGGAGAGAAATTGATTTAAAAAATTAAATTTAAATTGTTGTTTTGGGTTTTTACAAGGCAATAGGGTTAAGTGACTTGCCCAAGGTCACACAGCTAGGTAATTATTAAGTGTCTGAGGCCAGATTTGAACTCATGTCCTTCTGACTCCAGGACCAGTGCTCTATCCACCTAGCCACCCCTAAATCAACTTGAACAGTATAACTAAATAAGCTAAGTTTGGTCAGCAAGTCGTAATGCTTAGAACAAATTATTTGGATTTGCTAGCATGGGTTGTTTGTCTTAATCAAGATCCTTAAGGATTTCACATCCTTTTATGGAAAAATCTCACTAATTTTAGTAAAGCTGATTTCAAATTGTGACAAATACTGTCTCAATTACTAAAATAATTTGGAATTGGGGATCATCCAGACATCAATTCATTTAAAAAACATCTACTTCTTACATCAATGTCTAGTAGTATCTTCCAAGTATATTCCTAAAGCTATAGGGACAACTAGATGGCACAGTAGATAAAAATACTAGGCCTGGAATTCGAAGATTCGTTTCCTTGACTTCAAATCTGCCCTCAGACACTTACTAGCTGTGTGATTGGGGGTAAGTAAATTAACCCTGTTTGACTCAGTTTCCTTATCTGTCAAATGAGCTCAAGAAGGAAATGGCAAACCACTCCAGCATCTTTCCTAAGAAAACCTCAATTGGAATTACAAAGAGTCAGGCATAAGTAACCAAAATCTAAAGTCAAGAAATAGCATTTCTCTTTAAATGCTAATTAAGATTGTTCATTAATTTAAATTGGCCCTCTCCCATGAATACAAATTTTTATGGTATTTCATATTTGCCATTTGTAATCACCAAATAGTAAACAATCTAAAATGAAAAAAGTTACAAAAATAGCAGAAGAGAAAATAAATGTAGATAAGTTTCAATTAGTTCTGATTGGTTCATCTTTCTTCTTTTAATCATCTTTCTTCTTTTAATCCATTTATAAGAGTTACTTCTTAATGACTGAAGACACTTAAATTAGCAACTTGGGGAGAATACATTGTTGTAGAATGTGAAACCTTTTTCATACTTCAACATAAAGGAAAAATCCATGCTTTGCCCTAGAGATGAGTTTAGTCCAGAGTAGATGGCATCAGTCTACATAGGATAAGTTCCCTTACCATATACAATTCAGTAAAATATGGCTTGTCCTCATCTTTTTAACACCAATATTTTCCTGGTGATGCTGCATGATTGTAAATCATATTTTGGTTCAAGTGAAGTTGGGGATCAACCCATAGGACAAAGGAAAAATGAATGATGGATGTGAGTAGACTGTGACATATTACAAATGCAAGTCTGCAGCTAAATCAAGAGTGACCTCAAAGAAAAATGAATATAAAAAAATAAAAGTAAAAGAAAGAGAGAAAGGGAAAGGGAAGAAAGAGAGAGCAAGATGGGACCAACACAGAGGAAGAGGGAAGATTAAATAATGTTCAGATGGCCACATGCTTCAGTAATAGCCAAACAATTAGAGGAAAGTCTCCAAACCCTCTGTAGAAAACTTAATGGAGAACACGGAAAGGGTTACTTTAGTTGAACATGTGTGCATAGGTATTATTCGAGGAAATACCCACATTGATGGAATTACTGTTCCATGTAAATATAGAAGTATATAGAAGTTATAGGATCTGAAATCAAAATGCACTTTATTCTATACATTGTTCATGGTCACACTGTGTATATAAAAGTCAGAGTTGCAATATCAACTAAAAAAATAGGGCATATAAAATGCCCTAATTATATTATTTAGTGATGGATTTGACTCAATAAAGCTGCCTAATATATCAGAAACCACACTGGATTTATTGTTAGTCACTGAGTTGTTTCAATTCTTTTATTCTATTTTCAACATTTGTTCTTTTATTATTTCTGGATCATTTGTTCAATTTAACATCTTATAATTGGATGTTTCTCTTAAGTGTATTTTAAATTAAAATATCTAAATTGAACATGAAACATGTTATATGTACTGTCTTGCAGCCCTAGGTCCAATTAGCCAAATTCTTCATTTATTTTATTTTTATTTTTTTAAATAGATATCAAAATAAAGGGGTACTTGATAATACTCATGGTGCTCTGTTAACAGACTGAGCAGTAATGAATGCTAGCTTATTTTAGTAGCACCACATGTGTGATCGTGAAGATAAAAAGAGCAAAGAATGCAGGCTTTAAACACAAGAGGATGTCACATGATCTTAGATCCTGTTCTCCTGTTTCAGTGGGTGTAAAAAAAATTGGCTGAGAAATTCATACTCGACAACCACGGAAGGAAGAAAGAGATCTAACACTTTAAAAACACTGCTGAAGCTCTGAATTTAAATGCACATACACTATTAATGAGGATTCTAGACAGCCTACAGTTACAGAAATAGAAAACATGATTAGGCACTAAAATCTTTTGAGACAAAAATAAGCCATTCCTTTACTCCTAAATTTAACAACTTATCTCAGATAGCTAGAAGGATTTTTTTGTGTGTATGTATGTATGTATACATGTTTGTACATATATATATATATATACACAGAATTATACATATATGTGAATATATCCATGTATATATGTATACTTATATATAAAGATAAGACCAAAATATTGTTTGAATTTAGCTTTATTCCCAGAGTGTTCTTTTTGTTGTGAAACAAGGATTTTAAACATGAATAGTATAATGGATCTTGTTAAGCAAATATTAAAATGATTTTATTCAAATTATTTGGCCCCAATATAGAAGAGATTTTATTTTTATAGTTTTTCCCTTTTTTTCTCTAACAGATTTATGGCTTCTAATAGTCATTTTGTGGCTTCTGAAATCATAAAACATTGTAACTACTTCATTGCTTTAGTATCTTAATATGATGTTTCTCCTCCTTCCCAAATGATCTTGCCTTCTCTCAACCCTCCACCCGAAGTCCTTGTGCTCCAGTTTAAAATATATATAACTTAAACACTATAATCCTTATCTCATTAACAAAGACTTATAAATATCTATATCATGAGAACAAATATTTTTAAGAAGATAGCCATCATAATTTTCAGTCTTCTCAAATAGTAAATAATTTTAGCCATTCTTCCCATAGACTGCATTAAGTATCTTCATTTTGTAAACCAGAAATTAAGTACAGTCAAAAAAAAGTAGTAGAATAATTAAAAGAGAATTATCTCTGTAACTTGAGTTACCTTTGTCATCAAAGGCCATTTGTTCACTATTATGGATATTTAAAAGGAAATGTCATGCTTTAAGAAGGGATTAGACTAGAAAACTTCTAAGGTTCCTTCAACCTCTAAGAACCTATAATTTCATAAGCTCTTTCTGCTGCTTAAAGTAAATAAAAAAGTCTTTCTTGCACAAGCCCTAGAAATGCTTTTGGAATATAACATTTATTGTTATTTTGGGATCTCCAGTGCCTAACACATAGTAGGTGTGTAATATATGTCTGTTAATACCAATTGACTTTTTTTTAGGTTTTTTTTTTGGCAAGGCAGTGGAGTTAAGTGACTTGCCCAAGGCCACACAGCTAGGTAATTAAGTGTCTGAGGCCGGATTTGAACCCAGGTACTCCTGACTCCAGGGCTGGTGCTCTATCCACTGCGCCACCTAGCTGCCCCACCAATATTAAAAATTTCATTTACTTAATGGAAAACCTGAGAATAAATCCTTTAGTAAAAATAAAATATTCCCTTGTTAAAATATGGAACATTTTACAATATCTAGAAAGCTTAATATAAGACTCATGAAAAACCCAAATTTTCAAAATTAGATAGAGAAGAAAAATCTTTTAGGTTCTTTTTATTTTCTTACATTATTATTTTAAATACCTAAATTCAAGGAGAGGAAATACAAACTGGAAATGAAAATTTAAGTTTTCTAGGAAAAGTTTTTTTTTTCCTGCAGTTAAACTAAATTCCAGAAACCTAACAAATTTATACCAAATAGGGGAAAATAAAAGGAAGTTATCAATTTTTTGTAGCCCTAGATTTTTTCAAAATCAGTTAACAAAGATGGGTTAGTATGGTGAAAAATACACGACATTTGCAGGTAAAGGACCTAGATCTAATCCCAGTTCTGCCATTCTGATACTCAGTCTCCTCATCTGCAGAATGGGAGTAGTAGTTGTGGTGTGTACTAAATGACTTTCAAGATCCCTTTCAGTTGTGTAATCTTTCTTTTTTAATTTAAGGCAATAGGGTTAAGTGACTTGCCCAAGATCACACAGCTAGGTGATTATTACGTGTTGGAGACTGGATTTGAACTCAGGTCCCCTGACTCCAGGGCTGGTGCTCTATCCACTATGCCACCTAGCTGCCCCACAGTTGTATAATCTTATACAATTTATACAACTTGTATGGTACCAGACACTGTAGTCTTTTGTCAAAGTAAACCACCAAGCATTCAAATTGCATTGCAATTGGACTAGTCACATTGCTCAAAGGCCAAATATACATTTGCCTAGGAAACTATTTCATGGACAACTCACACCAGACAAGTGCTCAGATGATGGTCAGAAGAAGTGATATAAGGATATTCTCTGAAAAACTTTGGAATTGATTGTGTGACATGGAAGGCAATGGAACAGGACCACCAAACATGGCATGCCCTCCTCAAAGAAGATGCTGTATATGCTTTGTGTGCAAAGCAGAATTAAAGAAACCCAAAAGAAATGCAAGAAGAGAAAGTTTAAAGAATTCACCCCAAATGTTCACATGGATTATTTGTGTCAGACCTGTAGTAGAGCATTCCAGACTTAAATTGCTTTGGTCAGTCACAGTCAGACACACTGTAACTTGACTCTAACCTAATGATGTCATTTTGGTCCTCTTTGAGAATGAAGGAAAACAACCAATCAACCTATAAGCTTTGATGTTATCTAGTCTAACTTCAGCTTAAACATGAAACCTCTGACAAGTAGTCACCTGGCCTGCACTCAAACACTTCATCTATTTGGAAACTCAGCTCAAAAGGTAGTTATTCCATTTGTGCATATTTCTAGTTATTGGGAAGCTATTCTTATTATTTTATTATCCTTATTATCAGGACCAAGTGTATAATATGGTTTTTAGATTTATGTTACTATGAAAAATATAGAGAACTTAGAACATCTGAACACTGAAAATGCTAAAAGTGCATGGTCAAAGCATTGTACTGGCATAATTCACAATTAGTACAATGCTCCATTATATTCATTGGAAGAAATAAGCTTTTTTTTTCCTCCCCCTACATTTAAGGAATCCATTAGAATGAAGTAGAGGTTTGGAAGAAAATTAGAAAAAAATAAAACTGACCATTCCTTTCTAAAAAAGAATTCTAAACCCAAGAAAAGTTATTTAAGATTTGGTCTATTAAGAAGTGTGCATGGGACTAACTAGAATTTGCTAAGTGATATAAAAACTGGATAAAATATCATCATTAATAGGGGCCAGGAAAGAAAGGAGAGGAAAAGTTAGTTGTATTCTACCCATTACAAGATCTCTATTGTCAATTCAAAAGTTTGCTTATGACCCTCCTCAATTATTCACTGAGCCCCAAATAACTAGACTATACAAAGTTCCTTTTTAGACTACCAAAAATGTTCAAACTGTTCTAATAACATGATTCACTTTTGAAAAGAACACAGATAACATGTAACTAAGTCTAAGTTACAATACTAAAGCACTATATTTGTCATTCTGAAAATATACCTTTCCAAGTATGCTGATAGCACAGGCCATACCAACTTGTCCAACACCCACAACAGTAATCTTATTGTTTGGGGCTGTTGCCTCCTCTTCTGCAACTGGCGCAATCAGTTTTTCTTTAAGAGTAGCCATTTTCTTCTGCAAGAAAAAAGAAAAAATATTATGTACAAATGTATACTTGAACTGAGACAGTAGCTTCATATAGGGCAATTTGCTAAACATTAGATCTGGTGTGCCTAAAGAGTATTATAAGAAATTTAGAGAGTATTTTTTAAAAAACTAGATAATGCATTTAATGAGGATTTTAGCCCAAGTAATCACTCACAATTTCATTTTGGCTAACATTATTCTAATTCCTTTCCTTTTATTCACTTACCACATGAAATATTATTTCCTTTATATATCAATCTGCTTGTTGCTGCAAACTGAAATCTCTAAAAAAATTTTTCAGCCTAATTTAGTTGATGATGGGCCTTAATTTGTAGGTGCTCCTTAGCTGCCCTTTTTTTAAAACTAGGCCTTTAATTTCATTGTATAGGGAGTTACCAGGGAGAATGTTCCCTTGGTCACTGAGTATGTGCTTTGAAACTTGTAATCTTAAAAGAGTCACCTACAGCAGTGGTATCGAATTCAAATAGAAATGGGGCCATTGATCCACTTGACATCGTTTTAGAATGTACTATCTATTTTTATTACATTTTTATTTTGTAAAGCATTTTCCAATTCCATTTAATCTAGTTTAGGTTGTATTAAGAAGCCACAAGCCACAGGTATGATACCTGGCCTAGGTCACTGTGTGCCTAAGAGACTTGCCAGGGCAGCCAGTGTATGTCAGATATGAAACTTAAGGTCTTCTTGAGGCTAGGGCTAGATTTCTATCCACTATTCCATGACACCACTCTTTCTGCTTTACTAATAAGAAATTTATAACATACTCAAACAGTCATGAAAGAATTTTCAAGTAGACAAAACAATTTAAGCTAAACCTAAAAGAGCAGACTAGGAGCAAATAGCAATTTGTAGCTAAAAACCATTAACTAACAAGATATATGTATAACCAGCGCCCAGGACCATACCTGACAGGGGGATGTCTCCTAACTGGATGAAGCCCTGGGAGATCTGATAGTTTCCTTTTTTAACTGTCTCTGTTAACTAGATGCTAAGATAGTTGATTTTTACCTGCTATATTAGCATCCTTTAAATGAAGCCCTGGGTGCTGCTCTGAAAACATGATCCATTGGTAAAACGTATTCTAGTTAAGTAGCTAGCATTTAGATATTGCTTTAAAGCTTAAAGCACTTTGCACATTATTTCATTTGATTCTCACAATAATCCTGTGAGGCAGGTGCTACTATTATGTCCATTTAATAAATGAGAAAACTGAGAATCAGAGAAGTTAAATGATTTGCCCAGGATCACATAGCTTACTAGTATTAGGAAGATTTGATCTGTATTTTACTAATTCTAATATTCTATCTAAAAAAGTTACCTCAAATGTTAAAAGGGGAAGGGCAAAGTTGAGGTAGCAATTTAAGATAACATTTTTAAAGGTCAATAATTTTTAAATCCACCTATAAATGATTACAGCAATGTGAAAGGAAAAGAATAAAAATAAGGAAAAAAATGGAAACAATGTTGTAAAATGATGACCAAGTTATGTCCCAAAGTTATGAGAAGGCACATCTCCACTCATTGGAAGAAGTAGGAGATTATGGATATGGGGCACTGCATATAATGTCAGACTTTTCTATGCTATGCATTCCATGCTTCCAAGTGCCAAACTTGGGAGTCAGGAAGATTCATCTTCTTCAGTTCAAATTTGGCTTCAGATAGCTGTGTGACCCTAGGCAAGTCACTTAACTTTGTCTCAGTTTCCTCATCCATGACATGAGTTACAGGAGTAAATGGCAAACCTTTCCAGGATCTTTGGCAAGAAAATACCAAATGGAGTCATAAAGAGTTAAATACAGATGGAATAACTGAACCACAACTGTATAGATAACAATCCATGGATGAATAAGTGATTTCACACAAGTATTCTGGGAATCACTGACATCCCTTTTAGCACCAAAGTTTTTTCATTTGAAACACTTTTCTGAATTTTCCTTAAAATGTATATCCTCATGTTGTATGCCATGGGCCTAATCTAATAGTCATTCAATGATATCTTAGTGTCCTCATTTCAACAATATTTTTTCTTTTCTGAATCATTTAGTATGAGTTTTTTAAATGTCACGTCTCTTTCTATGGTCACTCTTCTATCTAAATAAAAATACTTGTAAAGTTGTTAGTTGCTTCCAATTTGCTGTGCTCAGGGAGATGAGGTAGCTAAATTCCTTAGAAATTATGTGCTATACTGTTGATGGAGTTGTGAACTGAGCCAATCATTCTGGAGAGCAATTTGGAACTATGCCCAAAAAGCTATAAAATTATGCATATCCTTTGATCCAGTAATAGCACTGCTAGGTCTATTTTCCAAAGACATCCAAAAAAAAAGGCAAAAATTTTATACAAAAATATTTGTGGCAACTCATTTTATGACGGCTAAGAATTAGAAAGCAAAGGGATAGCCATCAATTGAGGAACTGCTAAGCAAGCAAGTTGTGGCATATGATTGTAGTGGGATATTATTGTACTATAAGGAATGGCAAGCAGGGGGCAGCTGGTTGGTTCAATGGATAGAGGACTGATCCTGGAGTCAGAAAGACCTGAGTTCAAATCCAGCCTCAGACACTTAACACTTACTTAGCTGTTTGACCTTGGGCAAGTCACTTAACCCTATTGACTTGGCAAAAAAAAGAGGAAGGAGGAAGAAAGGAAGAAAGGAAGAAAGAAAGAAAGAGAGAGAGAGAGAGAGAGAGAGAGAGAGAGAGAGAGAGAGAGAGAGAGAGAGAAAGAAAGAAATGGAAAGCAGAATGATTTCAGGAAAACCTGGAAAGACTTATATGAACTGATACATAATGAAGTAAACAGAATAAGGAGAATACTGTACACAACAACTGAAATATTTGATGAAGAACTGTAAATTACATAGCTATTCCCAACAATACAATAATCCAAGACAATTCCAAAGAACTAATGATGAAGCGTATTATCTTCCCCCAGAAAAAGAACTCATATTGTTTGAAAACGTGCTATTTTTCTCTTTTTATTTTCTTTTTGACTCTTCTTGTACAAAATCAACATGGGGGTGACCAGGTGGCGCAGTGGATAGAGAGTATGGCCCCTGAAGTCAGGAGTACAAAAATGAGTAACATGGAAGTATTTTATGTGGTTGCACATAGATAACCTACATCTGATTGCTTTTCATCTCAGGGAAAGGGAAAGGAAGAGGAGGGAGGGTTAGAATTTTTAACTCAAAACTTTAAATAAAATTAAAAAAAAACTTATGTAATTATGTAATTTTGCTCTTATACTTTATTTTTCTTCCTTAAATATGATTTCTCTTTCATCACATTCAACTTAGATCAATGTATACTATGGAAACAATGTAAAAATTGAAAAATAAAAATTGTACTACTAGTAAGGTTCCTACTTCATATGTAGTAGCCAAAATAACATTACAATGCATCTGAAATTTGAAAAAATTATATGCAAAGTATCAGCTAGAAATATGACTATGAATATTTATGGAGCCATGGGCAAAAATTTTTTATGGCAATTGTTTTGAGTGCTTAGAAGTCACTGTTGGTTTTGTTTTGTTTTCTAACCTGCTTCCCAAGAGCTAAGGTTGATTAGAATTACTTCAGCATTTCTTGGATCTAAAATTTCCTGTCTTTGGTTATTTGCTCAGTTTAAACAGCAACTCCTCCATTGTAGACCTTTTAAACATTATATGGTTTAATAAGTTGCTAAAGCAAAAGAAACTCATCACTTATTGACCAAACTTATGACAATGAAATTTTTCAAATTTAGATCAGTTCTCCATAAGACATGCAGTCAGCGATCAAGCATAGGACCTATACCAGAAGTCTTTTCCTGCATTCTATGGACATAATGGATCTTATGTTTCTCCACCTTAGCCTTTGAGATCTCAAGGTCACCTCCACACCATAAATATCAAAACAGGAATGTTTCCACATCCGAGTATGCTAGATTAAATGACCTCAATGCTCCCTTGCAACTCTAAATGTATAATTCATGATCCTTTGTGGAGGTGTTAATATTCTGATGCTGTCTTTTTTTTTTAATGCTGCCTTTTCAAATATAAACACTGCACTTTCTCTTATACCCTTGTAGATTTTTTTTTGAAAGAGATGGTAAAGTTATGTAGTTACTTTCTTTTTTCTACATAAAACAAGGGCTCTAATCAAGACGTTTAGATAAAAATCATCCTTTTAGAGTAGGTGCAAAAGAAAAAAATGTCATATCTCTACTTAAAAAATGTGAAAGTGGGGGTGGGGTGGGGGAGGAAAGTAAGATTAGGGAAAAATTGTAAAACTCAAATAAAATCTTTAATAATAATAATCATAAAAAGGGGACAGCTAGGTGGTGTAGTGGATAAAGCACCAGCCTTGGAGTCAGGAGTACCTGGGTTCAAATCCGGTCTCAGATACTTAATAATTACCTAGCTGTGTGGCATTGGGCAAGCCACTTAACCCCTTTTGCCTTGCAAAAACCTAATAATAATAATAATAATAATAATAATAATAATAATAATAAGTGAAAGTGCAGTCTTTTCCCTTGTTATTATTTAAGTGATTATTGCTATTTTAAAACCTCCACTGGACTAGAGGTAGAGAAGTATATGTTGGGAGAAAAAGTACTGGACCCAGAATCAAAAACTTCTGAATTCAAAACTAAACTTGGATTTTTATCAACTGTGTGGTTTAGTGAAGTGACACCTGACAAATCAGTTAAATTTCCTCATCTGTAAAATGGGGATAATAGCACTTAACTCCCATGGTTGATTTGAGGACAAAATATGATAAAATTTGTAAAGTGATTTGAAAACCTTAAAGAACTATAAAATGCTAGTTGCTTTTACTGTTGTTGTTAAATATTAGTTATAGAAATAAAGTAACATTAAGGGCACAAAGTATCCAAATTTGAGCATTTTATAATTTAATTTTCAAATTAACCCAGGATTCTCTGTTGTCCTTATAGATTTATGTAAGGGATTGTGATGCTCTCATATGTTTTCTTTAATGGATTAATGCAAGCACAGCTCATTGAATTAGTTGTATTCATATTTACAAGCAGGATAAAGACTTGTACTCCAACCTCCAAGACTATAGCACTCACATCCCCCTTGACCTACGTAAATATATTCACATTATTTGACCAGGCATGTTTACAAATGGAAATAGATGTAGGCAGGTGAATATTAAGTAATAAGACTTGTTCTAAGAATCATTGCTTTTATTACAGAAAACAGGCTTATTATCTCTTGTCATCCCTCTAGGGACTTTCAGAGAATCCTCCAGAGATTAATTTGAATCACAAGGCTCAAGCCAAAGCTTCTTGTCTTAGGAGATCTTTCTTAAGTACAATTCTTTAAAATATGTATATAAGTGTATCCATATACACAAGTTCATATTGTATAATAATACTTTGTTGTTCAGACCTTTTATTCCCCCCACAATCCCTACTACTTGAACTTGAACCCCTTCATTTCTTAAAAAAATGAATTTCTATCTGTTCACCAAAAAGCATAGCAGGGCTATATGCAAATGTGATATATTAAGTTGCACTCTGAACAATGAAGGCTATGAAAAATTCAAAGAAATAAGGGAAACTTATTCAGCACAGTTACAAGAGCTTTAAAAATGAAGTCAACTGCAAACAATGAATTTTGAAATTCAATAATATTCAGTTTTTAAGTAAGTACTCACACCTTTTAATAAAGACTATATTGTTAGTAAAAGTAGTATAATTTTTAAGTAATTGTAAACTGTTAAAAGTGTTAAACAATCACAATCACTTTTATACTGTCCTTTTGTTTTCAGAAGATTTTGGGGGCATGGTTGATAATAAATCTGTTACAGGCATGTATGCGTTCTCAGAACATTATTTATAAATTAAAAAAGAAAAATTCTTTTTCTCAAATTCAAACAAAGGATAGCTCTCCCCACCTCCCACCTTCCACATTTGGGGCCTGTTAATTGCAGCCTGTATTCTTTTTGCCTCCCACACATTTAGCCCATGTGCTGCTCTGCTCTGCATTGCACTGTATACGGAAGTTAAGGCAGAGGAAGAAGATGCTGAGACAGTAATAACCTCAGCTCCCAGCAGACAAATGTCTCTCGAGAGAGACTAGGTCATTTCGAGGCAGCATTGAGAGATGGCGAGATCAACAAAACCCATAAAGAAAAACCTGGAAAGAATTGAAAAGTCAATTATTTGACAAGCCCGGGGTAGGGGGGCTATGCCTTTCCCCTTGTACATAGTAGGACATTCTTTTTCAGAACAATCCTACGTTTCTTCTGTCCCCTCCACAACTGGACCACCTCACTCTGGATACCCTTGATGGGCATTCAGAAAAAAGAGAGAGATTTCCATTCTCTCTTCAATTGGTAGAAGACCCGCTTCAGAATTATTCCATCCCAATTCCTCTGTCCTGTTCCTTGATCTTCCCTCCATCTCCTCCCCTAACCTCTGCAAACCTCCCCCACCCCCTCACTTCTTCCCTTTCAGCTCCCCTGTTCCCCGGGCATAATGCCCTGGCCCTCTGCCAGCAGGCACCGAGATGATGAGAACTCAGTGAACCTTTCAAGGACACAAAGGATTTGGCTGCAGAGACCCATGGGCAACAGGTTTCTTTGACATAAGCAGAGACAAGGGTCCTTCTCTGCTGCAATGCGGATAAAAAATTTTTAAAAGATCCATCACCCTACATTTTACAGAGTTTCCCCCTCTCCCCGCCAATTTCATCTCTCCTTCCCGCAGTAGCATCTCCGGAACTGAGGGGCAGGGAGGAGGGACCCTACTGGTTGTCAAGATGTGACAAGCATCACTAGAGTTGGAGGACAAGGGCCCCTCTTTGCCAGGGTCCTTTTCTTCCTTCCCCCCCAAAATGCACCGCATCGTCCCCCCCCCCCCAATCCTCCTCGCCTTTCTTTTGAAGCAAAGGGACCCCACCTCCAGGCCTCCAGGACCCAAACTTACCTGCCTGAAGAGGAGAGGATTGCCTGCGATGAAATTTGTCCCAAATTACAGGAGAGTGTCAGCTACGTGTTTCTCCCTCCCTGCCCTAGCCACAAGGAGAGAGGAGGAGGCGGGGCCCCAGCACCCTCCACGGCCTCTGAGGTTTCTCTATTGTGATTGGAAACTCGAGAGCCGCCTGCCCTAGGCTCACTCAATCGCCTTCAAGGACAAGGGCTCAAGAATGCAGGCGTCCTTCCCCTCCTCTGGGGAGAGAGAAGGGGGGGAGGTCACCTACAGAGAGTTTCCACTAGGTTGACTTACAGATACCCTCCTTTCTTAGAATCTTTTTGCCTCAAACTTCATTTCGGTTATTTGGAACCTGGTCCTGTCTTAAAAATACATACGTTGTACATATCCTTGCTTCTTATAATCTCATTTTAAAGTCCATTTCTTTTCTTAGGGTAAGATCTTTGATGTGGATTTTGCTGGCATTTTAAGAATGCAGAATTCTTTCATAAAGATGCTCCTCTTTTATAAAGATGCTCTTGAAACTAGAATGCAATTCAATGATGTGAGATTTCAGAGATAATTAATTAGCCTTTTGACTTTATAAAGTTAGATTTTATATTTTTTAAATAAAAAAAAAATTGATACTTGACCTTCTCAGAGTCGGGCCTTTTAAAAGTACTTTACGCTTATTTTTTCTGTGGAAGTGCACCAATCAGTAAAAATTTATTGGGCCAGGCCCTGGGGGTACAAATACAAAAATAGAGTAATCCCCAATCTTGTAATGAGGGGGTTGGTCCAGATTTCTGAGCAACTCAATCCTATTGAACAAACATTCAGGATGTTATTCTAGGTATCGTGGAAAATTTTCATTTCTTCAATAATCCAAGTATACAGATTGCAGCCCATTCATCCTTCTAATTTTGTGCACCCGTTTAATATCAGTATCTCCTTGTAAATCTTCTACAGGGACAAAGGATCCATTTATTGTGATATGAACTTCTTAGTACCTCCTGCATCATGTATATGCTTTGCTTTGGTCAGGTAACTGGACCACCTCTTTTTCAGGTTACTTATTTTATTGATAATATCTTTTACACAGATTATTGTATACAATTCATTACCATGTTACCATGTTACCTTCTATGCCCTCCATGCAACTTTTCATTGCCCTTTGAATGAATTCAAATTTTTATTTTAATTGCAATTTTGATTTCCCAATGGCAAAACAATCTCTCTTTCTTCCAATCAATTCTGTGCCCAGTTCATTGTCTATCTGTATCTATCCAAGTACTGATGAGCAATTTTATGCGTTTTCCATAAGGTTATATATCAAAGCCTAGATGAATGTTTTGTATTCTTGATTTTCCCCATGTAAATTGTTAGGTTGACCTCTTTTGAATAATTGTATGTTTCAGTTAGTTCTGGGGACAATCAGCAAAAGTTCTGGTGACAATCTACTTAATGTTATCCACAGTTAGGAGTATCTGAAGGACTGCATTTAGGGAAATTTTACAAAGAACTCAATAAGGCTCTCTGATTACAAATTGCTTAGATACTCAGTGACTTAGGAAACTATAGCAAAAAAAGGACTGGAAAACATGACTTCGTATCGAAAAAAATAGAGGGGGGGGAAAGGAGGCCAAAGAATTTCAACATATGCTGAAGAAAGACATATCCCTATATAATCATGAAATCTTTCTTCAAAAAGATAGTCAATAGCTATTCTAGATGCTAAGGACTAAATAATAGCTTAAGAAATTTCACTTTTGGGGTAGCTAGGTGGCGCAGTGGATAAAGCACTGGCCCTGGAGTCAGGAGTACCTAGGTTCAAATCCAACCTCAGACACTTAATAATTACCTAGCTGTGTGGCCTTGGGCAGCCCACTTAACACCATTTGCCTTGCAAAAAAAAAAACCCTAAAAAATTTCACTTTCAAGTAACTTTTTAGTTATGTCCAACTCTTTGCGACACCATTTTGGGTGTCACACAAAGATACTAGTTTGTCATTTCCTTCTCCAGATCATTTTACAGATGAGGAAACTGAGGCAAACAGGATTAAATGTTTTGCACAAGGTCACACAAGTAAATGCCTAAAACCAGATTTGAATTTAGGAAGATGAGACTTCCTGATTCCTGAAACTGTGTCACCTATCTTAAAAACACTGCTTTTTGAAGTGTGAATTATTCTCTTAGAGGGCAGCTAGCTCTATCTTGGGGTTCTAAGAAGAAATACTAAAGAGTTATGAGTTTTTCTCGGATACTTGTTAGCATGAACTCCAATCACTGTATTTTCTCTCTCCAAAACTCACCAGTCTTAGTTATTGGTTTTCCTGTATAATCCATTGATTCAGTAATTAGTACATCAGTGTTGGTTTAATCTATTAGCATCAATTAGCTTTCAAAAAAGGATATTTACTGAGAACCCATAGCAAGAACAGAAGTTATATTTTCTCCCATGTCAGAGGCACATTATCTATTACCTTGAGAGAAGGGTTCAAATTTAAAATAATTTGTCTCATTGAGTTCACTTTCAGATGTGACAAGAGTCTTTTCCTTACTGCAGCAAGACACAGTGTTTCAAAACGTGTCCACTTTTGGATAGAACTCCTCAGGTTTCTCTAGATTTCACTTCTAGCAAACTCTGGAATGAATTCCAGTTTTTATACTTTTTTTTTAAATCCAAACTGAGGTTCTATATTAAAGACCCCGTGTTAAAGAAGCAAAGACACAAGTAGGAGTCAAAAAAAGCAGCGTCATCTATTTATTCCTTTCATGATAGTGACTCCAGTACAAGGCTCCTAATTCAAAAGAAGTCTATTTTTCAGTAAAGTTTCAGTAAGGTGTCTGGATAAATGCTTTGTTTTTTCCCTTATGTGGATTTTTAGACTGACCTCCTTTGAAAAATTTTGAGTTTTATTTAGTAAAGACCCAGCAAGTTCTGGGGACTGATACACTTGTTACAATGTTATCTTTCATTATAAATTCTTGCCTCATTTGTCTCCTGGAAGGAGAGTGCCTCCATTGGTACTTTTTGCATATATTCTTAATTTTAGTTCAGCAATCATCAAAGGCCAACAATAAGTCATTGGTTCCCATTTAGTTGTTCATTCCTTAGGGTTTTTTGAAGATAGCAAAAGGAGTTGATGCTAAAAACATTCCTTAATGGCACTTGAAGTAGTAAATAATTGCTGAATATTTTTAAATAGTATATTAAACTGCATTGAAGGTTCAAAACACTTTTGTTGTTGTTGTTGTTTTGTTATTGAAAGGAGTTTGCAGAAGATTTCAGAAGATGGAACAGAATATTATGAAATATCTGCATGTTCTGAATTGAATAGCACAATTATGAGGCACATCCCTTTCTCTGCCTTCACATCTTCCCAAGACTAGGTCTTTATTACCAGTTTCCTTGTTACACCTCCATCACAATGTTCTTCAAAAGTTTCAACAAGATAAAATGATTGAATTGCTCTTGCAATCATCACTTTGTTCCAATATTCTTAATTCTTCTTATCTACTGGTCCCGTCCCTGTTACCTATAAACATGTGTCTTCACCCTTGAAAACTAACAAACAATTTCTCTTGACTCTTCCTACCCCTTAAACTATCAACTATTCAGTTATCCCTAGATCTGGATAATCCATGTAAAATTTTTTGGCCCTCCCTTTGTACTACAGAAGAAATTTGAATTTTTTCTTTTTCTTTTATGAAGTATTTATAGAACTCTATCATAAAATTTGGGTTGAGTATTTGATCATAGGTTATATGTGGGTCAATATTAAGTAAAAATACTTTTTATTCTACTGTTGTTTACATTTTCTGAAAATTCTCCAAAAATTCTCATGTAATTTCTTATACTTAACCTACACTACATTGAAATCGTGATGAGGAAAGACTTGATGTAGAAAGAATAATTGTATTCTTCCTCCTTTTTATGGCCAAATTCCTAGAAAAAAAGCTGTACTCATCTTTTTTTCAGTGAAATGTGACGTAAAATTCTCAGTTGAAAGGGTAAAGGGAAGAAAAGTCATGGGAGGTTTGAAGAGGGATGGAAAGGTTTGGAAAATCTGCTCTGGTGAATGGGAAAGTGAGTCAAGGGAGATGTAAAAAATCTACTTGCAATTAGGTTTTAATATAAATTTTATAATATAATTTTTTAGTGGATCTAGTCAGGAGGGTTTTGTGATTTCTTTATCCTTCAGTTTTTACAACAGTGACTGGTGAGAGTAATTCAAGGCTGGGACAGTGATAGGTAAGGGGTCCAGGATCCCTAGAAAGAGGATAGTGTAGAACTGAACTAGTATACCAAGATATCAATATGAGGAAAGGAATAGAGTGGAGCCTGGGGGATGACCTGGGAAAAAATGGAGATAGAGATCTCCTTGTGATGAAAAAGAGGGTTAGCATTGAAAGCAGAGGTAATGACAAGATTATTAAAAAAAGGGATTTCAGAGCTCATGTATTTGAAAGGAAATACTTATGGGTGATGGGATGATGGGAAGGGGTATGACAATTGCCCAATATTTTTATCTCAAAAGACTACAAATAGTAACTTATCTTATATAATTCCAAATTCATAATAGTTTGATCAATTCACAGCTCAACAAGCTATAAATTAAGGTCCTTCCAATTGCTTCCAACAGTGAATTTTCACAAATATTTTTTCTATCTTTGCTAATTCAGTGAAATCAGACATCATAATTTTAATTTGAATACATTCAGAAACATTGGTGAAAAGTGGTCATTCAACTTCCACTTGAGAAGGCCTCAGATACTTGACACTAGCAGTGTTACCCTGAGCAAGTCACTTAACCTGATTGCCTTGTATCCAGGACCATCTCCAGTCATCCTGATTTATATTCAGCCACTGGACCCGAATGGCTCTGGAGGAGAAAATGAGGCTGGGGACTTAACACAGACTCTCTCACTCAAATACAATTTATATGCTTGTCAACATCATCTCCCTTGATGTCATCGTCTTCTATGAGAATGAATGAAAAAAAGCCTTCATGAGAAGGCTTACAAGTGTAACTCACACCTGGAATGTGGTAATCCAAGGTAGCCATTATATTTTTGGTTAGCTGTATCTATTAGGAAGTTTTTCCTTTATTATAGCAAGCCTAAATCTTATTATTCTTGTGTCTGACTCTTCATGATCAACACTTGGGGTTTTCTTGGCAAGGATACTACAGTGATTTTCAATTCCTTTTCTATGCTCATTTTATAGATAGGAAATCAAGGGAAACCGGATTAAGGAACTAGCTCAAGGTTTTATAGGTATTAAGTATTTGATGCTAGATTTGCACTCAGAAATATGAGTCTTCCTGACTCCAGATTAGACAAGCTATCTAGTTCATATTGGTCTGATCAGCCAGTCAGATGTTGATCCCAATATAATGATGTCATTTTGATTCTCTTTAAGCATGAAGGAAAACAAGGAACCAACAATTTGCACTTAAATATAACTTTTTGACAATGCAATGGAATTTAAGCAGGTTAACAAGGATCCCTTTTTTGGCCCTAGGGCCCAAATTCTGTTGCATTGCCCATACTTGGATCTGTGTCACAGTTCTCTATCTTAGTCCCAGGGTGAAAAAGAGCACTAGCACATTAGAGATTGTGGTAATAAGGAAACTAGGGCCTTGGTTACAGTTTCAGGGCAGAAAAGAGTGCTTTAGGTTGCCCAGAGACCCAAATGAATTTGTCTCAGCACAAGGGAGAGAACAAACATGTTTTTAAAAATTAAGTAAGAGAAGGAAAGGAAACAGTGGGAAGAAAAATGAGAGAGACAAGAAAATTATGAAGAAAAGAGACAACAGCTTGGTAAAGGAGGCATAAAAAATACTTTAAAAAGCCACCATAAAAACAAAATAAGTCAAATAATTTTTAAAAAGGCAAAAAAATTCAAAGAAAAGAAGAATACCTTGAAAAATACTATTGGCCAAATGGAAAAAATCACTTCTTAAAAAGTGGAATTGATTTGATTTCAAGACCCAAGAAGAACAAGCAGGAAATCACCTGAACTTCACCATATTCACCTCTAAACAAATTTAAAACAATGTCTTTAAATGAATTATGAAAGAACAGAACCAAGAAAAAGAAGGGGTGAAACAATTTTCTAACCCAAGATAACTTAGAAAGTTAGCAGGAAAGGTTTTACTCAAATAAAAGGGGAATTTAGTCCAGGGCAGGCAACAACCTGGCAAGCCAGCAGAAGGCCTTGAGCTTCAGTACAGGTCAGCAACATGGCCCCATTGCAATAACAGACAAGTGGCTCACTCCCCACCCTACACAGCCCCAGCACATACCAACCCACCCTAGATACTCTGGTGCAGCACCAGGCACACACCAGAACAAAACCTCTTCCCCACCTCCATCATGCTTCAGCATAGCCCCAGGATAGCACAAGGGTCCCCCACATGCCTCAGGGAAGCTCTTGGAAATAGGCAAATGCCAAAAGTTCTTTTCACATGCTTCAATATAACACCAGGTGAGATTCCAGGCTCCTGAGGCTCTATGCAGTACAAGCAATCCTTCACCTTCCGCCTTCATCTCAGCACAGCACCAGATGAACCACCAGATCCCCACAGTCTCAGAGCAACAAGAAGGTCTGAGGGCCTCAGGGAAGCACCAGAGCAGCACAAAGTAAACAGCTAGAGCCTGCAGGTCCCAGCATGAGCAATTTGGAACAGTAACCCTTCCACCCCAGGAGCAGAGTTTAACTTTAAAAGTAACTAAGTAGCCTGGAAAAGATGAACAATAACAACAATAAAACTTGACCATAGAAATTTATTATGGTGACAAGGAAGATCAAGACAAAAACTCTTACATGTTTCCATGCAAAGCCTCCAAGCAAAATATGAATTGGTCTCAAGCCCAAAGAAAAGTTCAAAAAGAAGTTTTTAAAAAATCAAATGAGAGGCGGAGCCAAGATGGCGAAGATGGCAACAAGAAGGGATCGAGTCTTAGGAGCTCTCTGATAAAATTCATCAGCTAAGGACTCTAAACTTTCGAGAGACAGAACCCACAAAGGGACCCTATGAGGCAGTTCTCCTACTCAAGGTAACCTGGAAAAGAGCAGAAAGGCTCTGCTCCCCGGATCGGAGAGGCGGCCTGCCAGAGGCGTGGCCCACCAGAGCCAAAGAACTTCAGCCTCCTGGAGGCAGCCCCAGGGCACCGGGAGCCTCAGCTCACAGCAGCGGGGGAGTCTCCTGAGCTGCACCCCGAGGAGCACTGGGCACAAAGTTGGGGAACAGCGGGGGACCTCTGCCAGAGTGAGCACGTGGAGCCCAGCCCTCAGGGCACACAGGGAGCAGCATGGTCTTTCCCCAGCCCTGATCCAGGAAACAGAAGCAGGTGGAGCAGGTAAGCAGGAGCCCCCAGGGCATGAGCCCATTGAGCTGAGGGAGGGGAGTGAAGAGAGACTGCAGAGCTCTTTCCTCTGCCCCTGGAACAGGACTCTGGGGCTCTGACCACATTCAGATCCTCATCCCAGTCTAGGCCCCCCATAGAACAGCAGGGCACCCCCACCTCAACCCCGTGGCAGAGGGGCGTGCTTATGGTCATTCACAGACCAGGAGGGAGGACAGAACCTCCCACACTGAGACCCTTGTGGGAGTGTCCCAAAAGCTCAGGAAGCACCCCCAAACCAGGCCCAGGCTGGAAAAATGAGCAAGCAAAGAAACAAAAGGAAGACTATTGAGAAATATTTTGCAAATGAGCCCAAGAAGGATCAAAATACTCAGTCTGAAGATGAGGAAGCACAAGCTCCTGCATCTAAAGACTCCAAGAAAAACAGAAATTGGGCTCAGGCTATGACAGAGCTCAAAAAAGACTTTGAAAATCAAATGAGGGAGTTGGAAGAAAAACTGGGAAAAGAAAGAACAGAGATGCAGGAAAAACATGAAAATGAAGTCAGCAGCTTAGTCAAGGAAATCCAAAAAAATGCTGAAGAAAATAGCATGCTAAAAACCAGCTTAGGTCAAATGGATAAAACAGTTCAAAAAGTTATTGAGGAGAAGAATGCTTTAAAAAGCAAAATTAGCCAGATGGAAAAAGAGATAAGAAAACTCTCTGAGGAGAACAAATCCTTCAGACAAAGAATAGAATTCAGGGAGATCGGTGAATTTACCAGAAATCAGGAATCAATACTTCAAAACAAAAAAAAAATGAAAAATTAGAAGAAAATGTGAAATATCTCATTGAAAAAACAACTGATATGGAAAACAGACTTAGGAAAGATAATTTAAAAATTATTGGAATACCTGAAAGTCATTGTCAGGAAAAGAGCCTTGACATCATTTTCAAAGAATTACTACAGGAAAATTGCCCTGATATTCTAGAAGCAGAGGGCAAAATAGAAATGGAGAGAATCCACTGATCCCCTAGAGAAAGAGATCCCAAAAAAACAACCCCTAGGAATATTATAGCCAAGTTCCAGAACTCCCAAGTCAAAGAGAAAATATTACAAGCAGCCAGAAGGACACAGTTCAAATATCATGGAGCTGCAGTCAGGATCACACAGGACTTAGCAGCAGCTACATTGGAAGCTCGTAGGGCTTGGAATACAATATACCGGAAGGCAAAAGAGCTTAGAATGCAACCAAGAATGAAGTACCCAGCAAGGCTGAATGTCCTCTTCCAGGGAAAAAGATGGACTTTCAATGAACCAGGGGAATTTCAAATGTTCCTTTTGGAATGGCCAGAGCTGAACAGAAGGTTTGATCTTCAGATACAGGACTCAGGTGAAGCATGGAGATTGGAGGAGAGGGGGGAAATATGAGGGACTTAATGAGGATGAACTGCATGTATTCTTGCATAGAAAAATGACACTGATAATACTCACATGAACCATCTCAGTTAATAGAGCAGGTAGAGAGCTTTTATAGTTGAAGCACAGGAGAAAGCTGAATTCGACGATAAAATATGGTGTAAAAATGGAGTCAATAGAAAAAAAAGGGAAATGGAATGGGAGAAAGAAAAAGGAGAGGGGGAATAGTCCAAGATATTTCATGTAAGATTTTTTTTATTACAATGAGCTATTGCAATGATATGGAAGGGGGGGAGGCAAGGGGGAATGAGGGAACCTTTGCTCTCATCAGAGATGGCTAGGAGAGGAAACCACATATATACTCAATAGGGTATAGACATCTGGAGTAAGAAGGAGTGGGGAGCAGGGGGAAGGGGTGGGGATGTGAATAAAGGAGGAGAGGATGGACCATGGGGGGAGAGTGGCCAGATATAACACATTTTCTTTCTTACTTCTTGCAAGGGGCTGGGATTGGAAGGCCTGCCCAGGACCACAGGGCCAGGCGGATTCTGGGCCTAAGGGGTGGTATGGGGGCTCAGGGCTTCTTGGCCCCAGGACCAGGGATCTGTCTGCTGTGCCACTCAGCGACCCTACAGCAGAGTCAGTGTGAAAGGAGAGAGAGAATATAGTACATGGTAGTGGAGAAATAAGAAAGGAGGGAGTTGCGATCAGCAATGGCAACGGTGGAAAAATATGGAAATAACTTTTGTGATGGACTTATCATAAAGAATGAGATCCATCCATGACAGAGTTGTTGGTGTTGGAACAAAGACTCAAGCACATTTTTTGTTATTATCATCTGGGGGAGGGTGCAGGGCAAGTGGGCTGGATGGCCTGCCTGGGGCCACATAGCAGGGTGATCTTTGGGTGTCTGGCACCGGATTTGGACCCAGGTGCTCCTGGCTCAAGGGTCAATGCTCTGTCTGCCACCCAGCCACCCCTACTATTATTACTATTACTATTTTATTTTATTTTGGGTCTTTTTTCTTTCTTTTTTTTTTTTTTTTGGTTTTTGCAGGGCAGTGGGGATCAGGTGGCTTGCATGTCACATGGCTGGGTGATTGTTGGGTTTACGAGGCTGGATATGGACTCGGGTGCTTGTGGCTCCAGGGCTGGCGCTTTGTCCATTGTGCCACCTGGCCATACCTACAGTTATTACTATTATTTTTTTATTTTAATTTTTTTCTCTCCCCTTTACTAATTTTGCCCAAGCAAGTCTATCTATATTCATGGGGGAGGAGGGGTATTTTGTTTACTTGTAAACAAGAATATTTTATTAATGTAAAAAAACATTTGTACAAAATGAGAATAAAAAATAAATTTAAAAAAATCAAATGAGAGAGGTAGAAGAGAAAATGGGAAAATAAATGAGAATGTTGCAAGAGAATAATTTTTAAAAGTCAACAGCTTGGGGGCAGCTAGGTGATGCAGTGGATAGAGCACTGGCCCTTGAGTCAGGAGGATCTGAGTTCAAATGGGACCTCAGACACTTAATACTTAGCTGTGTGATCTTGGGCAAAAGGCCATTGCCTTGCAAAAATTAAAAAAAAACTCATCAACCTGATAAAGGAAAAACAAAAAAATGAAAAAAAAAAAGATGTACAAAAGTATATTGAAGAAAACTTCCTAACATATAAAATGGATCAAATGACAAACGAGGTTAAAAAAATCTAACTGAAGAAAATTGCTCCTTAAAAACTTAGATTTGGACAAGTGGAAGCTAAAGATTCCATGAAATATCAAGAATCAATCAAGCAAAATCAAAAGAATGAAAAACAGAAGAAAATGTGAAATATGTCAGTGGAAAAAAACAACTGATCTAAAACAGATACAGGGAAGATAAGTTACCAGAGGGTAAATTTCAATTTACGTTGAAAGAATCCACCAATCACTTTAGGGAAAAGATCTCAAAATGAAAGCTCCCAGGAATATTGTACTCAGATTCCAGAAATTCCAGGTCAAAGAGAAAATTTTGCAAGCAGTCAGAAGAAAACAGTTCATCAGGGAGCCACAGTCAGGATCACTTAGGATTTTGTAGCTTCCGCATTCAAGGATCTTAAGTCATGGAATATGATATTCTAGAAGGCAAAAAGACCTAAGACTACATCCAAGAATACCCTCCCTGGTGAAAATGAACAGGTCCTTTAAGGGGAAAAGATGGTGATTCAATAAAATAAAAGAATTTCAATGCCTTATAAAAAGATCAGAGCTGAAAAAAATGATTTTCAATATCAAGACTCAAGAGAAACATTAAAAAGGTTAAAAAAAGAAAAAATAAGAAATTCAATAAGGCTAAATTGTTTATACTCCTATATAGGAAAGTGATATTTGTAATTCTTAAAAACTGCATCACTAAAAAAAAAAACACATATCTTATTGTCTGATCTTGTTACCTCTGAGACTTTTCTTCTCTTCTTTAAGGATATGAGTTCTCTCTCATCACACCCAATTTGGATCAAGGTACAACATGGAAACAAAGTAAACACTGACAGAGTGCTATCTGTGGGGTGGGGGTGGGGGGATGGGGGAGGGAAGCAAGATGGGGAAAATTGTAAAACTCAAATAATATCTTTAATAAAAATAAATTTAAAAAATTAAAAAACACTGCATCAATGTAAGTACAGTTAGGAGCATAGTTAGACAAAGGGTATAGGAATAAGGTGACTTTGAAGGGATAATAAAAAAATTAAAAGGTGAGAAACATTATACTGATATCAGAAATGAAAGGTATGGGATAAATTTTCTCACATGAAGAGGAACCAAAGACCTATTCTAGTGAATGGGAAGTTGGCTGACCTTTACTCACAACAGAATTACTCAGAGAGGGAAATCACCAACTCAATCATTTGGATATAGAAATCTATCCTACCCTACAGGGAAGTAGTAGAGGACAGAGTTCGCTAAAAGGGGGAGGTTTGATAGAAGGAGAGCAGATTGGGGGAGGATATCATTAGAAGCAAAATACTAGTGGGAAGGGAGGAGGTAAAAAAGACAGAAAAGAAGAAAAAGGAAGAAAAAGGGGATGGAGGAAATTGCCTAATTAGTAATCTTAATGGTAGACATGAATGGGATGGATTCTCCCATAAAATAGAAGCACACAGAAGAATAGTTTAAAAATGAGAATCCTGGGGCAGCTAGTTGGCACAGTGGATAAAGCACCAGCCCTGGAGTCAGGAGTACCTGGAGTTTAAATCTGGCCTCAGACACTTAATAATTACCTAGATGTGTGGCCTTGGGCAAGCCACTTAACCCCATTGCTTTGCAAAAACTAAAAAAACAAAAACAAAAACAAAAAAATGAGAATCCTACAATATGTTGTTCATATTGTAGGAATATACTTTAAAGTAGAGAGAAGCATACAGAGTGAAGGTAAGGGACTGGAGCATAATTTATTATGTTTCAGTTGAAGTTAAAAAAAAACAAAGGTAGCAATCATGATCTCTGACAAGCAAAAGCAAAAAAAAATAGGTCTAATTAAAAGAGATAAGGAAGGAAATTACGTCTTGCCAAAAGTTATCATCGATAATGAAGTAACATTAATACTAAGTATATATATATATATATATATATATATATATATATATATATATATATATATATATGCACCAAGGGGAATAGCATTCAAATAAGGAGAAACCAAGTGAGTTATAGGAGGAAATTGACAGCAAACCTTACTAGTCGAGGGTCTCAGCTTTCCCCTTTCAGAGCTACAACAAGAAAGTTGTTAAGAAGGTGAATAGATTTTTTTTTAGATTTTTTTTTTTTGCAAGGCAATGGGGTTAAGTGGCTTGCCCAAGGCCACACAGCTAGGTAATTATTAAGTGTCTGAGACCCTATTTGAACTCAGGTACTCCTGACTCCAGGGCTGATGCTCTATCCACTGCACCATCTAACAACCCCAGGTGAATAGAATTTTTGAAAAATCAGTTATTATAGAACTCTGGAGAAAACTGAATGGGAATAAAAAAAAAGCATATACCTTTTCCCTCAGAAGTATGTAGTACCTCTACATATAAAGTGGACAAGTGGAAGCTAAAACCTCAGAATCAAAAATAGAAAGGCAGAAATATTAAATTCATCCTTCTCAGTAATAATGGAATTAAAAGGGCAGTTGAAAGATAAATTAAAAATTAACTAGAAATAAAATAACCTCATCCTAAAGAATAAGTGTCTCAAAGAACAAATCATAGAAGCAATCAATAATTTTATTAAAAAGAATGACAAGAATGAAACAACATATCTATATTTATGAAATAGAGTCAAAATCCCAGGACATAAGGGAAATTACTTCTCTAAATTCTTACTCAAGAAGAGTAGATCATTGAATTGGACAAAGAACTTAAAAAAAAAAACTAGAAAGAGAACAAATTAAAAATTCTCAAACACCAAATCAGAAATCCAGAAAACCAAAGGTGAAATTAATAAAATTGAAAGTAAGAAAACAATTAAAGTAGTAGATAAACCTAGAAGTTGACTTTATGATAAAATCAATAAGGTAGATAAACTTGATTTTAAAAAGAAAACCAAATATCTAGTATCAAAAAGATAAAGAGTGAATTCACCACCAATGAAGAGAAAATTAATGCAATGATTAAGAAATTTTTGCATGATCACCTGCCAATTAATCTAATAAATTAAGTAAAATCAATGAATATTTATGAAAATATAGACTAGATTAACAGAAGAAATAGAATACTGAAATAGTCCCATCTTAGAAAAAGAAATTGAACAAGCAATATATCAATGAACTCCCTAAGAAAAATTCTGTCAGATGGGTTCACAAGCAAACTACCAAACATCTAAAGAACAATTAATTCTGATATTATATAATCAATTTATAAAAACATGTGGAGTTATACCAAATTCCTTTTATGACATAACTATGGTGCTGATAGCTAAAAAAGAGGAAAGAAAACTATAGATCAATTTCCCTAGTAAATAATGATACAAAAATTTTAAATAAAATACAAGGAAATTACAGCAATACATTCCAAGGATCATACAATATTACTAAGTGGGACTTAAACTAGCATTACAAGACTGGTTCAATATTAGCAAAACTATCAGCATAATTGACCATATCAATAACAAAACAAACAAAAAAATCATGATTGTCCAATAGATTCAGGAAAAAGCTTAAAACTACTGATAACATAGGAATGGAGCTTTCCTTAAAATGATAAAATAGTATCTATCCAAACTCATCAGCAAGTATTATATGTAATGGTGATAAGCCATAAGCCTTCCCAATAAAATCAGGGCTGAAGTAAGGATGCCTATTATCACCATTATTATTCAATATTGTACAAGAAATGTTAGCTATAGCAATAAGACAAGAAAAGAAAGTTGAAGGAATTAGAATGTTCAATGAAAAAGCAAAAGTAAAACGTTGCAGATGATATGAAGTTATGCTTAAAAATTCTACAGAATTGGGGAGGCTAGGTGGCATAGTAGATAAAGCACTGGCCTTGGAGTCAGGAGTACCTGGGTTCAAATCAAAGATAAATTAAAAATTAACTGGAAATAAAATAACCTCATCCTAAAGAATAAGTGTCTCAAAGAACAAATCATAGAAGCAATCAATAATTTTATTAAAAAGAATGACAAGGATGAAACAACATATCTATATTTATGAAATAGAGTCAAAATTCCAGGAAATAAGGGAAATTACTTCTCTAAATTCTTACTCAAGAAGAGTAGATCATTGAATTGGACAAAGAACTTAAAAAAAAACTAGAAAGAGAACAAATTAAAAATTCTCAAACACCAAATCAGAAATCCAGAAAACCAAAGGTGAAATTAATAAAATTGAAAGTAAGAAAACAATTGAAGTACTAGATAAACCTAGAAGTTGACTTTATGATAAAATCAATAAGGTAGATAAACTTGATTTTAAAAAGAAAACCAAATATCTAGTATCAAAAAGATAAAGAGTGAATTCACCACCAATGAAGAGAAAATTAATGCAATGATTAAGAAATTTTTGCATGATCACCTGCCAATTAATCTAATAAATTAAGTAAAATCAATGAATATTTATGAAAATATAGACTAGATTAACAGAAGAAATAGAATACTGAAATAGTCCCATCTTAGAAAAAGAAATTGAACAAGCAATATATCAATGAACTCCCTAAGAAAAATTCTGTCAGATGGGTTCACAAGCAAACTACCAAACATCTAAAGAACAATTAATTCCGATATTATATAATCAATTTATAAAAACATGTGGAGTTCTACCAAATTCCTTTTATGACATAACTATGGTGCTGATACCTAAACTAGGAAGAGCTAAAAAAGAGGAAAGAAAACTATAGATCAATTTCCCTAGTAAATAATGATACAAAAATTTTAAATAAAATTACAGCAATACATTGCAAGGATCATACAATATTACTAAGTGGGACTTAAACTAGCATTACAAGACTGGTTCAATATTAGCAAAACTATCAGCATAATTGACCATATCAATAACAAAACAAACAAAAAAATCATGATCGTCCAATAGATTCAGGAAAAAGCTTAAAACCACTGATAACATAGGAATGGAGCTTTCCTTAAAATGATAAAATAGTATCTATCCAAACTCATCAGCAAGTATTATATGTAATGGTGATAAGCCATAAGCCTTCCCAATAAAATCAGGGCTGAAGTAAGGATGCCTATTATCACCATTATTATTCAATATTGTACAAGAAATGTTAGCTATAGCAATAAGACAAGAAAAGAAAGTTGAAGGAATTAGAATGTTCAATGAAGAAGCAAAAGTAAAACTTTGCAGATGATATGAAGGTATGCTTAAAAATTCTACAGAATTGGGGAGGCTAGGTGGCATAGTAGATAAAGCACTGGCCTTGGAGTCAGGAGTACCTGGGTTCAAATATGGTCTCAGACACTTAATAATTACCTAGCTGTGTGGCCTTGTGCAAGCCACTTAACCCCATTGCCTTGCAAAAGCTCAAAAAAAAATTCTACAGTATCAACTGAAAAAACTATTTTGAAATAACTAACAACTTTAGCAGAATATAAAATAAATCCACAGAAATCATTAGTATCTCTATGTATTAATCACAAAACAGATCAGCAAGAAATAGAAAGAGAAATTGCATTTAAAATAACTGTAAACAATATTAAACTGCTTAAGAATTAACCAGTCAAGACAAACCCAGGAACTAGAAAACAACTGCAGAGCACTTTTCACACAAATAAAGTCAGATCTAAACAATTGTAAAATTGCTATTAATTGCTTAGCGGTAAGTTGAGGCAACCTAATAAAAATGACATTTCTACCTAAATTAGCTTATTCAGCACCATAACCATCAAACTATCAAAAAAATTTTATAGAGCTAGGAAAAATTAACCACAAAATTCATCTGGAAGAACAAAAGTTCAAGAGTATCAAGACAATTATTGGTGGGGGGAAATGCAAAGGAAGGTGTCCAGATTTCAAAGTTTGTTTATAAAGTGATAATCATCAAAACTATTTGGCATTGCTTAAGAAATAGAATGATAGAGCAGTGGAATGGATTAGATGCACAAGACACAAAAGTAAATGACCATAGTATCAGCTATGTTTGATAAAACCAACTTTTGGGATAAGAAATCACTATTTAACAAAAACTTCTGGGAAAACTGGTTAACTACATGGCAGAAACTAGGTATACACCGATATCTTACAGCATATTCTAAGATAAGATCAAAATGGGTACATGATTTAGGCATAAATGGTGGTGTGATAAGTAAATTAGGAGAGCAAATAATAGTTTACTTGTCAGATCTCTGGAGAATGGAAGGATTTATGACCAAGCAAGAGATAGAGAGCATTAGGAAATGTAAACAGAATAAATTTGATTATATTAAATCTAAAAGGTTTTGCACAAAGATTAAAAGGAAAGTAGAAAGCTGAGAAACAATCTTTACAGCAAATGTCTCTGATTAAAGCCTCATTTCGCAAATATTTAGAGAACTGAGTCAAATTTATATTTTCCAATTGATAAATGCTCAAAGGATATAAAGTTTTCAGATGAAAAAAATCAGTTATCTCTAGTCATGAATAAATGCTCTAATTCACTATTGATTTGTGAAAGGCAAATTAAAACAACTCTGAGGTTGCAACTCACATTTATCGATTGATTAACATGATAGAAAAAGGAAATGGTAAGTTTTGAAGAGATGTGGGAAATATTGGAGCACTAATAATGAAGTTGAAAACTGACAAATTTGGCCCTATGTCCAAAGAAATATAAAACTGTACATACGTTTTGATCCAGTAATACTACCATTAGGTCTGTAATTCAAAACATTTTTTAAAAGGAGAAAAGACTTATTTGTACAAAAATATTCTTAGCAGCTGTTTTTTGTAGTGACTTAAGAATTGGAAATCCAGGGGATGAGTAATTGCTGAGCAAGTTGTGATATATGATTGCAATGGGATATTATTATGCTTTAAGAAATGACAAGTAGGATGGTTTCAGAAAAACCTGGAAAGACTTACATGAACCGATACAAAGTGAAGTGAGCAGAACCAGGAGAATATTGTAGACAGTATCAGCAACATTATATGATGATCAACAACAAACAACTTAGCTCTTCTGAGTAATACAATGATCCAAGACAATTCCAAAGGTCTCATGATGGAAAATGCTATCCAAATCCAGAGAAAGAACTGTTGGAGTCTGAATATAGAGCAGAACATACTATTTTTACTTTCTTTACTTTTTACATGCTTCTTTTCTTTTGAGTAACATGCAAATGTGTTTTATATGGTTGTATACATAATCTCTGTTTCATTGAATATCAATTTTCCCCTGAAGGATTATAATCAGTTTTGCTGTGGTGGTGAATTTTGGTTCTAATCCTAGTTCTTTTGCTCTCTAAAATATTGTATTCTGGGCCCTCTGATTCTTTCATGTTGAGACTATTAAGTCTCGTGTTATTCCAACCACAGGTCCATAATATTTGAATTGTTTCTTTTTGGCTGCTTGCAATATTTTTTTCTTGACCTGGGAGTTCTGGTATTTGGTAAGAGGGGAAATAAAATATTAAAATTTTAAGAAAGTGATAGAGAAAATATAAATAATATAGATTAAATTTAAAAGTATATCCAGTATACTTTATTTTTGGTCAATATACCCCTGACTATTGGGATCTTTACTTTTAAAATTTTTTCATAATCGGTTGTTCACATTTTTGCTTTCTTAAATAAATTTAAGGTAACTTTTTTTTAGTAAGATAACCCTTAACTGTATCATAAGTTTGTGTTACATTTTAGAGAATGTGAAAACAGGAAGGGAAAGCTGATAAATGGGTATGCTAAATTCAACTGGTTGGGAAATCATCTTCATCTTGGCAATCAAACGATTCATGAGGGGTAAGTGTATTATACGAATTCTTTTTCAATTTTGTACTTTTCGGCTTTGCAGAGAAAGGAAGTACATGAGAGAGAGAGAATCTTGTTTATACCATAAATCCTTTGGATGTTTAGTGAAGCCTGTAGACCACACCCCCATTTTTAGAAGAATGCTTTAAAATACAGAAAATAAAACATGTAGATTTATATAGGAAACTAATTATATTGAAATATAGTTATCAATTCCAAGTTTCTAGTGCTCATATTAAGAACTTCTGCCCTGTGCTTAAACCTTACCTGGTAATCTCTTTATCACAAAACAAACAGTTTGATTTTCACCAGGGCTACCTTTGGAGTTTTCTCTACCTTTTGAAAAGGGAAAGGGGCGGGGGGAGGATCTTCAAGAGAAGGTTATACTCTTAGTATAACCACACTGACCTCTATTGAGCAAAAATAATATAATAAATAACAACCCTTGGATAGAGTTGTTAACTAGCCAAAACTTTGAAGGCCTTGGAGAATTTGAATAATCTCACCCAAATTCTTAAGCTAAGGAAAATGAGAAGTTGGGGGTTCTCTGATAAAAGCCATCCACAAGAAAGTATACAGCATTTTTAGTTACTACAACTGAATTTGGAATTTTTCATAGGAATACAGAAAACTCAGTTTTAAAGTATGTCTTTTCTTGTGGAGAAAAGAAAAGAGCTGTGGTAAAGTTTTAGTGAGAGACTATCTCTGACTTTCTAGAGTTATAATGTGCTTCAGGGAGACCCTAACTGTCATATAGTTAAAGTTGTCATGACTCTGGAGAGAAATAGAATCTGATCCTTCCCCTCAGCTCACTCCATCTAGAGCAAGAGTAGCAAACCTTTTTCTGCCAAAGATCATTTGACTATCTATAGCATCATTCACCTGCTAAATTTGGGCAAATATTTAGTTACTTCACCCCTAAAAAGTTCCTAGATTTATTGAATTTCAAGTCCTGCCTGTGGTTGACTGTCATAGCATCAGTTCAAATAATGTTCCCCACCTCTTATCTAGAGAGCTGAGGCAGAGGGCAGCAGATAGGAGGAGATATCTGCTCTATCACTTTGCTGTAATAATAGGATGGGGGGATAACCAATGTACCATTTAGAATTTAGCCCGTCTTTTGAAAATGCTTAGTCTTTTTAGTAGTGGGTCTCCACATGGCTGGAAAAACCTTCACATGCATGATCAGGATTTTGTAGGGCACACACATAGAAACATATTAGCATACAGTCAATCCTTATTATTCATGGATTTTGTATCTGAAAATTTAGTTATTTGCTAAAAATGTATTTGTATCCCCAAAATTGATTCTCATACTGCTTTTTTATTTTTTTTTTTGAAAGGCAATGGAGTTGAGTGGCTTGCCCAAGGCCACACAGCTAGGTAATTATTAAGTTTCTGAGGTCAGATTTGAACTCAGGTACTCCTGACTCCAGGGCCGTTGCTCTATCTACTGCACCACCTAGCCACCCCCTCATACTGCTTTTTTTAAAAAAATTATTTTATTTAAGGCAATGGGATTAAGAGTGACTTGCCCAAGGTCACACAGCTAGGCAATTATTAAGTGTCTGAGGCTGGATCTGAATTCAGGTCCTCCTGACTCCAGGGCTAGTGCTCTATCCACTGAGCCACCTAGCTGCCTCCATCATATTGTTTTATTGGTCATTCACGGATATGCACAGAACAGCAAAAAATTGAGCTAGCCAATGAGCATATTCCCTCTGAGGTCAGACTTGGTAATGCTTTGCCTCCTTGTTTCTGCTCTCATACTCTTAATAAGTATCTTTTGTTTTGTTTTTGTTTTTTGTTTTTTTACAAGGCAATGAGGTTAAGTGAGTTGTCCAAGATCATAAAGCTAGGTAATCATTTATTTTTCTTTTTTTTTTTGCAAGGCAATGGGATTAAGTGACTTGCCCAGGGTCACACAGCTAGGTAATTATTAAGTGTCTAAGGTTGGATTTGAACTTAGGTGCTCCTATTTCCAGGGCCAGTTCTATCCACTGCACTACTTAGATGCCCCATAAGTATCTTTTTTCATAGTCTATTTGGTGACATGCTTTTCATATTTTTGTGGTAAGTTTTGGTGGTGATTTCACTGTTTAAAATGACCCCAACCTATATGCAAGAAGGTTGTTATGTGCCATTAAGAAAAAAATACATGCATTAGACAGATTTCATTCAGGAATGAGTTATAGTGCTGTTAGTCATGAGTTCAATGTTAATAAATCATCAATTTGCCATTACCTGCTTCTTATAGGACCAATATCAAATCTTGGGCTAGCATCTAAGATGTTTTCACAGTTTGATTCCAATCTATATTTTTAGTTATCTTTCATTTTACTCCTCTTCAGAAATTGTGACAAGTAAACTGAATTACTGATTGATTTCTGAATTCATGTAGTTCTTTCCTGTATCAGAAAAAAGTCAAACAAAAGAATTAACATATATATATTTAATGCATTTGAAATGATTTTAGAAAAGTAAAATCAAGTTATTTTCAATTATACAACAACAAAAGCAACAAAATTGAGTATATTAAAAGTTCTTTTCTAAAATTTTTGTGATATACACAAGTATAATACCTTCCATTAAATAAGATAAGTAATAAATGAACAAAACATTTCTCATCCTTCCTCAAGGAAATTCAAGTTAGTAACAGGATAAAAGATGTACACAAATTGTTATAATGCAATGTTCCATTCAGTATGTGATAAAGGAATAGGAAATATGAAACAATATTTAACAGAATGAACCATTAGTTTCAATAATGTGGGTGTTCTGGTCTCTTTCTGATATTTGCTTTAATCATCTCTTGTCTTCAGTCTTTGGTGTACCTTGTTTTTGGTCTTCATCCCTTCTGTCCACTGTCTAATTAAAGCTGAGTCTTTAAATAGAAATGATACACTGTTATCACATTCCCTTTCCTGGCAACCACCCCCTCCACTTGCCTCAAGATATTGGAATGGTTAATAGCAAGTGTACACACAAGGGCACTGCCACAAAGGGAACTGCCCAAAATATCAAACTTCTGGCCACAAAGATAACATATCCTTAATACTATTTTGCAAATGTCATTATCATTATCATTAATTAACATTTATTCACAATACTCTAGAGTATGGTACAAAGGAAACAGGGCTGAACTTAGAGTTGTGGAACCTTGGTTCTCACAGGACTCAAATTAAAATCCCAGATCTTCTACTCACTAGCTATACAATCTGCTGAACTTCTCTAATTTTCTTTAACTTGTAGATTAAGAGGGTTGAACTAGTTGGCCTCTAAATCCTTTCTATTGCTATGTCTATGTTCTAGTGGTCCTATGCTGAGGGGTTGAGAATAAAACACAAGATTCTTTCTTCAAATAGCTTATGATCTAGTAGGAGTATAAGTAGCAAGTGTGAGAGATTCCAGGGTTAGAGTTATTAAGGAAGAATGCACAGAGGACCTATATCTTGGTTGGGATTTAAAGAAGAGCAAGATATTGAATTCCATTTAGGAATGTATAAACTAGTTATGTATTCTAATATACAGGGCAAGGTCAAAAAGGGCAATTAGAATTTTAGAACTAGAAGGCACCTACAAGGTCAACTGGCCCCATTTTCTATACAGAACCAAAATCATACCTCATGCACACTAAAATGCTGAAAAACATATATATATATATATACATATATGTGTATGTACACATACACACACACACACACACACACACACACACACACACATATATATATATATATAGTGTGTATGAAATAAATATATGTGAAAATTTCCCCAATCACTGTTAGAACAATATTTAAAGTTTTGAATTACAGATTCTATTTCTTCCTCCTTCCCTTCCCCTTTCTTCGAAATTTGCCCAATGTTTTGGTCTTTGTTTCAATGGAATACTTCAGGAGAGTATTTCTGTCATTGCCATTGCTAAGAAGATCTAGAAAAGCCATATGTAACCATTATATGTCCTATGCTCACTCACTACCCATGACAGTTGAAGGCTGGGGTGTGTCATGGATCTCTACCTTTTGATGAATGAATGCTCTGATTGTTACTTGGGAGAGTCTGGCCTCCAATAAAATTTTGTCCAGCACACTTCAACTCCTCACTTATTCTTGAAGAGCTGTTATTTCAGTGTCCATTCAAAAAATTCATGCTAACTTTCAGATGTTACTATAATATAAATCCTATTGACAGTATTGATTGGGTCCAGAGGCAATAACCCAATTTCTATCACTTATGTTCGTTCATTAATATCTAAGTCTTCCATAACAAAAAATTCTATAAAACATAATATAGACCTAAAATAGTATTAAAGCTGAGTAGCAGCTTAGGGGTCATCTATTCTAAGACAGAAGAACTTATGAATTCAGAGTTTAGGTGGCTTTGCATCAGCATCAATTCGCTCTTATAACTGTCCCTTTTCTGAACGTTTAACCAAAATCTGGAAGCAATTTTCTTTCTTGTTCACTGTGACTAAATCCAAAAATTTGGAGTCTGAAAGTCTGAATCTGAATCATAGTTCCCCCTCTTACTGTTTATGTTATTAAGTAAATTACCTAATTCCCCAGGGTTTCAGTTTCCTAATCTGTGAACTGAAATTGTTAAACTAAATGATCCCTTAGGTCTCTTCTAGTTCTCACACATAAGAATTCTATGAATTTTTTTTAGGTTTTTTTTTTTTTGCAAGGCAAATGGGGTTAAGTGGCTTGCCCAAGGCCACATGGCTATGTAATTATTAAGTGTCTGAGGCGGGATTTGAACCCAGGTACTTCTGACTCCAGGGCCGGTGCTTTATCCACTGCGCCACCTAGCTGCCCCTTCTATGAATTCTTATATAAAAACTTTTGTCTTCAGATTCAGTAACTGTCCCTATCTTATGCCTCAAGTGAAAAATCTCAATCTTGGGGGCAGCTAGGTAGCACAGTGGATAAAGTACCAGCCCAGGAGTTAGGAGGACCTGAGTTCAAATTTATCCTGACACTTACTGTGCAACTCTGGGCAAGTCACTTAACTCCAATTGCTTAAAAAAATAGTCTCCTCCTTGCTCCATAGTTAGTTGTGGATTTTGGAAAAGGGGGTTATAATAGAATATTTACCATTTTAATTGGTACATAAATTAATAATAAAACAGTAATAGGTAATTCACTGAAAAGCAAATGAAACAAAAGCTGAATTTCCTAATTAATACAAATGGTTGCCCTTTATCTAGGAGTAAAGGATGAACTTTGACTATATGATAATTATTTGTACAACAGGAAAGTGTTGGAAATTTGGTATAGAAAGGGACTCACTACCCACAAGGCAAAAATCCATGAAATGGAAAGATATGGAAGGAACCTGAGATTGACACATATTTAGACTTTCTAGGTCACCCTGCAGGTGATGTGAAACTAGAAAGAAAAAAAATTCAATTAAAAAATAAAAACTCTCAAAATCAAAATGTCAAATTTCTTCCTTCTACCAACATAAATAGATTACTTTAAAAAAATAACACCTGTAATTTGTCAATGGAGAAAACACAAAATGAGTAAATCCAAAGTCTTTCCTGTACTATAGGCCATCACCTTTAAAATGGCCCCATCACACAGAAAATCCAACATATACAGAAATCTTCAGTTGCTTTTAACAATCCCACTGAAATTATTATTTCTTCCAAAGCTCAAAATCCCTGGCAACATCCCTGACAATACCCCCCCCCCCATATATATATATATATATATATATATATATATATATATATATATATGTATACCTTTTGAGGGACTGGATTGACACATGCTTCACTTTCTCAACATTGACTTCTCAGGAGAAATATTAGCAATTGTAATTGCTATTCTATCAATTATAGTCAAAATTCAGGGTATTTTCTGACACTGCTCTTTCTGACTGGCTAACTCCTTGACTAAAGAGGAGGAAGTCCTGAGGAAACTCACTACCACCTTAACTGAAGTTGGGGACAGGGAGCTATCTGATGCTTAAGAAGGGAAAACTGTCATCAGAAACAATAGGGCAGAGCAAACGAGACTTATCTTCAGCAATGTTATAGAGCAGAAAAGGTAGAACAGTCAGAGAATGAAGAAAGGAGGTTTCTATGGATCCCAGTTGATTTTTTTTTTTGCAAGGCAGTGGGGTTAAGTGAATTTGAACTCAGGTCCTCCTGACTCCAGGGTTGGTGCTCTATCCATCCCAGTTGGTTTTTAAGTACTTTATCAATGTCTTTGGTTTTTACACCCAAGTCATTTCACAATCCACTTCTCCCCACCCTTACCTCCCACCCCCTGCCATGGAGTCCTCCCTTTCCACAAAGAAAAACTGATAATCAGAGTCAATAAAGACCAAACATGACAGCACTTATCACACTCTGGGCTCATTAACTCCCACTACTTTTTCTACTAAGAGGAGGGAATTGTGTTTTATCTTTTGTTTTCTAGGCCTGAGATTGATCATTATAATTAGTCAGATTGTGGCAAACCTTTTAGTCTTGTTTTCATTGACATTGTATTTTTCCTTGTCTTCATACTCCCTTTAGTCTTGTTCTATGGTCCTCCTAATTTTCACCAGTCTTACTAAGGTACAGAAACTTGCCCCTCTATTTATGACCTGTTTCCCTGATTTCTTGCATTCTACTGCCTAACTACATTGGTAGGGAATGCCTATTGTCAAGCTTCTCTGACCCTGAGCTTTATCCACTGACTAAAATATTCCCTCTCCTAGCCTCTATTGAACTTCCTTCCAATTATTACACATCTAACTGGACTTTTTACAGGTACTACCTAGTATATGTGGCATCTTTTTCAGATTCTTCCTAGTATTAACTACTTGTACCTTTCCCAACATAAGTGGGGAACCTTTAGCCATTTCCAATCTGGATTATCACACCACAAACAAGGAGCTCTAGGAATCCATTTGCTTAGCTGATCAAAACTCAAGTCTGATGGAGAAAAAGCAAGGGACCAATTTTGTTTTCTAATTGCAAGGGCTTGTTCTCATCTCACAGGCAAAATCCCCACTAAGAACTGATCTTGTTTCCTGTAAATACAGAGGTAGTTACTTTTTAAGAGGGGATTCATTAGATTATTTAAAAGACTTTAAGATCCATCATTTTAATAATAGTAGTAGTAATCACCATAAAGAAAATTTTAAAAATTAAATTTTAAAAATTCCTGACCAAAAAAAGGAGGAATAGAATTAATATTCTTAGAGCACATGATAAATTGGTATAAGATATATATATATATATATATATATATATATATATATATATATATGTTTGGACTTTGTAATATAAAAGTGGTTACACTCATGTGTGGCATGTATATATTTGTATAGCACAATTCCCTCAAAGAAGTCTGAAATTTCCATCTTTGTGAGAATTAGGATTAGGCCATGGCTATACAGTCACATCTTCACTCCCTTTCTCCAAAAGGGGTACTGATCTAGAATTATACTACTATTCTTCAAATATCAATGACATAAGGGTGTGATAGAGGATTTGGACCAAATTTACTTTCCCTAATGACTCTTAAGAAAGGAAATAAGCAGTTTACTTTTATCAGTTTAACTCTTTCCCATCAAATGCTGGTTCACTAAAATCTGCTATTATTGTGAAATGATTTATTGAAGTAAATAATAGACAGCAATGACTTTATATAGATTAAAATTAAAGGAAAAAAGAGTTTTTGGCTGGGGGCAAGGAAAAAAAATCTCCGTTCTCAGGAAGAAAGAATAATTTTACTATGGGGGAAATCTACTCTTAGCTGTCTCTAAGGTTGAAAATAACAATCTGAGAATCAAGGGACATATAGGGAAGCCAATTTTCCCATGAGGATCTAAGGGCTACTAGTAGCCATTGAAAAGTCCATGATTGCCTCTTTCAAAGATCTCCAACCATCTCAAGAAGTTTCTTTTCAACTCAGTTAGGTATTCTCTCAGCCAAACCAATTATATCCCCTTAAATGGTGCAGCACGGTCACAAGATTGACTTTCAGGTCACTACCCAGAAAAAGAGGGCAGAGATATTACACAGATATAAAAAAACCAAAACCTTATGGAAATAGGTTTGAAACAAATAGAAATTTCACAAAGTAATAATTAAAGATAATAACCTGGCAGTTGCTCAATGTAAATGTGGTGTGTGTGTGTGTGTGTGTGTGTGTGGTTTTGTTGGTCAATGGGTTAAGTGACTTGCCCAAGGTCATACAGCTAGTAAGTATCAGGTATCTGAGGTCACATTTGAACTCATGTCCTCACAACTTCAGGATGATGGGTTAACCACTGCATGATCTCACTGCCTCAGGTTGAATGTAAATGAAAGTGGTTTACTTATGAGCTTATGAAATATCTAAGATACAAATGATCTCAGTGCATGATAGCCAAATAAACTTGGTCAATAGTACATTGACAAAAAAGAATCAAAATGGCTATGTGGCTAATTCATATGAATTTGTTTGGATAAAAAATGGGGCTTAAAATGGCAATTCAGGACAAGACCATTGTCACCAAAAATTATAGAAGGTATATACTTGAGCTCAGATTTAGTGACAAATCTAAGTTATAGAAGAAATAGCAAATTTTGAGCTCATCAAATAATTGAGACCTTAAATGTTGTCACCTACTAAATAACTAGCAAAGAGACAATATATGGGTTAAATCAGAAACTTGTTCATTGATCAGTTGATAGATAATAAATTAATATTTTACAAATAAAAAACCCTTCAAAATATCCTGTAGGACTCAAGTAACTAATAAACTGTACTAGAACCATATCAATTTCTAGTCAGAACTGTTTTTGACTTTTCCCAGACATAGCACTGATCCATAAAAAACAATGAGTATTTTTAAAAGTAATCAAACCATATATTCATAATCTCCAAGCAAATGGAACAAAAAGCTTCCAAAACATAGAGACCTAGTAGAGGACCTCAAAATAATATCTGCTATTGGAGTTACTAAGGATATCTGCAGCAAGCTTACAGAACTTGCATCTTAATATTCTTATTCAATTATAGGAGGAAATTATTTTCATCTAGCTGTGCAGTCACACAGAACATTATTTAATGATAGATAAGATGCATCAAAAGTCAGTGCATTTTAAAGCTTCAATAGCTTAAAATCGCATTAAGACTTGTTGAACATTCAGTATAAAAGAATATCAGAAAGATATTTATAATTTCCAGATTATTTCTATCTGACCTCACTGGAAAGGATGAGAAGAATTAGATAAAAATAACAGTAATAGCTGACTTTACATGAGGCTTGTAAATCATTTATACCTATTTCTTCGTTTGATTCTAACAACAACCCAGAGAGATAAGTGCCATGGTCTAGTGGGGAAAGAGCTGGATTTTGGAGTCATTCAATGACTACAGTGACAGTCAAATCTTGACTCTGTGTCTTACAATAGACCTTAGGTAAATCAATATATAAACCTCAGTTTCCTCAACTATATAATGACTAATAATACCTAGACGGTATTTAATATTCCTTCTAGATCAAAATCTCTGATCCTAACCATCATGTTGTCATTGTAGAAATAAGGAGATTGAGTATTGGAGAAGGTAAGTGCCTTGCCCATTGTTGCACAATTATTAAATTTGAACCTAAGATTTTTCCTAACTTGAAATCCAGAACTATCTTTCCATTACACAGAATTTATCTCTAATGGCTAAATTTCAGTACTTAAGACAGATGTGGTAAAAAGTAGATCTTGCTGATAAAAGTACCTATCAAATGTCTCTTAAATTATATCATGAAAAACCACCATCTTCATTGCCTATTTATAAAGTTAATCCTGAATCTACTTATTCTTTCTTATAACTTTATGAGACTATCACAAAGGGTAAATATTTTTATCAAACAGGAACTGTCTTTAGTTTAATAAAGAACTTTGGGATGGAAACGGAAATGGATACTATTATTAGATATAGCTTTTAATATGTAACATTTATCTCATAGAGAAGAAAAAATAGGTTGCTGCCAAGTATGTAACCTTTAAGTCACCTAGAAGTTCCTAGAAGTCAAATGATTCTAATAAACAATTCTAAATAGAGATTCATTCTAAGAAGTTTTAAGTGCTGCTAATATCTTTGTCATTTAACTCCTATGCATTTGCAAACAATTCCATTCTTTTTCAGATATGGGTTCTATTTAATGATTTGAGATTCTTTCTGTTGTGCAAGTCTTTATATAGTTGCCCTTGATACACCTTTTCTCTTATATTTTATATTAATATTTATATTGCATATTTATATTATATTTTTCCTTATATTGCTTATATAATGAGAAAGAAGTATCTCTGTAAACATTTTTTTCCTTATTTCTCTCATATGAGAAGAAAAGTTGTGCACAGGGACATGTTTTTTTTGTTATTGTAAAAGACAAATAAATATCTTCACTTTTCTCATTACTTGAAATATAAGAAAAAGAGTGTGTACAGAACAGGTGTTTTTACTTTTTTCATTATATAAGTATCTTGCCTAAATTTTTGGATTTTGTAAGGTCCTAAAACTAAGGAGATCAATAAAGAAAGCAGTAGCAAAAGAGTATGGGCTTCTGACACTTCCTTACAGAGAGGAGAAACTTCATCTCCCCATCATGGGCTACAGGTTCCTAATAGTTTTCCTTTTCAGAATCTACATAAATATTATCTTACTGAAGTCAGGACCTTAGGGATAAATTGTGTTGGGGTCAGTGAGATTTTCATTTATCTAGTCTCAGAGTTACCCTCTTCATTATTCAAAGAAGTATATATATATATCTCCATGAGAATTTATTGAAGGTCTCATGGTTCAATTATCAAAAGTTGATAAATAGCAAAACTAACAACAAATAAAAACAAAGACAAATATACCTAAATACATGATACAATTTTTAACTTTCCGAGGAGAGTCTTCCAACTTTAAAACATACTAAACAGGTATAATAAACAAGTAACACTCAAGTTTTTTCTATACTGCTTAACTGTTTGAAGTATCCCCCAACCATTAGATGGATCAGCAGACAAGTGGAAAGGGGAAAGACCAAAAACTGAAAGCTATCATTATACTAACACTAGTAATGTGAGAATAAACAAATCATTTAATCTATCTCTGCCTCAGTTGCTTCTTATGTAAAATCAAAACAATAATATTGTATTATTTCATAGGGTTATGAGTCAGACATTGTGCATAGCATCGTGCATGTAGTACAGCAAGCACTTAACAAATTTTTATCAAATAAATTTTATAAACATTAATGTGCTATTTAAATATTACTGTTATCATTTCTTCCTAGTGGCTAATTGGTAATAATCTCCAAGGGGGATAATTTTTGGCAGGAAAACACATAAACAGTTTATTCATTTCAACAATCTTACTCCGAAAAGGAATGTAACAACTTCATTGTCCTCCCTTACCATCAACTTAGATGGGGCAGATCCAGTAGCAGGCAGGTCCAAAATCAGAGACCATAGAAACTTAAAATTTCCACTAGTAAGTGCCAAGTGTCCAATCAATAGGTGTGATTTTGTGTCTTATTGCAAACCCAAGGATCAGATGATTGAACCCACAAAATTTCATCCTAATATATTTATTTTCAGAAAGATACGTTTTGTGCAAGGATTATTTTTCATTTTGCTGGTATGGACAGCACCACAAGTCATTTAATAAGAAATTTGCTGTTAAATTGTGAGGAAAATCAATTCCCTCTCTAACCTGAATTTCTCAATTCATTTAGAGCTAAGAGAAAAGCCTAATCAGGTAGGGCTCACCAACCAACTTAAGTGATAGCAGAGAACCCAGTAGTGAACAGTAAAAACCTTTTTTTTTCCTTCTCTAACCTAAAAAGTCCTCTTATAAATTTGGAATCTCTAGGTTCCTCCAGGTTCTAAGAGAAAGACTAAGGGCAACCATAGTTATGCAGATATATCTTAAGGCCTCATTTAGAGGAACCATAGATCAACTAACAAAGCTTTGAATTAAGACAGAATAGCAGGATGAATAACAAGAGGAAGTCCCCCCTCCCCCACAATGCAATGAAAAGGTACTTTGTCACTTAATTCTTTTTTTAATTTTTTTAATTTTTTTTTTTTTTTTTGCAAGGCAATGGGGTTAAGTGGCTTGCCCAAGGCCACACAGGTAATTACTAAGTGTTTGAGGTTGGATTTGAACTCAGGTACTCTTGATTCCAGGGCTGGTGCTCTATCCACTGCACCACCGAGTTATCCCCTGTCACTTTCATTCTTACCAGAGGGAAAGTGAACTGTATCCTCTGTCAGTAATCAATTTTAACTCACTCAGAATACACTCTGCATCTCAATAGGGGTTTTTCTTTTCTGACTCCACAAAATTGCTCCTCTAAGCAAAAATTATCTTCTGTTACTGGGCCTTCTTTCTCAAATGGAATAAATAGATAGATGGATAGATGTGTGTATGTGTGTATTTGTAATATACACATGTATACATCTGTGTGTACTACACATAAACACACAAACACATATAAACATAGACTAACATTCATACACATAAACACACCCACGCAATGTGCGTGAGACTACTGTGCCAATACATGGTTTTAAACTAATCCAATACATTTTTAGACTTTTTTTGTTAGGTCTATAGCTGGCACAGAAAAGAAAAGAACCCCCACAGCTCAAGAATTGTTTTTCTTCCAACAACATCTTCCCTTCCCTTCTTCCCCCTTCACTTGCTTGCTTTACAGTGAGGTTGAGGTGAATGTATTATTTTCTTTCCAGAGCTGTCATGCCCCTGGAAGCCAGTGGGAGAGCTATGCAAATTCTTTTGACAATCCTCAAGGAGGCACTTAGCCATACTAAAGGGGGCCAGAAAGACTTGTGACTGATTCCCTGAATTTCTATGATTATATCCAGATCAGTATCCCATTCATACTTTCTTTCCAGGAAAAACATGAAGCCTCTGCAATTCAATTTTTAAGTGCATATCAGAATCCATTCACTCATATGTAATACTAATACATATACTACAATCATTCCTACATAACATCTTCATTCACTTGAAGACTAGAGGCAGCATGCACTAGTAGATTCCTGGAATCAAGAAGTCCTACATTTATAACCTCAGGGTAATTGGCCTGAGCAAGTCCCTTAACCTTTATGTGTTTCAAGCAACCCCTTTAGATTAATGCACAGATGAATTACAATCTATTTTGCTGTGACAAAAATCTCAGCTCCACTGATTTACTTATACAAACCCTTTAGTGGATATAGAGACCACAGCAACAAAAAAAATCACATAACAACTTAACATGGTAGACCAAAACTAGCCTTGCCTTACATCACATGCTGGTGCTTCATTCTCCCTAATTAAAATTAAAAAAATAATCTGATTAGATTCTTTCCCGTAAATCAGTCAACAAACATTTTCAAAGCCCTAAATTCTAATCATTGTGTTAAACTATGAATACAAATACAAGCACAACAAAGTCTCCCTACTGCCTCCAGTAGGGAGGCACACAAAATCTTCTGATTGGCATTCAAAATGCTTAATAACTTATCTGTTGGGTATGGACCAGCGTTTCACTCTTGCCAAGGTGAGCCCGGTTGAGTATTGTTTCCTGAGAAAACAAATCCTAACCTCCATAGAAACTCTAGACAACTCTCTAGCCCACCTTGGAGATCCCAAACAATTCACATCCTTCAAGGAGACCCCAACTGATTTCAATCTCTATCCACAATGCCCTGTTTTCTATATCACAATACCCTATAAAAAGTGTGCTCCCCAACTACCCACTGCTAGAGTCTGCTCTGAACAAGATCACCTTTTCATCCTTCAATAAACAACCTGACATTCTGTTTGCCTCCATTGCCTTCCTCCTTGTACCTCGGGCCCACCATTTGACCTTTTGCTACCTTTAGTCTACCTTTCTAGTCTTCTTCACATAGTCTTTGATCCAGTGACACTGAGTAACTGGTTGATACTTGAGCCAAACACTGACTCTTTTGACTCTGGGCATTTTCTCTAATTGCTCCCCACACAGGAAATATTCTCCCTCCCTCTGACTACTAGCCTTGTTGTTGTTGAGTCATTTTTCAGTCTTGCCCAACTCTTTGGGACCCCCATTTGGGGTTTTCTTAGCAAACTGAAGTAATTTGCCATTTCCTTCTCTAGTTCATTTCACACATGAAGAAACTAAGCCAAACAGGATTAAGTGACTGGTCCAGGGTCACACAGCTAGTAGGTGTCTGAGGCCAGATTTGAACTCAGGAAGAGAAGTCTTCCTGACTCCAGGCCTGATACTCTATCCATTGCATCACCTAACTACCCCATGGGATCTCTGTGGCTTCTTAAATCCCATCTAAAATTCCATCTTCTGTGGGAGACCCTCCCTAACCCTTCTTAATTCTAGTGCCTTCTCTCTCTCTCTCTCTCTCTCTCTCTCTCTCTCTCTCTCTCTCTCATTTCTTGTATAAAACTTGTTTGTACATATTTGTTTACTTGTAGTCTTTCTCTTTAAATGGTGAGCTCCTTGAGAGCAAAGACAACTTTTTCCCCTCTTTTTGTATCCCCCCCCCCCACAAGGACTTAGCACCGTCTTTGACCTTTTAGTAGGCACCAAATAATTGGTTGAATAATCATCAGTTCCTACCCTCAAGTAACTCACTTTCTATTTGGAAAAGACAACAGTAAAAAGAAGCTGAAGGTGTTTGTGGGGAGGGAGGGTGGGATTTGAGGAGAAAGTAATGAGCCCTGGACAAGGTTGAGAAAGTTCTATGGAGAAGAGTCAGCAGTAGAGCCTTATTCCAGATACAGAAGAAGAGGCAGTAGGTGATACAGTGGATAGAGTGCTGGCCCTCAAGTCAGGAAAATAAGTCTTGCTGACCTCACTAGCTGTTTGACCCTGAGCAAGTCACTTATCCCTGTTTATCTCAGTTTCTCATCTGTAAAATGAGTTGGACAAGGAAATGGTGAAACACTTCAGTAGTTTTGCCAAGAAAAACCCCAAATGGGGTCATAAAAAGTCAGACACAGAATACTCAAAAATAACAAGTACAGAGGAGCCCAAGTAAATTTTGAAGATTTTAATCTAACTGTCCCTTCCATTGTTTAATATGTTCCCTTTCCTCATTTTATTTCCTTCTAGAAACTCCAGGACTGTTTTACTGACCTTTGTTTACCTAGAGTACCTAACTGTAACAACCAATGACCTTTACTCACTTGCTTTCCAAATGACCTTTTCCTTCAAGTTATTTGTCCTGTGTCCTATTGCGTCAGAGCCTTGGACTCTGATGGTGACAACAGGGAATTATAGGTTTACATTTGATAAATTGTTTGCTATTAAATATATAATTCTTCCTGGTGATATAATATTTCTTCAAAAAAGGCAACTAAGATAGAGAAATGAAAGGTCATCACTTAAACAACCTCCTCTTCATCATTTTGAAACAGTAACAAACATATAAACAAAAACAAAAAGGGAAGAAAAATAAATCATCTTGTAGGAGAGAGAGAGAGAGAGAGAGAGAGAGAGAGAGAGAGAGAGAGAGAGAGAGAGAGAGAGAGAGAGAGAGAGAGAGAAGAATAAGAGGAAAAAGAAGGAAGAAGAGAGGGAGGAGAAAAAAGGAAGGAGGGAGAGGAAATGGAGGAGGTGGAAGAGATGGAGAGAGTTAGGAGATTAGAGGAGAGAGTTGCTAGAGAATCTGGAAACAATGGAATGGAGTTACCCATGGATGAGAGGAGGGGTCAAAACCAAAGAGTATAGAGTCAAGTCTCTAGGCCTTGATTACCTCATCTGTAAAATAAAGAGAATAGATTGAATGATTTTTAAGGCCTTTTCCATCTCCTAAATCTAGGATACTATGAGTCATGATGAAGAGGAATGAAAATAGTTTGGATATGGTGGCTCATGCAGACTGTATAAGTCTGAAGAAGGAAAGCAAACTTTCTTAGTGTTGTTTTCCCCCATCTTAAGGTTTCTCCATTGTGGGATGATACTTGGAGGTCAAGAGACTCACCAGAAGCTCACCATGTGTGGAAAGGGACAGGGGGGTGGGGAGGGAGGGAGGAGAAAGAGGAGGAGAAGGAAGAAGAAGGTATGGACAAGGAACCTTTTGTTTTCTATCCATAACTAATCTTTATAAATTGGGAGCAAGTCAGGAAAGGACTTTTGCATCAAAGAACTATCATTTCTTAATATTTTCAGTTAACTAAAAAGTTTTAAAATATGCTTCCATAATTCCCACAATTTTATATAACCATATTTATTTGATAAATATATAATTTATATATCTATATATAATTTGATAATTATTTGATAATTATTTTAAGTATGATCTATATTGATTCTATGTTCTTAATTTTTTTATTATCTAATCATTTGCAAACTCATTACTCAAGTTTTTGTCAAAATATGAAGTTCTGTATTTTTCTTTAATACAGTGAATGTAAGAAAATAGTAAGATGACAACAACTTTTTTTGCTGCTATGTGATGTTGGGAGATTGACTTAAATTGGAATACAGTAAATAATGTAGTGGGTAAAGACAAACTAATATTCAGACATATTTTAGTCTCTAACTGGCTTGAAAGATAGTCAGAAGATTATGCAGATTAATAAAACTGAGATCCAAATGATCCAACATAAAAAAAAATAATTAAAATTTTATTCTGCCAGTCTATTGACCAGGAGGTAATCTGAGCTCCTTTATCTGCAACTATTGCAGAATAGATATTCTGAATCTGTATACTGGTTCATCATTCAGCTGGAGAGTGCACATGTTCTATATGAAAATTCTTACCAAGACCTGAAACTGTATCTTCATTTCAAATTTTGTGTAGACTGCATCTGGAAGGTTGCAATGCTTAGAAAGTCTACTAATTCCCTATTTTATACCAAAAATTTGGTGTTATTTTAGGAGTACTTGTAGTGAATGGAATAGATATGGACCTGAATACCCTAAAGATTCTAAAAACTACAATGGAAAAATTTCTCAAGGTGAACTCAAGTTTCTTCGGTCAGGTTTAGAATCAGATGCCATTCTTAACATGGCAAGTGAGCTAAATGGCTACACCTCCAACCTGAAAAGTTCTAGGCAAAACTGTATAGCTCATAAGGAATTCTTGATTCTTTGAACTATTTTAGATTAAGGTCATCAGGTATTACCCACAGTGGTCAGAGAATTGTTTGCTCGCATTGAAGAGTCTCAGCTTTTTAGAAAATCTCATTCATTAACAAAGAAAGAATTATGTGGTTACCTCAAGAAGAAATAATGTGGGTATATTCAGATTCACCTGGAGCTGATGTTCCTATCATAACAGCAATGACTTCTTAAATTTTACCAACTAGTAATCTCTTTCAAGGACTTGATATATATTCTAGGCTGAAACTGAAGGTTGATTTTATCACCAAAATACCCAATTTATTAAATTTAGCAGTAAAGTAAATTTGAGCAGTAAAGTAAATTTGAGCAGTAAAGGCAATCAGGTGCTAGACAGATCTAATTAAGATGGGACAGTCAAACAGCTGTTGTCTTAGAGTAATAAGAGTATTGGAAAGCAGCAAATTGTTGAAAGTTGATTTTTTTTAGGTTTTTTTTTTTTTGTAAGGCAAACGAGGTTAAGTGGCTTGCCTAAGGCCACACAGCTAGGTAATTATTAAGTGTCTGAGACCAGATTTGAACCCAGGTACTTCTGACTCCAGGGCTGGTGCTTTATCCACTGTGCCACCTAGCCACCCCGAAAGTTGATTTTTTAAAACCCCTACTATAACATTCACAATTGTCCACCTTCTTTCCCAAGTTAAGATTTTGTAATAAGAAAGCAATATGGTTTCATTTTCACGTCACCCTTAATAAAAACTATGGCTATATCTATTACTTTATAAAATACAGTGATATTACTATAAAGGGCAGAATGATCAATGGTAACACTTTGTACAACAATCATTACAAATGTTTTATGCATGCTTAACATATACTAGTAAGAGCTATTATTGTGAGGGGATGAACAAGATTCCCTTTGGTTCCGGATTCTTTCTATATTTATTCTACTTCAGGCCTCAGACCCAGCTGAAGGTTGTAACTGACACTCAGCAAATGGTCAGTATTTGCTTCTGAATTTGTTCCTAGATAAGTACATGGGTCTTAAACTTAGGTCCAAGTCCCTTCCTCATTCTTCTCAGTTACTCTGTGAACTATGACATATTCTCTAGATCTTTGTGGAAAAGTTGTGTAGGTATGCTAAACTGTTTTTCTTCCTTTTACTACCCCATCTTAGCATTACTTTCCACTGAATATACTATCAATTTACATCAAAGGGATTCTTTTTGAAAAACTTTAACCAAATCATTTTGCCTAAGAATTTGACTATTTCTCTAGTGGGTGGTATTATTTTACCACAACAGAAATTATTTTATAAGTTCTGTATCTCATTCTTAGGTTCCTCCTCTCCACCTACTTAGTGTACATACAGTATTAATTTCAATCACATCGTGGAATACCTGGTTTTAAAACTCACCAATTTCGATGACTGATCTCAATTCTACCCTTCTTTGGAACCTAGGCTTTATTTTCTGGGCACAGAGGTGTAAGTCATGAGACTTCCAATGCTGAGGATCTCATCCTCAAATCAGCTACTCAAACATAAGAACGTGGGCCAATTTTAGCTAATTCTTTCAAAATTAACAAAAGGATCTCTTGATCAAGAGATTAAGTACTGCTGGAAAGATTTCTGTGATCTTGATGTCTTACACCTCTTTACTGTGGAAGATCTGCTAATTTGGCCAGTCATTCCTCAGACTTTTATCTCCCTAAACACAGAATAGATTCAAAAATGAAACAAACAACCAAAAATAAAGCAAAGGTAAAGGTTAAGGAAATCTCTGAAAGTTTTGGAGTAAACGCCTACTCATCGACTGAGCCACTAGTTCCAGGTGTGATTTACCCTGCCAGTGCTAAATGAAGTGGTGATTTACAATTGTTAAAGTGTGTTATACCACACACATGTAGCTAAAATGAAGACATGCAGACATATTTACCTTTTATTATTTTAAGAGATTTGACTTTTTTCTTAAATCATCAGATTCTGTGAATCTAATCAGGAGTCATTTAAGTTGGGTAACTCTGCTCTGAAAGGTCCCTCACCTTTATTTATCTGGTCATGGAAATTCTTTTGAAAAGAAGAGGTCTTGTCCCTATGATGACTTTCCTTTGTTATTTCAATCTGAGTCATGACACCATTTAAACTATAAAGGAAAAATATATAAGTATTATATTCTGTTCTAGGCATAAACCTGACCAAAACAAACTATTCAATTTGACTTTATTCAATTTGCTGCTATTTCTGGTTTAGAGAGATGTCTAATCCAGCATATTTCCTCTATTTCCCCAAATGTGTTCCCCAAAACAATCTGAAGTATCAGTTATAGAAATCTTCAACAAAGAAAATCACAATATATTAAAATAGAATTTAGGGCTGATCTTCCATATTAATAACCATTAAGTAGTGAAAACTTCTTTGACTATTATCCTCAAGTATTGAAGTTTCTCCTCTCTTCAATCAATATCAATACCTTCACTATTTGAGTGCCATTATTTGAGAGGGATTATAAAAGCATTTGTTAGGTGGTGGTCAACCTGCTGAAGATGAACCTCCTTTTGTTCAATCAAACCTGACTTTGGATTGTAGATATAGTTTATCACCAAGATGATAAACCACACTCTTTTTAAGTTGTTAGAACTTGTCAGAACATTATATTGGCATAATTTTTAAGAACTTAGGGTTACCACTATGCCAGGATGGGACAATTCCACAGTATCAAAATTCAAGTAATGTTTATGTGATATTATATACATATAGAATTTTATATTTTTCTTTTTTATGTATCTGACAAACAACACACATGAAAAATTTTAATGTTAAAAATTCAGAAAAAATCATTTGATTATCATGAAACTCTTTTTTGATAAACTTTTTAAAAATACATGTTAGAAATATAAAAAGGTATAGAAATATATGTTACAATTGTGCTTCCTTCTGTTCTGTTGTGTATTTATCAATGTTTGATTTCCTTTTCCCAGCACGTCTAGGAAAATTCTTAAACACTGCCATCTTGTGGAAATTGAATAGAAGTATTTCTGGTAAAAGATCACAGTGGATGTCAAAATTTTTCATGAAGTTCAAAATGAATTTTTTTTTGCCTATGACCTCATTCAACTTTCCCTTATTTTCAACTCTCAAATCCCAGCCCTAGTCTATATCATGTTCAAAAGCCCTGAGACTAGAAAAAAAGTTACTTCAAGAACTCTTGATTTAAGATCCTTTATTTCTTTATTAGTATTTTTAAATATTTAAAAATAATTAAAATTTCTTAATAAGTTATTAGAATATATTTTATCTTAATTTTTGATTATTAAAAATCTTGAGAGGACCAAATATATTTTTATATAAATCAGTATCAGAGATTTTAGTGCTGGAAATTATTATAGAGATTATTTAGTACCATGGTTCCCAAACTTTTTAAGTAATATTATTATTATTTTTTATTTAAGGAAATGGGATTAAGTGACTTGCCCAAGGTCACACATAGCTAGGAAATTTTTTTAATGTCTGAGCCTAGATTTGAACCTAGGTCCTCCTGACTCCAGGATGGTGCTATATTCACTATGCCATCTAGCTACCCCTGAGTAATATTATGTAGTGTGATTTTTTTCATGGACAGAGCTCTTTATAATAGTAGTTATGTTATTTACTAAATATGAAAATACACATTGACAATCAAAGACAATTATAAAAGACCTGCATTGGAAAATGTCATTCATATCCAAAGAAAAAACTATAGTATCTGAATGCAGATCAAAGCATACTATTTTCACCTTTGTAATTTGTTTTTGCTTTTTCCTTCTTGTGGTTTTCCCTTTCTGTTCTTATTCTTCTTTCACAATGTGACTAATATGGACATATGTGTAACACAAATGTACATGTATAATATATATTAGATTACTAGCTATCCTAATATAGAGAGAGGGAAGGATGGAAGAAATCTTAATAAAAATGAATGTTGAAAATTAACTTTACACAAAAAATAATAAAATCCTTTAAAATTTGACTCCCAAAAGGAAAGCAAAGAAAATACATGCTGACCAAAAATTTCTATGAAATCAATATCTTAAAAATTGATGCATCTTGTTTTGATATAACCCTTTTTACCAATTTTCTGTTTGTGAATCATTTTTCAGATTTTTTTTTGGATAGCTTGCAACAAAGATACAAACCCTCTAGGAAAGAAAATTAATTACCATACACAGATGGCTAAACTGAACGTTGAAAAAGAATGAATGAGGTGGGGCAGCCAGGTGGCTCAAGTGGTTTACTATTGCTTGTAGAAAATAAAGTCATATATGTTTTAGTTTTCATAGTATGGTATCAATATTATTCATTGCCATGTAGTGTTATTTTTATCTTAGACTTTGTTTATGTTGGTCACTCTCTGCTTTCTCCATTCTTTATCACTTCATTTAAACTATCTCTTGTTTCTTCAACTTCACATTTGTCAATGTTCAATTGGGGCAGTTAGGTTACATAATAGATAGTACACCAGGTCTGGAGGCAGAAAAGACCTGAGTTCAAATCGAGCCTTAGATACTTACTAGCTGTGTGATCCTAGGCATGTCATTGTACCCTACTTACCACAATTCCTCATCTGTAAAATGAATTGGAAAAGGAAATGGCAAGCCACTAGAGTATCTTTGTCAAGAAAACCTCAAAAGAAGTCACAAAGAGTTAGACCACTGAAATGACTGAACAACTGCAATGTTTTGTATGCTACTGTACCTGTTAGTCCAGAATCCTCTGTCCTCATAAGACTATGAACTTCACGTCTGGTTCCATCTTAGAGGCCTGATTTCAAAGAGGCCATGTCCTTTTAAGTTTGTTAATTTTCTCAGTATTTCTCTATAAAATTCTTTAAAAATCAAATTTCATTGGGGTAGCTAGGTGGCACAGTGGATAGAGCACTGGCCTTGGAGTCAGGAGTACTTGAGTTCAAATCTGACCTCAGACACACCTAGCCATGTGGCCTTGGGCAAGACACTAAACCCCATTGCCTTGTAAAGACAAACAAAAAAAATCAAGTTTCATTATAGTATAGGTCTAGGATTTCCTCAAATGTCAGTAAGAGGATCCAATACACAAAGGTACTCAAAGTGTTAAAGATAATAAAGTGTGAGAAAACTTTTAATTTTATACTACCTTAGATAACTGCATAAAACACAAAGGTCTCAACAGACAGGCATGAATAAATATATGAAAAAAAAGGTCTCCAATTAGCATTTGAATTCACATATGGGAAATATGGTAATTGGTTCTAGGAAAATGGAGATATGAAGTTTGAATTTAAATAATATGACAAATTCAAGGAATTCATTATTCAATTTAATAGGAGCCTATCATATAGCCTAGTATGTTTATTATATCTGTTCCCTCAAACAGTAAATATCCACTGTGGGTTTGTTGAACAGATTTTATTAGTTTTGCTCAACATTCTCATGAAGGTGATGTCATGATATGCAAATGAATTACATTTAAATAAGTCATAAATAAGCCTCACTCTCTCCTCCAGACTCATTGGAGTTCAGTGGCAAGATATAAGTCAAGATGACTGGAAATGGAATAGATATCATACATTCACCTTATACTTTCACCATCCAACAACACAGAGCAATCATCCTAGAGGTTTGTCAATCAACATAGAGATCCCTTGGTCCCTTAATGCATGACTTTACCCTTCTGATAATTCTCTTTCTCTGAGAAATAAGATATAAAAGAAACCTTCTTTCTCTAGTCAACCAAAGATTGATTCTGGAATCCAAGAACTCCCAAATCCAAGATTACTAACAAGGCATCCCCAAAGTTGGAAACTTCCATTTTTCAGATCACTTGTCACTGAATTTTTCTCAGAAAGGAAAAGTAGAAAGTAGAAAGTAGAAAAAAGAAATCAAGAATTAGAAATTCAAGAGACTCCACTCTTAGTTTATTTGGGCTAGGACATGTTCCTCAATGTCATGTGTCTGTACCATAAGTCCCCATGCAATTTTTGCAATTTCCAGTGAGGAGGAGAGGCATTCATCTTCTTGCTCCCCCTTTTTTGGAAGTATGAGGAAGAGAGATATTAGGATGAGTTATAATGCTCTGAAAGGAGAGACCTGTTTCAGTAGCTCACTTTTATAGGGGAAGTTCTTTGATCAAGAAATTGTCTTATATCCTTCTTTACTTTCAATCATAATCAAGGAGAAGCAATCTAGAGTTCTCTATATCCTTTAACCCCTTGAAACAAACAATGATGGCACATTTTAAGCCGACAAGAAAATCTCAAATGGGATCATAAAAAGTCCAGCAACTAAAAACTGACTTAAGAACAAGATCACTTCTCTGAGAGCTTACTTTAAGATAATAAGTTATAAGTTCAATCACAATGAGCCTCCAGTTAAGAAAATTCCTAACATTTTGGAAGAAGTGGGAATTTCTGCCTAACTTTACATTTTTTCTTCCTCTGGTAGAGTCAAGATGAGGCAGTATTGGGTGGGGGTGGAGCCAAGATGGCAGCATGAAGGCAGCATTTCCCAGAAAGTCATTTCCCCAATAAACTCCAAAGCCATCAAATGATGACTCTGGCCAAAATTTAGAGGGGCAGAATCCACAGAAAGACTGAGTGATACATTTTTCCCAGTCCAAGATAACTTAGAAGTTTCGTGGGAAAGGTGTGTTTCACCAGGACTGAGGGTTGGGAAAAAGCTTCTGCCATAGTCCAGCACAGCCTGGCCCAGCCTAGCACGAGGATCATGGGGAACAGCTTGAAGGCACAGTGAGAGAACACTGGTGCACCAGAATGAACATGGAGTGAGGAACACTGGCCTCAGAGCAGCCCTTCAGAAAGAACCTGCAGTAGGGAATCGGAGGAAACCAGCCTGCACCTCCAGAGCACAGCCCACAGATGGTAAGGGGGTCAGGGGAACTGCAGAAATCTCTCTGCTTTCCCTGGGGCAGGACTCTGCTGTTTGTCCACACTCAGATCCAGGTTGCAGTTTGGTCTTCTATGCTAAGATAGCAAGGCTCCTCCTCACAGCTACAGGGAAGAGGGGAATGCCTGTGTTCATCTACCTATCAAAGCACAGGCAAGAGAACATAAGACCTTAGAGGAATAAAAGTACCAGTGGGGTGTCCCAACTGCCCCCCAGCAGATATTCCAATAATATTCAAAAACTCTGGAAGCACCCCCAAATTAGGCACAGGCTGGAGAAATGAGTAAACAGAGACAATAAGGAACACTATTGAGAAATTCTTTGTCTGTGATCCCAAGAGGGATCAAAATATTCAATCTGAAGATGAGGAAGTACAAGCTCCTGCATCTAAAGACTCCAAGAAAAACAGAAGTTGGGCTCAGGCTATGACAGAGCTCAAAAAAGATTTTGAAAATCAAGTAAGAGAGACAGAAGAAAAATTGGGAAAAGAAATGAAAGAGATGCAGGAAAAACATGAAAAAGAAGTCCGCAGCTTAGTCAAGGAGATCCAAAAAAAAAATGCTGAAGAAAATAACATGTTAAAAACCAACATAGATCAAATGGATAAAACAGTTCAAAAAGTTATTGAGGAGGAGAATGCTTTACAAAGCAGAATTGGCCAGATGGAAAAGGAGATAAGAAAACTCTCAAGAAAAAGTCCTTCAGATTGTTGTACCCAAAGAGCAAGATTGAGAACAGAATTTGATAAGGTTGGAGATCTTTATTTCCAGGGACTGTCTGAGGTTTGAGTACCCAAATCAGACAGTACGTGAGTGTTCAAGGGATAGGGTATTTATAGTGTTTTTTTGGGGGGGTACTGAGAGCAAGCAGGATACAGAGAAGCAAAGACAGCAGTTAGATATATTATGTTGACATATACATATGTAAACATAGGGTTCCATATAGATAGGGGTGAGAAGGGGTCAGGGTCTTTGTGTAATGTTTGAACATGTTTTCTGAGATGGAGGGAGTCAGGAATTTACTATCTTATGGTTCCACCTGCATCTGGGGAAGGGGGAGGCAGTCCTGGAATTTAACAGATACAGCAAGATAATTAGGCTAACAAGGGTGCTTTGTAAATCTTTAGACAATTTTATGGTATATCCATGACCCCTTGGGTCCTATCAGACTATTTTCAGACCCAAAGGCACCCAGCCAAAGTTATATTTCTAAGGAATTTCTCAGGGCCCAGAAGAATGTCAGGGACCCCTTTCTATACAGGAATTTCACAAACATTGATATTGTACTTCAAGATGTAGAATGGAGCTAAAGGAAGCTGAGAGAAGTCAAGACACAATACTTCAACGCCAAAATTAGAAGAAAATGTGAAACATCTCATTGAAAAAACAATTGATCTGGAAAACAGATTCAGGAAAGATAATTTAAAAATTATTGGAATACCTGAAAGTCACGATTAGGAAAAGAGCCTTGACCTCATTTTAAAAGAAATCCTACAGGAAAATTGCCCGGATATCCTAGAAGCAGAGGGCAAAATAGAATTTGAGAGAATCCACTGATCTCCCCTGGAAAGAGATCCAAAAAAACCAACCCCCCAGGAACATTATAGCCAAGTTCCAGAACTCCCAAGTCAAAGAGAAAATATTACAAGCAGCCAGAAGGACATAATTCAAATATCATGGAGCTGTAGTCAGGATCACACAGGATTTAGCAGCAACTACATTAAGGGCTCATAGGGCTTGGAATGCAATATTCTGGAAGGCAAAAGAGCTCAGAATGCAACTGAGAATCATCTACCCAGCAAAACTGAACCTCCTCTTCCTGGGGGAAAAGATGGAATTTTAATGAAGCAGGGGAATTCCAAATGTTCCTGTTGAAATGACCAGAGCTGATCAGAAAGTTTGACCTTCAAATACAGGACTCAGGTGAAGCATAGAGAGCAGAGGAGAAGGGTAAATTATGAGGGACTTAATGATGATGAACTGCATATATTCCTGCATAGTAAATGATACTGATAATACTCATATGAAACTTCTAATTTAATAGAGCAGGTAGAAGGAACTTTTATAGATGAAGCACAGGAGAGAGCTGAATTTGAACATATAATATTGTAAAAAATGGAGTCAATGACTAAAAGGCAAATGCACTGGGAATAAAAGGAGAGGTGGCATAGACTAAGGTATTTCATATATATATATATATATATATATATATATATATATATATATATATATTTACAATGAGCTTTTGCAATGATATGGAATGAGAGGAAGGTGAGGGGGAATGAGAGAACCTTCACTCTCATCAAAAATGGCTCAGAGAGGAAACAGCATACACACTCAATAGGGCATAGACAGCCAGAGTAAAAAGGAGAGTAGGGGGGAAAGGGGGAAGGAGGGGATGTGAGTGACAGAAGAGAGGGTAGATCATAGGAGAGAATAGTCAGTAAAACACATTTTCTTTTTTTTTACTTCTTGCAAGGGGCTGGGATTGGGTGGCCTGTCTGGGATTGGGTGGCCTGTCTGGGACCACGGGACCAGGTGGTTGCTGGGTCTCAGGTGTGATATGTGGGCTCGGAGTCTCTTGACCCCAGGGCTGGTGATCAATCTGCTGCACCACTCAGCTATCCTACAGTACATTTTAGAAGAGGGACAGTGAAAGGAGAGAGAAAATATACTATATGGTAGTGGGGAGGAATGGATGGAGGGAATTAGATCAGCAACAGCAACAGTGGAAAAATATGGAAGTAACTTTTATGACGGACTTATCATAAAGAATGATTCATCCAAGATAGAGCTGGTGGTATCAGAACACAGACTGAAACACATTTTTTTTCTCTTTCCTTTACTTTATTTCTCATGGTGGTCTATTTTTTGGGGGGGAGGGGGTATTATGTTTACTCTTAAACAAGTATATTTTAGTAATGTATAAAATGTATCAAATGTATAAAAAAATCACTTGTACAAAAATATTCATAGCAGCTCTGTTCATGGTGGCAAACAATTGGAAATTAAGTAAATGTCCTTCAATTGCCAAATGGCTTAACAAAATGTAGTATACGTATGTGATGGAACACTATTGTTCTATTAGAAGCCAGGAGGGATGGGAATTCAGGGAAACCCAGAAGGATTTGCATGGACTGCTGCTGAACGAGATGAACAGAACCAGAAAAATATTGTACACCCTAACAGCAACATGGAGGTGATGAACAACCTTGATGGACCTGCTCATTCCATCAGTGCAACAGTCACAATACTTTATTTTTCTTCCTAAGGATATGATTTCTCTTTCATTACATTCGACTTAGATCAGTGCATACCATGGAAACAATGTAAAGACTAACAGACTGCCTTCTATGGGGGTGGGGTGGGGGGAGGGAAGCAAGATTAGGGGAAAAATTTTTAAAAAATCAAAATAATAAAATTAAAATTAAAATAAAAAGATAAGGGAGTACAGGCGAGAATCCAGTTGAACTCTCCCAAAATTCCCCTCCAAACACTTCTAATCAAATTTTGGAGTGACAGAGAAAACAATAGGTCACAGGGAGGTATTTTTCCTGCCCAAGACAATTTAGGAGTTCTGCAGGAAAGGTTCATAATGTTGGGGTAGGCTCAGTCATAGAGCAAGACAGGAACACCAGCAGTGGATCTTGGAGACTGCTATGACAGTTGCAGCAGCAGCTTCAGGAGCTCTCTGACCAGAAACACTAAGCAGGTTGGAAACTAGTCAGAAAAATTACAAGGGATCATTTTCTGACTGACACTGCATGTTGAATGGTAACTTTATTGTTCATAAGCATTTCTAGGTCACAATTCAAAATAGGAGGGAAGCCCTGAACTCTAACAAGGAAGCATGGGTCTCACTCCTTGAAGTCTCACTCCCAAGGAGTGTTAGCATTTGTGGCTGCAGGAAAGGAGAGGATTTGATCATAATTCCAGGGTCAGGAGCAGCACTAATACTTGTGTTGCTGGGGCTGCAAGAGCCTTTCCAGGGTAAAAAACAGAACACAGACCAGAGAACAATAAACACACCTCTCCAAGGATAATACCACCTTGGAAGCACTAGCTACTGAAATTAACAGCATAAAAATCATAAGGGACTCCAATAAAGTTAAACTAAACCTATCTTATAATAATAGAAAGATGGTGGGGAAGAGGATAAGAGATATGGAGGTGGATGATAAGGGAGAAGGCAAATTGGGGAAAGCAGTATTCAGAAGGAAAAAAAAAACTTTTGAAGAAAAACAAAAGGAGAACTAGAGAAAACTGGAATAGAGGGAAATGGACAATTAGGGATCATGATTATGAATGTGAATGGTGTGCATTCACCTATAGAATGGAAGTGGAAAACAGAATGAATTACAAACCAGAATTCAATATTATGCTGACATATACTTGGATCAGAAGACACACATAAAGTTGAAATGAAGAACTGGAGCAGTATTGAAGTGAAGGGGGCAGCTATCATGGCCTCAGAAAAAAGCAAAAACAAAACAGTCCTAATCAAAAGAGTTAATCAGGGAAACTACATTGTACCATAGTCAATGAAGTAATATCAAAAAAATTTTGCAGCAAGCAAAAATCAGGGAACTGATTCAAATTTAGAAAAATAATAACCATTTTCAACTGATAAATGGTCCAAGGACATGAAAAGGCAGTTTTTCAGAAGTCAAAACTATGTATGACTATATGAAAGAATGTTCTAAATCATTATTGGTTAGGGAAAGGCAAATTGAAACAACTCAGATAATATCTTACAGTTGTCAGCATTGACCATGCAGGGGATGAGGGAAAATAGATACACTAATGAAATTCTTGGTAGAGAAGTAAACTGGTCCATTCTGACAACACTCTGGGATTATGTCCAAAGTGTTATAAAATTGTGCATATGTGCTTTGATCCAGCAATATCACTACTGTCTCTATCTCAAAGAGATTAAGGAGAAAAGAAAAGGACTTATATGATGACAAATAATTGGAAATAGAGTGAATGCTCATCAATTGGGAAATAACTGAACAGGTTGTGATATATGATTGCTATAGAGTACTATTGTACTAGAAGTAAGAATTGATGAGGGGGTGGTTTTAGGAACAAAAGACATGGGAAGATCTATATGAACCAAAGCTAAGTGAAATAAGATCATAGTACACAGTAACAGCAATATTATAATGATCATGTGCTATGAAAGATTTGATTACTCTGATCAAAATGATGATTAAGACAATTACAAAGGACTCAAGATAAAAATTGCTATATACCTCCAGACATGAACTTTTGAAAGCAAATTTAAGCATAATTTTATTTTTTGTATTTTTTGGAATATGGATAATACAGAAATATGTTGTGTAGAATTTCATGTGTATAACTGATATATTCTTTTCCTTATCAATGGATTGGAAAGATACAGGAGGGAAGGAAAGAATCCAGAGTTCAAATTTTTTAATGTTAAAAATAAAAAAATAAAGCATTAGGAATGTTCATTTATGCCTTTCACTAGTTAACTCCTGGCCTCTTTGTGAATGAAGGAAAAAGTTAAGTTATAGACATATTTAAGTATCAAAATAACAGAATATATTATGGTGTCAGTTGATAGAGAAACACGAGGAGGGGATAATAGGGGGGAAACATATTTTCTTGAGATTTCCCTCAATTCTTAAACTTGTGGGTACATGAGTGGCATCAACCTAGATCTTTTTGTCCAAGATACCTACAGAGTTGATGATCCTCTTCAAGATCTCCCTTCTCTGACTCAGCTCAATGTACATTTTTTAAAAAATAATATTTATTTATTTTTCCAATTATATGTAAATATAATTTTCAACATTCATTTTTGTAAAATTTTCTCTCCCCCCACCCTTACTTCCCCCCTACCTTAGGAGAACAAATAATTTGATTTAGATTTTACATGTATAATTGTATCACTCACACTTCCATATTAATCACATTATGAAAGAAGAATTAGAACAAAAGGGGAAAACCACAAGAAGGAAAAAAAAATCCAACAAATTTTTTAAAAAGTGAAAATAAGTATATTTTTATCTATATTTAAATTATCCCATTTTCTCTTGTTCCTTTCTCTATTAATTCTGAGGCTGTCAGTTCTTGGATAAGTTCTGATTGTCTCTCCTTCTTTTCTTCAGAATTGCTATCTCGTTCTGAAGTAGTTTCTCACATCAAAAGAAATTCTACATCTTTCACAAAATGACTTTTACTGATTCAAGTTGGTGTACAGATCCTGTATATTTGATTTTGATTGATTGACTCAATAGAGAAGTGTTCTTACCTAATAAATTTAATTTCTTATAAGTAGGTGGAATAATCAGTGGTACTCCAAGCCTTTCTTTATCCTTTATCAGGAGTTCTGGCATATAATCTCATTAGGTAGATTACTGGTTAGACTGATCTGTGTCTTCCTTTACACCCATTTTACCATAGTGTCTACAGTCATCCTCTAAACATAGGGCACATATTTTATTTATATAATTTTCTTTTCATAAATTAGGTTTGCATAAATAATATTATACAAATGAATCTTTTCTTGTGATCATTAACCTCAGGAGTAAAATGCCAGTAAGTGGAATCTCTGGGTGAAAGGATGCTTGAAATCAGCAGTTTCTAAATATACAGAAGTATACTTTTTTCACTACAAGAGCTAAAGATTAGCAAAAAGTGATAACGAAATCAATACTTATTTTATGAGAAAAAGGTTGTATTTTAGATTAAAGGCTGTATTTGAGATCCAGCAGACAGCGACAGTGAGAACAGATCAACTGAAACAGTAAATGGTGAATAGCAGAAATACAGTACCCATCACGGGTCAGGAACATCGGAGCACCACAATATGAACAGAAGATTCCAATAGCCTTACAGTGTCTAAGGCATAAATTGTTCTTTAAGTATGTGCCAGTCACATGGATTTCCTACATGTATGGTTTCCATGTATGACCTAAGAACATGCATTCCTTTTCTTTATCCTATTCCTTATATACTCCTTTAATTCTTATGTGTGTCCATTCTTCCTATGCATGGTATATATTTTTGGGAAAGAATGTTCTAGGCTTGAGGAGAGAAAATGCTGTTGCTATTATCATTAAATACTTTTGCATTGAACTTATGAACTAGAGACTGTTAGATTGTATATGTTGTGGAAAAACTTCAAGTCTAGAGAAGGGAATACCTAAATTCACATACGGCCTCAGACTAGCTAAATTGCCCTATTGGACTATCACTTAACATCTGCTTACCTTAATTTCCTCATCTGTAAAATGTGGATAATAATGGCACCTACCTCCCAAGGAAGTTGTGTAGATTAAATGAGAGACTATTTGTAAATTAGTTAGTTCAGAGCTTGGAACATAGTAGGTATGTCATAAATGCTAGTTATTATTATTATTATTATTAATTAAGGTCTCTGACTAGAAAGAATAAACCAATTATTATGTGGAAGACAATTGATGGAGAATTTTACACAGAAAGTATTTATGATATATGTTTTTATTTTTAGATTTTAAATTATTTATTTATTTTCACATTACAACAACCTTATTGAGAACAGAGACATTAACTGTGCCCCCCTTTCCTCTGCCAAGAAAACTGAAAAACCTCAAGAGAAATGAAGTGAAAGAAAATAAAATGTACTTCAGTCTGTGTTCAGATGGGTTGCATTCTTTGTCATAAGTCTGTCCGAGAAGTTACTTCAATGCTTTTTCCCCCCACAGGTGCTATTGTTAACTGTTATTTCCCTCCATTCTATTCCTTCCCATTTCCATTTATTCTATTCTCTCTCTCCTTTCACCCTGTTCCTCCTCAGAAGTGTGTTGTATCTGACTACCCTCTCCCACAATCATCCCTCTCTTCTATCACCTACACCCCATTTCCCTCCCCTGCCTCCCTCCTCCCAGCCCTTTCCTCCCCTTTATCCTCTAAGGTAAGATTGATTTCTATACCCTATTGAGTCTGTATGTTATTTCCTCGCTGAGCCATTTCCAATGAGAATGAAAGCTCACTCATTCCCCCTTACTTTCCCCTCTTCCACTCCATTGCAAAAGTTTTTTTCTTGACTTTTTCTTGACATTCCTAGAAGCTTTGACCTTGTTGTCTTCTAATTGTATATTTTGATCCTCCATGACTAAAGTAATTTTCTATGGCCAGATTCTCATTTTTCTTTTGTTTGTTCATTTCCTCTGCCTATGACTTATTTACTATATTTCCAAAGCTTTTGGGGTTTTTTTTGGTATCCCCCCCAAGAACCTTAATTCCTCTGGTGTCTTGTGAGAGGCTCTGACTGCTCTCCTGGTATGTGTGCTCAGGTCTGTGGATGACCACAGGTAATCCCTTCTGCCCTGGAGCTGTGAGGAGGATCCCTGCTCCTCTATGGTAGTATGGGAGCCTAGACTGGGCCCTGGATCTGAGTATGGGCAAAGAAGCCGAGTTCTGTCCTAGAAACCTCTGCTGTCTCTTCCCATTCCCTTACAGTCTGTGGGCTGAGCATTCTGGAAGTAGCTGCTGTGTAGTTCCATAGGTTTCTGTGGCTATCCTGAGGCTGGTGCTGACCTGGACTCCATGCTCACTCTGGTGAGGTAGAGTTCTCCTATTGACCCTCCAAGCCATCCCCAGTGAAGCCTAGGCCAAGAGGTCTGGACACCATTTCTGCTGCCACAGACCCAGCCTGCCTGCAGGTTGTTCCTGGAAGACTGGAGGTAGTTCTATGCAGAATGGCCCAGACTGTGCTGTGACTTTTTCCAATCCCAGGTTGCAGTGGAACACCAAGCTGTCTTAGGTTGGAAGATTGCTTCATTTAATCTTTTTTTTAAAAAAAAATTATTTATTTATTTTCATCCGTCTGCACATGCATATTTTTTAAGTTACAAAATTTCCTTCCACCTTCCTTTCCCACTCCCCTCCCCTTGGTGGTATACAGCATTGTACCTACATATTCTGATAAACATATTTACAAATTAGTACTTTTCAGTATGAGGAATTAAGATTAAGGGAAAGAGATACATAAGAGATAATTTTTATAAAATGTTCACCAAGCTTTGCGCAGTGGCAGTATCGTAGCCAATGAGGTCCATCTGAGGTGTGATTATTGCTAATTGAAAAATAAAATGTTCATCAGATTCAGAAGTGTGTGTGTGTGTGTGTGTGTGTGTGTGTGTGTGTGTGTGTGTGTGTGTTTGTTTTGTTTTTCTTCCTCTGGATAAGGATAATATAATCCATAACCAGTCTAATACAGTTGTCTTAGCTCTCTGCACTGCTAAGAGAAGCTGCTTCCCTCAAGGTTGATCATCTCACAGTGCTGTTGTTGATGTGTACATTGCTGTCTTGGTCCTCCTCCCTTCGCCCATCATTAGATCCTGTAACATATTCTATGCTTCTCTAGAGTTCAGCCTTTTATGGTTTCTTATAGAACAATAGTATTCCATAGTATTCAGGTACCATAATTTGTTTTGCCATTCCCCAACTGATGGGCATTGCCTTAATTTCCAATTCTTTGCCACTACAAAAAGAGCTGCTATGAATATTTTGGAACATGTAGGACTTTTCCCTTTTTTTTACAGTTTCTTCTGGATATAGACCTAGAATTGGAATTGCTTGGTCAAGGGGTAAGAACAGTTTTATTGCTCTTTGGGCATAGTTCCATATTGCTCTCCGGAAAGGTTGGATCTGTTCACAGCTCCCCCAGCAATGCATCAATGTCCCAATCCTCTCACAACCTCTCCAACATTTATCATCTTACATTTTTCTCATCATAGCCAATCTGATGGGTGTGAGATGATACATCATTGTTGTTTCAATTTGAATTTCTCTAATCAATAATGATTTGGAGAACTTTTCATATGATTAGCTTTAATTTCTTCATTTGAAAACTGTCTGTTCCTATCCTTTGACCATTTTTCAACTGGGGAAAGACTTGTGACCTTATAAATTTGATGCACTTCTCTATGTATTTTAGAAATGAGACATTTATCAGAACTCCTAGTTGTGAAGATTATTTTCCAGCTTTCTGCTATCTTTCTAATTTTGGCAGCAACATTGATTTTATTAGTGCAAAACCTTCTTAATTTAATATAGTCAAAATCATTCATTTTGCAGTTTATAATGTAATTCTTGTTTGGTCCTAAATTTATCCCCTTTCCATAGACCTGATAGATAGAATATTTTTTGGTCTATTAATTTATTTAAGGTATCACTCTTAATGTCCAAATCCTGTACCCATTTTGACCTTATTTTGGTAGAGGGTGTGAGCTGTAGGTCTGTGCCTAGTTTTTGCCATATGCTATTGTCCAGTTTCCCAACAATTTTTGTCAGATAGTGAATTCTTATCCCAGAAGCTGATGTCTTTGGGTTTGTCAAATAGTAGATTGTTGTAGTCATTTATTGTGACTTCTTTAGAACCTATTCTAATCCACTGATCCATTACTCTATTTCTTAACCAGTACCAGGCAGTTTTGATGACTGTGGCTTTATAGTATAGTTTTAGATCTGGTAGAGCTAGACTACTTTGCTTTATATTTTTTCCCCATAAGATCCCTTGCTATTCTTTCCCTCTTGTTGCTCCACATGAATTTTGTTACTACCTTTTCTAACTTGGTAAATTGTTTATTTGGTAGTTTGATTGGTAAAGCACTGAATAAGTAATTTAGTGAGGGTTTCTAGAAATGTCATTTTTATTATATTAGTTCAACCTAACCATGAGCATTTGACATTTTTCCAATTATTTAATTTGACTTTATTTGGGCGAGAAGTTCTTTATGATTGTGTTCATAAAATTTCTGGGTTTTTCTTGGGAGGTAGATTCTCAAGTATTTAATATTGTCTATAGTTATTTTAAATGGAATGTCTCTATCTCTTGTTTTGACGTTCACACACACACACACACACACACACACACACACACACACACACACACACACACACACACATATATATATATGAATGCTGATATGGGTTTATTTTATATCCTTCTACTTTGCTGAATTTGTTAATTGTTTCAAGGAGATTTTTAAGATGATTTTCTTGGGTTCTCTAGGTATACCATCATATGATCTGCAAAGAGTGAAAGTTTTGCTTTTCATTGCCGCCAGCTCTGAATCTTTCAATTTCTTTTCTGTCTCTTATTGTACGGCTAGCATTTCTGAAACTATATTGAATAGTGATGGTGATAATGGGCATCCTTATTTCACCCCTGATTTTACTGGAAATGTTTCAAGTTTATTCCCATTACATATAATTTTTGTTGATGGTTTTAGATAGATACTATTTATTATTTTAAGGAAAACTCCATTTATTTCCAAACTTTCTAGTGTTTTTAATAAGAATGGATCTTGAATTTTATGAAAGGCTTTTTCAGCATCTATTGAAATAATCATATAATTTCTGTTGATTTTGCTATTGATATGTTCAATTATGTTGAGTGTTTTCCTAATATTTGAACCATCCCTGATTACCTAGTATAAATCCTACCTGGTCATGGTGCATTATCCTAGCAATAACTTGAGGTAGTCTTATTGCTAAAATTTATTTAAGATTTTTGGTCAATATTCATTAGGGAGATTGATCTATAATTTTCTTTGTCTGTTTTGGTTCTTCCTGGTTTAGCCATCAACCCTATGTTGGTGCCATAAAAGGAATTTGGTAGAACTCCTTCTCCTATTTTAAAAAATAGTTTATGTATAATAGTAATTAATTATTCCTTAAATGTTTGGTAGAATTCACTTGTAAATCCATCTGGACATGGAGACTTTTTCTTAGGGAATTTATTGATAGTTTCTTCAATTTCTTTTTCTGAAATGAAGTTATTTAAGTAATTTATTTCTTCTTCTATCAATCTGGACAGTTGCATTTTTGTAAATATCCATCCATTTCACTCAAATTATCCATTTATTGGCATATACTTCTAGCAAAGTAGCTTCAAATTATCTCTTTAATTTCCTCCTTATTAGCAGTTAGTTCACCCTTTTCATTTTTTATTCTGGTAATTTGATTATCTTCTTTCTTTTTTTAATTAATCAAAGTTTTGTCTATTTTATTGACTTTTTCATAAAAAACCAACTCAGTTTTATTTGTGAGATCAATGGTTTTCTTGCTTTCAATTTTACTAATCTCTCCCTTGATTTTCAGATTTTCTAATTTAGTACTAAATTGGGGATCTTTAATTTGTTCTTTTTCTAGTTTTTTTTAGTTGCACACCTAACTCACTGATCTCCTCTTTATCTATTTTATTCATACAGGCATTTTGAGATATAAAGTTTCCCTCAAAAATGTCTTGTCTGTATTCCATAAATTTTGGTATGATGTCTCTTTATTTTCATTTTCTTGGATATAATCGATTATTTCTATTATTTTCTGTTTGATTCACCCATTATTTAAGATAAAGTTATTTAATTTCCAATTAGTTCTTGGTTTATTGTTTCTTGGCCCTTTATTACATGTAATTTATTGCATCATGGTCTGAGAAGTGTGTATTTATTATTTCTTCCTTTCTGCATTTGATCATAAGGATTTTGTGCCCTAGTACATGGTCAGTTTTGGGGTAGGGGTCGTTTAGTGCTGAGAAAAAGTTATATTCTTTTCTATTCCCATTAAGTTTTCTCTAGAGGTCTATCATATCTAAGTTTTCTAAGATTTCATTTACCCTCTTAACTTCCTTCTTGTTCATTTTGTTTTTAGAGTTATCTAGTTCTGAGAGAGGAAGATTGAGGTTCACATTATTAAAATTTTGCTGTCTATGTCTCCTTGTAACTCATTCAGCTTTTCCTCTAGGAATTTGGATGCTATACCACTAGGTGCATACATGTATAGTAATGATATAGCTTCATTACCAATGGTACCTTTTAAGAAGATATAGTTTCCTTCCTTATCCCTTTCAATGACATCAATTTTTGATTTTATTTAATCTGAGATTAGGATCACTACCCCAGATTTTTTTACTTCAGCTGAGGCATAATATATTTTGCTCCAACCTTTTACTTTTATCCTATATGTGTCTCTCTGCTTCAAATACATTTTTGTAAATAACATATTGTAGGATTTGGGTTTTTAATCCATTCTGCTATCCATTTATGGGATTCATTCACATTTACAGTTAATATTTCTAATTCTGTATTCCCTTCATGCTATCTTTATTTATATTTTTCTCTATTTCCTTTTCTCTTATTCCTCCTCATCAAAATTTTACTACCTTCCTCCTTTGACTTTTCCATTAAAAATTTAACTGTCAGTTTATTTTAATTTATACCATTTCCTTCCCTTTCATCAGTCTCTTCTTCCATTATCTTTGCCTTTTCCAGTACCCCCCCCCCCCAGCCCCTTCCCTGTAGATTAGGTTAGATTTTTAAACCCAAGTGGGAATGTATCTTATTCCCCCTCTTGGCTAAATCTATTGAATAGAATTTATGCAGCATTCACATTCTCCCTTCTTTGACTTTAAAATAATAAATCTTTGTGTCCCTTCTCTTGTCAAGGAAAAGTAAAACTTTCACTCTTTGCAGATCATATGATGGTATACCTAGAGAACCCAAGAAAATCATCTAAAAATTTATAGGGTATAGGCATCTAGAGTATTTTTCCCTTGTGCACCTTCCCTTAGTGTTAATTATCACTCTAATACTATTAGTCAGGTATCATCAATCACAGTTTGATTATCTGATTGTTTGAAAAGCTCATATTTTGTCAAGGTATCAACACAGATTGTTTGCTTGATTGCTTGATAAACAGCATTTACTCACATTACATCAAATTATAATTATAATCATTTTTTTTACCTTACCTCCTTTTCAAGTATCTTTCAAGTACATACAATCCTCCTCATGAGCCAAAGTATCATCTAAAGCCATATCTTTCTTGAACTATTTGTGCACACCCCGGCCCCCCCCCCCCCCCCCCCCCCCCCCCCCCCCCCCCCCCCCCCCCCCCATTCCTCCTTCCCCACCCAGGATCAGGATACATAACACCTTGTTAAGTGAAATGAGGCTCATTTCCTTTCACACTTTACCCCCCTCCCCACCCAGTGTACTTAACCCCTTGTTAAGTGAAACACAGGTTAAGTCAAACCCTGATCTAATTAATCTTAATTAGCTTCTTAAAGATCTCTAAGTACTGGGAAACTATGGAAGTCTCAACTGAGAACTTTTCAAATGATTTTAAGTTACAGAGACACTGACTCAGGTCTTTGCAGTTTAAGATGCCCTCATTAGACATGGTGCTAAACATAGTGGAATTAAAGTGGGTGAAAGGATAATGAGATGCTTAAATTTAAAGTAAACACCCCTGCTTTTCTTTAGGGCTTTTTGCCTCAAACATAGTGATGTTATCTTGGACCTCTTCAGTGAAGAAATAAGATCCAATTATGCCCATATTCTTTAAGTTCATTCTCTTCAATTATATTCTACCTTTTAATTAATCTTAGAGAAATAAATTTCTAAAGATTTAGATGTGTTATATCTTCCTTTTTAGGGTTGTATACAATTTGATGGTGTTGACCAACATTTGTTTTGTTTTGTTTTTTCCTTCCCCTTTACATTTACCTTTTTAATGCAACTCTGTTGTCCTGTATTTGGCAATTTAATTCTCTGTTCAGTTCTGATCTTTGTGTCAGGAAATTCTGTAAGTCTTCTATTTCATTGAATAGCCATTCTTTTTCCTTAATAGTACGTGATATATTTTGCAGGGTAGTACATTCTGAGTTGTAATCCCAGGTCCTTTGCTCTCATAAATATGCTATTCCAGTTCTTCCGATCCTTCAGTGTTAAGGCTGATAGGTCCTGTGTGAGTCTGATTATGTTTCCTTTGTATTTTTGCTGCTTGTAATATTCTCTCCTTTATTTGAGGATTATGGAATTTGGTTATTATAGCCACTGGAGTTTTTATCCTGGGCTCTCTTTCTAGAGGGGGTTCTGTGGAGTCTTTCAGTGGTTATATTCTTATCTTGTTCTAGTATATTTGGATAGTTTTCTCTTATAATTTCCTGCATGGTGTTTTCTAGTTTCTTTTGTTGGTCCAGTCTTTCTGGTAGTCTGTTTATTCATAGATTATTTCTTCTAGATCTATTTTCCTGGTCATTTGTTTTCCCTAAAAGGTACTTTATATTTTCTTCAATTTTTTTCAGTCTTTTTATTTTGTTTGATGAATCATGTAGTCTTGTTAATTTATTGGTTTCTATTTATTCAATTCTAAATTTTAGGGTTTTATTTTCTTCAATTAGCTTCTGTGTTTCCTTTCCCAGTTGGTTATTTTTACTTTTAAGGGAAGTGATTGCTTTGATCAATTTTTCATAATCTTCTAGCATGACTTTCATTTCTTTTTTCCATTTTTATTCTTCCTCTCTTCTTTGGTTTTTAAATTCTTTTTAATCTCTTAGATGAACTTTTGTATTTGAATACAATTTATAGACTGATTTTTCATTACTTTCCTCTTCAGACATGGCATTGTTGTCATCTTTATCTGTGAAGTACTTTTATATAGTGAGTGCTCTTTTAGTTTTTTGTTCATCTTTGTTGTTTTAGTTCTGCTCCTAGGTTACATGGGGTATAGATCCAGGCTTTTTTTTTCTGGGGCTGGGATCTGATCCCTGACTTGTGGTTTGCCAAATATTGCCTATGCAGTCCAGGCCTTGACTTTGCAGAAGTTTTTTTCCCTCCTATATGTCCAGGTTCTGACTTAACAGTGGTTTGCTCCCGATCCAGTCCTGTCTTTTACCCCTGTGTTTTCAAGGTTCAGACTTTGTTTGGGGTTGAGATCCTCCCTTCTGGCTTGCTATCTAAACTGTCAGGACTTCTGCTATTGTTAAACTGTCAGGACCTGGATTGCACTGTCTCCTACCTCCTGGACTTTCCCTTTTCCCCCAAAGAGACAGATCCTCACTGAAGATCCTCCATGATGTCTGCAGTTGAAACTTCTTTGAATCTTCTCTTTTCCTTGGTGGTATCTGTAGCATGAATGTCAGAGTAGAGGCTTCATCTCTCTTTGGTAGGGAAAAGCTGCAGGATCATGTTAGCTTTCTGCAGCCATCATGGCTCTGCCATGGAAGAGTTCACTTAGTCTTTCTGTGGATTCTGCTCCTCTAGATTTTGGTTAGAGTTATAATTTTATTGCTTTTAGAGTTTTTGAGGGAAAGAGCTGGGAATTCCTGCCTTCACACTACTATCATGGCTGTAATATAATGTATATTTTTCAATGGAATATCCTGGGAGTTTGGATTGACATGAGTTTACCATGACTGTTTAGAGTCATTACATTTCTAATCATACTGATAATACTCATATGAAACTTCTCATTCAATAGAGCAGGTAGAGGGAGCTTTTATAGATGAAGCACAGGAGAGAGCTGAATTTGATGATATAATATATTATAAAAATGGAGTCAATGGCTAAAAGGGAAATGCACTGGGAATAAGAGAAAGGAGATGTAGAATAGTCAAAGATATTTAGTGTAAAAGATATATATATGTATATGTATATCTATATATAGATATAGATATAGACATTTACAATGAGCTTTTGCAATGATATGGAAGGGGGAAAGGCAAGTGGGAATGAGGGAAGCTTCACTCTCATCAGAAATGGCTCAGAGAGGAAACAGTATACACACTCAATAGAGTATAGACATCTAGAGTAAGAAGGAGAGAAGGGGGAAAGGGGGAAGGGGGGGAGATGTGGGTGACAGAGGAGAGGGTAGATCATAGGAGAGAATAATCAGATAAAACACATCTTTTTTTACTTCTTGCAAGGATCTGGGACTGGGTGGCTTGTCCAGGGCCACAGGGCTGGGTGGTTGCTGGGTCTTAGGGGTGGTAGGTGGGCTCAGGGCCTCTTGGCACCAGTGCCAGTGATCAGTCTGCGGTGCCACTCAGCTACCCTACAGCACATTTTAGAAGAGGGACAGAGTGAAAGGAGAGAGAAAATATAATATATGGTAGTGGGGAGGAATGGATAGAGGGAATTAAATCAGCAACAGCAACAGTGGAAAAATATGGAAGTAACTTTTTTGATGGACTTATCATAAAGAATGTGATCTAAAGAGGGGGAGAAACAATATGGCAGATGGTGAGGAGCCGGAGAAGAAAAGAAGGAGAGTAGAGGAGCTGTTGGCAGAGAAAATGGCTGTTGATGGTGGGTGTGGGGACACTGGAGACTGGGATGGTCACTGGAACCATGTAAAGAAGTTCCTTGAGTGATCTGGACCATTCACACACCCTGATTTCAAACCAAGCACTGAATCTCTTCAGTTTTTGTTAGATACTTGTAAAGTGCTAGTCATTGGAGCAGGAGGATTAAGATGTGAGCTCCTGAAAAATCTGGCACTGTCTGGTTTTAAACAAATTCATCTCATAGACATGGACACCATAGATATTTCCAACCTAAATAGACAGTTTTTATTTAGACCTAAGGATGTTGAAAGATCCAAAGCTGAAGTTGCTGCAGAATTCTTAAATGACAGGATCCCTAATTGCTCTGTAGCCCCACATTTCAACAAGATTCAAAATTTTGATGACACTTTCTATAGAAAATTTCATATCATTGTATGTGGTCTGGACTCCATTATTGCCAGAAGATGGATAAATGGCATACTGATATTACTTCTAAATTATGAAGATGATGTATTAGATCCAAGTTCCATTATTCCTTTGATAGATGGGGGAACAGAAGGTTTTAAAGGAAATGCTAGGGTAATTCTACCTGGAATGACAGTTTGCATTGAATGCACACTGGAACTTTATCCACCACAGGTTCATTTTCCCATGTGTATCATTGCATCTATGCCCAGGCTCCCAGAACATTGTATTGAGTATGCAAGAATAATGCAGCGGCCCAAGGAACAGCCTTTTGGAGAGGGAGTTACATTGGATGGAGATGATCCTGATCACATTCAGTGGATTTTCCAAAAATCACTAGAGAGAGCATCACAATTTAATATTAGAGGTGTTACATATAGGCTAACCCAAGGAGTTGTAAAAAGAATCATTCCAGCTGTAGCTTCCACAAATGCTGTCATTGCAGCTGTGTGTGCCACTGAGGTTTTTAAAATAGCCACAAGTGCATATATTCCCCTTAATAATTATTTGGTATTTAATGATGTAGATGGGCTGTACACATATACATTTGAAGCAGAAAGAAAGGACAATTGCCCAGCTTGCAGCCAGCTTCCCCAAAATATCCAGTTTCCTCCATCAGCTAAACTGCAGGAAGTTTTTGATTATCTAATTAATAATGCCTCCTTACAGATGAAATCTCCGGCAATCACAGCCACATTAGAGGGAAAAAACAGAATGCTTTACTTACAGACAATAACTTCCATTGAAGACCGAACAAGGCCAAATCTCTCTAAGACATTAAAAGAGTTGGGTCTCGTGGATGGATAAGAGCTGGCCATTGCTGATGTGACCACGCCACAGACCTTACTGTTCAAACTTCACTTCACTACTTAAGAACAATAAATATGAATCTTAAAGAAGATGATAAAAAAAGAATGTGATCCACCAAGACAGAGCTGATGGTATTAGAACACAGACTGAGATACATTTTTTTCTCTTTCCTTTATTTCTCATGACGGTCTATATTTTTTTTGGGGGGGTATTATGTTTACTCTTAAGAATATTTTAGTAATGTATAAAAAACTCACTTGTACAAAATATTCATAGCAGCTCTGTTCGTGGTGGCAAAGAATTGGAAATTATGTTACTGTCCTTCAATTAGGGAATGGCTTAACAAAATGTGGAATATGTATGTGATGGAACACTATTGTTCTATTAAAAGCCAGGAGGGATGGGAATACAGGGAAGCCTGGAAAGATTTGCATGGACTGCTGCTGAGCGAGATGAACAGAACCAGAGGAACACTGCACTCTAGCAGCCACATGGGGGCTTGCTTGATGGACTTGCTCATTCCATTAGTGCAACAATCAGGCACAGTACTTTATTTTTCTTTCTTAAGGATATGATTTCCCTCTTATCACATTCAACTTAGATCAATGTATACCATGGAAACAGTGAAAAGACTAACAGATTGCCTTCTGTGGGAGTTAGAGGGAGGGAAGCAAGATTAGGGAAAAATTGTAAAAAAAATTCAAAATAGAGTCATTACATTTCTAATAAGAAGATATGTCCAGGGGCAGCTAGGTGGCACAGTGCATAGAGTACCAGCCCTGAAGTCAGGAGGACCTGAGTTCAAATTCAGCCTCAGACACTTAATAATAACCTAGCTGTGTGACCTTGGGCAAGTCACTTAACCCCATTGCCTTGCAAAAAAAATATGCTCTATTTAGAGGTTTGCATTATCAATATTGGCTTACTGCTTTGGAATAGCCATCATATGATCTCTAAATTTTGCCTGAATTAAAGATGTTTATCTATATAGAACAAATAGCATAAGTTACCACCATTAGCTCACTTTGACAACCTGACTCAGTATAAATAGAAAGAAAGTCTGGATTAAAAGTTCAGTGTTTGTCTAATCTTTTTTTGTAGTGAATTCTGAATTTTTACATCTGCTCTGAAATTAGCCTTGCAACTTCCAGTTTGGAATATGAATTTGAGTCAGAGTCTCATTCCCATAGAAGCTTCTTTCCATCTCACTTCTGCCCTATGTTGGTCATACAACTTGAAGATTAAAAAAAAAAACCTTATTTTTCTTGGAGACTATTTTGGAATCGCTAAAATTTCAATTTGTCTTGGACAGAACCTTATATCTAAACTCAGACTCATTGAAGCTATTTAAATCTTATCTTGCTTTTTCATTTTTAATGTAGCAAATCAGAATTATAAAAATTATATTGATGTTGAATCTTAAATGCATTTACATTAATAAATTTTCCAAATAACAAGTTCTCCTACCCCCAATTTTAATCTACTGGAATTCATTATTACATGTATGTCTTCATGTCTACCAGGAGATGGCAATAATGACCCATAATTTTTTTTCCAGCTTAAAACCATTCGAAGAACAAATAAGTGGTTCTAAATTCAATGACGTGACAGCTGAAATTTCCCACTATATTTCATTTGATAAGCTAGGAAAATTAGGGCCACAGTTCCCTGGTGGAAAAGACTGTGGAAAAAATGTGCTAGTGAGGAAAAACAGGAAATGAAATGATCTTTTGCAATGCCCCTTATGTTGCCTATAGTACTTAAGAAAAATATATTTCACAGCAATGAACTCCTGCCACTGTTGACTCGCTGCTTGGAATAAGACATTTTAGAAATATAAATATAGAGAACTATTAAAGTGCAAGCAGATTTGTAAGGGTCCAGAGTTGTATACTATAAAATCAAAAAATATAACTGAGCTGAAGAAAACAGAAATTATTTAATCCATTTTTTTTATTTTATAGGTGAAAAAACTGAAGCTCAATGAATATGTGATTTGCTGAGCATTATGTAACTTACTCTCTACAGGTTGAGTGAGGAGTTAAACCTTGAATTTTGCCCAATCTGGAGTTCTTTTCATTATACAATCTTCATTCTTCATCCATGTCTTCATTCCCTCCTTCTTCTGTCATTAATTAGTCCTGATTATATAGGATTTTTCTAGTATTCTGTTTTTCTTCATCACATTCTCCTTTTCTTTATTTAAAGATAGTCTCTACTTATTGCAGCAGAGTGGAAAAAGCCCTTCTGAAAATTTCAAAGGCCTGGATTCTAGCTAAAGTTAAAGCAATCAATAAGTTTTTATTATCCTCTATGTGCTAGTCCTATGTATGTCCCAGGGATATAATCACAAAGAATGAAACAAGTCTCATCAGTATGAATGATCACAAGCGCACATACAAATGTATATGTATGTATGTATGTATATTTATCCTTTAGGTATGTAAATCAATTCAAATCAACAAGTAATCCAGTAATAGAGTTCATATTGGGTTCCAGCCAATCCAGTCCCAATTTTAGGAACAATTTTCAGGATCCAGCTCATTGATAGCTGAGACAAGGATTCACCCTCCAGTGATGTTGCACTTGGACATGAAATTGATGTTAACTTTTGCTGTGGAGAAACTATGTTAGGCCAGTTCACTCTCCCCAGGGACCAGAATGGTAAAGGGGAAGACTGTAATCTCCTACATAGTTCTCTTTAGTGACTACCTCTCTTTTTGCTATATCTACAAAATAAATGCTAATACTGTTTAGTTTTAGTCATGTCTGACTCTCCATGATCTTATTTGGAGTTTTCTTGATAAAGATACCAGAGTATCTTGCCTTTTTCTTCCCTAGCTCATTTTATAAATGAGGAAACTGAGGAAAACAGAGGTAAATGAATGATTCAGGGTGAGGCTAGGTGCCACAGTGGATAGAACATGATCTCTGGAGTCAGGAGAACCTGAGTTCAAATCTGGCCTTAATAATACCCAATTACTTAATAATTACCTAGCTGTGCTACCTTGGGCAAATCACTTTAATCCCATTGCCTTGCAAAAAACAACAAAAAAATAATGATTCAGGGACACATAGCTAGTAAATGTTTGAGATCAGATTTGAATCAGGAAGGTAAGTCTTCCTGACTCTAAGCCTGGCACTCTATCTACCTAGTTGCTCTTCGTTTTTGTTTTCTCAAAATAGATAATGGGGGAATTTGGGTTTTCTTTTAGCTTTTCTTTAAATTTTATTGTATTTTCCAATTACATACAAAAGTATCAACATTTATCCATTTGCAAGTTTATGAGTTCCATATTTTTCTATCACCTTTCCTTTCCATCTCCCCATGGCAGCAAATAAGCTGGTAAAAGTTGTACATGTACAATTGTGATTGACATATTTCTAAATTAGACATATTATGAAAGAGGAATTAAAACTAAGGGGAAAAACTCATGAGTCATAAAGAAAAACACAAAGAAACTTTAAAAAAGTGAACATAGTTATACTTTGCTCTGCATTCAGACTCCATAGTTTTTTTCTCTCTGGATGTGGATGTTATTTTCTATAACAGTTCTCTCAGGATTGTCCGTGATCTCTGAATCGCTGAAAGGAGCTGCATCTATTGTAGTTGATCATCTCACAATGTTGTGTTTTTTATTTTTATTTTAGGCAATGGGATTAAGTGACTTGATCAAGGTCACAGAGCTAGGCAATTATTAAGTGTCTGAGCTCAAATTTGAACTCAGGTCCTCGTGACTCCAGGGCTGGTGCTTTATCCACTGTGCCACCTAGCTTCCCCCAATGTTAATGTTTACAGTGTCCTCTTGATTTTACTCACTTCACTGAGCATCAATTCATGCGTGTCTTTCCATGCTTTTTTGGGGGGGGGGCAGGCGCGGCAATTAAGGTCACAGCTAGGAAGTATCAAGTGTCTGAGTCTGAATTTGAACTCAGGTCCTCCTGGATCCAAGGTGAGTACTCTCTCTCTCTACTATGCCACCTACCTGACCCCTCCTTGCTTCTCTAAAGTTCAGCTGTTCATGCTTTCTTTTTTTAAAATTTTTATTAAAGATATTATTTGAGTTTTACAGTGTCCCCCCAATCTTGCTTCCCTCCCCCCACCCCCACCCCACAGATAGCACTCTGTCAGTCTTTACTTTGTTTCCATGTTGTACCTCGATCCAAATTGTGTGTGATGAGAGAGAAATCATATCCTTAAAGAGAACAGAATTCTCAGAGGTAACCAGATCAAACCATAAGACATCTGGGTTTTTTTTTTTTCCGAATTAAAGGGAATAGTCCTTGTTCTTTGTTCAAACTCCACAGCTCCTTATCTGGATACAGATGGTACTCTCCTTTGCAGACAGCCAAAAATTGTTCCCAATTGTTGTGCTGATGGAGTGAGCAAGTCCTTCAAGGTTGAACATCACTCCCATGTTGCTGTTAGGGTGTACAGTGTTTTTCTGGTTCTGCTCATCTCACTCAGCATCAGTTCATGCAAATCCCTCCAGTGCTCATGATTTCTTATAGAACAGTAGTACTCCTTAACATTCATATACCATATTTTATTCAATCATTTCCCAATTGATGGGTATCCCCTTAATTTCCAATTATTTGCTGTAGAGGCCCACTTCTAAACCCACTCAATCTACCCCAGGTGAGTACTGGAGGGGTGGGAGACAAGGATTACAAAGGAGATAAGCACTCCACCAAGATCTCCAAGTGCTCCAAGTACTCCATTTTTTTTTTTACCAAAACACCAGTGCTTAAATACCTTTCCACGCTCTCATCCTCTCCCACTCCCATGGAAGTTAGTAAAACAAGGTTCTGATGCTCAAAGGCACCAGGTACTGATAATCTACAGTATTCCCACACACAACAGTCCCCAACACTTTGCCACCACAAAAAGAGTTGCTGTAAATATTTTTTGTACATGTAGGGCTTTTTCCCTTTTATATGATCTCTTTAGGATATAGACCTAGCAGTGGTAGTGTTGGATCAAAGGTATGCACAATTTTATTGTCCTTTGGGCATAGTTCCATCATTTTATTCTCTAGAATAGTTGAATTAGTTTACAATTCCAAATTTTCCCATATCCTTTACAATATTATTTTCCTTTTTTTAATCTTCTATTTGCCTTTTCTAAAAACTAATTTATAACAATGAATCAAATGGAATTTGGGAGCTATTTGCTGGCCATGAATAGAAATGGGAATATCCTAGAATGATGGCTCAAGCATTTTCAACTTTATCCCTCTTCTCCTTAGGATTGAAGAAGCTCAAGCAGCAGGTATAGTCTCCTTCACTTGAGTAGAGGGAGGTCAGAGAAATCATTATACTTATAAAAAACTCTATGAAATGGAAAGTAAATGAATAATTATTCATTATTAATAACCCATTTCACAGATGAATGTATTGAGGCACAGAGAAGTGAAGTAGTACCTAAAACTTCACATTATATGTCGGAGCTGGAATGAAAACTTAGGTCTTTAATTCCAAATCCATTATTCTTTGTGGACTAGTGAGAGAGGAAAGGAGGGTTTGGATGGCCTTCACTAAACCCTCCACTGAGGGTATCTTATGCTAGTGTAGTTAAATTGTTTCAAGTCCTACCACATATTTCTGTGAACTATAGAAAATCTTATGTTAGCAAGTTTCAAAAAAAGCAGATGTTATTTTTATCCCAAAGTGGAAAATACAGTTATACTTCTCCCAGGCAATAATGAGCTGCCTCCAGAGAGAATGGGTTTCCCTTCACTGGGGAATCTATGAAAAGAGTCTAGATGAATGCTCATCAAGGACTTTGAAAAAGGGAATTCTGTTCAGAAAAAAGGATTTAATTAAATGACCTTTGAGGTCCAGTCCAATTTTGAGATTCTGAGTGATTCTGGTTTCAAAATTCACTTTAGATAGCATACACATGAATTTCCAAAGGGCTTTTTTTTTCTTTTTACTATAGTTACGTGGTCAGAAGAATATTTTTTTTATTTTTTCAGAAGAATATTAATAAGGTTTTTATCAGGAATAAAGTTAAGCCTAGGGAACAAGTTTTATTATTTTCTCTTGCTTTTTACTCTAAATATAAAACATAAAAAAGTGGTCTTACTTTTCTCATTCCCTTTCTCCTTTCCCTAGATACTTTCTTTCCTAACCTATACATGACTTTACCTTAAAAAAAGGAAAAATAGGGTTAATTATTAGAACCAGAAATAATTCTGCATCCTTCTGAGGGGGTTTCTGAGCTGTCTTGAAGTAGAGGAAGGTTTTGTGGGCATTTCTAGAAGCTTTGATATTGGGTTGGGGGAAATCCGTTGATGAACAGTATAGTTTAAACTAATCATAAATTGTTACCAAGTCTGCATGAATTCTGTCCAATTTGGTTAGAGTGGGAAGAAACAAGGGAAAAACCTTGGGACTAAAATCAGAATACATCTCATCTCTGCCACTGAATAGTAGCTGCATAATCCCGGAGAAGTTGAACACCCATGCTATGGGTAGAATGTTACCTCAGAGTTAGATCTGGATTCAAGTCTTCTTTCTATCATATACTAGTCAAGGGAAAAACATACAAAAATTTCATCCCTGACTCTCTTCAAGTCCTTCTATAAAAAGCTTTTCTCAACCTTTCTTCATTCTAGTGTCATTCTAATTTTGATTATTTTCCATTTTTCCATTATATAATTTGTTCATACTTGTTGTCTCCCCAAATAGACTGTAAGATCCTTGAGGGCAGGTACTATATTTTGCTTTTCTTTTTATTCCCAATGCTTAGCATGATGGCTGATAAATAGTAAGTGCTTTTAAAAATGTTTATTGATTGAATGACTGATTAAAAGAGCTTTCTAATCAGTAGTTCATTACACTAATGAAAAATAGGCCAGTTAGAAAAACAGTCATGGAAGATACTCTCAAAGGATCAACAATTTAAAGAGAGAAGGAACCTTAGGGACCATGTAGTCCAAATTATTCACTTAATAAATGAAGAAACCAAGACCAAAGAAAGGTTGTAACTTGTCCAAGGTCACACAGGTAGGAAGTTTAAGAGCTAAGTGCCAGTCACAAGTTTTTTTGGTGTGGAAATTTTTTTTCCTTTTCATCCTAATGCTGAATCCTTTGTTTTTCATTTCTCTATCATCTATCTATCTATCTATCTATCTATCTATCTATCTATCTATCTAATCTATCTATCTATCTATCTATCTATCTATCTATCTATCTATTTAATTTATTCATTGGATTTTGCAAGGCAATGGGGTTAAGTGACTTGCCCAAAGTCATACAGCTAGGCAATTATTAAGTGTCTGAGGCCGAATTTGAACTCAGGTACTCCTGTCTCCATTTCCAGTACTCTATCCACTGTGCCACCCAGCCATCCCCCAAGAAACATATCAAGAAATCTTTTTCTCTTTAGGCCTATGATACTCAAAGTAGCCTAATTGCATGAATGTAGCAAAATGTTAGCTGTAGAAGTGACCAAAAAATCCACATTTCATTATTCTTAGGTGAAGAATTAACAAAAAGAATAAAAGGATGATATACTTAGATTCTGTTGTAGAATTGCATGCACCAGTTGCCAAATTTGGGTCAAAAAATGAATTTCACAGGGGATCAATTATAGTTGCAGTTTATGTTCATTTCTTTCTAACTGCCCTATAAATTAATCTAAAAGAACTAAATAACAAATGAAACCTGCAAAAAGCATGTATTTTTCAATGTAACATGCTCCTGCACCAAAAGATTTGATAAATGTCACTCATTCATTGTATCCAGGTCTTCTGAAGACAAAATTGCTGAAGTTTATAATGTATAACTTCAATAATTGCACAACCTCCTTCACAGAGTTATTCTGAAAGAGGTGCTACCTAACTGCAACTTAAAATTATTATTACTAGTTATTCATACAAGACTGCTAATTCCTTTATCAAGGTATTTGGAACAAACTTCTGTCTCAAGTCCCCATTTCTTCCTCTATGGATTCCCTCTTCCTCCTTCAGCAAAGACAAGCCAATATTAATTATAGGAATCTAGAATAATAAAATGAATGACAGTGATGAAAAGGAATCAGTGCTGATTTGAGTCAAAGGGATCAAGTTCAAAGACTTTCTCTACTATTTACTAATGATTAGATCTTGAAGAACCCCTTCACATCTCTTTCCCTAAATTTTTTAAATGAGGAGGGTTGTTCTAGAAGTCATCTAGGGCCTTTTCCAGATCTAAATCTATGATCATTTGATTCTATGACTGTGAAGAAAAAGTAAAGAAACCTTTGCAAAATAGAATGGTAGACACAAGGAACTGACCTGGTCTGGTTCATCATGAAGTTTGTAGAAAAGAAGGGATTATAAGAGTAAAGGATTTAGAGGTCCAAGGGATCTTAGAAATGTTCTAATCCAACTACTCCATTTATAGATGAGGAAACTGAGGCTCAGAGAGGTTAAATGACTTAGGCAGAGTCACAAAGCTAGTAATGGGAATAGTTATTCCTAATTCTTTGCTCAGTTCTTTATCCCCTACACCATACTGGGCCAGACCCTAGAGTAAATCTATAGTGATTCTAATGTTGGTTCTCTCCATCCAACAGAAGAGGGTTTGCCTCTAATCTCATAGTCCTTTTTCCTTTTGACTGGCAGACATTCACCTCATTAGTTTTAGCTGTTTCTCAATTCTCCTTGATTTTAGTTCTAGTTAATCCTGTATATACCTTGAGTATACATAGTTGTTCACAAGTTGTCTCTCCTTGAAAGCAAGAAACTTCTGTGTGTGTGTGTGTGTGTGTGTGTGTGTGTGTGTATGTGTGTGTGTTCCCAGCACTCAGTACAATACTTAGAACATAATAGGCACTTAATAAATGTTTATTGACTGAATACTTGTATCAAGAAATCTTTTTCTCGTTAGGCCTACCATACTTCAAAGTAGCCTAATTGCATGAATGTAGTAAAGTGTTAGCTGTAGAAGTGACCAAAAAATCCACATTTCATTATTCTTAGGTGAAGAATTAACAAAAAGAATAAAAGGATAATATACTTAGATTCTGTTGTAGAATTGCATGCACCAGTTGGGTTTTTTCCCCAAACCTAGAAAGTCCTTAATCCATAGGCATGTCCAAACCCAGAAATTAAGATAGATACAATTCAGTTGTCTAGACCCATCTGTCCAATTGGCTGGTCCCCTGTAAAGCAAGCAAGTTAGCAGGCATTCCTCCTGATGCTTTTTCATTCACAGAATTCGGGAGGGGAGAGCTATGCTGATTAAATCAAGGGGGTTGGGATGACTTATACCACCACTTTCCTGCTTACATTACTATCATTGCCAGAAAATTCTGACCGCTTCCTGGCACAGCTTTTCTCTGGCTGTGCAAAGTAGGATTCCAGTTAGTCCTCCTGACCCTTTCATTACTTGTGAATAGTGGGCAGTATAGTCAAGAGCAGGTCAAAGTCTAGAGGGAAATTCCTCCCATTTGTGTTCCTCACTGTAGCTCTTAAATTTCCACTTTTCTCAGAGTTCTATACTGCTTCCAACTTTCCATGCCAATCTGCATCTCCCATCACTTTTTCTCCAGTAATTCTGCTCTACTCTGATTAGTTCTTTGGCTTCATGGGTAGACTCAGACACAAGGCCCATGATCATCAGATAGGGTATAGATATTTAATCCATGATATGGTATGAAAACACATAAAACAAATTCTCCCAACATGTATTGTTCAAATCAAAACTACTTTTCATTATTCAAAGAGAGAAGGTTTTAAGTACAAACTGAATTCAAATATATGGCTAAGGCAGCAAGCTAGGGCTAGAGGCACAGGGTCATGTTTGGACCCTAATTTCTCAGACTGAATGTAGATGGTAATTGTTTTTGTTTTGGCCAGAAACACTGAGAGTCTTTCCTTCCCAGAATTAGTTTTTGTTATATTTATCTTAACAGTGCTTTTTTCCAGTTACATGTAGAGAAGTTTTCAACATTCATTTTTGTAAAAATTTTCCTCTCCCTCCCTTCCCTTTGCCTTCCCAACAGTAAGCAATCTATAGGTTATACAAAAGAGGAAAGTCACAAGAAAGAAAAAAACAATAAACATAAAAAAGTGAAAATACTATGCTTTGGTCTGTGTTCAGACTTCATAGTTCTTTCTCTGGATGTGGAGAGGATTTTTTGTTTTTCAGTCTTTTAATACTATCTTTGATCACTGATTTCCTGGTACAATCACTGTACTGCTGAGAAGATCTAAGTCTACCATAGTTGATCATTACACAATGTGGCTGTTAAAAGTATACAATGTTCTTTTGGTTCTGCTCACTTTACTAAACACCAGTTTATGTAAGATTTTCCAGTTTTTCCGAAATCTGCCTGCTCATCATTTCTTATAGAACAATAGTATGCCATTAAATTCATACACCACAACTTGTTCAGTCATTCCTGAATTGATGAACATACCCTTGATTTCCAGTTTATTGTCAGCACAAAAAGAACTGTTACACATATTTTTGTACTTGTGAATCCTTTTCCCCTCTTTTATAATTTCTTTGGGATACAGACCTAGTAGTGGTATTACTGAATCAAAGGGTAGGCACACTTTTGTTGCTCTTTGGACATAGTTCCAAATTGTTCTCCAGAATTTTTGATCAGTTTACAAATCCACCAACAGTACATTAGCATCCCAATTGTCCTATATCTTCTCCAACATTTATCATTTCCCTTTCATGCCATTTTGTCAGTCTGATAGGTGTGAGGTAGAATCTCTGAGTTGTTTTAATTTTCATTTCTCTAATAGTAATTTAGAGCATTTTTTCCATTTAACTATAGATAGATTTAATTTCTTCATCTCAAAACTGCCAGTTCATAATATTTTACTATCTATCCATTGGAGAATGACTTATATTATAAATCTGAATCAATTATATACTTTAGAAAGGAGGCCTTTATCAGAAACATAGGCTATAAAAATTGTTTCCCAGAATTCTGCTCTTCTTCTAATCTTGGTTACATTGGTTTTATTTGTGCAAAATCTTTTAATTTAGTGTAATTGAAATTATCCATTTTGAGTATCATAATGTTTTCTGTCTCTTGTCTGATCATAAATTCTCTCCATATATCTGACAGGTAAACTATTCTTTGATCTACTGAACCTATTTCCAACTTGGTAAAGGGTGTGAGATGATGGTCTATACCTAATTTATGCCACTATTTTCTAGTTTTCCCAGTAATTTTTGCCAATTAGTGAATTCTTAACCCAGAAACTGGAATCTTTGCATTTATCAAACACTGAATTACTACAGATATTTACTGTTCTATTCCCTTGATCCACTATTCTATTTTTAAACCAATACCAAATAGTTTTGAGGACTGCCATTTTAAAATATAGTTTTAGATCTGGTATGGCTAAGTTTCCTTTGCATTTTCCCCCTCCCATTAATTCCCTTGATATTTTTGACCCTTTGTCCTTTCAGATAAATTTTGTTATTATTTATTCTAACTCTAAAATATTTTTTGGTAGCTTGATTGGTATGGCACTGAATAAATGAATTAATTTAAACATTGTCATTTTAATTATATTTGTTAGCTCTAACCATGAGCAATTGATACTTTTCAAATTGTTTAGATCTGACTTTATTTATGTGAAAAATGTTTTATAATTGTGTTCATAGGTTTGCCTTGGCAGGTTTACTTCCAAGTACTTCATGTTGTCAACAGTTATTATAAACGGAATTTCTTTTTTCTGTCTCTTGCTGCTGGACTTTGTTGGAAATATAAAGAAAATGCAAATGATTTTTGTAGGTTCCTTTTATATCATTCAATGTTGCTAAAGTTGTTGATTGTTTCAAGCAGTTTTTAGTTGATTTTCTCAGATTCTCTAAGTATATCATTATTTCAACTGCAAAAAAGTTAGAATTTTGTTTCCTCTTTGCCTATTCTAATTCCTTCAATTTCTTTTTCTTCTCATTGCTATAACTATCATTTCTAGTACAGTATTGAAAAATAGTGCTGATACTGGACATCCTTGTTTCACCCCTGATCTTAATGGGAATGCTTGCTGATAGTTAAATAGATACTGTTTATCATTTTAAGGATTACATTTATTCCTATGCTCTCTGATGTTTTTTATATCATTTTTAAATAATTTCGTTTAACAAAAAGTGGTTTGGGTATATCTCAAAGTAAGAAATCTTCTAAATTATAAAGGACTTTGTGTCCTTGAAACCACATTCACTCATATTAGCAGCTTCAGAGTCTGAATTATTCTTTTGATAATTTTCTTTTTGCAAAGTAACTTTTTTTTCTGAGCAGAGCAAGCTCCAAGGCCACAAATAAAATCAATAAAGTCACAGTTATTAGAGCTATTAAGATACCATTTAGAATGAGGTCATTGACTTGTATTTGCTTCCCAGGACACTTGTAATATCCTACTGAATTGTGAGCTTCACAAAAATATTCTCCAGTATCAAGCTTTGAAATATTGTTAAATTGCAAACTTCCAGTTTTTCTATTCAGTATGTAAGAAATGTTGCTAAAATTGTGACCACTTTTGGGATTTTCTGGTAAATGAACACCATTTTTTGAATCAAAATACTCCAGAGCTGGAAAACCTTTTTTATCCTGACATCTTAGTTCCACTACAATTCTATTCAGGACTGAGCTGGAGACTTCACATAATAGAACACCAGGTGCCTCAAATACTTACCAAGTAATAATATCCTCTTCAAAGTTTTGACCTTGGTTAGATGATACACTAACTTCACAGTGATACCATCCAGCATAATTTTTAGGCATAATTTTTAATTTGGATGTATCTCAGCTTGATCCTTAAAATCAACTTGAAAAGCTTGCTGATAATAGACAAAGGAGACACTAGATCCAAGTATCTTCCATCCTAGGCTTGAAGATTTTTTTTTGGTACTTACAGAATAAAGTTACTTCTAGAAACGTGAGGGTACAGAGCCAGATTCATATCCCTTCATGGGTCGACAATATGATGATGTTGAAATTGGTGGTGTTACCATAAAGATGAGAGTTCATAGAAGTAAAAAAAAACCTCAAGACTGGCTATGGAGTTGTAAAGATCAGTAGTTTTATTTCATAAGTCTGAAAAGTTCACAGGGACAACATAGACCTAGGAAAGAATTTAGTTACAAGCTCAGAAACTACAAAGGAAAGACCTTAAAGGAAAAAAAAAGAGAGAAGGAAAGGACAGGGAGCCCAAGAAAGAAGGAAAGCTTGGATCAACATAAATCTAGGCACATGGAACTGGGACCATATTGCTCCAATGGCATAGGCTGGGAGTATGTGGTTCTAGCTTAGAGAAAAAAAGTAGCCATCCTGCAAAGAAGAAAAGAGAGGGAAAAAAGACAGGTGCTTTCTACTGTTTTTTTCATTTTTGGGGTGGCTTTTGCAAGGCAATGGAGTTAAGTGACTTGTCCAAGATTGTACAGCTAGGTGAATAAGTGTCTGAAGCAAGATTTGAACTCCTGATTCCAGAGCCAGGACCACCTGGCTTCCCCTCTACTGTTTTTAATAGGAATGAATGCTTTATTTTGTCAAGTCTTTTCAGTATCAATTAAGATAATGAAGATTTCTATTAATTTTGTTATTGATATGGTCAATTATACTAATTATTTTCCTAATCTTGAACCAACTCTGCATTCATGATATAAATCCTAGCTGGTCACCATGTATTATCTTGGTGATAACTTGCTTTAAACTCTTTGCTAATATTTTATTTAAAATTTTTACGTCAATATTCATTAGGGAAATTGGTCCAAAATAGTCTTTCTCTGTTTTGGCTTCTCCCAGTTTAGGTTAGCAACCCAATTGTGTCATAAAAGGAATTTGGTAGAATTTCTTCTCTGCCTATTTTTCCAAATAGTTTATAAGGTATTGGAATTAATTGTTCTTTATATTTTGGTAGAATTTACTTGTAAATCCATCTGGTCCAGGAGATTTTTTTCTTAAGTAGTTTGTTTATGGCTTGTTCAATTTCTTGGCTATGTTTCACTGAGTCTTCAAGGTTCTCCAGTCATTGTTCCTGTTGTAGAGGGGTAAAATCTCAAAGGGCTGTTAGGACATGACTATATGAAATCCAAAGTCTTTGGCAGGCAAGGGAGAAAGTCATGATGTCTGCAATAGGTTAGTCACATCACTGTCCAAAAGTCTACTGTGTGCCAGATACTATACTAGACAATGGAGATGCAAATCCAAAGAATTCAGAGAGTAGGGTAAAATCACAATATCTGCAAATCCCAGAAGAGTGAAGTGAAGCCTGGAAACAAACTATTACCCCCCAATTGTATTCCTTACTTCCCTGTTTCTTCTTTCTGTTTTCTTTTCATCTTTCCTTTAATATTTGTTCTTGCTTCTCTACTTTCTTGTCTAAGATGGCAATGAAGCACAATTACACAACAAAAATGTATCTGGGTTATTTATATAAACCTACTGTGAAGCTTGCTTTGTTGTTTGTCAGTCACGTCCAACTCTTTGTGACCATTATGGGAGTTTTTGTGGCAAAGATACTGGAGTGGTTTGCCATTTTCTTCACCAGTTCATTTTTCAAATGAAGAAACTGAGGCAAACATGGTTAAGTGACTTGCCCAGGGTCATACAACTAGTCCTACTGGAGTTTTCTTGACTCCAGACCCAATACCTCCTCCCTGTCTCAGAGTTCTTGTTGGGAGCCAGGGTCTCTAAGCTGTTTGACACAGTCACAGCAAGAAGACTCAAGGCAGTCACACTGCCTGATGGAACAACATTTCCTTCTTCAATATATATAGGGATTTCATGCATACCAATATTTATAGGTTTATTATTGATTACAATATTTACTCACACTAATACTGGAATGACTATAAAGGATTTCAGCAAAATTCTTTGAATAAAACATTGTAAACTCTGTCCAAAATTAACAGGATTGCCTCTCCCTGAGGCATACAAAAGGCTTCAACATTATGAAATCTCTGGAAAACCCAACACTGGGAATTCCAAGGAGATGTCAGAATATATACGGGGAAAACAGATACAAGATGGGTCAGATAGAATTCCAGGGAAATTAATAGTTTTGCCCCCCTTACCATACACAGGAATATATGAAAAACATGGTGAGAAAATAGTTAGTACAGGTGACCGATATGTGAACTCCAGCAGCCTTAGTTTCATGGAAAAGAATAAAAAAGTCACAGAAACTGTGGTTTCTACCAACAAGGCCTGAAAGAAAAATTGGTTATTGTACAAGTTAACGGATGGGTGGACAAGCATAAAGACCCTCACTATAGATTGTTAAGGAAGTGTATCTAAAAACATTACTTACACAAAAAAATATAAAAAACTTTCCATTAAAAGAATTTTTAAATTAATAACTTTAAATGAATTAACAATTATACAATGTAGTAATAAATAAGGTAACAGACAGGTTAAGGTCATCACATGGTCTGAGTAGGAATAAGAAATCAATTAACTAATATTATTAATTAAACTTGTAATCACATGATTAAAACTTGTAACCATATGAACTATATGATTGATGATGAAAATTGCACACTTTTGTAACCAAGGAAATGATCTTAGCTTGCTTGCTTGAAACATACATGATTATGAGACTATAAAAATAAATCCAAGCAGCTGACAAGTCAGTCAACCTGCTCCTGCCTTTACCCACTTGTTGACTCAGCTCATTTCACTGACTGTATCCTTCCTGTCAGGTTCCAAGGACTCCGCAGAGGCTGGACCCCAGCAAGTTCCCTACAGGCTTCTGCTAAAATCAATTCTGAGAGCTTTCTCAATGACAATGTAGTCCTAAGAAAGTACGAACACAGATCCCTTACACACAACACCACATCACATATTCTGTGGTATGATATTTAATTTAGGATATGAATATGATGTTGTCTTCTGCAAAATTCTCTAGATATTTTTAAATGGCACCTTTTTTTCCTGAGTAAAGAGAACTGAAGCTCAGAGAGATTAAATTTGACTAAAGTCATAGAACTTGTTAGTGACTGAAACAGATTTAAGACTGATTCTCAGTAATTTGGGATGAGAAGAGAATTCACACTTATTTTACTTTAAATTTCAGAATAAAAATATCTGGATGTCTAGTTGAGCAATAACATTATTAATAATCCAAAAAATTATTTCTACTTTTTTATAATTTCCTGTCTCTCAAATTCATCTCTGTCACCTCTCAGGATAGGGTACAAATTGTTCATTCAGTAGTTATAGATGCATTAAACTATTCCTTATTTCTTCTCATAGTACTTGTTTTCTCATCTGATGCTACACTTCCTTGGAGCTATTCTTTTTCTTATTGACTTCAAAGAAGATCATTTCTTTTCTCATTTCCCTGGGATTCAGAAACTAGAAATAAGTCAATAAACTGAAGGGTCATAGATGATCTTCGATACCATCAATCCAACATATTTTCTTCTGGAAAATCAACATCAATAAAGAAAATTTCAATCAGATTTGGAATACAGTGAATTCAACTGTTTGTTTAATCAGAGTTGCATAAATAGGTAACGTTTCATTTTGATTCCAAAATAATAAAAAAAATCCTCAAAATAAGACAGGTAATTTGTACTTAGTTTTTTACTAGGGAAGTTGTTCCACATAGATATTGATAGTTATGTCAGGCAGTTATTAGTTTATTTCAATTTAACTTAGAAACATGAAACACCTACTAGCAAGGTATTGGGCTAGATGCTGAGGATACAGAGAAAAAAAATAACCAGTCCATGGACTTAAAGATCTTACAGTGTATTGGATAGATAACCATACAAAGAGAAGTTTGCATCATTTGAGGAGGGAAATAGGAATAACAGTTTGGGTTTCAGTACAGTCTTTGTTTAGAAAGTTGGACACAAGTTGAAACAAAGGATTTAATTTAATTCAACACCTATATAATCTGGACTTTTCTGGAAGTGCCTCATTTTTGTATCATGGAGATTCCACTCAGGTGTCTTTTGAGCATATCCACTTTGCCTGACATGTGACCTATCTAATAGATAGGAATAACCTCCTTTGATTGGCTGTCTGCATCTTTAAAACTGGCAAGACTGAACCCTTCATTCTAATTTTCCACTGCTCTCTGAAAGTTCAGATTCACACACAAGATGGGATGAATTACACCAATGAGATGGAAAGAACTTTCTTCTCCTGCTCTCCTTATTTTACTCCAACTCTGAGAAACAGACCTAGAAGTTTTGTTTCTGTTCTGTATTTGCCCTCCTCAGTTTCAGGTGCTAGAAGTGATTCCCATAGGACCAGGAGAGAGTCATGACCTTGGAGCCAGTATTATGAGGTGGGATCCAGCCTGTCAGGGAAGCCTGAAAAGCTAGCATGCCTAGGATTCAAATCCTTGGAGGTTTTGTATTTGGAACTAGGTCTGTATTTTATAGGAACCAAACTAAGATATGAACCTAATGTCTTTCTCTTCCTTAGAGACTGAGATGGTTTAAGGTGTGTGTGGAGGGGAGTTTCCAGGGGTGGAGAGAGAACGAGGCAGAGTGTGGTTAGGAGAATAATTCCTCCAACATTTTGGAGGAGTAAATTTGTATATTTATGATTATAATTTCTGAAGCAAATTTTCTTTTTTTTTCTTAACTAGGCTCCCTCAGCCCTAGCTCGGGACCCTATCTCTCTCTCTTACACTTTTGTCCATCCCATTCTCCTCACACCTGCCAAATTGGCTTTCCTAAAGTACAGTTCTGATTCAAGGTCACTCTGAAGCAAATTTTCCATGTAAAAATTAATCCAGCTGTGCGTTAGAATGGAACTGGGGTGCAGAGCTCTTACTTCTTTATACTTCAGGGGACACTGTTGGTGGGGGTTGAGCCTACTAGCATAAAACCTAGACACCTCCTCCACAATCCTCTTAAATGTACCAGAAAATCCTAGGGGTAGGAGTAATATCTATCACTCTTAGCCTTCAGACAGTAAGCAACAGGGGCCTAGGTTACATTAATTAAATAACTGCTGGGTTCAAGACTCTATGATGGAAATCTAAAGAAAAAACAAAGGATTGTTTGCCATCGAGAATATTACATTCTACTGAGAGACCCAAGTAAATAAATGGTGATGATGTTTGTTCTTTCTCAAAGAAGGCCATGACATCAGGCAGGTACTTGCTATGACAAGTACATGAATAAGATTTGAGTAAGGAGCTGCTGTGCAAAGTCACCAGTCTCAATTTTTCTTCCAGAGCTATCTGAGTCTAGTGACCAGATATGAATCAGAATGACTGGAGATGGCCCTCAGTCAGGATTAAGTGACTTGCCCAAGGTTGCACAGCTAGTAAGTGTCAACTATCTGAATTCCCATCCTCTTCACTCCAAGGCAAGTACTCTATTCACTGAGCCATCTAGCTGCCCACAAATAAATGGTAAGTAATTTCAGAAGGAAGAACACTAATTGGAGAAAATCAGGCAGGGCTGAAGGGGTTAACCTTTGAACCTTTTGATTATAAGAGACTGAACTCAGGAAGTACATTTCAGCTTGGGCAAAGATATGGAACAAAAAGGAGGCTAGTTTGATTAGAAATAAGAGGGCCTGAAGAGGGGAATATAAAATTTGCTTGGAAAGGTAAGTAGAAGTCAGATTATAAAGAGCATGAAATTTAAATATATTTATTCCTTTGCAGTTTCAATTTGCATGCATTCAACTGGGAAGTATGGAAAAGGGATGAATTTGTGATATCAATGGGGGCATATTTAGTTAGAAGTAGCTGGCAGTGTAAGACCAAAGTTCAGTAGAGACATGAAGGTTGGATTTGGTAGTCATCTGCATAAAGATGATAATAAAACCCATGGGAATTGATGAGGTCATTAAAAAATATCGCATAGAAAGAACAGAACTCAAGAGTTTTGATATTTAATTGGGTAATTGGCTAATGTATTGAAAATAGATGATGGTAAAGCAAAGGATACTGCAAAGTAGGAAAGATATGATGGGAATGAAACCAAGACAGCAGTTTCATGAAAATCAAGGAGAAAGAAAGGGAAGGGAATTAATAGTTTTGCTTTTTTAGAAATTGTACTAAAATCAAGTAGGATAAAAACTGTCAAAAGCTACTTAGCAGTAAAGAGATCATTATTAACTTCGAGCAGAAGAATTCTAGTCAAGTGGTAGGATAAGAAGCTAGACTGCAAGGGGATAAAAAGTGAGTGTTCGTGGAACTATGAATTGATTTAACCATTGTGGAAAGCAATTTAAACTTATGCCCCCGAAGTAGTTTGATTATGCATAGCCTTTGATACAACACTACCACTATTAAACCTATACCCCCAGAGAGAGATTGTTTCAAAAGAGAAAAGGCATAAATACACATATATGCATACATATAGATGTGTATAATGTATGTGAAAATATTATACACATATTTACAGTTCTTTTGTTATAGCAAAAAAACTGGAAGGTCCATACATTGAGTAAACATGGTATATGAATGTAAAGGAATAGATCATAAAACATGAAAAAAGGGACTGTTTCATAAAAACTTGAGAAACTTGAGGAGACCTGTATGAAGTAGTGCAGAATAATAAGTTTATATAATATTAACAATATTGTAAAGAAAAATAACTTAGAAAGACTTAAGGACTCTGTTTAATGCAATGGCTAACTATAATTCCAGAATATGCCACTGAGAGGGAAGTGATGGACTCAAGGTATAGAATATAATATATATTCTCATATGCAATCATAGGGAACTTTATTTTGCTTAGCTATGTTTATGTGTTAAAGGGTTTTCATTTTATTTTTTAATTTGGGGATATGGGAGAAGGAAAATGGGGCTAGGGAATGAATGAGTTACCCAAAATATGTAAGAAAGAAAGGACAATTGTGAAGTATTTAAATACACACACAGAAGAAACATAAATCCAGAAAAATTGGCATTCAAATCTAAAACTTTTAGATTTGTTATATATTTTTATATATATTGAATTTCTATGTGTGTGTGTGTGGGGGGGTATACAATGGAAATGTGCCTTTTCACTTAAAATCCTCCTTTTGTGACGTACTTTGTATAGAGAAATGTCCATTTAATTTGGTATTTAGTTCAGAATTAAAAAAATAGATGAACGGGAGAGAGAAAATTAAAACAATGAATGTAAATCACTCTTTCTAGGAGTGTGACTATGAAATGTGAAGGAGGGCAGTTTGAAGTGATACCAAAGACAAGTTTGCCTGTTTTTTTTTTTAAGGATAAGTATGATCTGGAGAGGTCTTTAGGTATGAGAAAAAGACTCAGGTGTTGTGGGGGCAGGTCAGTAGTTTCAGTCAAATCCAAGTTTTTGTGACTGCATTTGGTGTTTTCTTGGTGGAAATAATAGAGTGGTTTGCCATTTCCTTCTCTGGCTCATTTTACAGAAGAGGAACTGAGGCAAACAATGTTAAGTGACTTAGTTTGAATTCAGGTCTTCTTGACTATAGGACTGGTGCTCTATCCTCTGATCTACCTCGCTGCCCCCATGTAGTGTGTGTGTGTTTGTGTGTGTGTGTGTGTGTGTGTGTGTGTGTGTGTGTGTGTGTGTGTGAGAGAGAGAGAGAGAGAGAGAGAGAGAGAGAGAGAGAGAGAGAGAGAGAGAGAGAGAGATATCATTAGTGGACCATGCCCCTGATTTGTTAAATTTATTTTTGATCTGCAGCATAAACTTCATATGGCTGTAGACTGAATTCTTCTTTTCACAATTGCTTATTCATTTCCTTTGACCCCTTATTTACTGAGAAATGGCTTTGATCTTACATATCTAGATCAATTACTAGAAACTAGCTTCAATGATGTTTTCCCAGTTCATGTATGTTGTCTAAATATTTGAACGATTCAGTTCATGGGTGACACAGGATTAGACCCACTGTTGTGTAGGATGGCCAGAGGTCTGGGTCTATACTGTCAGTAGATTGAGAGACTAAGAGGGAGGGAGGTTCATAAAGAGTTCATATAGGCAGTGTGATCTTTCTTTCAGTCTACAAGAGATTAGGTTAGAGTTGTTTTTGTCTACCACCCCTCAAAAAAAAATCTAAGTTGAGAAAGTTTGTTTCCCTTATTGCTTTCAAGGGGAAGGGTAGATCATAATTTACAATCATCAACTTAAGCCTTGTCTATAAAATGCTGGATATAGAGAAACACCACCATGGATAATAATTAGCAAGTAATTCTTTTTATTTAAGCAGGAACCAAACAGAAATCAAAGTATAAAATATAATTTAAAATGCACAAGAGTAAATGAACTCAACTGAGAGAGTTGGGAACTCCTCAAACCTAGGAGAATGAGAATGATCTCTGGGTATTTTGGACGTGAAAATCCAATTGGATTTCCTATATAATTGGTTCTCCAGGACTCCTATCAATTTTTCAAAAAATTTATCTGTCACTATATTGAGGGCTTCTATTGAAGTATCTCTACAATCAATTCAAGTCTTTTTCATGGAGGTCACTAACAATTGAGGATTCAATTGGTCATAATTTCCATATGGAATATGGAATATGGAAGATAATGCTTTTGTAATTATACAGAGCTAGGAAATCAAAATTATGTGGGATGTCTTTAAATATCATTCCTTTAATTTGCCTGTTATTGGGGTTATAATGAGAATGTTTTCACTGAGTGCACAGAATGTACACAGCTTTTATCTTAATGCTGTTATTATTCAAAAAAAATAAATATAGAAATAACAGGGTAGCAACTTTTTCTCGAATCTGTTTTTTGTGGAAAAAATTAGAAGCATGTGCTTAAATGTTTATTAATTGAAGATAATAGTAATAGTTAAACTTGCATCATGATCAACATACATTTGATGCTTATAAAAACCCTGTGAAGAGGTTATTATTATTATTATTATTATTATCCTATTTTTGCAGATGAGGAAAATGAGGTTTAACAGTTGTGCATTACTTAGGGTTCTATAGCTAAACATAGGATGTGAACCCAAGTCTTCATCACTCCATGTCCTCTTTCCAGTATAGCTTACCTTTTTCTTTCATACTGTTCACTGTCCCCATCATTGGAGTCATCCAATTTTCAGGAGGGCCTATCTACACTTCTTAATGACTCCAGTCCTTGGTTCTCATAACAGAGTTTGGAACTCATAAATTGACATCCATATTTATGATGTCTCTAACATTCTGAATCCACATTTCCTCATTCCAATGACTTTCATGTTCATTTAAGTCATATATATATATATATATATATATATGGTCAGATTTTGGACCTCAATATCACTCAAAACTTTTCTGCTTCCAAAATCTCAAACTCACTTCTGAAAGTCCCCTCTGAAGTACAATTTCTTAGATTTTCTTCTTACAGTTCCTTATGTTGGCTAAATTTCTTCTTCATCTTCTGCATAAACTCTACTCCCAGAATCAAATACGCAATCCCAGTCATCTGGTGGATGGTTACCTGGATTTTCTTGGTAGTCTAAGTCATTTCCTTTGACAATTTATGAAGGAATTACTTTTGTTCTTATGTAACAATAGCAGTTCCTTATATATCTTGGGATAGTCGACCTTTCTCAATGAAACTAGCTTCAATGATGTTTTCCAGTTAATTGTTTCTCTTTTAACTTTAACTACTTTTGATCCTGCAGAAGCTTTTCAATTTTAAATAATCAAAATTGTCCACTTTATCTTCTGTGATCCTCTTCCTTGACTATGATTTCTTCTATTCATACTTGGGGAAAGTATCTCCTTTCTTCCTCTAATCTGTTTTTTAAGGCAGCCTTTTTTATGATGTCAAATAACTGGAAATTGAGGAAGTACTCATCGATTAGGGAATGACTAGACATGGTGTGGTATATGAATGTAATGGAAATCTATTTCATTGTAAAAAATGATGGAGGTAGTTTCACAAAAACATGGGAAGGACATGTATGACTTGAAATAAAGGTAGTAAGCAGAACCAGGAAGACAATTTATATTAGAGCATCAAGATTAAAAACTAACTACTTTGAAAAACTAAAGAGCTCAGGTCAATGCAGTAATTGCCCACTATGACTACAGAGGACTCCCAATGAAGTGAATTGCCCACTTCCTGCTACTCATTTGGGGGACATAACCAGTTTAGAGACTGTTTTGCTCAATTGTATATATTTGTTAAAAGGATTTTTTTTTTAGTTTTCTATTTTCATAGTGGCAGGGGCTAAGAGAAAATAAAACATTTTAAAGTAATAAATGATGCATTGGGTGGGTGGGTGGGTGGGAATCTTGGCAATCCATCTGGAAATGAATTTGGATAAAGCAAATTGAGAGCCTATGTTTATTATTCTGCCTCACATAATCCAACAATTGTGATTTATGAAAGATTCAAGCGGTCTTGCCATCCGTAGGTGTGCAATGTTCATTAAAATCAAATGACCCCTGTACTACTGAGGAGACTCAAATGCTTCAGCCTCCCAAGCCTCTAGATACCACTGCCATTTGTGCTTAATGAATAAATCCAACAAGGACAAGAGTAGTATCAGTTGAGAGTCAGCAAGACTCCCTTAATCCATGGGAAAGTAGGCTCAGGGAAATGAAGCACTCATCCTTGCTGACAGCAGGATTTGATAGCAGAATGACACCAGGAAACCTGGACTTTGGTCCTTTCCAATATTCTGATTCCTGGGGCCCAGAGTGTAGTTATGTCCTGCTTTGTCAGACAGGAGGCATGCCTGTCCTGAACTCTAGGACCAATTTATATTTGCTGTGATTTCATAGATTTTCTAATATTTCGCCTTGGGAGGGGCCCATTAGGGGTCAGAAGCTGCTTTTTCATGGTTTTTGCTTTAGTTGAAGTTGGTTTTATTTTGACAATGGAAGAAGAGTTTTTTCCATATTGGACCCCCAGCTCATCATTCAACATCTGGAGCAGGGGAAACATTGAAGAACATTGTTGCTTTTCTTCGGGAAACTTTCTCACAACAGGCCTTCTCCCTTCCTGGGGGAGTTTATCTTTTATTACATAGGACTTCTTTTCTTTCCCTATTGGTGTGAGAGAGGTGCTCTCTAAGCCCCCTGGGAAACTCTGTGGAAGCTGGCTTTGAATTTTAGGGAAGTCTCTCCTTTTGTTTCTGAGTGACTGTGTCCTTTCCAGGAGTAAATCCAACTCATTTGTAGCGTTCTTAATTTTAAATGGATTTAATTTATCCAGATCTTCTTGGATTTCCTTTACCTGCTCCAGGAGACCATAGAGTACCAGAGTTGTGCGGACAGCCTGCTCTTTCCTCGTGATGCAGCTTTCCTCTGCTTCGACTTGGTCAAGACCTTCCTCAATTCTATCTATGGTGGCCACTCCTTCGATTTTCTGAATACAGCCACTCAGTTCTTTTTCTAGGCGTCGGAGTTCTAGCATGCTCGGAGATTCAGCTGCCTTGGAAAAAGTTTTAAGGCCTGGATCTTCCGTGGTCATTGGACGCGACCGAGCGCTAAAGGACCTCTCTAGAGTAGGGTGAAGATAGAGTTTGATCCCGGGGCTGACCTCCTCATCATCGGAGGAGAGCTGACTGACAGGGAAGAGGCCCGGAACTTTTGATTTGTTCTCATTGGACCGGAAATCAATCAGTTTATTCTTTCTCTTTACAGGCTTCAGAAGGACTTGGGGCTGATCTTGAGGATAACGTGCTCTCGCAAGCTCTTCGAGTTTCTTTCTCTTGACGTCTCTTTTGACCAGATTTTCCTTTTCTTCAGGGATGACTGAAAGGGGAGCGGGGGTCTGGAATCCAGGCCTATCAAGAGGACCCAGGTCACCGGGGGTCTCTGAGGGCTTCAGTTTCTCAATGTCAGTCAGATGCTGGCCAGCAAACCTGACCTCCAGATTTTCTGGGAGTGCAGGGAGTTTCTTGTTGAACTGCAGTGGGATGTGCAGGCTGCTGGGGCCCATGGTGCCGATGGGAGAGAGGGAGGACTGACCTGGACAAAGGCTCCGAGCTAGGAGATGGAACAGCCTGCTTTAACGGGCGGCTGGAAGCCCGCTAATTCAGTCGCGGTCGCCTGCCCCGCGACCCCGCAGGCGGACACGAAAAGGACCAGGCCAAGTTGAGCCGGATTTTCCTTGTGTGCTGGCCTCTGGACTCTCCCCAACCTTACCTGAGGTCAGACCCGCGCTTGCTGCCGCGCAGCTCGTTGCCACGACTACCTGATGTGACCTTTCAAATCATGTCTCTATTTGGACTTGATAGTGGTCTATGGGCTAGTTGTAGGTGTAGACCTTATTTTTGCCAGACTGCTCTCCTCTTTGTCCAGGAGTTTTTGTTTTGCTATTTTTTTTTTTTTAGTTTCTGTTTTGTTTTATCCACGAGAGTAGTCATTATCCCAAGAGTTATTCTTTTGACTTTATTGAACGCTTTGCTATTCTGTTTCTCTGCTTTCATATATTATGTGTTTAATTTGTTTCACTGATTGGCTTTTGGTTTTGTAACCGGTACTAAATAGTTTACTATTAGATTACTGCTTTGTATACTAATTTCAGATTTGACATTTCTGGGTTCCTTTCTTCCCAAGTTTAGATTTGTTTGTCGTAGTCATCATCATCATCAATATCATCATAATCATCATCATTATCATCATCATTTTCCTCCAGATTCCTTGACCTTCTGTTTCCCTAGATGGATATTTTCTACAGCTATAAAGTAACTGGTAATTTATTAGGTATGCCACGGAATAAATAAATTAATATAGGTACTATCTATATTTCTGTAAAGATTGTTATGTAGTTGTATTTTTATGATTGTTATCATAATAGGCAGACTCCCAAACATTTTATATGTTCTTAAGTACTTTGAGTGAATTTTTTTCTCCCTTTCATGCAGGATTTAATTGTTAACATATAGAAAAATGTGTGATTTATGTGGTTGTGAATTATATCCCACTTCTTCAGTTACATTTTTATTTTTTTAAGGTGTTTTTGTAAGGCAAGTGGGGTTAAGTGACTTGCCCAAGGCCACACAGCTAGGTAATTATTAAGTGTCTGAGACTGGATTTGAATCCAGGTACTCCTGACTCCAGGGCCTGTGCTTTATCCACTGTGCCACCTAGCCTCCCCTCAGTTACATTTTTAAATTTGACCTCTAGAATTCTCTTAGACCATCAAATTATCATCAGAAAGTGATATTTTGTTCTCCCACATTTTCTTTTCCTTAGTTAAACCTAACATTTCCAAAACTATACTATATAATTGTGATGTTAATTTGCATCCTTGCGTTATTCCTGATTTTATTGAAAGGCCTTTCCGTATTTCTGCATTACATATAATATACTTTTCATGTTTTTAAAACAGAAATGAGTATTTTGTTTTCTCAAAATTTTTTTTCTGTATATGCTGATAAAATTACTTTATTTTTGCTAATCCGATGTCAAATTGTTTTTGGAATTTCTCTACAGTTGAATCAACCTTGCATTCCTGACAAAAATTTAATGAGGTCATAATGTATAATCTTTTTAATATGTTGCTCTAGCTTCTTTGATTATATTCACTCTATATTTATTTTTATAAATAATATATAATTTTTTGTATAATTATTATTTAATATATAATTATATGTAATGTGATATATATATATATATATATATATAAATTATATTTAATAGTTTTTTTCAGGGATGGTTTTGTTTCACTGCTTTGTCTCTTCCTGGCTTAGGTATTCAGACTACATTTATTTTTCTGTGGTTCCATGAAAATTGATCCCCCCCCCATGTTCTTGCATTATTTTTTTGTTTGACTTAGGAGTTCTAGATTTTACTTCTGACATTCCTGAGAGTTTCTCCCTTTTTTCCCAGAGGAGATTGGTAGATCCTTTTAATTTTTATTTTACCCTTTCTGTCTAATAGTTTTGAGCACGTTTGACTTATGATTTCTTGAAATATTATCTTTTTTTATCATGGATCTCAAGTCTTGAATTGATTCTTAGAACATTTCTTCTTAATTTATTTTCCTGTATTTTAGTTTATAATAACAAATATATTTTCTTTAATTTTTCCAGTTTTTTAAATTTTACTCAAATATTTCCCTATTGTTGCAGGTGTCAACAACTTCTGTTTGATCCATTCTGATTTTCAGAGGCTCCATTTGTGGGTTAAAGCATACCATCTGTTCTAAGCTATTGATTTTCTCCACTCTCTCTTCAATAACTTTCATTTCATGTGTAATTGCTTATTCCATGGTGCTATCCTGACGAGAAGTCCAGTTTTTTTGAGTTATTTATTTTCACATTGCTACAATAATCTTTTTGTGAAAGTAAACATAACCCCTCTCCCTGATAGTGAAACATCAAGAAAAATGAAGTGAGACAGAGAGATAGAGACAGAAACAGACGGAGGCAGACTGATAGAGAGAGGCAGAGTTACTACGGTCTACCACATTATAGGTAGAAGAAAATATCCAAATAACTATGCACATACAAGATATAGAAAGAGTAGATGGAAAAATAATTTAGAGGGAGGAGATTGGCAGCAAGTACAAGGGGGAGACCAGGAAAGGCTTTTTTTTGGTAGAAAATAGGATTTTAGCTGAATTTTGAAGGAAATCAGGGAAACTAAGGGTCAGTGGTAAAGAAAAAGAGGATAATATGAAAAAAGGTCATGAAGATAAATTAGAGTTAAATACTGGGAAGAATTCAGGGCCAGCCTCGGGAGGTTTTTATTTTTGCCCAGAAACTTGAGACTACTAAGTCCTTTCACTTCTCAGTTCACTTTCCTCTTCTGCAAAGGAAGTGCTTAAATTAAATTTCTCTGGACTTTGGTTTCCTCCTTTGAAAGGAGAGATCCGTCATTCTCTTCCAACTCTAAAATGTTTAGTCTTTTTATATTTTGGGTGAAAATTCCACTATAGTTCATTGGCATCCTGGGGATTTTCCCAGCTTGTTCTATTACCCCCAAATTGCAGATAAGGAAATAAGGAAACTTGAAGATCATTACATTTTCTTGTTCACACAGTTCATCATTGAAACAGCCAGTTTCCTGGTATCCTGATTCTCACAGGGCTTTTCCAAGTTGATTTCATTACCTCTCTATAAAATGGTTCAAAATAATATCAAAAATAATGCTTTTATCAGTGCATTGAAAGCAAAGGAGTTACTTTCATGGACAATGGACATTACAGTGCAATATTTGTTTTCTCTTTTGAGTCTTATCTTCTGACTAGGCCTTTATGATATAGGCAGCCTGCACGTGAAAACCAGACAGACTTATTCTGAAAATTTGACTTTTAACTTTTATTTAACTTGTATTTATTTGTTTCCTCTCCCACTGTCACTCTTCTTCCTTACCCCCCTCCCCCCCCCAAGCTAAGATTTTCACAGCCCTTCATACAATTTTTCCAGCTTTTCTGGTATGAAACATCTGTGGTTATTTTGTAAAGTCCCTTTAGGTCATGGGAAAGTTTTATCTTTCTTGCCTACCACATGGTCCCATATTTCCAAGCTTTATTCACAATGGCCAAAGGTTTATATGCACATAATTGCAGCTTAGCAAATGGTCATTTCAATGTCTCCAAGGAATTCAAGATTTAATCACCATTGCCTGGATTGTTGAACATTTTGTAATTATGAGAAAAGCTTTAGAATGTTTTTTTTAAATGGTACTTTGAAATCAGGCCCCACAAAGGGGCAAGTCACCACTAGTGAATCAAAATTTCAAGCACTTAATTGTTTAGTGATACATTGATTATGATCTTTCTGATAGCACATAAATTAATGATCATGAAAGGAATAGAATGGATGATATATATTGTGATAATTATGGAGATTTCAATGTTACAAACCTGGTTAAGTATGTTTGGGTATATGTAGTTATGATTTTATCAAGGTGAGAAGTTATCTCAACCAATTATGACACTGATGATAAGGTCATAGATTAGGATCTAAAAGAGATTTGATAAACCAAGGAATCCTGTTCTGTTGTTTTACAGAAGAAGAAACTGCATTAGAGAAAGATTAACCCATCAATATACAAGTATCTGAGGCAGGATTAAAGTCAGGTCTTTTTGATTTCCATCCACTGCCCCAGCTAATTGTTGAAAGTAATTTATCTATAATTTAAAGTCTTAGAAACTTTTCTGGAGACACTGAATTCAATTCCTTGAACATGATAATCATGGTAATACATAGAACTTTAGGGTTGCAAAGGTCTTTATGTATTTAATTTAAGCCTCACAATAATCCTGAGGGGGTAGATGCTATTGTTATTCCCATGTGAGAGATGAAATTTAGAAAGGTTAAGATATTTACCCATAGTCACACTGTAGGATAGTGACTATCTGAGATGGAATTCAAACCCAAGTCTTCCTGACTCCAAGTCAGTGCCCTAACCATTCAATCACATCTCCTCTCCTGAACTCATAGCTTGTATGTTTTAATAAACAAGGACTTGAACCCAGGTTGTTTTTACTCCAAAGGCAGCTAGGTGGTGTGGTATATTTGGATTTAGCCCATTGGTATAGAGAAATGGACTTAGAAAGAGTTGAGCTCAAATCTTAGCCTTCTTGCAAAATAAAATAATCCTGTACTAATCCCTGAAACTCTCTTAGTCTTGGTTACTTCATCTATAAAAGAGGGATAATAATTTTACCTACTTCACAGAACTGTTTTAAGGCTCAAATGAGAAGATATGTACAGGGTTTCGTAAATCTTAAGCAGGCTATATAAATGTTAGTTGTTGTTATTCTTAATTATCCATGACTCTTTTCTGCCTTATTGATGAAATAAATTCTGTTTATTTGAACTATAACTAAGTCCAGAATTAAATGGGGATTTGATTACTATCTATTACTGGTTTTTTTCCACAATGCCAAAATAACTTTCAGATGATTTAAAAAAATTTTTCTTTTGTATTATTATTATTAATCTGACAGACACCAACTTTTCTATTTTTCTGTTTTCTATTTTTTTCCTGATAATGATTTTTATTAATTGTAGATTGCTAAACTTGACCTAAACCTCTGCAGACACAACTGCTGGTATTCCTGTTTTGGAATTTTGACAAGAGACTTTGCTTTCTTGTGACCAATCCCTAGTGTTCCCCTTTCTTAGAACCATGACCCAAAACTTCATTTGGACTATAGGAATTGACAATTAGTGGTGGCTGTACCCAGTGTCAATAAAGGTTCTTCTGTAATTATTTTTTTCTGTGCAGTTATCTGCCCCATACCTTGTCTGGGTTGAGACTTTCTGAACCTACTGCTGCTGTTGAAACTGCTTTTGCTGCTACAGAATGAGTGGATTCTAGACAGGTCTTCACCCTAGTGTCACAAATTTCTCCTGACAACCTCCTTAGTTGTGTTAGGCTGCATAAATGGCTTCGTCTGACCTTTTCTTAGCTCTGCTGCCACAAAAGTTTGATTGAAGGTATTATTTTAAAGTTGTTTGGCATTATTTTAAAATTGTTTGGAGGGGGAATTTGAGAGAAATTATTGGGAAAAATGGTTGCACTTAATTTTTCCTCATCTTGATGTGGAGCTTGAAAGGTGTATAAGATGTGAATAGAACAGTTGAAAGGAAACAGGGACAATTTGTAGATCCCTGAGATACTTCTAAAAATAGCAGCATGAAAAAAGGCTGAAGTAAAGTTCAATGTGAAGAAATAGATTGGGAAAAGTGAGCATTCAACAGCAATAATAACAAATATTTGTCCATAAAAAGCAAAAAAATGGTAGCAACGAAGAAAAAAGTAAAAATCCAGAATAAGCCATATAAAAACTGCCAAAAAACCCTGAAAGAAAATTGCTAATTGGTCCCAAGCCCAACAAGAGTTCCTAAAAGAATAAAAGGTAAGAATGAAAGAGGGAAAAATTTGGAAAATAAATGAGAAATGTTGCAAGAAAATTATGTAATGAAAATTAATAGCTTGATTAAAAAAGGCACAAAAATACTGAAAAAAAATATATCACATTAAAAAATAGAATTAGGGGGCAGCTGGGTTGGGCAGTGGATAGAGCACTGGCCCTGGAGTCAGGAGTATCTGAGTTAAAATCTGGCCTCAGATACTTAAAATTACCTAGCTGTGTGACCTTGGGCAAGCCACTTAACCCCATTGCCTTGCAAAAACAAAACAAAACAAAACAAAATTAAACTAATGACAAATGAGGCACAAAAATTCACGAAAGAACTCAGATACCAAAGTGAAAGCTTTCAGGAATAATATAATTCCACATAAAGGAGAAAATATTGCTAGCAGACAGAAAAAAATTCAAAATATTGTACCATAGTCAAGATCACACAAAATTTAGTGATTTTCACATTAAAGGGGTAGGGTTTAGTACTAAGGGATAAATGGATCTCAGTAAAGTTAAACTCTTTACATTCCCATATGGGAAGATAAATACATTATTAGAGCAGTTAAAAGGAATTTACATAGATATGGGGCATGGATGTGAATTTAATTTTTCTAAATTACATATAAAAACAATTTTAAAATTTTTTCAAATTTTGAGTTCCAAATTCTCCCTCCTCTTCCCCATTGATAAAGCAGCAATTTGACATTGATTATTATACATGTCTATTTTTGAAAAGCACATTTCCATGTAAGTTATGCTCTGAAAGAAAACACAGGCCAAAAAAAGAAAATAAGGAAAGTATCTGCATTCAGACTCCATCAATTCTTTCTCTGGAGATGGATAGTACCTGCCATCATTAGTCCCTCAGAATTTTGTTGGATAATTGTAGTGCTGAGAATAATATTATTCACAGTAGATCAGTTTTTATTTTGGGATCTTCTAGGATATTAGAGCAGCTTCCCGTGATAATTTCCTGCATAACATTGTCCAGACTGTTTTTCAGATCATGGCTTTCAGGTCAACTAATAATTTGTAAATTATTTCTCTTGGATCTTTTTTCCAGGTTGGTCATTTTCCCTAAGAGATACTTTACATTTTCGATTTTTTTTAAAAAGCCCATTGGTGTTGTTTGGTGGAATCTTGGAGTGTCATAGAGACTCAGAGTTTCTTCATCTCAAATTTTTAGGGTTTTGCTTTCTTCAGTTAGCTTTTGTGTTTCCTGTTCCAATTGGGTCATTTTACTTTTAAAGGAGTTAATTTCTTTTTTCCATTTGACCAAATTTCTTTGTAAAATTTTTCAGCAATTTTTTTTATAATTCTCTTGCATGACTCTCATTTCTTTTCTACACTTTTCTTCCTCTCTTTTTTGGTTTTTAAAATCTTTCTGGAGCTCTTCCAAGAGGTCTTTTTTGTATAACAATTAAAAAATACCTTTTGAGGTTTCCTATGTAGGTGTTTTTCACTGTTTTCTTATGAGATGAATGTTTTATCATCCCTATCAAAATAGTAGTTTTTTATGATAAGTCCTATTTATTTTTGCTCATTTTGATAATTGATCTCTGTTTTGGGGACAAAGGGACATAGTCCCAAGCTTTTTGTGCTGGGTTCAGGAGTCTGGTCTCTGGTTTACTACTTACCCATGGTATTTTAGGAGTTGGTGATCTGTTCTTTCCCTTAGGGCAGCCCAACCAAGTCCCACCTGCTACACCAATGCTCCCAGGGTTTGAACTTTGCCTTCTGAGCTGGGGTTGAGACCCTACTGCTGTCCTGCTGAACCACTGGTTTGCTGAGCCTGGTCCTGAGCTGCACTGTGGCTAAGAGTCTCCCATGGGTTTTCTAGCTTTCTACTGTACCATACCCCTCTTATATGCAGAACATTTTTCTCATGTAGATAGAATGAGGACATTTTTTCTCACATAAATGAGGTACATACAAAGAACTTTAATAGTGGAGAAGAAAATAAGGAGCAACAATATTTGAACTTCACTCTAATCAGAATTGGTTTAAAAAGGAAAGAATATGTTTGCACATTAAGTTTTATAACCTACCTGATAGGGAAATAGGAAGGAAAGAATATAAGAGAAAGTGAAGAGCATGATAAAAGGAAGGACAGATTAAGGGAGATAGTGGTTAGAAAGAAAATATATTTTTGAAAAGGAACAATATAAAAAGAAAAAAGAACAAAGAAAATGAGATGGAGAGAGAAAAACAGTAATCATAACTGTGAATGGGATGACTTCATCTAAAAATGGAAGCAGCAGAATATATTAGAAATCAGAATCCCACAATATGTTGTCTACAAGAGGCACAGTTGAAACAGACACACAAAAGGTTGAATCAGAATTATGCTGTAGTTGAAGTAAAGGCAAGGTTAGCAATCAAGACCTCTGATAAAGCAAAAGGAAAAATGGACCCAATTAAAAGGAACAACTGGGAGACATTTTGCTAAAGATAACATAGAAAATGAAATATCAAAAAATTTAGAGCAAGTTTGTCAAAGGTCTCATTTCTGAAATATTGAGTATAGAACTGTGTCAAATTCATAAAAACAAAAATCTTTCCCCAATTGTTAAATGGTAAAAAGATAAAGACAGTTATCAGAAGAAATCAAAGTTATCAGGTGTGGCTAGGTGGCGCAGTGGATAGAGCACTGGCTCTGGAGTCAGGAGTACCTGAGTTCAAATTCTATCTCAGGCAATAATTATCTAACTGTGTGATCTTGGGCAAGCCACTTAACCCCATTTGCCTTGCTAAAAACTAAAAAAAAAATGAAAAGTTATCTATAGTCTTAAAAAATGCTTTAAATCTATTGATTAGAGAAAGACAAAACAATTCGTAGGTATCACTTCATACCTAACAAATGACAAATTCTGTAGAGGAAGATGAAGGAAAAAATAAGTATATTAATGAACTGTAGCATTTAAAGAATATAAAAGGGACGAAGGTTGTAATCTAAAAGTTGAATCATCAGAATAAATTGAATGTTGCAAAATATGGCAAAGATAACTCAAAGGTCCTTTTTTATCTATGTACAAAACAAAATGAAAGAAGGAGAAACTCATTGTTTGGGAAATATGACAGAAGATAAAACTATATTATCTACTATTTTTTCCAAGTAAAAGAGTCTTCAAAAAATTGGAAAGCTTCAGAATGTTGACCAATGACCAATCATAATTCCAGAAGACAAGTAACAAAACATATCCCAACCTCGGGATAGATAAATGATGGGCTCATTATAGAGAATGATACAAATATTTTTGGGCATAGCCAATGGAGGAATTGTTTTGATTGATCATGCAGATTTGTTACCCACCTCCTTTTCCCATGGGGAAAAGGCAAGATGGAAGAGAAATGCTTGATATTGTAAAAAAAAATCTTAATTTAATTTTAAAAAAGAAAAGGTGCATGAAGTAGAATATTAGTTTTGGAGTTGGAAAGAACCAGTTTCAGATATTTACTAGCTATATGACCTTAATCTATCTGGGCCTTACTTTCTTCATTGGCAAAATGGAATGCTAAATAGCATTGCTTTAAGGATGAAATCAGATAATATATGTAAAGCATTGTATAAATAGAAGCTGATGCAACAACTATTTCCAGTATTTGGAAATAATTGATTGTGTAACATTTCATAAATCATATTCTTTTTAATCCTGTCTTCACTTATAAAAAAATTGAACAATGAACAACAAAAACACCAATAACAGCAGCCACATCTTTCCTTCTTCATAAAGCCTTGCCTGGCCACTCCAATCCGGACATCTCCCTTATCTCAGTATCTTTAGCATGAATAATTTAGCATTACATATTTATACATTTGATAGTAAGAAGCCCATTAGACCTCAAGTCAGGAGATTTGGGTTCAAATCCCATCTGGGAAATTTACATCTTGATTATTCATACAAAAGTCACTTTCTCTGAATCTCAATTTTTTTATCTGTAAAATGGAATTATATTTATAACACCTACCTTACTAAGCTGTGGTAAAGACAGGCTTTAGTAAACTTGAAGGTGCAGTACAATTGTGAGTCGGTTATAACTGCTGATATCGCATTCTAATTGCATGTTCTTGCTTCTCCAATAAGATCATAACTCTTTTTTAAGTCAGGAACAGATCATTGAATTCTTCTTTTAGGTCTCACCAATTCTTGGCACAGTACTGGGAGATGACAGGTGCTCTACAGATATTTGTTAGAGCAAACTGAATTAATTTCTTCATTCTGGGAAACAATCTGCTATCTCTGAGATTTGAGAAGATCCTCATTGAGTGACACCACTGATGTGAGTTTTTGTAAGGAGTATTTTTGTGTTTGCTTGTTATTTATTTTTTGTAAGGATTTTCTAAAAAGTAACCATCACAGGTTCTTTCCAATATTTTATAAGAAATTAGACTCCCATTCCCAGAAGCTAAGACAGGCTCCTGTTATTTCTGATACTGTAATAGTGGTAATAATAATAATATAACAAAACTAGCACCAGCCATATGGCAAACACAATCTGAGAAGAGGATTTATTATTATCCACATTTTATAGTTGAAGAAATTGAGACAGATGTTGACATGTCCAAGGTCATATAGCTAGGAAGTTTCCAATATGGCATTTTCCTTATGGTAATATACTTGGAATTCAAATACTTGGAGTTCATATCTTGCCTTAGATACAATAAATGGGAGACCTGGGAAGTCATTTAACCTCTTTCAGCTTGTAAATTTGATGAAAATTATAGCAGCCATCTCACAAGATGGCTGTGAAGATCAAATAAGATAGCAGATGTGAAATGTTTTGCAAACTTTAAATCATTATGTAAATGTTAATCTTATTTTCATCCTGAGATTGAATTATTCTGGGTGTCTAGTAAGACCACATTCAATAGCAATTTGACATTATGTTGAAAAAGAAACTGAAAGACCCACACCCTTTGACCTGGAGATCCCACTGCTAGGTATGAGAATATATTGTAGGAAAGACATCAATAGGAGAAAAAAAATTATAGTAACACTTGTAGTTGGAAGAATTCAAAAACATGCTTGTTGATTGACTATGTAAGTTGTGGTGCATGGATATAATAGAATACTATTCATTGTGGAGAAATTACAAATATGAATACTACAGAAAAACATAGGAAGACATATATAAACTGGTGCAAAGTGTGAAATAAGAAGAATCAAGCAAATACCATCTAACAACGATTACTACAATATGAATGGAAACAGCCACAAAATGGAGTTGTACTCTATCTTAATTATAATAACCAAACTTGGACCTAAAGAAGAGATGGGCGGGGGGGGAAGTACCTCCTCTTCACTTGAGAGGTGGTGGAATATTGTGTGGAATGTTAAATTGTTTTTATTTTTTTCTCTCTGGGTAAGGAAGGAGCAAAGTTATATATGGGTATGAATGTGAATACACACACATATACATATATATTAAAATGGGGTTTTTGTTTTTGTTTTTGCTTTTTTGACCAAACATAATTTCATTAGTTTAGGACATTCTTAGTAAGGAACTTTCTCAATCATGGTAGACGAGCATCTTGTCTGTCACAAATAGATAGTGACTTGGAACACATAAAAAGTCAAGTGACTTCTTTAGGATCAGTCATTATGGTGAACTTGAATCCTGGTGTCCTGACACCAGATCAGCTTTCTATTTGTTTTGTATCATTGCCTCTCAAAAACAAAAAGCATCAAGGAAAAAAAAAATCTCACTCAGCAAAAATAAAGAATCAAAAGCAAAAATCATGATTTTTAACAGATTTCATAGCAAAAATTGCCGACTGCTTTTTATTTATAAATGACATAGAAAGAAAAACCTCAATCATTCATTTTTTTTCTTGTTCCAAATACATATTATCCTTAATTCTGGTGGAAATTTTTGCTAAAAGATATGTATTTCTCTCTTCCTTTGGGATTTGAAGAATCCCAGAGATTTCTTTTTTCCCCCTTTCCTTTTCCTCTCCAGACCTTGTATTCCTTAAATGATATTTTATTTGGTAACACAAGATTTTGTATGAAATTGAAATTTATTTTAAATATCAAATGCCAAATGGACACAAATTCAGAAAAGGATAAGGTAATAACATTTTACCTGTGTGAGTTAAGGCCACTCTGAACTGGAACTCTGAGCTGGAAGACATATCAGTGATCATCTAAGTAATTATTGCTAATTCGGTCATTCAGTCATGTATTTGTGGTTCTTAATGTCCATGGTGTTTTCTTGGCAAAGATCATGGAGTAGTTTGCCATTTCCTTATCCAGAGGATTAAGGAAAACAAAAGTTGAGTGACTTGCCCAGGTCACACAGCTAGTAAGTGTCTGATACCAGATTTGAACTCAAGTTTTCCTGACTCTAGATCAAATTAACTGAATCACCTTTCTTCTTCCTAGGTAAACATAGGTTAAGTGACTTGACCAAACAGCTAGTATCTGAGGCTGGATTTGAACCCTAGACTTCCTGATACACAGAGCTCTTTCCACTGAGTCAGTGTATACTTAAACAAGAATCATTCTCTCTCTCTCTCTCTCTCTCTCTCTCTCTCTCTCTCTCTCTCTCTCTCTCTCTCTCTCAGCAGTAAGGTTAAGTGGCCTGCCCAAGGTCACACAGCTAGGTAATTATTAAATGTCTGAAGCTGGATTTGAACTTAGGTCCTCCTCATTCCAGGACCAGTATTCTATCCATTGTGCCACCTAACTGCCCCACAAGAATCATTTCTTCTAATACCTAATGAGTCAGATTCAGATTTCCATATCTGGAGTGGCAGAGACCAGCACTGCAAGCCATCCAGTGTGGTAATGTGACCAATCTTGGACAAATCAGTGGGATTCTTGGGGAAGAGTTCTCTTTTCTTTGTGAAGGGCAAGGCTGTCATAGAATGGGTTTGCACCCCCCCTTACCCCCCAGAGGAGACCCACACCTTGGAAACCATCACAGTTCCAGCAATGTCTGGTGAGCTCAAGTTCTAGGGAGTGAACTAACTGATCTATGAATGGCAAGCTGACACTGTCCTAGTGTTAAAGCTGTTTCCAATCACCTCATACTGAAAAGTAGCTCAAGGGCAGAAAGTCCAAGCACCAAATTAGAATGGACCAGATTGTTGCATTCTGTTGCCAGATGTCATGTGCTGGTGCTTGCCTGGTGTTGCTAATGAGTTGTGGTAACTCACTGAAATGGGAGAAATCAAACCCAATTTAAGGCCAAAAGATTCCCCACAGCAACCAGATCAATCTCCAGTAAGTCTTGTTTCCTGACATGGGGGTGGAACAATTCTGGTAGAGGCAAGTGAGAAGGATGCCTTGCACAGCATACCCCTCACTATAATAAGCATAATTTTGCAACTCCTGCTACTAATCACTTGGTTGGTTGGTATGCTCCTCTTTGAAACTGAAGGACTAATTAGTAGTAGTAATTTCTACCTATTGTTTCTGGTTCTATCCTCTAGGCAAACCTAATCATTCTTCTGCATTCCTCTCCATCACCATTACTCATCTACCAAAGTTTCTCTTTTCCATGTCAAATATTGTCATATGATTTGATCTTGATGAAGTGAAGGAGGTTAAGATTTGTAGTTAGAGGATGTATTTCCACACAACTCTAATTTCCAATATTCTTATATCAATTGACAATCATTTATTTAATGCTTGCTATAGACACTGTAAGGTATTAGAAATAGAATGAAAAAAATGAAACAATCCTTAACTTCAAGGAGTTTATATTCCTTTAGAAGAACAAGTAGACACACAAATATGTATAAAATAGATGAACAATAAATGTGCAATAATACAAAGTGTTCTGGGAATTAGAAAAGACCTTATTTAGTAGTTGATCTTTAAGTTGAATTTTGCAGTGTTAGGTATTCTTAATAGGCGGAGTTGACCTTGGACAAATCACTAAAGATTCTGGAATTCAATTTTCTCATTTGAAAAGTGATGAGTTGGACCAGATGATCACTTTAAGTTTTTTTTTTTATTTCTGTATCTATGATTTTTTCACCAACTTGGTTATTTTACTATGGATGTCTTCCCTAAACTATTGCAACCAAAACTGAATGTCTAGAAGTAATCTGATTGCATTTAAGTTTCTTTAGCTTTTCTGGTCATGGTTATACTGTTGATTCTACTCAAATTTTAGTCCATCGAAACTTTCAGATCTTTCTGAGATTTCTATCTAGCCATACCATCCCTATCTTTACCTGTGAAGTTGATTTTTTTTAAAACTCAAAGTGTAAAATACAAGTTGTAGACCATTTCCCCAAATTCTCTGAATGGGAAAGTAAGTCTCTTGGGGATCAAATCAGATGTAATCATTTCTTTCTTGGTTTTTATTGAGTATTTTATTGAGTATTCCACCTATGGTAGAATGTTATATTATAGACTGAGCAATTTGCTTTTCCTTATTTTTTGTGAAGATACAGGTACTTGGAAAGCATGCCAAGAAGGAAAATGATGGTTGATGACAAAGAGGAGTTAAACACAAATAAATTTTGTGTTTTGAAAACTACTTATAATTTGTGAATGTTTTATTGTTTTTGTGCAACAACTTGGAAGAATTGACAAACCAGGCAACTTTGCTATCCTGACTTCTTTTGTTGATATCAATAGGATGCTTATCTAGAGAGAAAGATCTCTCTTACATCTTTGATTTTGATTTTTTTTACGTTTTTTTTTTTTTTTTGCAAGGCAAACAGGGTTAAGTGGCTTGCCCAAGGCCACACAGCTAGGTAATTATTAAGTGTCTGAGACCGGATTTGAACCCAGGTACTCCTGACTCCAAGGCCAGTGCTTTAGTCTACTACGCCACCTAGCCGCCCCTGATTTTGATTTTTAAGGGTAAAATTTCTATGATTTCCCAATTGGATTTTCTTTCTCTTCAGCAATATATTTTCAGCATGGCTAATAGGAGAGAGACAATTAAAACTCTTTCCACTTCAAAAATGAAAAATTTCTGTTTTTAGTCTCTGACCACTGCTGCAGTATTAGAGGAGGAAGTGCAATAAGGAGTACAAATAATAGAAATAGCTCTGTTCCTAAAAAAAAAATAATCACCAGAGACCACCAGATAAGGAAAAAAAAGGTATTTTCCAAGTGATATTGTGCTTATTGGGGAGAAGTTTAAGATATTTAATAACTGTAAAGGAGAAAATGATCAAAGGATGAGGGTTGATCATAGAGAAATTATCCAAATAAGGCAACTGAAAAGCAAGAAAACTACTTTTGTAAATCAGCTGAAAAGATTAGAACTAAAAAGGAGGAAGACAGAAAGAACTCTAAGGGAGATAAGAATTTTGGGTATAATAAGATAAGGAACTGCTTAAAAACTTTGCTCAAGCTTTTGCAATTTTTAAAAAAAAATCTACTTAGGAGAAATTTTTTGATTAAAAATGTTCTGAATTTTTCTCTCCTAATTTATAGAACTTCTTTCAAAGAAAAGACAGCCAACAAAAAGTTTTCTTCATGTATGGGTGCTCTATTTAGAATACTTTCAGTTTTAAAATTCTAATAGCACAAGAGTGGTCACTAGGTGAACAGAGATTTATAGAACAGAAGCTTAAAGATACTGGACAGGTAAATAGAAATGCTCCTAATTTGAGAAATTAGGTCACTTGATTAAAATTACATTATTGAAACTTTTATGCTAAACGAGTATAGTGTAATATTTATCTCTAATTTTAGTTCTGAATAAAAGTTAATTTTTTAAAATGAAAAAAGAAAATGTACTAAAATATTATTCTGCAATACAGAGAGTATCCTATAGGAATTATAGTTTATCTAAATCAGTGAACTATTAATCCTTTTTACAATATGTATCCTCATTGACTAGTAGTGATCGGTAACAAGTTTTACAAGATTTTAAAGCAGCAGACTAAGCACCATCTTACATCTTAGTAGTATCCCAGCTGATAACTAAAGCCTTCTAATTAAATTGGGAGGGAGTATTATGCACTCTACCTTGCTTCCCTACTGTAGGGGAGATTGACTTAATTTCAAGAAGAGTGAGTTTTTCTTGGTTCAGATAATGGTTCTCTGAATCATGTGGATTTGATTGAGTGATTAGCTTTTTGTACATTAATAGATTAGGACCCTCTCTGATTAATAGAAGACTTTATTTTTAAGATAGAGCTTCTAGTATAAAAAGACTCACTTCATCCTTGAGGGAAGATGCTAAGCTGTCTGGCGAGAAACCTGTGACCTAGTTTGAACAGAAGTTGAAGGTGGGTCTATCAGTAGAATTTTTGGAGTTTTTGCTTTTGACTTTTGCCATTCTAGCTTTGGGTCAATTTGAACTATCCCTGTTTCCTGGGTTTCTTCTCCATCAAATGATGAAATGGCAAGGGACCCTAACTAGTCCCTCATCTTCTTTGTTGGCAGTTGGAAAAATCAATCTTCTAGTGAATAAAGGAAAAATAAGAAATCTGTTCATCCATTTCTCTCTCTCTCTGATAGGAGTTGAGAAATCCACATGGCACTGTGACTAGGCAAGTCTTATTGGGTCCTAAAAAAGAACTGAATGTCAGCGTATCTGGGAGTATCTTATATAAATTTTAGCTCATTGTCAAGGAATATGTATTTATTATATAGGAGCCATTTTATAGCATTATATGTTTGTTAATGAGTTAATAGTTTCCTCTGTCCATGAAGCTCTATTATGTTTATTACTGATTGATCTTTGTGCTAAATGTCTCTTGAATTGTGTATTTTTCTGTAGATTTCAACTTTTCAGACACTCTTTGTCCCCTGACTAGAATTCCCTGAAGCCCAACAGATGTCAGGTGTAGCAGACTCATTAACATTATATTATGGGTGAATGGAACTGCCTAAAATATTTTTTTTTAGGTTTTTGCAAAGCAAATGGGGTTAAATGTCTTGCCCAAGGCCACACAGCTAGGTAATTATTGTCTGAGACCGAATTTGAACCCAGGTATTCCTGACTCCAAGGCCTGTGCTTTATCCACTATGCCACCTAGCCGCCCCATGCCTAAGATATTTTTAAAAGTTCAATATCATCCTTTTACAGGGTACATATTGAAATGTCCACAATGTGCAAGAAATATATTCTCAGTCCTTCTTTTATATTTTGAAATTTTGTGACAAACATAAAGTAATTCAATGTGAAATTCTCAGTTGTAAAAAAACAGGAAGCATATATATATATGTATATATACATATACATATACATATACATATATATATATATATATATATATATATATATATATATATATATATATATATTATGCTATGGAAAATGATGAGGGGAGTGGTTTCAGAAAAGCCTGACAAGACTTACATGATCTGATGCCAAGTGAAGTGGGAAGAAACAGAAGATTATTGTGCAAGTAACATCAATGTTGATGTGATCAACTTTAAAAGACTTTGCTACTCTGATCAATACAATGACCCAAGGCAATTCTAAAGAACTCATGATGAAAAAGGGTATCCACTTTCAGAGAGAGAATTGATTAACTGTGAGTGCAAAATGAAATATAATTTTTCTTTTTTTTGTGGAAATATGTTTTGCATGATTTCATATATATAATTGATATTATACTGTTTGTATTCTCAGCTGTTGCAAGAAGGATGAGAAGGAAGGAGAGAATCTGGAACTCAAGATTTAAAAAGAAATAAATGTTAGAAATAAATAATTTTTTTTAAAAAGAACAAGATAGCAAAGTTAAAGTAAAATGAATTCATTGATCATCTTGTAAAAGAAACCTCAAAAGGAAAAGTCTCAGGAATGTCATAGCCATCATTCAGAGCTCCCTTGTCAAAGAAAAAACAGTGAAAGCATCTAGAAAGAAGTACTTCAAATACCTAGGAACTTACATCAAGATCATAATATACCTGGCAGTTTTTGTTATAAATTAGGGGAGATATTTTAATACAGTATTCAAGAAGTAGAAGTTTGTACCCAAGAATAAAGCTCGGTATAATTGTACAGGGGGAGAAAATGAACTTTAATTATTCAAGATTTCCTGATGAAAAGATCACAACGGAGTAGAAATGTTAGGGGTGAAAGGGATAGATATTGCAATTTCTTATAATTAGGGTATAAGAGGGGTGGCTAGGTGGTGAAGTGGATAGAGCACTGGCCCTGGAGTCAGGAGTATCTGAGTTCAAATCCACCTCAGGCACTTAATAATTACCTAACTGTGTGGCCTTGGGTAAGCCACTTAACTCTATTTGCCTTGCAAAAACCTAAAAAAAATAATAATTAGGGTATAAGAGAAGTACAACTATAAAAAAGTGTGAAAGAGCAGTGAACTTCACTCATAAGGAAACAAGCTGAGATGGAGGGCTAATACTGGGAGGGAATAGTCACTCTCCCATCTTGAAGGTAGGATTAAAAGTGGGAAGGGGGGACAAAGCTAGAATCTAAGGAGATACCTTATATTACTTCTTAGATATTTGGAATGACTAAACTGTGGTATATGAATGTAATGGGATATTCTTACTCTGTAAGAAGTGTATTGCTACTTACAGAGTATCTTGGATAGAAGTAGCTAAAAAAGACTGAAGTAAGCAGTACCATAGGACAACAACATTGTACAGAAAAACCACTTTGAAATTTAAGAATTCTGACCAACTACATCTCTAGAGGATTTATAATAAAGTGTATTACTCCACTCCTCCAAAAGAGGTGAGGGATACAAAGTAGTGTGATATAGTTTTTGACATGGCATCTGCATGATTCATTTTTATTTTATTCTGCTTAGTTATTGCAAAAATCTTTTTTTCCACTTTCAGTTTTTAATTGGGGATGGTCAGGGATCAGAGAAGTTGGCAATATTGGTGAAAAATAAAAAAATGCCCTTTGTCTTGTTTTTTAATGCACAAAAACAATCAGATAGACGCTCAGATGGAAGTATAGACAAGCAGGATATTTATTAAACTAATATGCACAATTTACTTTATCCTTTAAAAAAACTAAGCAATATGTAATAGAATTTATAATTTCATATAGAATCTCCTTTTTGTGTTTAGCTTAGTATGAAGAAATGCCCCTTTTCTATTTTAAGTTCAGAAAAAAAAAACTTACTTTTTCAAAAAAGTAAAACAGTCATAAAATTTATCTATCATTAGATTGTTTAAGAAATAATAACAGAATTGTTGAAAGTAAACCAATAGGGCGGCTAGGTGGCACAGTAGATAAAGCACTGGCCCTGGAGTCAGGAGTACCTGGGTTCAAATCCCGTCTCAGACACTTAATAATTACCTACCTGTGTGGCCTTGGGCAAACCACTTAACCCTATTTGCCTTGAAAAAACCTAAAAAAAAAGAAAGTAAACCAGTAAAAAAGTTGAAAATAAACCAGAAAAAGCAATGACATGAAATGTTTAAGAGAATTTACAGCAGTCTACAACAAAAGCCCCTGTTCTGACATTCTCTGGATTTCTTTCTTATCATTGCTTTTTTGAAACTTCTATTTCTATAAGTACTTTCACCTTAGATAATCCAACCCATTATGTAAACATGTCCACAAATCACTAAAAATTTAATAGTAATCATTTTTCAGATGAAAGATTATGTTGTTCTAAAGGTCACTTCCCTACCCATTAATCAGGAGGTGAAACATTGTGTATGTGCAGGCCAGTTGCAATGCAGCCTTTCCACAGCTTGCATGTGTTATTTGATTAATACTATGGCATACAAGCTCCTTTAGTGCAAGTTATTGATTCAAAGAATTCCAATGATATGACCATTCTCTGTTTACCTGAATAAAAATTTTTAAACATGTACAGAAATCGGTCTAGACTTAAGATGACTCTTTGAATTCACAGCTACTCCACATGATTTCCTTGATCCCAAGACCACCCCAGGAATGCACCAAATGGTTCCAGAAATTTGGTTCACCTAAATCTAGATTCCTATGAGAACTGAGAAATTTTCCCTTGGGGGAAGGAATGTTGTGTATATCTCTTAAAGAAGGTCTTTAAACCAGGAATGGGAACTTCCAGCCAGCAGACCATATTGATCTGGTGTTGCCAAGGCAACATAAGGCAAGGTGTATCTCCAAATTCAATACATCTAATATCTTTTTAGGGGTGAATTAATTGTTCAATTAAATATACCTTAGGCATGGTGTTATTAAATATTCAAAATGGCCCTTGGCAGAAAAAATGTTCCCCACTCCTGCTCTAGACCAAGAATCATAAGTAAAGGGACTTGGATTAAGCTTGCCCCAAGCAAGGTAGTGTTTACCTTGGCTTCTCAAAGGTATCTCTTAAATTCTGGTATGGCATACAAAGTTGAAAAAGTATTGGTTGTTGAAGGATTGTATTTCTACTCTAGAAAGATCTGTTTAAAAATTCAGATTCTTCACCATAAAATGGTAACTAGATAACTTTTATTTTTGGCCACAGTAACTCATTAAAATTATCAGCTCAAGTACAGAGGGATCATGTTTTATGTCAGTGAAAGAAATACCCACACCAATAAAATCATGAATCGTATTTGTTCTTTGATTTTGACACTTACTCAGGTTGGATTAAGAAATTTATTGCTGTATAAACAGAGCTGTAATAAAACTACTCTGGAAAGAATTTTATAATATATAATGTGTTTAGAGAAAAGCATAAATATTATATTAATAGTCTCTTATTTTATGTCTTGATTTGATTTTTACTTACTCTTCTGTGATGTAGATAACAATTAAAATTTGAATAAGTGGTCCAACAATAAATGATGACAAAATATAAGTCTGTATCTCTTATTATTCAGGTTACTCTCTTGTTTTAAATTAGGCTCCTAGGGATAATCTCTTCTCACCACCAAATCTATGTTCCTATGTCCTATTGATTTTATCTCTGCAATATCCCTTCCATCTGTTCTTTACCGCCTAGTTTACTGTAATCTTGAATCAGCCAATCAACAAGAAATTAATAAGTACCTACTATGTGCTAAATACTCATATATCATTTTATATACTATTGCCAGAATAATCTGATTATATCATTTCACTGCTCAAAAATGCTCAGTGATTTTTCATTACTTATAAAATAAAGTCTAAACTCTTTAATCTGGTCCCAATTTTTCTCTATGATCTGGCTCTATTCCAATCTCATCTAATCTCATGAAAATGTACTATGTTCTAAGCATTCTGTTGGCCATTAGGATTACAAAAAGACAAAACAAAGCAGCCCCTGCCCTCAAGAATTTTATGTTCTATTATGTGCATATAACATTGTCGTTGAGTCATTTTTCAGTTGTTTTTGATTCTTCGTGATAGCATTTAGGGTTATCTAGGCAAAGATACTATAGCAATTTCCATTTCATTCTCCATCTCACAGGTAAGGAAACTGAGACAAGCAGTGTTAAGTGACTTGTCCAGGGTCACACAGCAAGCTAGTATCTGTGCACTCTATCATTTGAGCCACCTAACCACCCCTGCATATAACATACAAACAGATAAATAAATACATGATTATTTGAGAAGAGAAAGAGGAGAATTAGGGAGGGCCTCTGATACGAGATGGTACAATAGTTGAGCAGTGAAGAAAGTTAAGGAAAATAAAAAGAGATGAGGATGAGACTAGAGGGATACTGTGGTTTGTCACAATCTATCCTCCTCCTCCTCCATTCCTCATCTTGTCAACATAGCTATCAAATCAGACTATTGGTCATCCCCTGAATACATTCTGGTGGTTTCTGCTTCCATGGCTTTGCTTATACCATTCCCTAAATGTCTGAAATATCTTTCCTCCTTTCCTTCCCAATTTCCATCTCTGGCTCCTGAAATCCTACCCATCCTTTAAGACTCAGTTAAATTGATACTTTCATTATAAAGATATCCATTTATATTAATGTATATAAATGCTACTTTGTATACATTTCTCTAATTTAGAATTATCTAAGTCATCTTTCTCTGCACAAGTGTGAGCATTTCTTCTTAGAAAAAAAATGTTAGATCCTAGTTGCCTACTAAAATTCATAAAAGAGTGAATTTCTTAATTTAGCATTTAAACCCCTCAATACTACTCTTTTAGCCTCCTTTCCTGACCATTTTGTTCATCCTATGTTCTAGACAAATAATCTCAATTTTTCTTACGCTTCTGTGTATTTTGCTCATACTGTGCTGTCAATATGTAGATTGGATTTCTGGTCTATGACCTCTTATTTTAGTCTTGTCCAACTCTTCATGACCCCATTTGGGGTTTTCTTGATAGAGATATTGTAATGGTTTACTGTTTCTTTCTCTAGCTCATTTTACAGATGAGGAAACTGAGGCAAACATGGTTAAATGACTTGCCCAGGGTCACCCAGCTAGCAATCAAGAATAGAGTCTTCGTGACTCTAGGTTCAGCCTTCTATTCACTACACCACTTAGCTGTCACTGAATATTATTTATATACTTTAAAGCTCAGTCCAGAAATCTCCTTCTCTATAAAGCTTTCCCTGATCCCCACCCCTCAACTTTCCATGCTGTTCTATACAATCTCTCCTATGTGTCATATTTATCATTAAATTTCTCCCACATGCATAGCAAGGAACATTTCACTTAATAAATGCTTAACATTTGTTGAATGATTGAATTAATCAAGTTTTTGTTAGGTATCTTTTATATATATAAGGGGCAGATAGGTGGCACCGTAGATAGAGTGCAGTTCCTAGAGACAGGAAGATTAATCTGAGTTCAAATCTGCTCTTCAACACTTACTTACTTTGTGACCCTAGACCAGTCACTTAACCTCCATATGCCTTAATCCACTAAAGAAGGAAATAGTAAACCATTCCTGTATTCTTGCCAAGAAAACTCCATGGGCAGTATTTATATGCTATGGTCCATGGGGTCACAAAGAGTCAGACACAACTGAATGACTGAACAATATCAACTGTATATAATATTTTAAACAAAGTATAAAGCATATAAAAGACATGTAAGAAAATTGGAAAATTCATCTTTTGTTGCTCTCAAAGAGTGAGCTTAGCTCCCAAGGATGGCTATAGATGAGAATCAGGCAAAGAATGATAGACTAGCTGAAGCTCTTTATAGTTATTTCAAACACATTACAGTTGTATATATTAGAAATTCTTTCCATCCACTTTTAGCCCAGTACTGTTAACACAGCAGTAACTTTCATAATCTTGACTAATTCTTGGGCAGGAGTCTACATCAGCCAGTAAAAGTTGACTCAACTTCATGATCATAATGTAAGTAAAAGTAATAACACAGTGGTTTGTTCTATGATTTTTCTAATTTAGCTCTGAATTTGGTTCACTTATCATGGTTTTCAATTAAAAGATAAATATGGTAAGTTACTCAAATAGATGTAACCATTCTTTCCTCACTCCAGTAACCTAGTCTTTATGGAACTTAGAAAGTTTGAGTAACCAACTTAAGGTGTTCAGGTCTCAGGCTTCCCCCACCCATTTCAGTTTTACTCCTTTGGGACACTTGTCCTCTGACCCTAGGTCTCCTTTTCCCTGAAGGAAGATTAACTCTGAACAAATATCCAAAAGAAAGTAGAATTTGAATTTCTTCTGTGAAATTGGTCTGGTCTTTGCTGACCTCTTTTTTTGGTGTTAGCAACAAATCTGTTGGGGGAGGTTAGCTGGCTCAGTAGATGGAATGCTGGGCCTGGATTTCAATTCTGACTTTAGTATGTATTGTATACCTTGAAGATGAAACATTCTTCAATGTTGGTATTTGGATATTTGAGGCTATTTATTAGACAATTTGGTGACTCTGAAAGTACAGTGGGGCAGTTATGAGTATCTACCCATCAAGTAATGATCACCAGATTTGTATGATCCTGAACAAGTCATTTTACCTTGTTTGTGTCAGTTTTCTTGTCTGTAAAATGAGCTGGAGAAGGAAAAGGCAACCCACTCCAATGTCTGTGCCAAGAAAATCCGAACTAGGATCATGTAGAGTTGAACATGATTAAAACTCAATCACAGCAACAAACCCATTCCTGGGTAAGCTTCTTTGAAAGCATTGGGACCAACTTTCATGTACTTTAATTGTCTGTATGACCTAACCTCTATTTCACTGATTTCCCTTCTCCCCCATTTACTATTCACTAATTGATCTGATAAATTGTCACTAAGTCCCTAAGAACACTATGACTAGTCTGGTGTGATTCTTGTATTCCATAGGCACTGCAATTTTAATCACTGCTTCTTGAAGTAATTTCTCCAACCCTGGCACAAACCTGAAGTTCTTTACTCAATAGGTAGTTAGGTTTTTGTAATAACTGTCCCCACCCCTGTACTTTCAGGGCGACCAAATTGGCTATTCAATAGTCACAAACATCCAAGGACCAACATTGAAGAATGTTCCATCTTCAAAGTGTATAGGATATCAAAAGTAGTTCCTTTTGGGTTCTCTAATAAGAGGCCAGATTTTCCTTCATCTGTTTCTTACTATTTCCTTCAACATCTCTGTGGAATTTTTCTAGATGTGGTCAATGGTCTTCCTGTCCATATAAATAAACACTCTGCCTGGAATCACATTTGTCAATAGCAGTCATCTTAGGATGCCTTCCTTGTCATCAGGTGGATGGCATCCCATTTCCTTCTATGAAGAACTTCAACTTGCTTAGTAACTTCTTGCCATAAATACAAGCTTTAGTAACTAGTCTTCAGATAATTCTCATTTTTTTCCCAGGTATTTCTCTAGGCACTTAGAAAAATTAATGATTTTTAGCTATTTACATAAAGCAGGAATACAATGTCTACTTTCCTGAATGTATTTATTCCCTGGTAGATTCCAATTCCCTCTAGACCTCAATAAAAAGCATATAGTATCACATCTTTTCAGTGATAATTTTTTCATAATCCATAGTCTTTCTCCAAATCTGATCCCATTATTCTGCATTACGAGATGTTGTTTTATATTATACTTATTTGCGTATATGTCATATATCTTGATATAAGACTATAGGCTCTACATGGAAAGGGACTGTATTGTATCTAAACTTTGTATCACAAACAATGCCTCAAAGAGGATTTTTATGCATAGTTAGTGCATAATGATTCAAACGGAATTGAAATTTTGTAAAATCATTAAGAGGATCCAAAAAGTTGATCAGCTGACAAAAAGCAAGGAAAAGATATTTGATATAGTCCACATTTTGGAGTTGTATTTCTCATTTTCCTAATGCAGTTATACTCTATTCAACCTCCCAGTCTTTATTGTTACTATAATACAAACACTTAGCATAAGAGTTAAATTCATATTAAAGGAATCTCAACTGTTCTTTGCCAGTAATAAAATACAATTAACTAGATATTTTGTAACTGCCACTAAGACAAACACAAATGGAAGGATATTCAAAAGAACCCTTTTATACTAAAGAGGTTTTTTTGTTAAAAACTAATTTTCCTGGGGGGTGAAGCCAAGATAGCTAAGTGTAGGCAGGAAATCCCAGAAGTTCGCCCCTAGACTACTCCAAAGGCCTTTAAATTATGACTCTAACCAAATACTTGAGTAGTGGAATTTACAGAAAGACTGTTCAAAACAATTTTCCAACCCAGGACAACTTGGAAGACCCATGGGAAGGGTCTATTCCACCAGGGTTAGAAAGAATTGCAGGGCAGCCCAGGCCATGCTCCAGCCATCCAGGAACAGCCTACAGGGTGCCTGGGTCCATGGCAGTAGGGGCAGTTTCCAGACCTCTCAGCCCAGGTATTGCCAAGGACAACTTGGAAAGATGAGGAAAAACTCTGGTGACCTAGGTGACCATAGAGCCAACGCCAGGGCAGACCTTAGGGCAGCCCCTGGTCTAGAAACCTGGGGAGTTCCCAGCAACTGCTTCCAGAGCACTCAGCCCATGAATTGATCAGGTCTGACTGCATCTGTCTCTCTGCTATTCCTGGGGCAGGACCCTGTTGCGTTGCCCATACTCAGATCTAGTTCACAGTCTAGGGGCCCCATACTACCATAGCAAAGCAGGGACTCTCCTCACAGCTCCAGGGCAGAGAGGTGCTTATGGTCATCCATAGACCAGGAGAACAGTTAGAGCTTCCCATAAGACCTTTAAGGAATTGAGGTCCCTGGTGGGGGGGGGGGGGTTATCACTGAAAACAGCTACAAAAACCCTCAAAAGTTTGGGAAATTACCTCCTCTACTCTGGAAGCAGAGCTCAACCTTAACAAAGGTTAAAATCAAGTCATAGGCTGGGGAAATGAGCAATCAACAGAAGTAAAAGAATCTGACCATAGACAATTACTGTGGTCCCATGAAGAATCAAAATACACACTCAGTAGATGACTAAGTCAAAGCTTCTGTAACCAAAGCCTCCAAGAAAAATACAAATTGGTCTCCGGCTATGGGAGAGATCAAAAAAGAATTTGAAAATCAAGTGATGGTGATAGATGAAAATAGAGAAATGAAAATGATATGGGAAAAGTATGAAAACCAAGTCAGCAGCTTGGTGAAGGAGATAAAAAAATACTGAAGAAAATATGTTGAAAATGAGTTTAGGTCAAATGGAAAAAAAAAACAGTTCAAAAAGCCAATGAGGGGGTGGCTAGATGGCACAGTGGATAGATCACCAGCCCTGGAGTCAGGAGCACCTGAGTTCAAATTTGGCCTCAGACACTAATAATTATCTAGCTGTGTGACCTTGGGCAAGTTACTTAACTCCATTACCTTGCAAAAACAAAACAAAAAAAATCAATGAGGAGAAGAATGCTTTAAAAAGCATAATTGGTCAGATGGAAAAGGAGATATAAAAAAAAGCTTTCTGAAGAAAATAATTCCTTCAAATGTAGAATGGAACTATTTGAAGCTAATGACTTTGTGAGAAATCAAGAAACAATATGACAAAACCAAAAGAATGAAAAACTAGAAGAAAATATGAAATACCTCATTGGAAAAACAACTCTCTTGGAAAATAGATTCAGGAGATATAATTTACAAATTATTACACTACCTGAAAGGCATGACCAGGAAAAGAGCCTAGACTTCATTTTACAAGAAATTCTCCAGGAAAACTACCCTGTCCTAGAAGGAGAGGGTAAAAACAGAAATTTTGGGAATCTACTGATCACCTGATGACAGAGATCCCCAAATGAAGTCTAGGAATATTTTTTTAGGTTTTTGCAAGGCAAATGTGGTTAAGTGGCTTGCCCAAAGCCACACAGCTAGGTAATTATTAAGTGTCTGAGAACAGATTTGAACCCAGGTACTCCTGACTCCAGGGCTGGTGCTTTATCCACTGCACCACCTAGCTCCAGGAATATTTTAGCCAGGTTCTGGAACTCCCGAGTCAAGGAGAAAATATTTACAGGTAGTCAGAAAGAAACAATTCAAATTTTGTGAAGCTACAATCAGGATTACACAGTATTTATCAGTATAGGGTTTGTAATATGATATTCTCTAGTGAAAATCTCTTGGATTGCAGTCAAGAATCAATTACCCAGAAAACATGAGCATCCTCTTTCAGGGAAAAGATGAATGTGCAATGAAATAGGGGACTTTCAAATTTTCCTGATGAAATGACCAGAACTGAGCAGAAAGGTTGATCTTCAAGTACAGGACTCAGGTGAAGCATGGAGAGGATGGATGGGAAGGGCAAATTATGATGGATTTAATGATGTTGAATTGCTTGATTTCCTGCAAGGGAAGATGATACTGATAAATCATATAAACTTCCTCATTTATTAGGGCAGTTAGAAAGAGCATATATAGTCAAGGCACAGAGGGAGTTGAATATGAAGGTATAATATAGTATAAAGAAAGATTAATGGGCAAGAAAGGAAGGTACTGGAGAAAAAAGGAAAGAAAAAGTAGAATAGGCTAAGTATTTCATATAAAAGAGTGGAGAAAAAGCTTTTGTAAAGGAGTAAGGGTGAAAGATGAGGGGGAATTGAGTGAGCTTTCATTGTTACAGGAAGTGGCTCAGAGAGGAAAGTGATAGGAGAAAGGGGACAGGAGGAGAAATGTTGAGTCCCACTTCTGGACTCCCTCAATCTTCCCCAGGTCAGCATTGGAAGGGTGGGAGACAAGGACGATAAAGATCTCCAAGTGCTCCATTTATTTACCAGAATACAAGTGCTTAAATTTCCTTTCCAGATCCTAATTCATTCCCACTTCCATGGCACTTAGTAAAACAAGGTTCTGATGCTCAAAGACCAGGTGATGATAATTTACAGTATTCTCACACACAACAATCCCTAATGGAGGATGCTGGGATGTGGGTGACAGAAGAGAGGGAAGATCGTAGAAGAAAGTAGTCAGATACAATGCACAGTTTTTATTAATTTTTTATTTAAGTGACTTGCCCAAGGCCACCCAGCTAGGCAACTATTGTCTGAGGCCAAATTTGTACTCAAGTCCTCCTGACTCCAGGGTCAGTGCTCTATCCACTGCACCACTGAACTGCCCCTACAATACACTTTTGAAAAGCTAAAGGGTAAAAGGAGAAAAAGAGAGAGAGAGAGAGAATAGTATAAATGGAGGTGGGGAGGAATTGGATGGAGGGAAACACAGTCAGCAATAGCAGTTGTAGGAAAAAATATTGAAGCAATTTCTCTGATGGACTGATGATAAAAAATGAGATCCTTCCCAGAGACAGAACTGATGGTTTCTGAATACAATACACACTGAAGCACACTTTTTTTTTCTCATGTTATATTTCTTGATGTTTGTCTATCTTTGTGGGAGGGAGTATATTTACTTTTACAGCAAGACTATTGCAGCAATGTGAAAAATAAATAAACAAATATTAAAATAAAAGAATAGGTAATATTGAAAAAAACTAATTTTCCTACCCCAGATCTATTTAGTAACTTTCTACAGTTTAGACCTAACCACGTGCCCCTTCATAACAATTCGATAAATTCCTAAGGCACCTTATTATCTTGAGAATCATATATTAAAAGCTTTGTGTATTTTTTATAGTTCTTTAAAAAAGGCTCCCTACCTTTTCCAAGTTTCTTACATCTTATTTTCCCTTTTTCCCCCTCAAAAATTCCTCTGGGAATTTTCACTAGCTTTTCCATGTCTGGAATACTCTCTTTCCTCATTTCTTCCTTCCTCATCAAGCTTTCCTGACTTCCTTCATGGCCCAATTAAACTTTCATCTTCTGCAAGAAATTTCTCTAAATACAGACCCCCCCCTTCCCCCAAGCTGTTCTTATCTCTTGTCTGTATATAGTTGCTTGTGTATTGTCTCCCTCCTTAGACTGTGAAGTCCTTTAAAGCCAAAACTGTTTTTATCTTTTTTTTATATTATCAATACTTACTGGAATGTTTAATAAATACTTATTGATTTGACAGTATTGTTAGTAATATAACAGCCTATAAAATGTGCTTAGTTACTAGATAAGAAATGGATTCAGTTCCTTTTTGTGGTAACATAGTAAAGACAATAAATGCTTGATGAAACTTAAATTTTTTAAAAATTTGGATTTTCTATTATATTCAATAATTGGGAGTGGGAGAAGGGGCAGGTCTTATAGATTTAACTTGGACAAACCCAGCAAAAGCTGGAACTTATACTTCAGTATAGTCAGTCACATGGAAGGCTTTAGTGAAATATATATATATATATATATATATATATATATATATATATATATATATATATATATATATAAAGCCATGTGTCCCCTCAGCATTGGAGGATAGTAGAAATGTCAGTCTCACCCAGGATGCTTTCTTAATGATAGAAATAGGTTAAGAGGTCTGAGAGTAATGTAGGAGGAAGGAACAAAAAGTGATGTGGCCTCCAGGAGAATGGAGGAGGCTCAGAGCAACTGAATCTCATTCTGGTCTCATTTCCCAAAGGCAGGGAAACTTTCAGGAAAGTCCAGATGGAGTAGGATTGCCTCCAGTTCATGTTCTAGGTCAGGGAAGCAGTGGGGAGAAGTATATGTAGCAGGGGGATCACATAAAACTTTCCGGATAGAGGTGGAAGAAAAGATTTGCCCCCCTCAAGACAAGGAAGCATTTGAGAGCAGTCTGAGATTTTACTGAGGGTATGATAGAGGAAAGTTCCTTACGATTATGAGTTGTGATGGGTAGTTTGGTGGGCCATAAGATCCTCCAAATCTTATCAACAATGGGCAAATGGAGAAAAACATAAGGAACCCATAGGTGAAGTTGCCATAGTGATCCCTCTACCCTCACTAGCAAAGAGAAGATGATGTGTATGATGAAGGGTCCCTATCTCTTGTGGCAGTGAAGTTACCAATGAGTTAATGTTGGTTCAGATAAATAAGAGCAATATGACACAGTGGCTCTGTGGTAGTTTTATTCCCAATCCCAATTGCTTTTCCTAGAATTTTTTTCCTTGGAAATTTTTTTCCAATTTTTCTCTTTTTTCCTTCATTTTTGATGGGAAGGGATTGAGCTGTGTTTCTGAATCAGTTTTTCTTTCCACTCCACTATCATACTGGAGATCCCTTTTCTAGATCTTAATTATTTTTATTGCTAAGATAAAACTGGATGCCAAGAGAAACTCAGTCTATGAAATTCATACCATTTTCTCAGCTAGTTAGATTTATTATTTGTTTGTTCTACTCTGACTGAGCCAGTAAAGTTCTAACTGTGTTAGCTCTATCAATCCAGGAGTTTTACTTGACATTTGAATTTGAGCTACAGAAAGAATCCTTTCTCACCAAATATTTGGTTGAAAAGGCTGTTTATTAGCACCTGTACACTTTTCCCACAGTCATTCTAGCCCACATTAACAAGTATATTGTCTGGTTCTGGTAAGAGGTGTTGATCTTTTGTGAAGTAAATGCTCAGTTGGGTAGTTGGTAGACGCAATATTCAGTGTTAGAATTTAGTCTGGAATCCATCAAGGACTCTGCTCTTGATATGTAGCTGCCCAAAGGCAGCCCAGGGGAAAAATTAGTTAAGGCTTGGGTTTGGCTCAAGTCTGAGGTTTCCCTCAAAGTGAGGTCAAGGATGGGAATAGAGAGGTACTAAATATATAATGCAAATCAATTGTAGAGCACACATTTATTTCCTCAACACAAAAGAACTTCTTAACCTAAGGGAATCACAAAAACACATTAATAATGACTTAAACAAGCAGCAATAATAACTCATCAATACTTAACCTCTTCTAGGAAACTGATGCTTAAAATATCAAAACATAAAATATTTTTTGCAAGACTACTGAATTGACATTTTATCTTCATTTTTCTTCTATATTATTGAAATACATTTCTCCAGGCCTATGTTTTCTGGCAAACTTGACCAAGTTTCAAACTCATTCTTCTTGCCAGTGCTTATCTACTTCAAAAGGAACTGAAATAATTTTGGATGGTTCCTCCCAAAGTATAGTCAGTACTAAGAGCCAGGGGATTCCCACTTTTCATACTCAAAAGATTGGCTTCAAGATGTATTCATACTGGGATAGCTAGGGGGCACATTGATAGAACACCAGCCCTGGAGTCAGGAGTGACTGAGTTCAAATTCAGCCTCAGACATTTAATAATTACCTAGCTGTGTGGCCTTGGGCAAGCCACTTAACCCCACTGCCTTGCAAAAACTAAAAAAAAATGTATTTGTACTTCTCAGGATTGCCACTCAGTCAAATATTCTCATGAAACTTAAAGAAGTTACGTATTTGAAGTTATCATATTATTGCGATGGAAAAAGGACAGCCCCACCTTAATCTCACATGGGAGAGGTTTGAAGACAACTAACACATTAGGACGATGGAGGAAAAGATATAGACAAAAGCTGGGGTCACTCACTTTAAATGTATTTTGATGCTGTAGAAAGATAATTTTGATACCACTACCCAATGTAATCAGTATTTATTTACTCAGTTCATTGTGATTTAATGGTATCAGTGATTGTTAGGTATGAGAGAATAAAGTTTGATTTACTTATTTCTTTTAGATTAAGAGTTTATGTAGGTTAGAATTAATTAGCCCATTATATATTGATGATTATATTACTCATTTTGGGTTAGCAATAGATTTATATTTTGTTAATTAGGTCTATATTGTGTTAGAGACTGTATTAGAGCCACACTTCCATTCCCATTTATATGAGTGTATTAGTTGTCTTGTTACAAATGTGTGTTTTACATTTTTTGCCCTAGAATATTGCTAGCAGGTGGGAAGCTCCTACTGAGATGGTTTGTGGAGGCTCAAGAATGCTGCTGACAAAATAACTAAGATTGATGAACATCTTTCTTGGTCAAATATGGGATGAATTTCCTCCATTTCTCTGCCTTAGCCAATCATTTCTAGATCTAACTAAACATGAGTTACACCATCTCATTCTATTTTCTCTCTCACTGTCCATATAAAAGTCAGAATCTAAGCAAAGGGATCCTTGACTTTAAGGAAGGTTTTGGAAACAATTGCAAAGGGATCACCAGTCTCCCTAGTAAATTGATTGATCATCCTTGGAGTTCTACCTCAGTTGTCTTTTGTTACAGATTGAAAATTTTGTAGTCCATAGTTTTGCAGCCATCAGAGGACCAAGGGTATCAATAGTATAGTGAAGTGATGCTCAGGAACATATATATCATAGAAAAACTGACTACATAGAGTAGAATTGAATTGAAAATGTTTACTATGAAGACTTTATACACTTGACAATTTTCCTTCTCTTCATAACTTCTTGAATGTTCTTGGTTGTTCACTGAGCATGGAGTCAGACCTGGAGTCTGGAAGACCTGAGTTTAAATCCAGTCTCAGACTCTTATTAGCTATATGACCTCAGGCAAGTCTCTTAAACCTTTTTTGCCTCTGTTTCCTCATCTATAAAATGAACTGCAGAAATAAATGGCAAAACTACTCCAGTATCTCTGCCAAGAAAAACCCCCAAATGGGGTCATGAATAGCTGGATACAACTGAATAATATCAGATGTGTATAGTGTACTAAGATAGATATGTGACCTTATTTAAGTCACATAATCACAACATCTTTGACAAGAAAACCACAAAAAGAAGTCACAAAGAGTTGGAAATAACCAAAAAAAAACTGAACAACAAATTTGAATTCTGTATAAGTATTTATGATTTGAATGTGTTGTAAATAATAAAGTCAGATTTTATTTCTGATTCTATTTTATGAGTTAGTTTATTCTATTCACATTTATTGCTGTGATAATTAGGTTTGTTTCTCTGCATCAATCCTGGTTTTATTTCTTTATTCTATGTCCACAAAAGATAAAGGGAAAGAAATATAATATATTGGCACTAGTTCTCACTAGTAAAAGCGGTCTACTTTCCTTAGACCAGAGAAACAACTTTAAGCTTTGCCCCTTTCTTCAAATTTTTCCCTTTCTCAATTCTCTCCTAATTGAAACTCGCTAATCGCAATTGATTTTTCTTGTATATCTTCCCCCCCCCCAAATTCATTCTCTTTCAGACCTCCAATCCTTTCTTTTCCTGTTTTAGTCCAGTTCAATTCCAGTTACCTTATTATGTTTTTACACTATTCCTTAGTAACCTTCATTTGTCAAGAGCAGGTAAGTTAAATCCACAGACAATAGAGTACCAAGGAAAAGAGGATGATCAACAGTGATAAAGTCTCTAGAAAGGTCAAGTAGAATGAGGACTGAGGAAAGACCATTGGATTTGGCAGTTAAAAGATTATGTGTAGGGGTGGCTAAGTGCGCAGTGGATAGAGTACTGGCTTTGGAGTCAGGAGTACCTAAGTTCAAATCCAGCCTCAGACACTTAATAATTACCTAGCTGTGTGGCCTTGGGCAAGCCACTTAACCCCATTGCCTTAGAAAATCTGAAAAAAAAGATTATGAGTAACTTTAGGAAGAGCAGTTTTGGTGAAATGATAAAGTTAGGAGCTAGAGTTTTTAAGAAGTTTAAGAGTGAGAAGAAAGTGGAGGCATAATGTTGTAGATATCCTTTATGAGTTTAGCCACAAAGGATAAGAAGAGATATAGGATTACAAAGGGGAAAGAAGGATCATGTGAATGTTTTTGAGAATGGGAGGACATGGCCATGTTTCTAGATGGTAGGGAAGGAGTCAGTAGAAAGGGAAAGATTGAGGTTAAATAACAAATTAGGGATAACAGAGGGACAATCTGTTGGAGCAGATAGGATGGAATGGTCTCACTTGAACAAATAGAGGAGCTAGCCATGGGAAGGAGTAAGGTCACTTTATCATGTAAAATAAGAGAGGCAGAAGGTCTCAGTGATAGGAAGTGAGGAAGAAGAAAGAAGAGAGATTTTTTTTTTGTGAATGTCTAATTTTTTTTTCTAAAATATGTGGCAAGACTCTTAGGTGAGCCTTGAGGCTCCTGAGAGGGTGGGAGAAAGGCTGACAATGAGAGGCTTGAGGAATTGGAGTTTATGATGTTGATGAAGAGTAAAGTTTGGCAAAGGAAGACAGAGGGAGAGGTAAAGTCAACAGAATTCTGGAACATGGAATTGTTGCATTCATAGGTGATAGCAAGATTAAGGATATGATCATCTTTGTGTATGGTCAAAGTGATATAGAGATGTGTGTGGGCTGAAGAACTGAGTAGTTATAATGTTTGAGAGGTTATATATATATATGTATATATATATATATATATATATTATACATACATATGCTGAATTCCACAAGTATGAAGAAATAGTTGGGGAGAAGAGAAAAATTGTGAATCTGGTATCTAACTCATTTAAGTAGAAAGGGACTCCTATCAGCATAATTGACCTTAAAATTAATAACAAAACTAACAGAAATTATATAATTATCTCAATAGATGCAGGAAAAAGTCTGACAAAATACAGCACTATTAAAAGAGAAGAGAATATATGAATAAATGGAGTCTGCCATAAAATGATAAGTACTATTTATCTAAAACCATCAGCAAGCATTATTTATAATGGGGATAAGCTAGAAGTCTTCCCAGTACAATCAGAGGTGAAGCAAGGATGCCCATTATATCCTCTATTATTTTATATTTACTAGAAATGTTAGCTATTGTGTGAAAAGAAAAGAAATTAAATGAATTCAAATAGGCAATGAGGACACAAAACCATCACTCTCTGCAGATGATATGATGTTATACTTAAAAAAATCCTAGAGAATTAACTAAAAAGCTCCTTGAAATCATTAACAGTTATAGCAAAGTTGCAGAATAAAAAATAAGTCCATATAAATCATCAGCATTTCTATATATTACAATGTCCAGCAGCAAGAGATTGAAAGGGAAATTCCATTTAAAATAACAGTAGACAATATAGAATACTTGGAAATTTATCTGCCAAAACAACATAGAAACTGTGAAAACAATTACAAAACATTTTTCACACAAATAAAATCAGATTTAAATAATTGGACAAATATAAATTGCTAATGGTGGGCTGAGCTGATAAAATATAGTAAAAATTTTAAAAATAAATAATTTTTACCTAAATTAATCTATTTATTCAGTGCCATATCAATTAAACTATCAAATTATTTTAGAAATAGAAAAAATTATTTAATTCACCTGGAAGAACAAAAGTTCAAGAATATGAAGGCAAACATTGAAAAAATGCATAAAGTAGTCTAGATATACAAGATCTTAAACTATAATATAAAGTGATAATCATCAGAAAGATGGTACTGGCTAAGAAATAGAGTGATGGATCAGTGGGAAAGATTAGGTAGAAATTACATTATAGTAAATGACCATAGTAATCTAATACATGATAAAGCCATAAATCCAAGCTTTTGCAACAAAAACTCATTTGAGACAAACCACTAGAAAGAATGAAAAACAGTATGTCAGAAACTAGGTATAGACTAACATCTCACACTGTATACTAAGATATGGTCCAAATGGGTACATGATTTAGATATAGAGAATGATAACAAACAAATTAAGAGAGCATTTAAAAGAGGAGGGAAGAATATAATTTGGAACTCTAAACTTTAAATAAAAATATTAAAAATTGTTTTTTAAAAGAAAGGCCTTGATTTGGAAGACTGTAGACAATAGTTACCAGGAATTTTACTATTTTGGTAAGATTTTCTTTTGTCCTGAATTATTTATCTTTTCAAGTTTTTCCTCAAGAGCTTTAATTTGTTTATTTATATCTTCCTTCATTTCTTTTTTCTTCATTTCTGTTAGTAAGCCTTTCATCTATTCCTTTTTTTTTTTGGCAAGGCAATGGGGTTAAGTGGTTTGCCCAAGGCCACACGGCTAGGTAATTATTAAGTGTCTGAGACTGGATTTGAACCCAGGTACTCTTTACTCCAAGGCCGGTGCTTTATCCACTGCGCCACCTAGCTGCCCCTATCGATTCTTGAAATAATTGTGGTCAATTCATTCTCTTTGAAGGCATTCTACTTAAAATTCTTTCATAATTATTTCTTTTCTTTTATCCCGAGTTTTTTTTAAACCGTAATATTCCTTTCATATTCAGGATTTTCTTTCTTTTTTTTTTTCATTTTTTAAATCTCCCTAGTGAAACTGGTTAGTAAAGTTTCTTCTTCCTAACCCTTGATGTTTCTTTAGAATTTCTCTTGGATCATCAGTTTCTGGAATTGCAAATGACCTCGAGAAGAATCAGGGTGAATCATAAGCCATTTACTTTCCATTTTAGTCCCAGAATCACTCTTAATATTTCCACTTTGTCTTTCCATGTTTCCTTGTTATCCTTCCCTTCCATCTCTCTAACTACCCTTTATGTATTTTTTCCCCATCAGAATGTAAGTTTCTTGAAAAAGACTTTTTTTCTCTTATATATGTATGTGCTTAATATATTACCTAAGTGCTTAATAAATGTGAATTATCCATCCAGTCATCCATCTGTCCATCCATCCAACTATCTGGCTTAGGACCAGATTTTAATGAAAGACAGGTGACCTGTTTTTTATTTTCTTGTTATGGATCAAAGCAGTTATCTAGACCAATCGGCTGGGCTTTTATTGTTATTATTTTTCAAAAGCTTACCTTATTGTAGATTTTATAATTATCTCATTTGTTTGTAGATATTATATTTTAGGCAGAGCAACTTTGTTCTTTATGTAGGCTTCAAGGGAGTTAGATTTAGTTGAAACTTTTCACGTCATCATCTGTACAAGAAATCTCAATAAATGTTAATTAAATTGACTTGATTAAATTCTGTATGTTTGGGATGATTACTTATAACTTATTTGTACCTAGTGTTATTTGGGAGTGAATGTAGGGTGGGTAGCTTAAGGACTGTAGGACAAATCATTATTTATGCCATATTCCCCTCCAATATGGTTAAGTAAAACTGATGACTTTGTTGTTCATGACTAGAGGCATAATATGAATTGAAAGCAAATTATTAACACCAAACTAGATATGTTGTGGACCTGGTACTGAAAGAGAATGAAAGTAAGTCCTAAAACCAGACTCTATTTGAAAATTTTGTTGTGCTGGTTAGATGTGCTTGTGAATTTGATTCCACTTCCCCCAGCCCTTCAAAAAAATGAAATATCTCAGGACTGTGGACTGCCTCACAAAAGAATAGTGGATATTCCCTAAGGGTAAGTAGTCTTCCTAAATTCTTCAGAGGAGTATCAGATGGCAGCAGGAACTCAAGAAAGAGGAAACTTCAGACATTTCAAGTAGTGCCCAACTCTTCATGATCCCATTTGGGCAAAGAGACTAGAGTGGCTTGCAATTCTTTCTCCAGCTCATTTTACAGATGAGGAAACTAAGACAAACAGGATTAAGTGACTTGCCCAGGGTTAGTGTCTTCCTGATTCCGGATCCAGCAGTCAACCTAGTGTGCCACCTAGTTATCCAAAGAAGAAGACTTAGTTGCATATTAAGGAAAAAAATAGCAAGTGGCAGCTTCCAACTGAGTCACAACTATAGGGTTATGAGTTTTCCAGGATTATGAGTATTTTCTTTACCATTGGTAGCAAAGTAATCTGTAAGAAAGTATATTCTTTTAAGCACAAAAGAGGACTTTTCCTCATTATTTTGCTATGAAATTTTATTAGAGGTCTTTGTTTTAGTTAATGTGTCCTTTGATGTGATCTAGAATAAGGGAACCATTGGATGAGGCTCATGAGCTGATAATTTGAATATATATTAACCCAATTTTGTATCTTGATGTCTAGGAGTTAAATGGAAAAACTTTATACTATTAATATTGATACTTTGATACTCAAATTATTGTTTTTTAAATGATTTTTATTATTGAGAAAATCATCAAACAAAATGTTTCCATACACAAAATACAGAAAATATATTTTTACTTGAAATAATCTACTATATATAACATGTTCATTTAGATATACATTAAATTTAAATAAAAATATTTCTAAGGGCTGGATAACAATCTATTACAAAAGACTCCTGCTAATATTTGAGTGCTTTAAATGGCTATTGAGGATTGACTTTGTGATTTTGCATCTATCAGAAGAAACCTGATAATCAACTGACATAACAATTTCTTCTATCCACATTTTCTTAAACAGAGAATACATTGTTGGAAACATTCAATAGATATTTTTGCTTTGTGTTTACTATTTTTGTATTTTAAAGATCTAGATATTTTTTATAAGTTTTCAATTTCTCATTTGAATTTATTAAAAAACATTTAGAGGTAGTGTAAAGAACATCAAATCTGTGAATAATAGTTTCTGTTGAATGCAATTATGTGTCATACAAAATTTTGTTGATGTTAAAATTATCTGATTATATTGATATCTAAATTATTTTTAAGTAGTCCAGATTAGTCAAAGTTATTAAAGTATTTTGGTGGATTGCTTCAAGGTAATATCTGACTAATTCATGGACAACACAAAGAAATGTGACTTGAAACAGAAAATAGAAATGAAGGTCCAATGAATTTTCTGAATTTAGTTCAGAAACTGTAGTAAACCTTCAAATACAAATTCTGGTATACAGAGTTATGATCTGTTAGGAACTTCGATAGTGCTGTTTTAAAACAAATGTCTTTTTTCCCTTAGATTCCTCCAGTTGCCACCGGGTTCCAGTTTCACCTGGTAAGTGACTAGGAAGTTAATGTTATCTCTAGGAGTTGGAATGGGAATTACTATATGCTGACTATGACTTTCTTGTTTTTGTGCTTTTGATAGGAGAGATCCTTGATAATATTCCTCTGAAAGCCCTCTAATGTAATGCTGGAAGTAGGCAATCCTAATATTAATAAATAAATTGTCCATAGAAACTTGTTGAATGGAATCAGTCTATTAAGTTATGCTATTTTGAAAATTTGCTTTGAAAATTACTGATAACGGTTTTTGCCAAAATCCTATTTGAAAACAAATAGGAAAGTTGCCACCTTTCTAAACTGTCTTTGGAATTAGTTATTTTGGGTAATGATTTATTTGCTATATATTTCAATTTAGAGTGTTTTTTCAATTTTAATTTAGCTTCAGACATAAAGTAACTATCCAGATATTACAAGCATTTCAATTATAATTATTTTTAAGTAGGATATTCAAAGTCAAGAAAGCTTTGCTGTCCATCATTATGCATAATAAAGAGCAAAGGATTGCCTAAGAGGATAACAACTTCGAAGTCTTTTTATTCTCCTTTTCCACTTCCCATCATTATATAGAAGGTTAAAAACTATAGACTAGAGAAAATTGTAAGGAGGGTGTTGATAGAGAGCTCTTGATGATTTATTTGAGAATGCTGATTTTTGAATCACATAGTTATAATTTCTGAAGATCGAACTGGGGGACTTTAAAAGCATGAACACCTGAATTGTGTAGAATGTGAATAGGCTCCTTTGGGAGACAAGAGAGCTGCTACCATAGTGGAGATATAGAATTACCTTTTGTCTAGATTGTATTTTTTTTAGGGGTGGGGATATTATGTAGAATTTTCTAATTATAACTTGGAAAGAGACTATAGCAAAGACATGTCTTTGATGAATAAGAAGTGCACATTAAAAAAAAGACCTTTTGGCACTGCTTAGCTAAATGGCTATTCTATGTCAAAAAGTTTGGATGTCTGGATTTTAAGTTTTTTCAACCATAAGATCCTTTTGCTCTTTGTCAAACAAATGGGAAGAAGAAAACCAGAGCAAAAATTCCCCTAGATGGAGCTATTTTAAGCCACTGTTCTTCCCTGTAGTTGCTACATAAAATTTGGTAGTTGCAAGCTTTTCTTGATTTTGAGCTAGTCTTACACCTATATTTGCAGTAAATTGTGCTCATGTGTATGTGTTTTCTGATAAAAATTAACATATTAGTTTGAATTTGGTAAATAATTACTTCGATGTTAGTATCATTAAAGAATAGATCCTTCTGCATTCTGGTTGTAATAACTGAAATAACTAATAGATAAAGAAGAATTTTATAAATATTCATATAAGAATGGTAGACTACATAATACAAACAAGAGAATTTCCTTAGGAACATTTAGATATTATACAACATCTTAGAATATATTGTCATAGGATGTAAATAATCTGAATCAAGCTGTGGTTTGGCATTTTGGTCATCAGTTTAAAAGTTTAAGTTTTCATGAATTTAAAGCTAAGTACAAAATATGTAAAGAAAATCAATTATCAAGGGCTATATCTTCTTAGCCATAGGGAAATTCCCATCATTATTGGTGAAAATTCTGCATCAAGATCATGGGAATAGTCTGACCCTTACTCTTCCTCTTTAACAGACTGTAGAATTTGTTATGCTTAGTTTCATACACTAGTCCTTAGAGACACTAATCCTAGTTTTGTCCCCACCTTCCACATGCTAAAAATAACAAAAGTTGGGGGCAGAGGAGAGGGGGAGAAGGAGAAGCCAGAGGGAATGTGATTATCTTATCATCCTTGTTCTACTATTGATTTATAGGAGACATTTTGTTTTACAGATGCCAAATCATACAAAGGCTATTCTAACTAATGGATAGGGGATTTGTAGCTTCTCTGGAGTATGTAAACTCTTCTCTGGGGGTAAGCTAGGTTTACTTTTGAAAGCTGAGAGATTTCTTTCTTGTGCCACAAGAGTGGTTCTTTTTGACCTTTTAAATTTCATGGCACATCTGTAAGTGTAGTTCTCAATGTTCCCTCGACCCAGAACACAGTCTCTACTTATTTGGAGTATGGTAAATGGTAAATCTGTCTTGGAGGGGAGTTGTGGACAGCAAATTAATATGATGAAAGTTTTGCCTATATTTCCAGTATGCTATTCCTAATATAGTGGAAAGAGCAGAGATCAAAACAGGGTAGGACAAATGAGACTTTGTTTTAGAAAGTGCTAAATTTAGGAACAATGGGAAACCTCCAATGTTTTAAAACTTTTGAGCCAAGAATCATCATGCTATGGTAATGGTAAAGCAAAATGGTGGATCTGAAAACCTATCCTGGCCCTGGTAGACCCTAAAACTCTGCCCTACCACCTCCCCATTGGAAGGGGAACTCAGACTTAAGGCAATGGTTGATGTGAAACTAGAAGCCAGAATTGAAGAACCTATGGGGTAGCCATATTCTAAAATTCAACTGCTTCTAGTAATAATGGGACAGGATATCTCATTGGCATCAGTTGTCATAAGTGGTCACTCCTTCCTGCCTTTGTAAGAGTATTAGTGCTTTCTCTTTGAGGCCAAAGCGATTTAAAAAAATAATAGGAGATGGGTGTTGGAACATAGGAAATAAGTGACAGCATGTGCCCCCCTTCCTTCCTGAGACTGTATATAAATCAACAAGATCCTTACTACTAACAGGATCATCCTCTACCCACAAACATGTGGGAGGAGAACATGTGGGCACACATTGTCTTGACCTGGGCTACATTGGCATCACTTTCATGGCTGCCACCATAACAGACTGCTTCTGTTCATAGATTTTAGAGCAGGAAGAGATTTTGGAGGTCTTTCATTTTCATAAATGGGGAAACAGGGGCCTAGAGAGGTTAAATGATTTGCCCAGGGTCACCTTAGTAGCAAGTCCCAGAGCCAGTATTTAAATTCTAAAAACAACACTTTCCACTGCACCATCCCTCTATGCTCCTGAGCTCTACCAATAGAAGCTGGTTAGCCAGAAAAATTGGTTAAAATAGGAAATTATCAATGATTCTCTTCTCCCCACTCTCTGTCTGCTGTTAAGTGTCCTGAAGTCTTTTCCCCCCCACTCCCCAACTGAATGCATCTTTTCTGCATCTTACCCCAAATATAAAAATTCCTAGTTGTAACTCTGGAAAGTATCAGATTTATAGTCATTGGACCTGGGTTCAGATTCCTGCTATGTTACTACCTATGTGATATTGTATAAGTCATTTACATCTCTGGACCTGGCTTTTCTTAGCTGTAAAATTAAGGGGTAAAATTGGCTGATATCCGAGGGTACTTCTTTTATCTCCAAATTTTACAAATTGAGTTTTTTCTCTTACTGTTCTTTTAAGGATGCTCAAGCAGCAAGTTTCTGGTCTCCTGATGACAGTTTCTACTCTATATTAGGTCTGAATCATGCACTGATTGAGGTTCAAATTATTTTTTTTCCTCCATCTCTTCCACCCCCCTATGCCTGTTTTTCTTACCCCATACTATATCTTCCTTTGAATTCTTCATTCCTGTCATACACACAGGGGAAACTGGAAGGGAGGAAGGAATTCAACTTCAGTCAGTTGACTGACTGGGAGCTGATCCAAGAGCTGGCAACCTTTTTCCCAAAGCAATAAAACAGTACTCCTCCTCCATGCCCCAGGCAATCCTGCATTTCCGAAGTCTTCTATGTACCCTCATCTTTGTTTGTTTTTTCATTTAAGTCCAGCCTACTAAGGAAATGAAAGCTACAGGAACATCAAAGAGGCTGCCTTATAATGGACTGATGACTTTCAACCATTCCTTTAGAGATCCACAATTTAATAGTGCCCATCACATTTGATGATAGCATCAATTTTTTTTTTTTCTGGTTAAGGCACAGGTGAAAGTGTAGTAAAGGAATCTAGTTTAACTAGGAGGAATTATACTTGTATCTAGATGTTATCCTTTTTTTTAAATCAGTCATGAAATAGAAAGGTAGGACTCAATCTAAGTGGAACCTCAGAGGCTGTTTAGTACAATGCAAGCACATGAAGATTAAGGGAATTACTCAATAGCACACTGGCAGTTTCAGTCACAGAATTTGATTCGAGTCTTCCATTGTACTATGTTACCTTTTTTTTAAAAAAAATTATGAATATAGTCCTACATTTTATTACCTGTTTGACCTCAAGAAAGTCATTTCATTTCTCTGCATCTCAACTTTCTTATCAGTAAAAAAAGGAGTTTAGTCTAAATGAACTCTGGGCTCTTTTCCTCAGCTCTACAATGATGATTATAAATTTAAATGAGTTTGAAAAAACTCATATTTTTTTATGCTTTAATTTGACTCAAACACCATCAACTCTATCTTTGGCAACAGATAGTAATACTGATGTTCACCAAAAGACTTTGATCCTCCAGTTTCCCATCAGTTGTTCATCTGATAAATAACTGATTTAATTTATCATGCCAATTATGACACAGATAGATATCACAGAATTTGATAATTGGAAGGGACCTCAGGGATGGCCATCTAGACCCACTAGATGAACTATGAAAGGAATCTCCACCACAACATGACTAACAAGTGGTTATTAAGACTTTATTTGAAGACCTCCAAGAAGGAAGAATCCATTCCTTCTTCAGGCATTTGATTCTTCTACTTTGGAACAGCTCTAATTGGTGGGAAGTTTCCCCACAAAAGGTCTAAATTTGCTCCTTTCAACTTCAATCTAGTGCTCCTATGTCTATCCCCTCAGGTCCACCAGAGCAAGTTGAACACCTCCTCCTCCACATATCAGCCCTTCAGTTCAGAGACACTTATTATCCACCCTCCCCCCAAAGTTATTCTCTCTCTCTCTCTCTCTCTCTCTCTCTCTCTCTCTCTCTCTCTTAGTTTTTGCAAGGCAATGGGGTTAAGTGGCTTGCCCAAGGCCACACAGCTAGGTAATTATTAAGCGTCTGAGGCTGGATTTGAACTCGGGTCCTCCTGACTCCAGGGCTGGTGCTCTATCCACTGTACCACCTAGCCTCCCCCAAAGTTATTCTCTCTTCCAGACTAAAAATGCCCAATGACTTGAACAAATGGGGAAGAACACTGATAGAAAACTGGTATAGGCTTCTGGGGCTATGTCTATTCTAGCTAGAAAAGGAATAGTAAAATTTTTTTGTTTTTGTTTACAAGGTAATGGGATTAAGTGACTTGCCCAAGGTCACACAGCTAGGTAATTAAGTGTCTGAGACTGGATTTGAACTCAGGTCCTCCTGACTCCAGGGCCAGTGTTCTATGCACTGTGCCATTTAGCTTCCCCAAAGGAACAGTAAAACGAAAGACTACCAATGTCTGAAATAATATCCATCACAGGTACTTAATTGATTTCTTCTAATTGATTAAAATATTGAATAAGATTTTTCCAGGAAACAAGTAACTCTGAGGATATAAATTAAGATATTCTTGGTACATTATGTATTCAATCCATGATTGAAAAATAAAGACTGGCAAAAATAATTCCCTTAGAAGAGTGGTTCAAACTTCACTAAGAAAGGGTAACTCTTTCCTAAGGAACTATAGAAATACTAACTTCACTCACCACCCTTAGTCCTAAGACTCCATATCCAATTCTACCCTATGAACTGCAGTAAAGAAGAAAAAGAAATGACATGGAGCTTTTTAGGGGCATCAAAAATTGGATCTCCTTTGGAGTAGCAAGAACTATCTGCCAGGCTACTAAAGACAAAGAGAAACACAATTTTCCTCAAGAAGCAGTGTTGTATAATGGTTAGTGCCCTGGACCTGGAGTAAGGAAAATTTGAGTTTAAATCCCCCCTTCAGACTCTTATTAGCTATGGAATCTCAGGTAATTCAGTTAGGTTTTGGGGGGGCCTCAATTTATTCAATGGTAAAATGAGGAAGGAAGCACCCTTCCTGCTCTATATAATTCTATGCTCCTTCTGACTTTTTGAGACCTATCCCAGATGAAAGAAGGAGATACTGTCCTAACTGGGGAAAGATAGTTTTGTTGCAGGGATTTGGGATTTGTTTCCCATTTTTTGAAGAAAAGATTATGATTCAGTAGGTCAGGATTTTCTGACCTAACATTCTAAACCAAGGTATTAGAAGCCAATATAATTTTCTACATATTCTCTTAAAGGAACATTTTGCTCACATTAATAACTACAGTAAAAAAAATCATATTTAAGGGCAATTTTAATTCATTTTGAGAAAATATCTTCTACCTTTAGGAATATTTAATTTCTTTTACAGTTCAAAATTTTTGGCTATAAAACCCAAATTATAAGACAATGTGAATGGTGATGTCTTTGCTCTGGGTATTATTGTTTATTGATAATATCATGTGTTGCTGTAATGATAGGAGTACAATTTAGTGCACTGACAAAGCTGTAGAAAAAGTAAATTGCTTTTGCAATCCTGGATTATAGTCCAGAATAAGCACCTGATATGGGCCTCAACTTTGTATTGATCCACGGTCACGTTTCAGTTGTATTTTGATTTCCCTCAGGAGTGATAAACTGTACCTTTGGCACGATTAGAGAAGAATTGTTTCTTCTCATGGAATTGTTCCGTCTCATGGAATTGTTCCTTCTCATGGAATTGCGCTTTCTCAGAGAGTTCTGATGAGACAGCTCACTCTTTTGAAGTGTTTGAATAAGTATTGAAGGCTTCTCATCTAGCTCCCTGGCACTACAGCGGGGAGCAGCCACTTTGACTGTATTGCCAAACTTGGAGTAGTCCACAGAATATACACCTTCCTCTTCTGTCACAATAGATACAAAGCGATGACCCCACTGGATCTCCTCAGCAATGTAAGAGGTTCGAGCCTGAGTGGTGATACCAGTAGTTTCAACCACTCCTTCTAAGATAACTATGACCTCTAAGTCTTGGGTGGCTAAGTCAGTGGCTGAGATCTCATACAAGGGGCTACGCTTATCAATTACATGGCAGATGATCAAAGGGGCTACCAGAAAAATATTGTTGCTTTCTATGGGATTGTCGACAGGGATATCAAGTTGGTGAATAGGCACTACTTCTCCTTCAGGGGTGGTTGTTTTCTTGACAACTTGGATTCGTACAGAGGCACTGATGATCATGCTTTTCCTTAAATCACCTACCCGGAACATAAAACAGAGTCGGCCATTTCGTACAGCAATTACTGCATGTCGGCTGAAAATCAGGGTCTCTGCCCGTCTATGAGCCTGAGCTGTTTTCATGAAGATACAACCCAACATGATAGCATTGATAATTAACCCTACAATATTCTGAAGAATCAGAACAGTAATAGCCAAAGGGCACTCTTCAGTCATCATTCTCCCACCAAATCCAATTGTCACTTGAACCTCAATGGAGAAGAGGAAAGCAGAAGTGAAAGATCTGTAAGAAAGAAATGATACACCAGACTAATGTCATTAAGACAAATTTTGAATAGTGAAACAAATAATCAAGTACCCATAAAAACATGAATACAATTAACTTACCAAAGATATGTTGTATTTGAAGAAAAGAATGAAATTAAATATCTCACTTTCCAGAGGCACATTATTTTCCATACCTCTAACTTACTCCAATTATTTCTAGCCATTCAAGGGGCATTTTCTTATTAGGAAATCTTAAATATATTACACCCTTCTTATTGTTACTTATTAGACCCACTAAAAACCATGTCTCATTCGTGAGAAGCAAAAGCAGCTCAAGAAAGCTGTTCTTAAATTCAGAAGTCATTTTAAAAAGTCCTAATGAACAGAACAAATATGATACCAAAATAATTCATTTAAAACTGAACTTTAATATTTAGAGTATTTAAATATATTAATTCACTGTTTTTAAAGCTATTGATTTTCTAAAGCTTGATAAATCATGAACTTTAAATAATAGTCATCAACAAACATTTGTAGCATATATAATTCTTTATATTATATACTGGGCATTTTAGGACTCAGGGAATGCAAATATACCTGACATACTCTCCATGCAAATTTATATAATGAAAAATAAATAATATTTTGTAATTACAGATCATTTTGGAAAATAGGGTACTTTCACATAAAATATTTCATTTTATCTCCAAATTGGTCTAGTAAGCCTGACAAGATTATAGATAAGGAAACTAGGGAGGGAGAAAGGTTGAATGACTTCCCCAAGGTCACTTTTCTAGGCCAGTGATCTTTCTACTGGACGGAACCAGATGTATCTATGACTTTTTTCATTGATACGTCCATATTCAAGAAGTGAATGTTCTCAAGAATAATGTTTTGACTTTTTGTTGTTGATGTCTAATAATAATGATGATGCTGATGATAATTCACATTTATAGAGCACCTTGAAGTTTTCAAAATGCTTTCCTCACAAATGTGAACAGGAACTAATATAAGTATTGTTATCTCTGATCTCAGATGAGGACCTGAAATCTGGAGAGCCAAGGTGACTTATCCACAATCACACAACCATCAGCAATTACAAAGCTATTGAATGTCTCTGGAAGAATTCAATTCCTGCTTCCACTGGCTCATGGAAAAAAGAAGCCTCAATGTGGTCGTCATTCAAAATGGTCCCTCACAAAGAACACAACTGGTAATCTGCATGCTCTAAAGATGATCCAATGGCAACTAGACCAATTATCAAACAAAGCAGCCAAATTGTTTCTCTTTTGTATTGATTGTAGATATCATGAACAAATACATACACTGTTTTGTGTATTAATAATACAAAATATCACAATGTGAAATGCAGATTCTAATTGAGTAGAGACTATCTCATTCCTGGAAAGCTTTTGTTGAATTGATGTATCCCATTGTCCAAACAATGTCAGAAAAATATCCTGCAAAGATTGGTAGGAAAAATCCATTTTTGGTCTCAAATACATAAGTGATTAAAGCAGCAACAAAGCAAACTTGATTAGATCAATTTTTACTGGATGGCTAGGGAGGATGTTTAATATAATAATAATAGCAAGCATTTATATAGCACTTACTGTGTGAACTGTGGTAAGCACTTTACAATATCTCATTTGCCCCACAACAACAATGCAATTATAGCTAGTATTTAAATGTACCATTACTATCTATCAGACACTCTGTTTAAGTCTTTTATAATTATCTCATTCGATCATCACAACTTTGGGAGATAGGTGCTATTACTGTTTTCATTTCACAGATGAAGAAACCAAGGCAAACAAAATTAAGTGGCTCAGGGTCATAAAGACAGTTAAAGGTCTAAGGTCATTTCTGGATTCTCAATGATGTACTTCAGTGTGACTATTATGCTTTATGGACACCTGTGACTCAGTCTAGCTCATTGTTGGCTAGATTCTGCTACTCTTTGTGTTTTTTGATGTTGAGCTCAACTGTACAATTAGTAGAAAGCCTGATGGAATTATAATTTCTTATATTTCCCAAACATAAGAAATGCTTAATTTTAAATCACAGGGATAAAATGCTTTTTGAAAATCCTTATGACTATCCATCAAACAATTAGATTTTGGTTTTCTATTTTTTAGAAAGGCAACAGGACTCATAGTTTCTCAAAATTGAAGCATATAATATCATAGTCATTAATATTTGTGTTTTTACTTTTGTACCAAAAGAGTTTCAATAAAATAATGATCTAGCTATATTTTTTTCCTGTATCCTGAAGTAGAAAAAAATACTGTTAGGAAACAAAAAAAATTGAAAAACACATTTTACAGAATTTGTTAAGGGGTTTTGCAAATAAAAATAAAATGGTTACTCTGGTACTGTCAAACTTTTCAACATACACATGGATCATTTCCCTGCATATCACTTAGCATTCATTCAGAGGACTGAATCAATACAATGAAAAACAGAAATAACTTTTATTTGTCCAGTATAGTAAAACACTGCACTTTATTTTCTTTGTCAAAAAAAAATCCTCAACTACAATATCCTGATGGCCTTTTTCCTATCCTAATCTTTCTTGACCTCTCTGCTGCATTTGACTCTGCTGAGCAGTCTTTCTTCCTTGTTCTCATATTCTGATTACTCCTTGGTCTCCTTTGTTGTATCATCCATCATTCATATCATACCCTCGAACTGTGAGTGTTCCTCAAGGCTATGTCCTGTTCTCTATATTAGTCCTTTTGGTGATTTCATCAGCTGATATGAGTTTAATTATTGTCTCCCAACCAAATATCTTGTGTGTGTTTCAATCTATCAATACCAATCGCTAATTAGACATTTCAAATTAGATGTCCTAAAATCATCTCAAACTCATTTATCCAAAAATGAACTTGTTAACCTGTCCCAAGACAAACTTTTGTGTTTCGAAGGTATCACCATTCTCCCAGTATCCTGAGTTCATAACCTCAGTATTATCATTGATTCTTCATTCTTCTTAAACCCCACATATTCAAATCCCTTCATCAAATTTTGTTTTTACTTGCACAGTATCTTTCATAGTTGATTACTTTTTATTTATACAGTAAGTACCTCAGTTCAGGTCTTCATAATCTAGTCTCTTAATTGATCTCTCTCCCTCAAATTTATTCCTAGCCCCGTCCATCCTCTATAGTGTCACTAAAGAAATTTTCCTTTATTGCAACTCTAGGTCATCCTCCTCAATTAATTTCAGTTGCCTTTCTATTGCCCCTAGGACCAAATATAAACTTCTTGGTTCAGTTTTTGAAGTTCTTCACAATTTCATTCCTATTGAGTTACTGTACATTATTCTCCCTCCCTCCCTCTTCAATTCAATCAAAAGGACAACAAAATTTCTTGGTTCTTCCTATGCTACATTTTATCACCAACTTTGGTCAGTTGACCAGCCCCCAAGCTTGAAACATACTCTCATTCCTCCCCTTCATAGAATTTGGCCCTTGCTGATGGTACCTTTATGCATAGCAAATTTTATTAAATTACTTTTAATTTATTTTTATTTATTCTCTCTCCATATATATTCTGAATATGCTCATATATGTATTTCTCTCCACCATTTTAATGCAAACTCTTTGAGAATAAAAAATGGATTTTTTTTTTGTGTTTATTATAGTACCTGGCACAGGATAAGCACTTAACAAATTCTTTCTGATAATTGATTTAGAAAAATTTAAAAATACTTTAAAAGATTAGATTCTTAAAGAATCACTTATAGATTACTGAATTACATTTTTGTGGCAAAACCCACAGTGCAATGCTATTAACAAAATTAACCATGTGTTTATTAGTCCATTATTTCAGTTTGCTTATCCAATTATGATCAATGATATGCCTTTATAGATTGAACAAAAATATTTCTCAAAAATAAACATGAATTATCAATACCGAAGTTTGATGACAATAAATTCTTTTGAATTAAGATTAGCTTTATAGTCAAACATATCTCTAAGTCACTCACCACTTTTAAGATTTTAATTTCTCTTTTACACTGATTATTGAGCAATTATTGGATTTTTATTTTATTTTATTTTTATTTAGTATAACATCAACATTCAGTTTAATGACTTCTTTTTAACAAACTTACTCAATAATTAAATTAATGGAATAATTTAGAGCTAAATGTATAGCTTACTATCTCTAGAAAAATATTCTTTTGCTGTACTTTCAGAGATTAATAAGTTATAGTTCTTTTGGCTTGTTAGTTTCTTAAAAAGAAGGGAGTAATGATTTTATGCTTCATAATTTCTTGGAAATAAAGATTTCTTTGAGCTAATGAAAGTTTTTAATTTTGTGTAGTATGTGAATTTGACATATTATTTATAAAATATCCTGGCATTTTTCCATCTTTGTCAGTTAACAGCAACTTTGTGAAATTATTGCAATTACTATAATCTTTACTCAATATTACATTAAAAACATAAAAATAGGAAATTTAATACCTGAACTACCAAGTTTAATCAAAAGATTTAAAATCATCTTTACCTAAATGGCTTGGAAATATTTAAGAAATGTGATTTTTAAAAACTTCTCAAGATTTAGAAAATGTAAAGACTGATTTTTTTTCTTAAGATTTCATAACTGGTTTTCTGAAATCTTAGACCTAGAAAGGATTTCAGAGGTCACAAAGTATAGTTCTTCCTGAAGTAGGAATTCTTTCTACATCCATTTGGAAATGAGAAAGCATCTTTAAATACATCCCTTATAGACAGCTCCCTCAATGGCTGAACATTCTTTAAAATATATGTTTTATAGCATTGATTAATGCTTAAATATCTAATTTCAAAAATAGCTGTTTAATAGCAAAATACATAAAGATGAATTCTGACAGCAAAGGTTTTGCATTTGGGTAAGTTATTTTTTATCTTTTGATATCTTAACTAGGGACCCTAGTCAGAAAACCTAGTTTTCTGAACTTTTGGATTTTCTCAATATATGAAAATTCTAAAGGGAAAACTCCCATGATGTAATCAATTTGTTGTTTGTCTCTACTGAATTGTCTCTATTCATTTAAAATAGACTACAATATTTCTGAATTGAAGCAATAACATCTTGCTTTATATTTTTTCACTTCAGTATATGCTGCCAAAATAAAATACCCTATTGATCTTTTTTAAAAGAGAGAGATTGGGAAATTTCTATTGAAAACTCATTTTAGATCAATCTAAAAATATATCAGATGATATATTTCAAGAGAAGTCAGCTCTTTAAGGGAGCTATGTTTTCACTTAAGTTGATTTTTTAGACATAAACTGAATGAAAGTAGCACTTTTGTTTTCAGATGTCCTAAATTACTTGTAGCAACAAGGTACAGTTTTGTTTTTGTGTTGGGAGACCCTATCAAGTCCTTTGCTATTTTTTCCTCAGGCAAACTTATGGGTAAGTGGGCTTCTTAATTGTGAATCCTTGATCTGGTCACCAAGGGGTCCATGGATAGATTTCAGAAGTTCATGAACTTGGATGAGAAAAAAAATACATCTTTATTTTCACCTGTCTCTGGTTTCCTCTTGCAATATTATTTATTTTATTCCATTCATTTAAAAACAGCATTCTAAGAAGGGATCTGTATTCAGTACCAGACTTCCAAAGGAGCTTGTAACCCCCCACCACCACTAAAAGTTAAGAATCCATTATATTGAGTAATAAATTGATAGTTGACAAAACATTTGGGTTCTGATTATTGTATCAATCTCACTTTCTTCCTCATCTGACTAAGACTACATTCTTACCTGACATTAGTCACACAAGCACTGGAATCCACACCACTTTTCTCCATACCACTTTTCTCCATGTAAGCATGAATGTCACCATGGGCAAAAGCCACCAACCACCACATGATGGCAAAGAGCAGCCAGCTGCAGAGGAAGGACATGGTGAAAATCACCAGTGTGTGGCGCCATTTCAGGTCCACCAAGGTAGTGAAGATGTCTTGGAGGAAGCGCCCTTGTTCCCGAATATTCTTATGGGCCAGGTTACAGGCCCCACTCTTGGCGATAAAGCGAGCTCTAGGAAGCCTGTCTCTGATACGTGGCTTGCGTAGATTCTCGGCAGCAATCCGGGCCAGCACATACTCTTCTGGAATGATGCTTTTTCTGGCCAACATCTTCCTTTTATCATAGCCAACCTATATTATAAGCTGCTTCTCCACCTATTCCTTCCTCTCTGATTTGTCTTCCTACACAGGGAGAAAGATAATTTTTAAAATTCTAATTTTTTAAGTTTATGTAATACTTTTATTCAAAGAGAATATGTCTATAAATTGGAGAACTGAGATCATTAGCTAGATAATTAAAATAAAATTTCCTTTCTGGAATAACTATTGGCTATAACTTACTTATATACCTGCAAATCAATGTGGGAAACTGGACCATTTTCCTCAATTATTCAAGCGAAATTCTGATTTTTCTTAAATATTTGTTTCAGATGGAGATTTTTGTCCTAGCTTCAATTTTCCCCTTCATTCTTGCAATTTTTTTTTTTTGCAAGGCCATGGGGTTAAGTGGCTTGCCCAAGGCCACACAGCTAGGTAATTGTTAAGTGTCTGAGTCCAGATTTGAACTCAGGTACTCCTGACTCCGGACCGGTACGCTCTATCCACTGATACACCTAGCCACCCCTCCCTTCATTCTTGGTGTTAAACATATACAATCCTTATTCAAAACAAAAGAAACTAGGAGCTCCCCCTTTCTTCTTGAGTATAGTGAATAAATTATATTTGTTATTAGAATTTCTAAAAAAGGAATAATCACACACAAAACTCCAGAGTTGTGTTAGGCCACAAAAATGATAATGCATATTAAATGGTAATAATGAAATAGCAATATCCACAGAACTGGAAGAATACTTCCTTGAACATTTTTAGAAGCAGGCAATGTCTAAGAGGCATTATTCTTGCCAGCACATAAGTTATATGTTTCATTATACTCGATAAAATGTTAGACACTAACCATCCTTCAAATTTGAACTGCAAAATATGAATTGCAAAGAAGTAAGGTAAATAGAGAAAGAACTTTATTCCAACTTCAGGATTAAGGCAGAAACCAAGACGAAGTTACAAAGACTTGCACAAATGAACTTTGATGTAGGCAAAGAACATCCCAGAATTTAGGAAACACAAAGCACACACCAGAGACTTTAACTTTATTCTCCTTTTTCTACTTTTTTGGAAAAAAGTGAAGAAGACAATGCCCCCACCCCCCACCCCGCCCCAGGAGAAGAGCTGAAACTTACAGGAATCTGTTGCAGCTAGACCAACTGGAGTCCTCACCCTCGCTGCCGGCTGACCACCAGTCAAGTCACTGAAGCTTCCATCCATCCCAGTGCACAGAAGCAGGCTTTTATTCGTCACTTTGTGGACAGATCTCAGAAGGAATAGTCAAAAGAATAAAAAAGGTACAATTGAACCACGGGGAAAGAGTGGTGGTAACAGCATCCCCCTCCCCCAGCTCAATCATCTTCCCGTTCTGTATGCGGTTGGGGGGTAGTGGACATTGGGAGGAAAGATAAAGTTGGGGGAGGGGTGTGCTCCATAAATCACCCTCTGGGTTAGCGGTTTGACGTGCGCCAGGCTGATGCTGTGGAGCCGGGAGCTACGTGCTGGGAAGCGGGGCCGGCTGAGGCGAGGGAGTTACGGGACAAGCCAAAGGGGAGCTGCGATCCGAAGGGGAAGGATGGGGAAAGATGAGGGCGGGAACCTCGAAAGAAAGCTCATTTCCCTCTAGCCCCAGCCTCTTGCCTCCTAGCTTGGACTCACAAGTCTTTAAGAGGCTCCTGGCAGACAGGGGGAGGACATTTCGGAGTTCACTGACGTAAAGGAGAAAGTGGGTTACTTCTCTCTCTCTCTCTCTCTCTCTCTCTCTCTCTCTCTCTCTCTCTCTCTCTCTCTCTCTCTCTCTCTCTCTCTCTCTCTAACCTAGAAACAGACGTGATACTCCAAGCAGCCAAGGAAAGACCAGAGAATTTCTACAAGGAAGACTTTCAAACTCTATCCTGCAATTTTAAATCTAGAACGACGAGGAACCTTATGGGTCATCTGGTCCAACCCACTCATGCTGATTAGGAAACTGAGAATCAGTGTCTTATCCAAGACCACACAGGTTGTAGATGGCAGAAAGGAGATTTAAATCCAGATCCTCTAACCCCAATGTTAGCATTTTCCCCGTGATCCCACAATAAATGCTGCATCCTAAATCATAGCACCTAGAATTGAAAGCAACTTGAGAAATCATTTATAGGCCGCCAGGTCCTTCCTCTCCTTCCTCCCCTCACTTTTGTTTTTTTTTTATTTTTTGGCAGATGAAGAAAACAAGAGTTGGTACGTTAAAATAGAATTAGGAGGCTATATTAAAAAGTCACTAGAGTTGAAAAACGGCAGTATGAAATGTAATTTAAACCCAGGTCCTTTGACTACAGATGTCGCTCTTCTCACTTATTGGGTTGTAGTCATGCACCATGCAGTTTTTTTCCTAATGAGGAAATTGTACTCTAAATTGAGACACCTGCCAACTCAAGGCTAACTTCAGCTTTCAAAATGCCAAATGGCTTCTGATACGGACCTGTAAAGATAAAGATCTATGCTTTTGTTAAGATTACATGGAAGATAAACCAGTGTAAGTAGGAACAAGAAAGGTACACATTTTGTGCCTTGCTATTGTTTTGCTGTTAGGTTTAAAGGAATCAGGAAAAAAAAAAGAAAGGTCAAGGTTTGAGATTTTAACATTTAACATTTAACAAAACCTTCAATTCTTGGAATTTTGATGTAACTTCCAAGTCTCAGAATCCAAAGGACACAGAGTAAACAATGAATTCATTAAATACTAACTGACCTAAAATTAGACTTTAATAAATCTGAATGTACTGTTTCTTATAGATAAATTAATTTAACTGTTTCAGAACTTATAGTATTGAAGGCAATATTCTAATCCACATTTCTTAAATGTAAGCATTTGACTCCAGTGGTAATGGCAAATTGTTAGTTTCTACAAGGATTTTCTCACAAGGAGACCAGCATTACTGGATCAGAGTATATAAAGTATAAGAAGAAAGCCAAGCAAAGGGGCTAAGTTGTGAAGGGTTTGACTGCCAAGCAGAGGGTTTTATATTTGATCCTGCAGGTGATAGTGAATCAATGAAATTTATTGAATAGAGCTAGGACATGACATGTTCAAATCTGTGCCAGTTGATTGAAAGATGAAATACATTGAGGAAAGACAGGCTGACGAAAGAGCCGGCTATTGCCCTAGTTCAGACATGAGATGATGAGAGTCTGAACGGGAATCAGGAGGCATATTCTAGAGACATTTCAAAAGTGAAAAAGAGAGACCTTGTCAAAAGGTATGATATGCAGATGAGGTGAGAAATAGTGAAGAGTCAGGGATGACCAATTGGAAGCCTTATGGAACTGGAACAATGTTGGTTTTCTTGAATGTAATGGGGAATTAGAATTCAAGTGCTATCTTCTTCAAGAGACCTTTTCTGATTAACCAACTTGTAGAATTCCCCCTATTACCCAACCCCCTGAAAAATAATTTTGCATTTATTTTTTATGTTCTGTATTTACTCTTCTATGAACATGTACTATACCACCACCACCCATCAATAAAATGTGAGTTCCTTAAAGACAAATGCTTAAGGACAAATTTATCCTGTAATTAGCTTGTTTTTTGCAAATTTGTTTGCATGTTGTCTCCACATTAGATACATTCTTAAGTTCCATGAGAATAGAGACTGTTTTGTCTCTTTTCTGCTTAGTTAGCAGAATGTCTAGCACATGATCAAATGTTTGTTGATTGGTTGATTTATATTTCTTTTCCCAGTGCCAGCACAATGTCTACCTCATCATTAACACTTAATAAATGCTTATTGATAACTATCAATTGATTGACTTATTTATGCTAAAGTCATGCTGCTCTTTATGAGCAGTACTTCATATTTAAATGCTCTCTAATGAAATGTTCTAAAGTTCTATTAAGATTTAAAGTCAAAATCATTGACATAGAGTAGATTCAGTTCCCTTTCATTTTTTAAAATGGGAACATTTCCCCTTCATCATTACTCTGTTTTTCAAATATCTTTCAAATATCACTGATGGCAATTAAAGAACACTTGCAGTTCTTTTAGTAACTAAGGATCTAGTTAATTCCTGGCCAGGTGACATGAGCTCAACTTGTACAGTTACATCCTGTTTTGCTACCTTCTTATTTCATTTTGGGTATCAACTCTCTATTAGCCATATTTGTTCCATCCATTCCAGTAATTCATTTTTGGCAGAGAAAAGAGAAGCAAAAGAAGCCTTGAGCAACTCCACCTTCTCTCTGAGGTCAGTTATTATCATCTCATCCACCCTTCAGTAGTGATCCTATAAATATTAATACTATAATCCTTAAGGGAATCTTTTCTTTTGGAAGTTCATTTCATTAGTTTTGTTATTAAACCCCTAAAATATACCACATATGCCCCCAAGTTTAGGGAATATATATATATATCTATATATATCTATATCTATATCTATATCTATATCTATATATATATACACACACAAAGATACACACACACACACACACACACACACACACACACATATATATATATTCATTTTTTAGTCATGAGCACTGATTTGGTCAGTGGTGATAATACCTAGAAAATATTTATTTTGTCATCTCTGAGGTACCAGCTCACACCTCTCAAATTGGCCAATATGATTAGAAAGGAAAATGATCAATGACAGGAAGGGATGTGGGAAAACCGGGACACTAATGGATTAATGGTGGAGTTGTGAACTGATTCAACCTTTCTGGAGAGCAATTTGGAATTATGCCCAATTGGCAATAAAAATATGCATGCTCTTTGATCTAGCAATATCACTATTGGGTCTATATCATGAATAGATCATGAAAACGGGTAAAAATCCCATATGTATAAAAATATTCATAGCAGCTCTTTTTTTAGTAGCAAAGTATTGGAAATTAAGAGAATGCTCATCAATTGGGTAATGGGTAAAAATAGATTGTGGTATATGTATGTGATGGGACTCTTATTGTTCTATAAAAGCTCATGAGGGACAAGATTTCAGAAAAGCCTAGGAAGACATGCATGAATTAATGCTGAGTGAAATGAACAGAACCAGAAGAACATTATACACATTAACAATAACATGGGATGATGATCAACCATGATGGACTTGTTAATTTCAGTAGAATAATAATCAAAGACAATTTATATTTTTCCAAAGACAATTTAAAAAGACTTGTGATGGAAAATAACATCCAAATCCAGAGAAGGAACTATGGAGCTGAAAAGAAGACCAAGGCTTCTTACCTTCAACTTTTAAAAGTTGTCTTATGTATTATGTCATTTTTTTCTTTCTAATGTTTTCTTTCTTCCATTTGGATCTGATTCTTCTCTCACATGTTCAATATCAAACTGTATTTGGCATGGTTATAAATACAGAGCATATATCAGTTTGTTTTCTGTCAGAGGGAAGAGGGAGGGAAAAATTGTAAAACCCAAAATCTTACAAAAAAAGATTGACTAAAAACATCCTTTGCATGCAGTTGGAAAAACAAATGAAAATATTTAAATTAAAAAGACAATAATAAATGTGAGAATTTATAATTTTAATTGTAATAAAGGGAATGGTGTTCAGTTAGGAACTATCCATGCCAGAGCAGTGCATTCAATAAGATGAACTGATTATTACAAATTTGTAATATTATTATTATTAATAATTAATATTATTTAATTACTATTATTTATTCATATGCAGGTTATCTGCTATTCTAGTTCCCCTGAAATCTGATGATTGGGTGAAACTATTTTATGACTTTTCTATTTTTTATTTTTACTTCCATCATTTTGCATATTCTCAGTTCTGGCAAGAACTTTAATCTAACATCCACCTGCAAATAAATGAAGCCATTAGAGAGAGTAAATGCTTTGCCCATTATCTCTGTTGCTTTCTTAGCAGATGTAAACAGTAAATAAAAATTAGAAACTGAAACAAACAGAATTTCCTATGATAATAAAGAATAAAGGTGCTAGCTGGCTTTCAGTTTGCTTTTATTTGTGGATTTTTCGAATATTGGGCTCCCATCCTTATTAGCGCGGATTCAGAGATTCTCCAAAAAAGGCAATGAGGGAGTTTTATTTTAGCAGACCAAAGAAATGGTTGTTTGGTCTAGTTGCTTGGTATTCTGCTTTATTAGTGTCCTCATTTAAACCACTTTGGAACATGCTACTTTGGAATCAGCTTAATAAAAGTGTTACATAAACTAGTAATCAAAACAGCATGTTAGAAATTCACTTTTGTGGAGTTTTTTGGAAATGGGAGAAGAAATTTAATTTTTCTTGGTGGAAAGAGGTAGCATATAAATATACTGGGATTCACAAGATTTGACTAGCCATGTGATTGATCAATCAGTTGATCAACAAATACTTATTAAGCACCACCTATGAGTTAGCTACTGTAGTAGGTCCTGGACAGTAAGACAAAAGTTCTCAAGGAGCATATATTTTAACAGTGGAGAAAATATATACACTTGTAAAAATATAAAGAAGAAATATATGCAAAAGAATTGCTAACTGAATATAAGATAAATAGAAAGTAGTTAGAAAAAAAGGCAGTTGTAGTTGGGGGGGATCAGGAAATGTGCATAATGTGTATAATGTTCTTCTGATTCTACTCATTTCACTCAGCATCAATTCATGCATTGTGTAGGTGGCAGTGCTTGAACATCCTTAAAATATGTTAGTGGTTTTATGAGACAGGAATTAGGAAGGAGTAAATTTTAGGTACAGAAATGGGAAGTGGAATGCATTGTATAAAGAATAGGCAGAAGTCCAGTTTGATTGATCATACAGAGAAGAATAATGTGTAATGAGGTATGGGACCACATTCTAAAAAGCTAAATAGAATTTTTTTTGACGCTAGCATTTGATTAACTTTATTTAATTTTTTTCCAGTTATACACAGAGGCATTTTTCCACATTCATTCTTTTGCAAGCTTTAGAGTTCCACATTATTCTACCACCCTTCTTTCCCCTCTCCCTATGACAATGAATAATCTTATATGGTTTGTACATGTACAATTGTGGTTTAACATTTTCCATACTATTTATCTTGTGAAAGAGGAATTAGAACCAAGGGTTGGGGGAAAACCAGAAGAAATAAAAAAAAATTTTTAAAGTATGCGTAGTATACTTTGCTCTGCATTCAGATTCCATACTTTCCCCCCCACCCCGGATATGGATGGCATTTTCCATAACAGGGCCTGAGGGTCCTGTTATGGAAAATGCCATCCACATCTAAACAGAAAAAATTTAAAGCTAAACAAGGAAATTTATATTTGCTCCTAAAGGCAATAGGGGACCACTAAAATTATTGTGTAGGGCAGTGTTTCAGTAGATCTGAGCTTAAGGCAAACATATTTGTCAACTGAGTGAAGGATGAATTGGAGTGTAGAGAGAGACTTGAGGCTGGGAGGCCATTATAAAAGTCTAGGGGAGAGTTGAGGAAGTCCTAGATTAAGACAGTGATTATGTGAATAGAGACAAGTAGGATTTGAGAGATTTACTCCTTTGGAAGTAGCTCCACCTTGATTCTTTCTTAAAGGGCAACATTTAATTGAATCACATGGAATTAAAGATAAATTAAGAAAGCTAACAACAGAAAGAAGGAGCAGAAACAAAAGCTTGGCCTTCCTTGCCAATTTCAGAAATACTGCCCATGATGACATTCTCTGCCAAAAGGCAGAGATAATTAAAATTAAAACTTAGCATAAAGGTCTCTCTTAGAAATCTGCATCAAACCTCAGTGATGTTTGTGAGTGATGAGAAAGGCTTGCAGTTTGCTTTCTTGATCTATTAATGCAAAAAAAAATCTCTTTGAGCCTTAAATCCATCACATCCTTCAACCCTTACAGAACAATTGCCAAAACTTTTGTAAGAAGGGCAGTTCCCAGGAATGGGATGTCCATTACCTTTGCTGTTTTCATATCATGATGTTTTGCAGAGTGGCTAATTCATAAAACTCTTGGAAAGGGAACTCTTTTATTTTCCAGTGCACTCTGCAGTACGACTGCCTATTGGCACCTTTTAAAAATGTTAGTAACAGAAGATACAGCTACAGTGCCTAGAATATTTAAAAGAGATACTTAGGTCCTCCTTGGCTCTGCCACTAACTGCATGACCTTGGACAAGTCACTTAAGTTTTCTGGATCTCAGTTTTCTTAAAAAAGTAAAGGGATTCTTCTACATTTTTTTCTATGGTTTTTTCAATTCTAATAATTTAGAATTTTTGGCCAGGCCATTTATCTATTGAGGAATAGCTCTTAAAAATATTTTTAAGAAAAACAAAAGAAATACATAAAGTGAATGTTTTGAAAAAATCTGATAAAATATGCAGTATTTCATAACTGTGAATGAGCCCTCTTCCCTTCCTCCTTACCTTTTCTGTAAATATTCTTGAAGGTTTATGAACATTAATTGGTCATAGTACACATGCTTATATTGTAAATAGGCCTCATATTTGATATTTGGGACAACAAGGCTTGAAGCCATCAAAATTTCAGCAGCCCCATATGTAGGAGCTTATTATTGTCTGTGGGGAAATCTCTGATGGGATAGTTCTCATAAACTAAGGGACATCATAAAACACTAATTCAAACATTTTCTTAACCCACCAAAAGCCAATTTTAGATTCCTGGATTCATATCCAAAAACTTCATAATATTTATTGAATACTGAGTTCAGGACTGTTTCTAGAAGCCCAATGCTTTTCAATGGCAAAAAAGAAGTCAATGTAAAGACACTGATGCACATCATGAAATTTCAGCTAAAACAAAAGTTCTTTTTTTTATTCCCACTTAGAAGAAGGAAGTGGCTCATAATTACATTAGGGAAGCTTAGGTACATTACCATTTTAGGAGTCATTCAACTGTTAGCTGAAAAATTTCTTGAACATCCAATTATTTGCATTTTGTGAACATCACTGTAATCTGGAACAGTAGTCTAAGCTTCTTAAAGCCCTATAAAAGGACTAAACATTTGGTTCATACCAAATTAAGAAAAAGAGACAGCATGGGAAAATGGATAGACAGCTGATCTTGGAAAGATAAGGCCAAGGTCAAGTTCTACCTATGATAAATATTTTCTTTGTAACTCTGGACAAGTCACTTAACTTCTTAGGGCTATAGACAACTCTAATACCAGGGAAAGGTAATGACTTGCATTGGTAGCAACTTTCTTCTGGGGATTCTCTATAGCAATGAAATCATGAGTCTAGTGCATAAGTAAAGTAAAACATCTAGTTGGAGAAATAAGAAAAACTGGCTACTTTCTCTTTTACTTTCTTAAGTACATTCAATTCTTATTTCCTTACTATCTAGATAGCAGCTCTACTACCAATCAGAAAATTCTTTCTCTATTGTTAACCAGTGATCTCTGCTAATAAATTTAATGTCTTCTTGAATTCCATTGTTGACTTTTATAGAGTATTTTATAATGTGATTAATTTTTTATTTTACTCTGTGTTACTTGGGTATTGAATGCATGCTTCTAACACTTCGCTAATTACTCAACATTTATTTTTGTGCTATAAATATATTACATATATATGTATATGTAATATGTATATATCTGTGAAAATGTTATGGCCCCCAAGCAGAATGTAAGCTCCTTAAATGGAAAGAATATATCCCTTTTTTATACCATCAGCATCAAACATAATGCCTAGAAAATAAGGTACTTAGTGTGTGTTGCTTGGAACAGAAATACATCTTGATTTTGGGTCAAAAATATAAGAAAGCTATCAAATACTATATGTGAAAATTTTTAATTTTAATACAATAATATTAAATGGTATATAGTAATAAAGGTAATATAACACTGGAATTATTTTAATATCATAAAATTAATGGTGGGGTAATGCTTTTTTCATGCAGGGCAAAGTGCTAAAGAATTAGAATTATTGGGGGGGCGGGGAGAAAAACAAGCATTAGCCAGAAATTAAGAGATCTAGGATTCTTGGCTTGATTCTCTCACAATTATTTGTATAACCTTATATAAAACATTTAACTCACTGAGGCTCTTTTTTTACCATCACTAAAATGAGATTATTGGACCATAGTATTTTATATTCTCTTACAGATTTTGATTCTATGCATAAATCTGAAATCAATTCATTTGTCATGCCTTTCTACCTAATCTCTTCCATACCACTCCCCCCTTACACACACACACACACACACACACACACACACACACACACACACACACACACAAATTTTTTTTCCAGGAGTGAAGCTTTATCAGGAATGCAAGAAATAGGAGGTGACTCAGAAGTTGCAGAGAAGAGTACTTTACTCAACGTCAGAATAGGACATTTTGCTAGGATCAGCCACAAGTTTAACCCATTCATTTCAATGAGTATTGAGCTAGCTGAAATCAGAAGTCATTGGAGGCTCCTGTCAGCATCAGGGCAGCCAAGACCAAGAAAAGCACTGATTTTAGGAGTTTCTGGTTCCTTCTATTTCACCATCTTTTCCACTGGGACAAATGTCCTTCCCATTCCAACATGGAGTCCTTGCTGCATTGATAAGTAACTACCTCTCCCAGAGCATCATTTCACAAAATTCCCAGATACCATTCTTTACTTCTCTGCAGGGATCTTCTCACCAACTGCCTGGTACCATAATCATATCCTTTTGACACTCCAGTATAATCAGTGTGATCTGTTGATTAAATATGTTCAGAATACATGCTCTGCATCAAATCCAATATAAGAGAAATGGTAATTTGATTTTAACTCAATAGGTCAGGTACGTATTTGCTTTCCCCATATATTTGATACTAATGAAAATCATTCTGGATTTCTATATTTTTTAATATGATTAACTATTTTGTTAAAAGGGCTGGGGCAGTTTAGTGGCGAAGTGGTTAGAGCACAGCCTAGGAGTCAGGAGGACCTGAATTCAAATTTGACCTCAGACACTTAATAATTACCTAGTCGAAGCGGCAGCTAGGTGGTACAGTGGATAAAGCACCAGCCCTGGAGTCAGGAGTACCTGAGTTCAAATTCAACCTCAGACACTTAATGATCACCTAGCCGTGTGGCCTTGGGCAAGCCACGTAACCTCATTCCCTTGCAAAAACCTAAAAAAATAATAATAATTACCTAGCTGTGTGACATTGGGCAGGTTCCTTAACTCCATTGCCTTGTGGGGAAAAAATGTTAAGGATTAATAGTGACTACAGATGTTAAATCCTTCAGGATGATAAGTTTCCATTTTCATAATGGTCTTTAAAGCCTTAATCCAAAATAGGGATTCATAGTGAAATTTTTAGGCACTTTGAGAAAGAATTTTGAGACAATAGGAACTTTTGAGATATTTTCAACTAATACCACATAGATGATTGTTCACCTTGCTACCATCAAGATTAACTCTGTTTTTCATGATTTACAAGTACTGCATATAAATTTTGTCCACAAGCCACCACTTATAGTAAGTGATGCCATAAGCAATCATAGTTTTAAGATTGCCCAGAAAGACATAATATCTCATCTGGGAGAGTTTTGAGAGGCAATATTTTAGATCCTAGGTTAGAGAAATCTCATGGAAAGTATAAAAAATAAATACTTAACCAGAATTGAGACTGTCCTTTTTATGATATTCTTTGAGGTACAGCCACACATTCTCTCTTAATCCTATTCTTTCCCAGTGGCCAAGCAAGACGTTTTTCACTTCTCTCTCTGAGCCTGGCTCCTAGAAAGCCACAGCTACATCCACTTGCTTCATTGTCAGACTTGATTTGCAGCTGGTAGGCTACATAATGTTCTGTTCAGTAAACATAATCAGTGGGACTTCAGGAGAAGTACAGATTTATAATCTATTTCTATCCTAGTTGAAAAATATGGCATAGGGGAAACAAGGGTGAACTTTGTTTTGTTTTTGTTTTTTAGATTTTTCAAGGCAATGGGGTTAAGTGACTTGCCCAAGGCCACATGGCTAGGTGATCATTAAGTGTCTGAGATAGAATTTGAACCCAGGTACTCCTGACTCCAAGGCCGGTGCTCTATCCACTGTACCACCTAGCCGCCCCCTTGGGTGAACTTTGAATCAGAAGACTGATTTGAGCTCTAGCTCCAAAATTTTTGCTTGCTTTGTTAGCTCTTCACCATCCACTGCAACTTCTTCTTAGCCAGCAAGTAAACCATGCTGTTGGGATTTCTTCTCTCAGCGACTCATTTACCATCTGATCTTTTGTCTACAGACTCAATCCCTGTATCTAGGCACAAATCTCAGAGAAATTATGCTTCTTGAATCTTCTTTGGCTTCTCCATCTGATGGGCTACTTAGTCTAAGATATTATGGACGAGGAAGTGGGACAAGAGTCAGCTATTCTTGACATTGAATACTATCTCCCTATTATACATTTTATGGATGGTGTGAAAAAATTCTTTTGGTAAACCTTTATATGTTCTATTTGACTTACTATAAATTCTAATATGATTGTATGCTTATTTCCATTGTTAATGTTAAGAATCAAAGTCTCAATTTATAGAGGTCAATATTGATGGATTTATAAGTTTTTATTGATTGCAGATCCATATGATTACATGTGTTCACCAAATGCTGAAATTATATGTTACAGATTGGTGGAAAATGAAATTAATTGTACTGATTGAGATTCAGCAAACCCAGTGATCTATATGTCACTATCTGAAATATCTCAAGATTTTTCTTGCTATGAAGAGAGCCCCAAAATAAGTTAGTAAACAGTATACATTATTTACAGAAAAAATATAGTAATGTATTCATCACAAATGTTTCAAAGCCCACCTCAAACACCAAAGTAAACACTTTGTGGAACCTTATTGGCAGCATCTTACTCAATCTTCTTTTTCGTTTTTTAATTTTTGTAAGGCAGTGCAGTTAAGTGACTTACCCAAGGTCACACAGCTCAAACAGTATTACATATCTGAGACTGTATTTGAACTTCTTACTCCAGGGCCGGTACCCACCATGGAACCAAGAAAATTTGTGCTGGGAGTTTAGACAGAAAATGAGGAAAGATGCAATTATGACAAAGTGGGGATCCTCAACTAAAGCTCAGGGAGATGAAGAGAAGGAAGAACAGTGATAACTGATGAGTCTATCCTGCTCTGAGCTGGCCTAGTTTGGACAAGAAAAAGTCAAATAACTGCCAGCAAACAGACAGATGAGACTGAGGTTTGAAAAAGTAATTTTTTTTTCAGTTCACACTAGACCTAGAGACAACTTCTCATCATCTCCCCTCCTACTCTGTTTTCCTCCCGTCATTGAGTTTCTGAGTCTTTCTTTGGAGTTCTATTTAACTTCAAGTAACATCAGGTTACACAATAATTTTCTAATTTGTCTTAATGATCATTTGATCCCCCAAAAGGTAGAGGAACCTGTGAGTATAACTGCTCTTTTGGATGCAATTCTCACCAGAAGGAGGAGCTGGTAAGTGAATTAAATATTGGTAAAGTAAATGAAGTAAAAATTAGGGTGATTATTATATAATTATATTATAAGCCACTGTACTAAACACTAGGAATATAGTGATGTAAGTAAAATTGCCTCTTTAAACAAGGAGCTTACATTGTCCTTTTTTCCCCTTTTTCTATGGTTTTTGCTAGGCTTGCCTAGCAAAGTGGCTTGCCACTTAAGTGGCTTGCCAAAGGCCACACAGCTAGGTAATTATTGTTTCTGAGGATAGATTTGAACTCAGGTACTCCTAACTCCAGGGCTGGTGCTCTGATCCACTGCACCACCTAGCCACCCCTTGAGCTGAGTTTTAAAGGAAACTGGAGAATCTAAGAAGTGGAGGAAGTGCATTCTAGGAAGATCAATAAATACAAAATAAAAAGATGTGAGATGTAGATATATGAAGGAGGGAGAAATGAGGTTCATTTGACTGGATTTTGATGTATCCATATAATTATATAATAATACTGAAAAGGAGGATTGGAGTTAGTGTGCACTTTTAAGAGCTAAATAGAATTTATTTTTGATTCTTAAAGTAATAGGGAGTTATTGAAATTTGATGAACAAGGGGATGGTATAGTGAGATCTGCAATTCAGTAATATCAACTTGGTGGTTATTGCATAACAGATAGGACAGAAGAGAGATTAGAGAGATTTAAAGTAAGGAAGTCAATTAGCAGGCTTTTGTAAAAATTCAGGCAAGAGGTGATAAATACCTGATCTAGGATCATGTAAGTGATATACATACATATACATGTATAAACACACACACACACATACACACACACACATATATATATATATATATATATATATATATATATATATATATATATATATATGTATATGTTAGAGTCAGCCCTAGTGCCAGCTCTTTCTTGGTTCAATTTTGGGATGAAATAAAACACTAGAAAGTTATTCATCAATAAAGTTTTATATAAAAAAGTGATTGCACATTTAACAAAAAGAGGATATTCTTTGGCCTAACATAATTAAGATGTGCAAATATATATTATATATATATATATATTTTTTTTTTTTTAAAGCATTTATCTTCAGTTTGGGTAGATGAAGCCTCTTTTGCCTCTTCTGAGTTTTGTAAACTATGTGTTTATGGGGGGATTTCTGATAGCAAATTGAGAGGTATCTTAAAGTGAGTTTCCTATATTTTTAGGTAGGTTCAATGAACCAAGAGGCAAGCAGTCCATCCAAGAATACTTAATCTCTTTATATTATATGTGAAACTCAGAGACAATAGTTACACATAGTATTATTCTTTCCCAACTTGACCTTAAAGCATAACTGGATTTTCTCATTTCTTCTATAATCATTCATGGATTTAGCTCATCTTCTTGTCTTATTACTGGTACTTCTTATTTCTGTCCTTTCCCATTATCTCTTCCCAACTATTTTAAAAAACAATTGTGATCACCACAATATGTCACTGGGTTCACAGCCTAATCTAAAACCTCCCTCTAATTACATAGTCACTACCCAAGCTGAAGTCCTTATAACTTCTCAGCTGGACTCAATCTCTCACTTCCTCAATCCATCTTGTATACCTGTGATATCAAATTCAAATAGAAACAGGGTCACTGATCCATATGAAAGGATCCTTGAGAATTGAATATTGATTTAGAAAATTATAAAGTAACAATAATGTTATTGTTCAGATATATCCAACTCTTCATAACTCCATTTGAAGTTTTCTTGACAAAGATCCTAGAATGGTTTGCATTTCATTTTCTAGTGGGTTGAAGTAAGGTTGTGACCTTAACACAGCTCCTCCTGACTCCAGGTCTAGTACTCTATCTACTAAGCCATTTAACTGACTCAAATAAAGGAACATTATCTATGTTCTATTATATTTTTCCTTCTTTTGCTAAATATTTTCTAATTACACTTTAAATCTGGTTCCCAATCCACCAATGCAGTTTTCCTAAAGTTCAACTCTGACCACATCACCCCACATTCATTAAACTTCCTACCTCTAATATAAACTCTTTTTTGACATCTAAAACTCTTCATAATCTGAGTCTATCCTCTCTTTCCAGTTTTTATTACATATTTCCTACATGCTTTGCATGTTCTAATCTTATTGTCCTATTTGCTGTTCCTCACCATGACTTTGCTCCACTCTTCTTTTTAAGTCTCAGTTCATTGCCTTCTATTGCCTTTTTCCTCTTTAAGAGCACACACACATTCTCAGAGATGAAATTATCACACACAGTGGGGTGATGTAAAAAGAAAAAGCAAGGACTTTGAATCAGAGCATTTGGGGCAAGTTATGATTAATTTTTGTTTCTGTTTCCTCAGCTATAAAATGAGTTCTTTCTCTGGGTACAGATGTTATTCTCCATTGTAGATAGTCCCAAATTGTCCCTGATTGTTGCACTGATGGAATGAGGAAGTCTATCCAGATTAAGGGAGTGAGGCATTTTAAAGAACACATATTGGGGCAGCTAGATGGTGCAGTGGATAGAGCACTGGCCCTGGAGTCAGGAGTACCTGGGTTCAAATCTGGCCTCACACACTTAATAATTACCTAGCTGTAGCTGTGTGGCCTTGGGCAAGCCACTTAACCCCATTTGCCTTGCAAAAACCTAAAAAAAAAGAATACATATGACCAAGGGAACTTACATTTCTGGAAGAGTAGGCCTTGATTGTTCCTTTTTCCACCAGAATGTCTTCATAAACTTCATGTGAAGTATGAAAGTGTCATGGACAGGTCCTTTCATTACTAGGCTGTACCAGCTTCTCATGGGGTATGGTATCCTGTTTGACTGAATGGGTGAGTTTATTGCCAGACTGAATGGTCAAGTAGGTCATTCAACTGAGTGCATCATCATTGGATGGGCCAGTCTTCATCTCTTACCTATACTTTCTCCAGATACAAACTTAGCTGTAGGTTAGTGGGTTCTTTCAAATGAGATTCTACTGTACCCTACAAGAAAAGGCAGAGATCCTTAACCTAGGGTTGGAAGAAGGTTCTCTCAGTTCTGTGCTCCTAGATTCTGTCCTGAGGCTTGTCACCTCCAGGAAGGGAATGGAAGAGATAGAGCTTCTTCTTTCAAAAACTTGTCCTCTTTCAGCATTAGGTTCTCTCAATGAGGGACTTCACCCTAAATTATGGAGATTATTGGTACATTTTCCAAATCTTCTTCTCTGATGTTGATAATACAGCTCAATCAATCAATCAATCAATCAATCGAATTTATAATCAAAGTGAATCTCACTTGTGGGCTACTGATGACATTTTAGTGATACTCATTTCAATTATTCTCATGACAAATACTGACAAATGTACTAACATGAATTTATCCTGTTGAGCAAGGGAAAAAAAAACATGAAAATGCTCAATATGCCAATAAATTTGTAATCAGTTTTGATTATTTGGGGGAAAAGTTGTACTTGGACTATACGATTACTGTATTGTGTTTTTATGCTTGATGGTGGGGTGCTTTACCTCATGTTCATGGACCCCTAAAGGTCCTTCAATAGATTATAGGGTATCTATGAACTTGGAAGATAAAAAAATTACATCTAAAGATTAACTAACCTCTAATTGAAATTTAGCTTTTGTGGTGGGATCAATATCTTAGTTCTTACTTCCATACAAATTGGGCTATTTTTCCTTTAAAAGTATTAAAACTATCCCTGAGATTTAACTGGCTCAGAATACTAAAGACTCAGTCTTGTTGACATTATTTGCTTGTCTCCTAATTATACTACAATCATGAGAATCTCCAGAGCCTCTATGATGATTCTCTCTTGGTAGACAGTGACAGACAACTTAGATAAAGGAGCTTTGTTTAGCTGAATTAGTTCAGTGTCCTCATTGCCTAAACTTGGTGAATTTTTGCATTAATTGCTGAATTACCAAGAATATTTCATTTTGTTCAATATCAAATGCAGACAATCAGGAATCTGACCTGAATCAGGCTCAACACAGAACAACATTTTCTTTAATTATATATTCAACAAACCATAATAATTTTAGACTTCCATAGGCTACCAAATGAGTAGCAATTGGTGTAGCAACTACTAATCTCCACACAAAGAGATTAAGAATCCCTACTCCAGAGGGAAAATTCATCCCTAAGTAGCTTTCAGCCTAGGAGAATTATCTCGGGATATTGTAATGGAAAGATTTCCTCTCCATTTAGCTTTCATACTAAATATCTAACAGCATTTATTGTATTTATATATATTATTAAATTGATTGCATTGTTTATATTCATAATATTCATAACACTATGCAAATATATTTTAATGATTGTTTTATTATTAATAATTAATGATTTAAATATTTTATTATAATAGGACAAATATCAATTAATTAAATATTACTATTTGACAACTTTTATTTATGGAGAAAAACAATGAAAAATAACATTGTGTTATGTATGAAGGGAGGGATCTAATTGAAAGGCAGTGTTAGCAACCAATTTAATAAATGCAAACTTTCAAAATTTCTGTGTTCTATTTTAAAGGATAAATGTTTGAGTAAGGAGAAAAGAATATTTTTTAGACTCCTCTCTCCGTAGTAGATATTGGAATTGGAAAAAAGCCTAACTTCCATGAGTCAAGAGAGCAAATACTTAGAAGCAGATAGGTTGACCTAAATCCACATGACTCTGGTAATAGCAAAGATTAATAGTCCTTTCCTTAATAACAACTAATAATTTGTATAAACAATTACACATTCTGTAGTTCGGTCTCTTGTAGAGACATGAGAATAATGAAGTAACATTTAACTCTATGGTGCAGTTGTACTATAAATTTGATTTATTCATTTTAGGCCTTAAATAATAATAGTTTCAGAACTTTAAGTCAACCATAAGTGGCATGCTTTTATGAACAGTGTCGATAAGAGCAATGTTATGAAATCAAACTTCAAATGAGATAAGGCGAAGTTGGGAAGACTCATCTTCCTGAATTGTGACCCTGGCCAAGTCACTTAACCCTGCCTCAGTTTTCTCATCTATAAAATAAACTGGAGAAGGAGATGACAAGCCACTCCGCTATCTTTCCAAGAAAACCTCAAATGGGGTCATGAAGAGTCTGATGAGACTGAAAAGATTGAATAATAAGCAAAAATAAATGCATAATCTTCAAATCAACCCTGGTTATCATTAGGCCTCCATTTGTCACAAGAAGGATCCAACAAACCTGCATTTATGACATGGTATAATTTGCAAGTTAATCATCATTCATTCATTCATCTAGAAGCTACTGTTTCTTTGGCATTGGGGAAACTGAAGCAAAAAATATCTAGCAATCTATTCTCAAGGATTTTAATTTACAATGAGATAAACAGCATGTACACATGTGAATACAAAGTTATGTATGTGTGTGTGTGTGTGTGTGCATTTGTGTGTGTGTATAGTGAATACAAAGTAATTTTGAAGGTAGACCCTATGAATTGGGGATTAGAAAACATTTTCTGAATTATTGCTTCAACTAAGTTTGTTGTTCTAAGAGGCAGAAATGATGTTTTTGCCTGTCCAGCCATCATAGTGGAAACCTGGCTGCCATCTCATCATCATGTCCTCTCATAGAATTTTCAGAATCAAGAGGTTCCTGGCCAAGAAACAGAAGCAGAACTGTCCCATTCCTCAGTCAATGGATTTGAATAAAAACTGGTAATAAGATCACTTACAACTAAAAGAGGAGACTGAAGAAGGTCCATGTTCAGGTTATAAAGAATGGCCAATAAAATGAAAGACATTCTAAACCAAGACCACCTCCCCCCCACCCTTACCATGGCATCTGCATCCATCCATCCATCCATCCATCCATCCATCCATCCATCCATCCATCCATCCTCTATCACTCAATTGACTCACTGCTCCCAATAAGAAGTAAATGCTACTGTTGCCCTTCCTGTTTTGAAAACTATATGCTGAATCAAAGACATCATACAAAAGCCCCAACAAACTGTTAAATTTATCTTGCCCTTGAATGTATTCATAAATTGTAATCAGTCATTTGGCTAATATATTTGTGTGTTGTGATATAGGCTAGATTACTGTTATCTGCATCTCTGTATAACATTTGTATATTTGAAGTTATGCTTAAGAGGCAGATTTCATAATGAAACATTATTCCTATCAAGAAGGACCCCTGCTCAAGTCCTGCCATCACAATAACCTCTCTGGGTTTTGTTTTGTGGGGATATAAGATTTGTAAGCCTTCAGTGTAAGCCTCCAGAGTTGCTAATTAGGAGCCAGATTATGTGTTGTTGACTGGGCTCATTTATCAAACTCAGAGAAGTAACTGCTTATTTCACACAATAGACCATCTTCATTTCCTTGTGGACAGGTAGTAATTAAATGTAGCCAACTTAAAAGTGGTCAGTTGTGTGTTCAGGAAAGCCCAACCCTTGTTAGGAACTAGACCTGGTCTAGATAAATGGCTCCACAAATTTCTGATGCTGTAATTCTGCTAAAAAAAGGGCTTCCAAAAAGGTGAAGATGGAATGCATTCCAGGCTTGAGGGGTACAGAAATTGTTAAGATCATGTTCTAAGAACAAGGGAACTAGGTGAATGGAACCTAGAATATATGTAATGTGTAATGTAGGATTATTGTGTAATATACCTGAAAAGGTAACTTGGAACTGGATTAAAAAAGACAGAAAGTTGGTATTTTATTCTACAGATAGTAGTAAGATACTGAGGATTTTTAGAGCATTAAATACTAATTAAATGACAGGAACTATGCTGGGTGTAGGAGATACAAAGCCAAAGATATGGTCCCTGCCATCAAGGAGCTCACATTCTAATGGAGGAGAAAAAAATAGTTATGTCCAACCAAGATATATATATATATATATATATACAAAGTAAATGGGTAAAAAGAGGTCAGAAATATAGGAATTGAGAAGCAAATATAGGAATTGAGTAATGTAGGAATTGAATATAATAGGTAATTATGTACTAGATAGTGGATGGTTTGGTCTGGAAAACTCAAACATGGTTGGATCTGGGAAAACTATGGCAATGGCTGTGCTAAGAATGGGGGTCAACAACCAGGATTGTTCTAAAAGGGTAAATTTAGCTGGAGCTACTTTTTAATCTGCCCACATTCTGACAGATGTTTAGAGAGATCTAGATATAACTGGGAAATGGCTTTTTTGGTCTGATTTCTCTAAAAATCTGTCTTAGAATTATACTTTAGCAAATTATGCCTATGTCAAAGGATGGGGGAAAAGGGAACAGTTCAAGTAGTGTTAGGAGAAGCAATATTTTTACCACTTTCTCCATGTAAGTTAGACTGGTTTTTCCTTAATGGTTATTGAGACTATACTTAAAAATTGTTTGGGTCAGGATTCTGAAGGCTTAGGCTGTTGACATCATTTCTTTGTTGCCCAAATAACACAAGGATATTCAGACACTCCTTCTGATGCTTAATTAGTGGAGAATAATAGGTAGTTAAATTAAGCTAATTTAAAGTATCCTCAATGCCTCTTTGCTAGATAATCTCCCTGCTTTGACTTCTTCTCTTTTTTGTGAACTGTTGAATGATCTCCAAGTGTCCTATTTTGCTCTAATATTCAACCTGAGCTCATAAGGTGTCAGCCTGAGTAAGGACCAGAATATAAAACCTCAGAGTCACTGTCTTCCAATTGGTTCCAAGAGTCCAAACTAAAGTTCCTGCTATAGTTTTTCCAATTCTGACAATAGGTATTAATGCCTACCAGTAAGACAACTGAACATGACAGAAAGATGTGTCCATTTGGTTGTTATGTATGACACTAACGAGCCTAACGATATTGCTAAGAGTAAACACTTGAAATTCACCTTAACCAAGGGCTATTATGGTAATTTATATATTACTATCCATCACAGTATTAAAAATATTAACTTAAGAATGTGTCACAAAATAACTGATAAAATATTTAAGAGAGAACCAGAAAATCAAATTTAAAAAATCCTGAAAAATAGAGCAAACACTCTTTTTTGATTTGAAAAGTAATGAAATGCATTGATGTCACTGCTGCACTTAGAATCTTACTACAAAAACATAGGTAGAAAAAAATTAATGAGGTGAGTAGCTCTAGACAGGGACTTAAAGTAAATGTAAAAACAGGACAATCTATGTACCCTCTCAAAAGCTATAATAATGGTATATAATCAATAATTTATAATCTTTTGAAAGCTGAAATATTCTAAGTAAGAGAACAGTCATTTCTGTGAGCTAAGTAAAAATATTTAAAAGAGGAGTAGCTTATGGACACATCTTTTGAAAAGAAATAACTTTATTACATCCGAATTGAAGAAACTGTATCAGAAAACTCAAGTTAAGTTGCCCATAATCATAGAGCTAGTGGTATCTAGTTTCCTCAAAAAATCATTTTCCCATTATATTATGCTGCTTTCATATTAGGTGGATTCAGAGATTCAAGTGATACCCAACTGGAATTCCTTCCCTTTCATAATTTTATTAGGTAATTGGAAATTGAGTGTTGAAGCAAAGGAATAATTTGACTTGAAAAAAGAAATCCAGAGAAAACATATTTCTTTGAGAATTTTTTTGTATCAGTAAGCCAACTATATTTAGTATAGATACATGAATGTATGGATTTTTTTTTGGTTTTTACAAACATGTTAGAAAATTATAGATGTGCATGTTTTTTTCTTTAAATATATATCATATAGATATATTTAGAAAAAAGTTTTACTATTTTCTTTTAAGAATGTACTTGTTACCCTATACCAAAATAAGATCCAAATGGAAACAGGATTTAGACATGAAAAATGTTATAAGCAAACTAGAAGATCAAGGAATAGTTTATCTTTCAGATCTATGGAAGGGGAAGCAGTTTATAACCAAGGAAGAGATGAAAAAAATCACTAAAAACAAACTAGATAATTTCGATTACATTAAATTAAAACACTTTTTGCACAGACAAAGCCACTGTAACCAAGATCAAAAGAAATGTAGTAAACTGGGAAACAACCTTTTTAACTAGTGTTTCTGACAAAGGACTCATTTCTAAAATATACAGAGAACTGAGTCAAATTTAGAAAAAAAATAGCCATTCCCCAATTGACAAATGGTCAAAGGATATATGCAAAGGCAATTTACAGATGAGGAAATCAAAACGATCCATAGTCACATGAAAAATTACTCTAAATCATTACTTATTAGAGAAATGCCAATTAAAGCATCTCTGAGGTACCACCTCACACCTCTCAGACTGGCCAATATGACCAGAAAGGACAATGATCAATGTGGAAGGGATGTGGGAAATTTGGGACACTAATACATTGATGGTGGAGCTGTGAACTCATCCAATCTTTCTGAAGAGCAATTTGGAATTGTTTCCAAAGAGCAACAAAAGTATGCATACCCTTTGATTCAACAATACCCCTACTGGGTCTATACCCTGAAGAGATGATGAAAAAGGATAAAAACATCACTTGTACAAAAATATTCATAGCAGCCCTGTTTGTGGTGGCAAAGAATTGGAAATCAAGTAAATGTCCTTCAACTGGGGAATGGCTTAACAAACTGTGATATATGTATGTCATGTAATATATTCTATTAGAAACCAGGAGGATTGGGAATTCAGGGAAACCTGGAGGGATTTGCATGAACTGATGCTGAGCGAGATGAGCAGAACCAGAAAACCATTGTACACCCTAACAGCAACATTACATCGGTGCAACAATCAGGGAAAATTTGGGGCTATCTGCGATGGAGAATACCATCTGTATCCAGAGAAAGAATTCTGGAGTGTGAACCAAGACCAAGGACTATTACCTTTAATTTAGGAAAAAACCTGATATCTTATTGTCTGGTCTTGATATCTCTTATACTTTATTTTTCTTCCTTAAGGATATGATTTCTCTCTCATCACACTCAATTTGGATCAATGTATACCATGAAAACAATGTAAAGACTGGCAAATTGCCTTCTGTGGGGGGTGGGGGGAGAGGGAAGCAAGATTAGGAGAAAAATTGTAAAACTCAGAATAAATAAAATCTTTAAAAATTAAAAAAGGTCTAAAAAAAGAATGTATTTGTTTATTTAAAAGTAAACTAAAATAAAAATCAATTTTATCCATTCAAGGTAGCTTTGTAATTACATTGGTATCCATCCAACTTAAAAAAAACTAACAATTATTGGGTGATATTGGCAATTATTAGAATGTTGACTGGTAAAGATAATGTTAAAATTAATTTAACTTCAAACTGATTTTGTGGTGGTTGTATCAAGTGTAGTATGGTATCTTATATTTTCAGAGCAAATTACAGTGTGTCGTTATAGTTTGCATTACAGATTACATTGTTGGTCTCTAAAATGAAAATTCCATGAGTATAAGGATTGTGTTTTATATAAAACCTAGATTATATATAATCTGCCCAATGCCCCTCATAGTGTTCTTCACTTTGTACATATAATATTTGTTGAATAAATGTGTGCCACTCTGTCGTTTCTTAGAAAGTACACCCTAGGAGAAAGAGATATTGCCAGAGAGACCAAAAAGGTAAATATTGGTTCAGTAAAACTTTTACAGGGTTAACAGATTTTTGAAATATGTGTTTCTCTCTCTCTCCGTTTGTGTGTGTGTGTGTGTGTGTGTGTGTGTGTGTGTGTGTGTGTGTGTGTGTGTGTGTGTGTGTTTGTACACAAAGCTGGATTAGGTAGTTATTTTGATTCTATTGAACTTTTAGGAATGTAAAAAAGAGAGCCTGTTTTTTTAAGTCACTGTTTGCCTCAGTTTCTCATTTGTAAAATGAGCTGGAGAAAATGGCAAACCACTCCAGTGTCTTTGCCATCCCCAAGAAAACCCCAAATGAAATCATGAAAAAAATCAAACAAGTGCCTAAGAATCATCAATTTCAGGAACAATTATTTCTGTGTTAGATGTATATTGACAGAAGGACTATTTAAATCAGATTTTATTATATTTTACTAGATATGTTTACATTTCAACAATAAAAACATTATGCAGGTGGCTAAAATATTAAATAATTTTAAATCCTTTTTACATATACATTATATTGAGACTTGGACAAGATTAAAGACAAAGTTCTGTCAGAATCATTAAACATTTCTATCTAGAAAAATAAACAAATTCCATTTAGACTTAGACTGACCACAAATAAATATGGCAAATAATGTTTAACAAGTGTTTTTGAATTTTGAACACATTTGAATATATTCTAGAGAATTTCAATTTCCTGTGTTCCAAATGGAAGAAATCTATATATTTAGAGCACTTCTTTGCTGAATAGAGGTAAACTAAAAGAAGCAATGACTGACAGATATTCATAATAGGGGCAGGGATGTGGACTAGGGATGGAAAGTGATGCTTATGCTTTGTTGTTTAGCTTTTGTTCCTATCAGAATTTCATTTGCAAGTCAAAGTGGGAATGAAACTCATCAGTACACAGACCTCCATATTTTTTGTTTGTTTTTTCTAGTATAATCCCTGAAATAGATTTTAGGAACACAGGATCATAGGTAGGTAAACAGAATTATGAGCAATTATTAACCTTAAATCAGACAGCTGTTTGATACAAAAGACTTTGATTCAACCTTAGAAGTAAATAATAAAAAGTAATAGACTATCTCAGCTAGAAATATTCTGTTAGTTTTTGTTGGCTGCTGTCTCATTTGTCTGTTTTGGCTCACAATCAGTCGGGCACTGTGTGAGAATAGAACTATAGTTTACTCTATCAGGGAGAGACCTTCTAGCCACACTGCATTTCAGACAAAGATGGTAAAGAACAGCAGCTAAACTTGAAGAGACTGAGTTGCTGAAACCCCAAAGATGGGAGATGATAGTAACTTGGCAAACACAGGGCCACAGAACATGCCCCGGAGAGATAACTTGAAAGTAAAGATGTCCTGTCCAGGACAGAGGCATGATATCTAGCAGAGAATTGAATCATAACATCACCAGATGACATCTGTATTGTTCAGTGTTGGAAGTGTGAGTTGTACCAGCTATGCATGTGTCCATGACATATGGATCCTTATTAGTGTGCTTCCAAGCAAATTTCCTGACCCTGTGTATATGTATGCCACCCCAAAACAGTTCTTTGCACGTGTAGCACACCTGTAGAAGAATATACCCTGTGTACTTAAGAGAACTTTTCCTTGTCTCACGTTGTTTGATTAAATGTCTTTTATTTTGAGCCAATGTGGTGTCTGCCTTTCTGGAAAAATAAACACATTCATGGAGATTTATGAATTATGTCTCAATGGGTACCCACAAAATGCTTCAAATCTAAAGCAGAGCTCTGGGGTTCCCAGGTGAGTGGGTATAGCTTGTAGAGGATGTAATTGGTCAATCACTAAATGAATGATTTATTTTTATTTAAACCTATTTAAACCTATAAACTTCTAGTTATATAAGGTAAAATTCATTTGACCAACAGTTACTAAGTTTGTAGAACTATTCTAGGTGCAATGTGGGAATAAGACAAGATGCCTAAAGTTAAGATCAAGGGGGGCTCTTTTTCTATTGAAATGTCTTCTGGCTAATTATAGGTGAATGATCGTTTTTCTATCCTTCAGGAATTTGAACAAGACCTGCTTAATTAGAGAATGAGTTAATATTTACTAAAATTTTATGACTTCTTTTTAACAGGACAAAACAAAAATTAGAAATAAATTTAGAATTATTCATATAGGCTAAGTGGTAGTAAAAGTACAACATACAGAAAGTGAATTCTTTCCCTCACTATTTAATTTTCTGAAGACATGAATAACAAAGTATGTGATCAGAGTTTAAGAAAATATATTAACACAAATAAAATGGTTATATTGCTGAACATCCATTTCAAATAGCTACAGACTTGGGGTTAGATCAAAGCATGATTTTGAAGCTCTACCCTCATAAGTAGCCTAACCATTCCAATATAATTTGCCATTCTCAAAGTTAAGGATTTCTGAGCATTACTATAATGATCATGAAAAAAGGAAATAATTAATATCTGGGTGAAACATAAAAACATTAGGAAAATCAGTGCTGGGAATATGTGTGTGCTCTTTGGTGAAGTGATATTTTTATAATTTTTGAAATATTATTTGTTTGGGAAGGACTCTTCCTAAACAAAAAAATTGAGAAAAATTAAAATTATACTTTTCTCCCAAAGACTAGAAAAGAGATACCATTAGACAGACTATAGTTGTTACATTTTTCTTTAACAATGTGAATCATTTTAAGGCACTCTTTCACATGTCTGCCCGAACAAAAGAAGCAAATACGCCATCTTCCTGAGCCAAGAGGCTTTCTGGGGTGTCGTATTCTAAAATATTCCCTCGCCTCATCACAATGACCAAGTCTGCTGTCAGGATAGTGTGAACCCGATGCTGCATGGGGAGAAGACAAATCCAATATATTATCATTATAATCTTTCATGAGCATAAACTAAAAGTTTTAAAATGAAATATTTTAGGTAGATTATTAAAAGCATTCATTATTCTTGGTGTGTAAGTGAAAAAATACAAAAAGCAAATTAACTTTTCCATACAACAAAGTACCATTTACTTACAGATTTTCAAATCCTGGTTACTATGAGCTAACGAAGTCAGAATTTGACCTACAGTATTACATACAATCTCAACTGCTTGCTGCAATTTGTCTTTAAATCAGGTGAACTAGTTCAATAGGTATTTATTTATTGAATGAATGAATATTAATTGGAGCTGTGACAGATTAGTGTTCCAAGGTCTAAGAAGGATTTCTATTTTCCAGGGTGGAAGGTTAGCCTAGTGTGATAAAATTCTCCCAGGGAGAGAGAACAGTCTGTTTCCCAAAATACAGCAATATCCCCCATATCAATGATGGTCCCCAACTTCCCTTCTGGGAAAGAGGCAGATGAGACATGTATACTTGTGGGGGAAGGCAGACGCCAAGAGAAGGACAGGATACATGGGAAGAGTTTCACTTAGGACTAAGGTAACAAAATACTATGAAGTGTGGGACTGGAAGACTGAAGGTTGACTGTGAGGAGCATCCATTGGCATCCAAACGTAGAGCTCCAGAAATCACCCCCTGGTTAGTGATCTTGTTAATGCTATTCTATTGTATGATTTTGTATCTCAACTACCTTCCTTATCTAGATTCAGTCCATGCTTGTGAACCATGCTACAATTTTAAGTATGGTAAGCTCATGAATGCTAGGAAGAGACTTTTGAGGGTACTACCTGCATGCAGTTGGAATACCTCATTTGAAGCAATTATGACTGTTAGACAAGGGCATTATTGAGAAATCACCTTTCCTCAAATTTTGACTCCCTTACAAAGATTGGTGTGGTGGTGATATCTCTTAATGGTGAATATTGGGAGAGCTATGGAGTAATCCTCTACATATTACAATTAACCAATTCTGAAGGGGGAGCTTATTATATGTACAGTTTTCATTCTGTACCTTGAAGCACAATCAGTAGACCAGTTTTCTTAATGTCTTCTTCTAGCCCTTTCCTCAACTTAAAATTTTATTGAGGCCCAAGCAATGAGAAGTTTATTGAAGACATTTCCGAAGTCTAAGCATGCTACAATACTTGTCCCTCAGAGAACAGATTATACTCATATGGAATTTGATAGTAATCAGAAGTAATTCATTGATTGTTGTAATCTATACATTGATAATGTTCTTATAAACTATATTAACTTTGAATATACACAGTCACAGTATATTTTTAAAATGGTACCCTTGAGAAGAAGGGGGAAGGAAAATGTTTTTCCTTTCCTAAGGATTCTTCTTTGAATAAGATCAGTCCTTCATGTTTGTGGAAAAAAAATAGATTTAATGGGCTGTGTAAGATTTACTGTAAACTTTTGTACACTTTAATCAAAAACAAAAGTAAACTAAACCCTAATTCTTCCATTTTCCTAGCAATTGATATTTTAAAAACATAATCCAACCATTTACCAAAAGAAACAAGTAGGCTTCCAAATCCATAAATAGATTGTCATAAACATTGGCTTGCTACACTAAAATTGTGTTTATATTAAAAAATAAAAAAATAAAAAGCTAGAAACTTTGGCCAAAGAAACAAATATGGATTACTTTCATCTGATTAATCCAAATTATTATTATTATTATTATTTTCTTGCAAATTGCTGTCATTGGTAATAATGTTGATGAAATTCTTAATTCTAATCACCACTGGAAAAATACATTTTGATATGCAATTTATATTTAATACTTCAGTATTTGTGAGTTATTAGTTAGAAAGTCCTTTTAAAGACTTTCACATAATTTTCTAAATCAATGAATGAAATCAACAGAAAGGTTATCAGTTAAGGAAAACAATAGATATCATTATCCAAAAACAAAAACCATCGGCAAGTTCAAATTCCTCACTATTTCAAGCCCTTCAGAGCTTTTTCTTGGTCTTCTGAGGAAAGTTGGTCTTTGACTGCAAAAATGATTTTCTCTTGCAGCAAGATTCACAGTTAGTTGAAAAAGAAATTTTTTGCTAAATAAATGGTGCTTTATCCTTCAAGTGTAAAGAAAGTGGTTAAAGGGATATATGGACAGAGTAATGAAGAAGTATATACAACATACAGAGGAGCAGAAATCAGTTAAAACATATAAGGTTCCTGTTTATAGCAATACTTGTACAGTTAATTTTCCAAAAATGCACCATGCCTAGGCTAGCATTGCAACATGTAGATTAGATTGTTACTTACACAGTTTGATTTATGTAGTACCAGGTAGGTTCAGTGAATTTATTAGATTTTTTTCATTAGAGAAGGAACCATAGTGACACCATCATCAATAACTTCAAATAATATTGTCATTTATATAACATTTTGAGGATTGCAAAGTGCTTTACAAATATATAATCTCATTTTCAGCTCATGGGAAGTCAGACATTTAGTTTAAATAAGATAGAGAGGGAAATTTAAAGAGTATAAAAAATTAGGTAAAGGAGGCAGGGTGTAAAAGAAAAACTCTACTTCACAATTTTCTCTTTATCAACCTTGGTGGGGAGCAATTCTCTCCCAATTTATATAAAGAATACTCTTAAAGAATATGTCCTCTCCATTATCTTTCTGTCCCATTTGTTCTCTCTCATCCTCACCACTAATCACACACAGAATTAAATTGGGCTAACAGAACAACTTCATGCATGTCATCTTTTCTAGACTTCGTCATAGAAAACTAATTTCATTAAATCATGCGCTCTTAAAAAACAAGCAAGAAACATGCATAATATAGTACTTATAAAAGCAATAAAGAACACACAGAGAAAGATTGAAACTGGCCCATTAAAAGAAAAATAAATCTGCTAGAATTCATTCTTGAAAATCTTTATTTTCTCCATTTACGAAAATACACATACGTGCTTATGAATATTTGCATAATTTAAACAATACAAATTTATCTCATTCAGGTCATTTTTTTTTTATTTTGGGCAATATAGGCCAGTTGCAAGTCACCCTCCCCACTGCACTCCCACACCTTGGCATAAAGCCATTATGGTACATTTGTATTACAGTCAGAAGCTGGTAAAGTAACTACCAGAGAATGAGCTGCTTTATATGCTGAGTAGATTTTGATGATCTATTTGTGGGTCATCACCAAAGTGGAAAAGAGGCCATTCTTGTGAGCAAGTAAGTTTGGACCAGAATCACATTCCACTAAAATACCCTCAGAAAAGACTAAAACAAGGCCTGCATTCGTAATAGAAGACACCCGATGCTAGAAAGAAAAGAAGAACAGAAAGAAGAATAAGAGGAAGAGTCAACATGAGGGAAAATGTACAGTTGGATTACTGAAAGATGACTTTCAATGAGTGGAAATAGCAATACAAGCAAGAATTTTACCAGCAGTTGGTGAAGGGGGAAAAGAGTCAGATTGAAAAAAAACTAAAATATTTAGATTAAGTCGGAAGTAGGATAAATTACACAAAAGTTTTGAGATAAAGATACAATATAAAAAATAACTAGTTCGTAGACATTTTTATGACAGGAACATATCACTTTTCAAAATTAAAGTTTCTAACTGTACTGAAAGGTGGGATGGTGGCTATTTTTCCCCAGATGTATAAATAAAAGCACTTTCCCCAAATGTATCAATGAAAGCATCATTAGGTGCAGAAAGCCAGTAGCAGACTTGGCAATCAAATTTAGGAATCCTCAATTCCTAAACTGCTGCTCAGACCACCAGATTATGCTTATGGGAAAACAACTGAGACATCTGTTGAAGGACAGAATTATTCCATATGAACAAACATCTGTTAGGGAAGAATAGCCTTGGACTGCAAAAGAGTGGAATTCAATGTATAAATATCATATGAGTTCTTTTGCATTTCTAGAGTGTTAGGTCCAAATTTGTAGTTTAATTTCCAAATGAGATACCTAAATGTAGTTTGGAAATATTGATGAAAAGCACCTCTTTTGAAGGGAGGAGCACAAATGCAGTAACTATTAGAGGAATAATTAATTAAACATATAAATATTTTAATCATTCAAAGGTTAAGGAAGGTGGTCAGATATAGGAATAAAGGACTGGGGTGGCTAGGTGGCACAATGGGTAGAGCTCCAGCCCTGGAGTCAGGAGTACCTGAGTTCAAATCCGGCCTGACACTTAAGAATTACCTAGCTATGTGGCCTTGGGCAAGCCACTTAACCCTACTGCTTTGCCAAAAAAAAAACAAAAACAAAAACAAAGGAATAAAGGGCTAAATAAGATTAAATTAAGATTAAATTAACAATGTCTCTCATACTTACAGCAATTGTTACAACTGTGCGGTCTGCAAAGGCTGTCATTACCACTTTTTGCAAAATATTTTCCTGTAAAACAAAAGAGCCAGAAGTTGCTCATTCTCATTCTCTCTCTCTCTCTCTCTCTCTCTCTCTCTCTCTCTCTCTCTCTCTCTCTCTCTCTCTCTTTTCATGCCAATATAACTAAGAATAAAGTTTGTTGTCCATAGTTTCCCCTTGATACAGTTTTAAAAACACCCATTTCTGTGGTCCTTGATTAACCACATATTGTTCTGGGCTTTATAACAACACAGTTTTTATGGGACTTTACCACATTCTGCCTGCCTTTTGTTACCTGCTCGATTAATCTTCCATTCTTTAAAAAAAAAAAACTTTTAAATTTAAAAATATCAAATTAATCTTTTATTTTTATATCATTTTAATTCCAAATACATCTATCTCCCTTCTCCTCCCCAGCATAATGCTTTCTAATTAAAATTTTAAAAAAAAGAATTAAGGTTGTTGATGAAAACTAATACATTCATCAATTATATCTCACAGCATAAATAATATTCCACAGTCATAGGGCCTCCAATCACTTTACACACACACCTCTACAAAGAGAGGACCAAGATGTTTTATTTCAAATCTCTAAGGCTAATTAATATTGGTCATTATGATTTGCTATAGACTCTTATTAAGCTCTTTTTTATGGGGAATGTATACATTTAAAAATTAAGTTAATTGGTTTTTTCCATATGTATATACATCAATCTGCATAAAAACTCCCATTTTTTTCTTTTCATTTGACTTGTTTCTCTTTGTGTTTCTGGAATCTCATTCTTGAGATTTTGCTGCTCCTGTCCACTGATTCTTCCTCTAAGCTTTGAAATCTGCTTTCCTCAAATCTAGGATATATTCTTTATTATGCTTGACTCATTTAGCCTTTTCAATCAGAAACTCTTATAATGGTCACTTCTCTCTTCCCTAAACTACTGAGGTGCCCATATTTTTCTCCCTGGTGGCTAGTTCTCCTTATTGGTGAGAACCAAATTCATAATAAAATAAATTCTTATTGGTTTCTCTACCTTTTGAAGGATGTCATTATCATTAAAGGCAAGACAAAACAAAAGCTTATTTATTTTTGACAGAATGAGAGCTCCAGCAGATACCTGGATAATTGAATTCCCTATTATTCCTATAATATGCTTGGCATTCTAGGCTTATTAACCTATGATAATCTTATTCATTTCATATTCTCATCTGAATGATATATAGTATATGCTGAAGTGAACAATCACTTGTACTTTTACATTCTTTTGCTCTTCTTCAGCCCAGTACACAACACACTACTTCCCTGCTTTAAATACTGGAATTCTTCAGAGAGTACTGTTTATTGTCTTAATATAAAATATTAAAATATAAAACATTTTATAATATTTTTAGAACATATAAATATATTCCAAATATGATAGAGTATAATAATATGCATTATATGATAGGATTGGATATAATATAATGCAATATAATTAATATGATATAAAATATTATCAATTCTTTTTATTTTGCTTATACTGTTTCTTCATGAGTTTCATCCTACCAAAAATAAATTAGATCTTTTAAATCAATTACCTCCTATTAGGAGCTTTAGTTTCTTCTCCTTGGTGCCTAAAGTGTTTGTCCAAATTTGTCTATAAATATTTGGCACCACGATCTTTACTTATGGCTTCTTCTATTATGTTTCTGTGAAATTCTGAGTTTCTTACATCCTATTCTTCCTTCCACATTGTAGCTATTCTATGACTGAAGTTTTAGCATTAATGTTTTTCTCTACTCTTTATTTTGAAACCATTTGGATTACATTTGTAAGGATACATTCCTGAAGCACTCCATTACAATCCTCCTCTAGCTGAGATCAATTCATTAGTTGCCAATATTTGGATCTACTCATTCATTCCATCCAAATTCTCAAAAATATATCAGTTATCTGCATGTCTTAATCATGTCTACAAATATATATATATATATATATATACACTGAAGAATTTTGTGAAGTGCACTGCTAAATTCTAAGTCTATAATTTTATATGCATGCCAATTCAAAAAAGGAAGTGAGGTTATCTTGGGATGACTTGTTCTTGATGAAATGATCATCACTGCTTCATCCCCTAAATAATCCCAAACCAGCCATTTAATGAAGTAGTATTTGTAATATTCTGCCAAGTCAAAGTAATTTTAACTGGCCTATCATCTGAGAATTCAATCTTCATGCATACAAGAAAAAAAAGCCAAAAACCTAAGGAAGAAGACAAAATCAAAAAATCATGAAATGGTTAAATTTAAAATATGCAAAAAATAAAAAAAATAATGCTTCAGTAAGATAAATGAACCTCAGTCTCCAGTTGTGCAATTTTTAACATGGTAGTTCTCTTTATCCCATGAAGAAAGTAGAATTACAAAATTTGATTGTCAATGGGTTAACATAGTGTCCATAGAATTATAGATTTAGAGATGGTAAAATATTAAGAGATCTTCTAATTCAACCAAATACTTTTTTGTAGATAAGGAAAATGAGGCCCTATGAAGTTGAATGATCACCTATTTGAATAGCAATCAGAACTGAATTCCAAATACATCGTTCTTTCCATTACAAGATGCTGCCTTCCATCAATAGTGGGAAAGAATGAGTCTTAAGGCAAAATCTCCTACCCATTTTTTATGTCATAACCCCTTTGGCCACCTGTTAAAGTCTAAAGACCCCTTCTCAGATTTTGTAATGCATAAAATGAATACATAGGATTACAAAAGAAGCCAATGGTATTAAATAAAATTTTTAATATTTTTTACGTCAAAAGTTACCAGATTCCTTCTCTAAGGTCACCTTTTACTTCAATACTTAAAATTCTAATTGGAAGAACTCCTTCATTTCAGAAAGGAGGTACACATAGGGTAAGTGACTTGCTCTAAGTTACAGAGAACTTAGTAGGATCCAGACTTAATGTTCATAGCTCATGCTCTTTATTGAGTTTAGTTCTATTTCTCCCATTCATCTCCTTTATTATTTTGCTTCTCCCATTTCTCTATTTTTCTTATATATCTATAGGTAGACTGGGGGGGTGAGCTATGGGCAACAGTAGTACAAGGTAATTATTTTTACTCTTTATTTTCTTTAGTTATAGGCCTAGCTGACTTTCTCACAAAATTGTAAAGATTGTTATGGATCAAGATTCTATGTCTTCCTTAACATATTACTTCAGCTATTAAGACATCTTCCTTTGAAGACAATCTATTCTTTTGATCTAATCCTCTCTTACTGCCATTAATCTCATTTTTTCTTGCTTTATTCTTCAAGGAAATACAGACCAGAAGTTCAAGATTCTTTTCAACAAAGAATAACTTTATCAATTTGGAATAGTTTAGTTATATCCAATCTTAGATTTTATGAAACAGTTCAATCAGAATATTTTAAAGAAATTTGTTATATTGTGTGTGTGTGTGTGTTTTTCCCAAATACATAAAAGTAATGAGCTAAGTTGTGTTGGTTAGTCCTTAATGGTCAGTTTTTAATGAAAAAATAAAAATGAAATGAAATTAGTATGTCAGTATGAAATAGTACTTTCTTTATTACTTGAGAATGCCTGGAAATTTTATGTTGTTTCTCTTGTTTTCCAAGATCAGAGATAAAGAGGGTATTACAAGCAAATGTATTATTTCATGAAGTTCTGAAGGTTCTCTCTAAAGTTTTAAAGGAAAATTTGGAACTAGGAGTAACTGAGAGATAAGTATTGAATATTTTAGTGCAGTTTTCCCAAGTTGCTGCTGAATAGACTCAATATTTTTTTTTTCTTCCAGTTATCTTTTGAGTGAATGAAATTAGGAAGGGCTATCCTTTAGTGATCCTATGGTACTTTTAGAAGGCTTCTGTAGATGTATGTGTGATTGTATGTATTTGTGTGTATGTATGTGTGTTTGTGTGTGTAAGATATGTAAAACAGAAAATCATGAATTGAAATAAACACCATTGCCATATAGTGACATTAAATAGTTTTAGTTATTTTCATACTAATTCAAAAATTGGATGAGGCCAATTCTCATTTGGCATCCCATAGTCCAGACTTAAGATTTTTATTTTATTCTTCTTAAAAGGAAATGAAAAAAGTGTTTTAGAATGATATAATTTGTATTGATTGCCAATAAATTATGTATATACATACTATGTAGATGCCTCCCCACCTTATTATATTGTGGGCTTTCTCAAAGGGGATTCACATCTAATCTCTATTTCTGAAAGGCTTATGGCTCAAAATAAATACCCCAATAAATTATATTATGTAATTTTTGTGTCTATGTATATATCTGCATGTAGGTAGCAACATAATGAAGGAGATAAAAAGTTAGCCTCAGCATCTGAAAAAAATCTAAGTTCAAATTTTACCCTCTGATACATGCTGGCTGTCTCTAAAACTTCATGGCAACTCTCAAGTACTATATGTTGCAGAAGAGCTTCAAATCTGCATTAGTAAATGGAATGACCACACTCAACGTATTTATGTATATATATATAATATATACATACACATAAAAGTACATGTGTATGTCTAAAAATACATATATGTAAAATTGTGTTTTGGTTTTTATATAGACCAATAATTTAGGAATATTATATTGGTAAATGGAGAATATTATATATGTATAAATATATACCTATATTTGCAAGAATATTATATATGTATAAACATTTACCTACATATGCAAGCATAAATATAAATACATTTATATATCTATACGAATAAATATATAAATTTTGTGGTTTTTTTAACAACAATAATTTAAGAAACTCAAATCCTCAAATACAGTATATTCCCTTAATAAATAGTTAATAAACTGAAGCTATTTACTTACTGTAGCCATATCAATAGAAGCTGTGGCTTCATCCATGATGAGAATACTGCTCTTGCGAACAAAGGCTCTGGCAAGACAAAACAGTTGCCTTTGTCCCACACTAAAATTTTCTCCACCTTCAGTGACAATCGCATCTGGATCAAGAAGAATCAAGTATTATATCAGAGAAGTGCAACTGAAAATTTCCATGAAAAAAATAGTAGGATATGTTGGGAAGCAGCCACTGTGTCCCAAGATAACACACAGACCACTGGCAATATTGTTTTTGAGAGGCAAAGTACCACTGGACTGCTTTTAATAACAGATTATTTTTTTTTGGAGACAGCAAGAAGGCAACTTGGACAAGGCAAGAAAACTTAGATTATCTCAGTTTTGGCAGAGGTAGGTTGTCTCTTTCCCAGCAGAATGTAAAATCCTTGAGGGCAGGGATTGCCTTAGCTTTGTGTTTTTATCCCAGAGCCATGCAGAGTATTTAAAAAATGCTTGTTACTGTTATATCAAATAAATTTGTTGGGGACAGAAATGCATTATCATTGAATCATAGATTTCTTTTTTTAAAATTTTGATTGCATTACATTTTTTGTTTATTTATTTTATATTATTATAATAGTCATGTTGTGAGAGTAATCATAAACCTCCTTCCTCCCAAAAAGGATAAGAAACCTCAATAGTAAGAGAGAAAAAAGTGTAGCTCAGTCTGAGTTCAGATACCAGTGGCTCTGTCTCTGGGATGAGTTGCCTTCCCCATCATAGCCACCAGAGAAGTTGGTTCAATATTTTTCCTATAGTTGCTATCACTAGCTGTATTTCCTTCCACTCTATTCCTCCTCACTCTCATCTCTTCCATTCTCTCTCTCTCTCTCTCTCTCTCTCTCTCTCTCTCTCTCTCTCTCTCTCTCTCTCTCTCTCTCTCTCTCTCTCCTTTCATCCTGTCCCTGTTCAGAAGTATGTTGCATCTGAGTACTCTCTCCTAAGATCTTCCCTTTCTTCTATCACCTACTCCCCTCATTCCCTCCCCCTGATCCCCCTTATCCCATCCATTTTTTCTAATTTTTCTCTAAGATAGATTTCTATACCCTATTAAGTGTGTATGTTATTTCCTCTCTGAGCCATTTCTGATGAGAATGAAGGCTCACTCATCCCCCTTTATATTCCCCCATTCCACTCCATTGTAAAAGCTTTTTCTTGACTCTTATTTGAAATAGCTTAGCCCCTTCTTCCTCTCCTTTCCCTTCCTCCCAGTACTTTCCTTTATCACCCATTAACTACATCTTTTTACTATATTATACCATTATATTCAGCTCCTTCCTGTGCTTTGTCTAAATATGCTCCTTCTAACTGCTTTTATAAATGAGAAAGTTCATATAAGTTATCAATATCTTCTTCCCATGCAGGAATACAAACAGTTCAACATCATTGAGTTCCTCATAGTTAGTCCTTCTTGTCCACACTCACTATGGTCCCCCTAAGTCCTGTACTTGGAGATCAAACTTTCTGTTCAGCTCTGTTTGTTTCAATAGGGAAGTTTGAAAGTCCCCTGTTTCATTGAAAGTCCATCTTTTCCCCTGAAAGAGGATGTTCAGTTTTCCTGAGTAGTTGATTCTTGGTTGTAAACCAAGATCTTTTGTCTTCTAGAATATCATATTCCAAGCCTTATGGGTCCTTAATGTAGATGCTGTCAGATCCTGTGCAATCCTGACTATAGAGCCACAGTAGTTGAATTGCTTGTTTCTGGCAGCTCTTAGTATTTTCTCTGTGACTTGGGAGTTTTGGAATTTGGCTATAATATTTCTGGAAATTTTTCTTTTGGGAATCTCTTTCAGGAGGTGATCAGTGAATTTCTTCAATTTTTATTTTATCCTCTGCTTCTTGGATCTCAGGGCAATTTTACTTAATTATTTCTTGAGAAATGAAGTCTAGACTCTTTTCCTGGTCATGACTTTCAGGTAACCCAATAATTTTTTAATTATCTCTCCTGTATCTGTTTTCAAGGTCAGTTGTTTTCCAATAAGATATTTCACATTTTATTCTAATTTTTTATTTTTTTGGTATAGTTTTATTTCTTCCTGAGTTCTTGTAAAGTCATCAGCTTCCTTTAGTTCCATTCTACATTTGAAAGAGTTATTTTCTTCCGAGAGCTTTTTTGATCTCTTTTTCCAGCTGGCCAATCCTGCTTTTTCAGGCATTCTTCTCATTTTCCTTTTGTGTTGCTTTTTCCATTTGGCCTAAACTGGTTTTTAATATGTTATTTTCTTCTGTATTTTTTGGTATATCTTTCACCAAGCTCTTGATTTGGTTTTCAGGATTTTTCTGCATCACTCTCATTTCTCCTCCCAATTTTTCCCTCCATCTCCCTTAATTGATTTTCAGCCTTTTTTGAGCTCATCCATAGCCTGAGACCATCTTCTATTGCTCTTGGAGGTTTTGGATACAGAAGCTTCGATTTTGTCATTATTAGAGTATGCATTTTGATCCTCCATAGGACCAAAGTAATTTTTCTATGATCAGATTCTTCTTTTTCTGTTGTTTGCTCATTTCCTCAGTCTATGACTGATTTATCACACTTCCAAGGCTTTTGGGGTTTTTTGGGACAACCCACAGGGACCTTAATTCCTCTAAGATCTTATGAGAAGCTCTGACTTCTTTCTTAACTGTGTTCAGGCCCTCCCCTCTGCCTTGGAGTTATGAGAAGAGTTTCTGCTCAGAATCATAGATTTCTAAGGCTGGAAGTAACCTTGGAATTATTGTAGTTCAACTAACATTTAACAAATGGGGAAACACAGTCACAGAAAATACTTTCCTAAAGTCATCTTGTTGAATGGCAGACTAAAAACTAGGAACTAAAAACCTAAGATGTTTGGTTCTTTCAATTATAGCTTTTTATTGCCTTCTCAATGTATTCCTTTCCTCTATTATTGCACTGATATTTCACAAAATGAATATTATTAAAATATCTTTATCAACATAGAATATTTGTTACACCTATCTATTCCCTACTTACCACTTACATATAAATGAAGGACAGGTTCATAAAGGTGTAAATGGCTTTGTATAACTGCTATTAATTTAGATCTTTTAGTACTGAAGAGAAAAAAAGGAAATGTGTGTGCAATGGGTTAATGTTTACCTGTACACCAATCCTTGGGTATGTTGACTGGAATCTCAGAGGAAAGATCAAAAGAAGTATTGAGGAATTCTAGGTTAACCTCTTTGGGACTATTCCTCAAATTTACCAAAAGGCTTCTCAAGTGAAGTTCCCAGTTTTTGATTCTATGGTGTGTTATTTCATAAGTTATTCCAGTTTTCACTCAGAAAGGAAACCATCTAATTAGCACTCAAATGATCTCTCTTCTTCACAATTAAATTAGGACCATGAAAATATCTATCTGCCTTGGGTAAGGTCCCCTTCACACAATAAATGCCCCTGATTTTTACTGCCAGATAAGACATATTAATAGGGGTAGCTAAGTACAAACGATAGAGCTCTGCACCTGGAGTTGGGAAGACTCTTCTTCCTGAGTTCAAATCTGGCCTCAGATGCTTATTAGCTGTGTATATAACCCTGGGCAAATAACAACTCTGTTTTCCTCAGTTTCCTCATCTATAAAATGATCTGGAAAAGGAAATGGCAAAACTATGTGGTATCTTTGATAAGAAAATCCCCAAAAAGGGGTTATGAAAAGTTGGACACAAGTGAAAATAACTAAACAAGGTACAGTTAACTCAACAATTGTGGACTTTGTTTCTGTGGATATGATTGGTAATAACCTCAAGTTACCTTCTATTACTGGCGGAGGAATCTAGATCATGTTTACTTTCCAGTTATCTTTATCAACTAAATCCTATCATGTCACTGTTCTTGTATATTTGGCAATAATTATAAAATTATATTAGACATTCACATTGAGGTTAAAGGCTTTTCTTGGCAAGTGTTTGGAATCCAAAATCTAGAAAACCTGAGAATATGGGTTCCATTTTCTGGAAAGAATATGATTAATAGAATCAGGTAAATCACAATCTAAGCAGTAGTCATCCTAATTGACAGTTTCTGACAATAATTGAAGTGGAGGGGAGCAGAGGAAGTAAGCTTGGAGAATAAAATATATTTATCTTGAAATAACTAGGGGTGGCTAGGTGGCACAGTGGATAAAGCACCGGCCCTGGAGTCAGGAGTACCTGGGTTCAAATCTGGTCTCAAGCACTTAATAATTACCTAGCTGTGCGGCTTGGGCAAGCCACTTAATCCTATTTGTCTTGCAAAAACCTAAAAAAAACCCAAAACCAAAAAAATCCTGAAATAACCAATCGGGTCATTAAATTAAAGAAGAAACATAAGTTAATGTATATGTATTATCTGTAAATGTTCTCGGGACCTTTGCTCCCTAAAATAAAGGAGACGGAAAAAAAGATTATTTTTTTTCTTTATTCCCTCTCCTGTTCTCTCAGTGGCTCTCTGGTAATGAAATTAGGAATGTGCTGTGCTCCCTCTTCCACCTGACTCTGAGTCAGTGAAGGACCAAAAGAAGATAAAATAAACATACAGGAAAAACTGGCCTTATCAAAATAGGGCAATGTTCTCAATCCAAGATTTATCACAGCTCAAATGGACAACTATAAACTCATCTATGAGCCTAAAAATCTTAAATCCCCCAGACCCACTCCCCATTCCTATTTCCTTTAGGATGTTGAACTGGCATCCTTGTGCTACCTATAAATTGACCAAGGAAGTCATATTTGGACCCAAAGTGGGCACTATAATAAAATTTTCATCAGCTTAACTCATTGAGTACCATACTTCTATGTCATTTCAGTATGTCCTTAGTTTGGAGCTATTCCCTTGGGAAACTCACTTCTCTCTCTCTCCATCCCCACCTCCATTAACAACCTTATAATCTGAAAAAAAAACTAAAAGAAAAAGGTTAAGTAATACAGAACTATCAAGATAAAAGTTAAAAATATTTCGCTTATATAACACAATAAAGCTACTTTTAATATCAAAACTAGAAAATGAAAGCATTATCACATATTAGACCCAGAAAGAAACTAATCCAACCCTCTCATTTTTTGCATATGAAAAGCATGGAGCAAACAATTTGTTTTCCCTAGGACAATTTTTCTTTTTCTTTTTTTTTTTAGGTTTTTTTTTGCAAGGCAAATGGGGTTAAGTGGCTTGCCCAAGGCCACACAGCTAGGTAATTATTAAGTGTCTGAGACCGGATTTGAACCCAGGTACTCCTGACTCCAAGGCCGGTGCTTTATCCACTACGCCACCTAGCCGCCCCCATAGGACAGTTTTTCTAGAGAATTAAAGAAGCTTTTTTTCCTTGTCTTCCTTTATCTATTTATTTGCATGAAAGACTCAGAGAATTTTGGAAATTGAGTGTAAACTATAGTGTCTCAATCCCAGATAGTCCGCTGTAGAGAAAGGAAGACTGGCCATCAAGAGCTGTTTCAAATTAAAGGGGATTGGAACAGTAACTTTTATTGTGATACCAGAAGGAAATTCAGTTCAAGAGACAGACTAAACACTTTTTTTTAGCTTAGTTAACTATAAGACTGATGTAAGTTCATCTAAGTGCTATATGTGATTCCTGCATGTGTATTTTGCCATTTGTGATACCTCAATTTGTTCATTCTTCACACTAAGAGTATTTGTATTGTAGGAAAGTGTTTCATAGGAGAAATGTTCAATTGCAATGCTCCTTTTAACTTTGTTATCTCAGGAGATTTTTCTTTGAGATAATTTCATTCTCTGCATCATTACTACAAAGAAATACTATTGTAGTACTTGTATGTAGTTTTGAGTTAATGTGGACCCATGGAGTACCTAGAACCCGAGGAAACTTTTCTGCGAGCCATTAATGGTTATTCTGAATCTAGACAAGTCACCCACCTTTTCTATAAGAATAATATAAAATATACTATAAAATACCGAGCTAAAACATAAGTTTACTAAGAACATATCTATCTGCCCTGCTCTATTAGTCTAATAATTCTGATGCAAAAGAAAATAAGATTGTTAGTCAATTAGAATTTACTGTACTAAGTTTTGGAGATACAAAGGAAAACAATATGGTCTCTTCCTCCAAGAAGCTTATATTTTCATGATAATATGCAAAAAAAGTACATAAAAGATGTATATAGTATAAATGGAAGGTAATTTCATAGGGAAGGCATTAGTAATGGGGAAGAGAGGGAATGGAAAAGATCACTTGTATAAGTAGGATATGAACTGAGTCTTGAAGGAAGCTTTGATGAAGAGATAAGGATGGAAAGTATTCTGGTCAATGAGAGCAACCAGTGAAAAGGCAGAAGGATCATGTGTGAAGAACAAGAAAGTCACTGGTATGGGGAAAAGCGCAAAAGTGGAAATACAGGAAGGTTCCAGATCACTAAGAGCTTTAAATGCCAAAGAGATGACTTTATATTTGATCTTGTCAGCTATAAGGAACCAATAGAGTTTCTTAAGTAGGGGGAGGAATGATTTCAATAGACCTGTGCTTTGGGGAGATCATTTTGCCAGATATGAAAAGGATGCATTGTAGCAGAGAGAGATTTGAAGCAGGTTATTATAATATTACAGGAATGAGATAAGGAGAATCTACACCAGGGTGATGGTTTTGAGAGTAATTAAGGCAAAAATAACAAAACTTCATGATAGATTGGATTTATGTGGTGACTAGAAAGTGAGGAGTTGTGAGTCACATTAAAATTGTGAGACTATATGACTGGAATGATGACTGTCCTCTCAACACACAGGAATGACAAAAGAAGTGATGATTTGGAAGAAAGGCTGAGAAATTTTATTTTATTTATGTGGAGTCTAAAATTTCTATGGGAAACCCAATTGGAATTGTTCAAAAAGCAGTTAATAATGTGAGATTCCAGCTTGGAAGGCAGGTTAGAGTTGGATGGATAGATATGGCAAACATCTGCAGAGAGAGGATTATTGAACCTATGAGAGTTGATAAGATCTCCAACAAATGTAGTATAGAGGGAGAAAAGCAGAGAGTCTAGGGCAAAGCCTCTGGGTATTCGGTTAGTGGGCTTTACCTGGGTGAAGATATAATAAAAGAAGTCCAGAAAAGTCTGGCATAACTCATTCTTTTTTTTTTTTAGGTATTTTTTTTGTTTCTTTTTGCAAGGCAAATGGGGTTAAGTGGCTTGCCCAAGGCCACACAGCTAGGTAATTATTAAGTGTCTGAGACCGGATTTGAACCCAGGTACTCCTGACTCCAAGGCCGGTGCCTTATCCACCTAGCCGCCCTCTGGCATAACTCATTCTTAATGAAGCTATGCTAACTCTTGGTGAACACTGCTTCCTTTTCTAGATGTTGGATAATCATCTCTTTAATAATCAGCTCTGAAATTTTGATGACTTTTTTTTACAATATGATTAAAAGATACATAATAATCTCCCTACTTAGCTACAAAACTTTGTATGCCTATTATTTTTGGAACATAATAAAAAGATTTGCCCCATAGATATCACCAAAGTCATATTTCTACTTACCTACTAGGCTTTGTTTCTGACACATTCCCTAGCACAGTGCTTTTCACATAGTATGTGCACATAATGTTTAAATTGAATTGAATCTAGTAAGTCATGCAATTTATCCATTGGTATGGTAAAGCAAGAAAAAAAGTATTTTAATATAAAAATAAGAATAATAGCTAGCATTTATATAGTGCCTACAATGTCAGATATAACACTAAATATTTTGCAAATATTATCTCATTTGATACTCAACCCAGGGAAGTAGATATTATTATTATTATTATTATTATTTTACAAATGAATAAACTGAAACAAAGATTAAGTGACTTATTCAAGGCTACATAGGTTAGTATGGTATGGTGTAAATTATATTTGTGATATTAGAGTAAAATCTTTGTTGAAAACTAGTATATTCCAAGTAGCAAGATAAAAGCCTGCTTGATAAAAGTTCTTTTTCTTCCATACAATTCTAAGCCACTCTTTGACCATTCATTAAAAGTAATTCAGAGTGTGTACTGTATAAACAGGGAAGACTAATTTAAACTGCTATGTGTCTACATTGACAGGCTTTTGGTGAGACTGGGGAAAATGTATAGATTAGCATATTTAGGTAATTTTTTTCAAAATGTGCTTAGAATATATACACACAAAAACCTTATAATTTTCTGGAGCAATATCTATTGACATAAAGCATATTCTCTTGAACATTATTCCAAGTGATTTAGCTTCTGAAGAGCAACAACAACAAAAACCTTGTGAGAGTGCAATGAGGCTATTTCAACAGTATTCTAATGAACTACTACAAATGTACAGATGAACTCACTGCAAATGAATGGACTCTAAATGTAACAAATATGTTTTAAAAATGCAGACATAAAACTGAAGCATTCAAAGACATACCCAGACCTCCTGAAAGTGACTTGACCAAATTCTTGAGTTGAGCAATTTCTAGAGCTTCCCAAAGTCTATCATCAGTACATTTACATTCAGGATCTAAATTAAATCTGTAAGGGAAAACAAATTAATTTATCAATGAAGTGTAATTTGTTGAGCAATTAAAAAAGTAAATATTTATTTGATGGTTACATTGCATAGTAAAGCATATTGTGCTGGATAAGATAGAGATACTGGTGGTAATATTATTGGTCATTTATTCATAGGACAATATATTTGTTTTATTTTAATGCATGTACTGTATTATTTTATTTAAACATATTTTATTATAAGGGAAGAAGATTCTAAGATGAAATCATAGGGAAGTGACAATGATATTAAAAAATAGTAATGCAGATGGGACAGTACAGACATGTTGTAAAAGAGAAATGTAAACTGCTATCATGCCTGGCATTGTCTTATGTTTTAATTCTTCAGGAACATTCTGTTTTATATCTTTCAGATAAGGCTAACCATAATAAAAATTGTTTAATCTAAGTATTACATTTCTTATGAGAAAACTTTGAACATAATTACTTAGATAATTTTGGCTTGTATAAACATCTCTAGTCTTAAATTGCTTGACTAGCTATCTTTATACACATACTTAAACAGAATAGCACCTTCTGTGAACTTTAGCATGCATGTGGAGAGTTCAAAGTGACGTTCATATTGTTTCTTGGCTTTTCCTCTCTACCTTAATTCTCACATGGAATTAATATCCATCTTTTAAATCTAACTTAAAAGCTACATCCATGAAGTTTTCCCTAATCCTGCAAACCAGTAACAAAATATTCCCTTGAAACTCACAAGGCAATTTTTTCTAAAAGTTTTTATAAATCAGTCAGTCAACAAACATATCTTAAGCATGAATTTTTGAGGAATTTTTAAGGATGGGAGGAGAGATAGGCATGTCTATAAGCAGGAGGCAAGGAAACAGTAGATAAAAAAGATGAAAGAATGTGGGCATAATAGTGGGGGTAATCTGATAAGGAACATAGTAAAGGATGGATCAAGGTTGAATGTGGAGGGGTTTGGTTTTAGCCAAAAGAAGGGTGCTTTCTTTATCAGAGATGAGAATGAAGAAGGAAAAAAGTAGGGGAAGATATCAAAAATTTTGGTATGGGGAAAAGTGCAAATGGAGCTCTTGGCAAATGACTTCATATAATATTGTATAGATTTGCATCTATCTCCCACCTAGAGGTAATCCATTTGAGAGTAGGGACTATGTCTTATCTAAACTTTATAGCTACCACAGCACCTCAGCTCACATTCTGTGTTTAATAAATGTCCTTTGAACATAGGAATGTATTAGAACTCCTCATACCAAGTCAGAGACCTACCGAATAGAACCACTGAATAGTATTGGATCTTGTAGAATGATTGAAAGTCTGGAACGTAGAGTGTGCAGTGGGAGTTTAGAAATGTCTATCCCATCAATGACAATCTTTCCTGTTTAAAATAAACATAAATAAACATGTAGAAGTTAACAATAAAATTAAATTTATTTATTAAAGATGGAATTCTTTTCCTCATTGTTGGAATGTCAAAGTTGAACACTAGCTTTTAATTATCAGAATTACTATAATGAAATCATATATTTTTACCAAACATCTTCATTCCATTGTTTTCTTTTAAAGGAATTTTTTATTCATTTGAAGTTATATGGCTCATAGAAACTAATAAAATTAGTTTTCCAAGGATTCCTTATTTGAAAAGATTAGGAAGGAAAAACAAATGAAAGAAATGCTAAGTTTTGAATGTTTTACTAATATATTGAAAGACCTATTGTATTGCATTTTTAAATACCTAAATCTGACTGATCATTATGGTAGATTTACCTAATTTCATCCATTCTCCTCAATATATTTCAGGTATTATATTTTGGTCAACTTATTCTTCATTGTTTTAATGTCCTTGGAAACAAGGATAGAAGGAAATACAGTATTATGACTTTTCAAAATGAGTGAGGGGGTTAGAAGTACTGCCTGTGGCTAAAAATTTGAGAAAATCAATTGATTTGTCTGAAAATCTAAATCATGACCTTGATCTTATTAACGTCATGAGTTAAATAAGTGCCAGGAATTTTAAGTCTAAGGACATCACAAATGCCATGGGTCATCTTTTATTTAGTAAAGAGAATGAGGAAACTTTGCTACAGTGCCAGCAATTCCTGGCAGAGGTCATCCACTCTGCCCTTAACCTTGTAGTGTTGATGAAAGGTTTCCTCTAAAGTTTGTCAGAATTTTATGGCTGCTTGCTTGGATTGAAAAGGTGTTCAAATATCAATAAACCTCTTCTGTCCCTTCCCCTCCGCCCTTCTCATTTTTTCCTTCCTTTCCCTTCTCCCCCCCCTCCCACTTTCCTTCCCTTCTGCCTCAGAAGAATGCAATTGCTAGTGTATGAGGTCATTTATTCCTGTCACCTCCTCTCATATAATCTTAGAACTGGAAAAGACCTTATCTAGTCAATTTTAATGAAGTCTTCTCCAGCTAATATTTAAGTTGGGTGACTGATACTTAATTTTCTAAGAGTACCACACTGAAACTATTGGACCAAGCAAGATGATAAATCCTTTTCAGGTTTAAATTTCTATTATTTCCATGGCTTTGTTATTTGTCATGATAATAATCATTATTAATACTAACAATTATCATGTAAATATTATTGAATGAGATATGTTTTATAAAAAGAACTATGCCTTCCTCACAGAATATGCAATTTCATTTGATAAGTTCATATATTATTTTTCAAAGTCGAATAAATTCATGCACAAGATTTTTATACTAAATGTTATCCTGTCTTCAAATTTCCCTATTCCTATTAATTCCAATTATTCATATTTGAAACTTTGATTCCCTCTCCATTTCTAAATTCAATCAATTGCCAATTCCTATCAATTTTATCTTCATGACATCTTCTTAACCATTTTCCTTACTCCTTAGAAAGCTGTCACACTATTATATCTTAATCTAATTTAACATAATTTCTAAAGTAGATTATATGGAGAGGAGAATGAAAGCTGAATCCTTTACTTTCTCAAATGCAATAAGATGTGGAGTTTTTCTTTCCTATCTTTAAAACAAAATTTTTGACCCTGGCATGCTTGATGTGAAAAGACAGATTCAAAACCATTGGGATTTCAACATGTTTCACTAGAAATATTTTATTTTCACCACTATATAAATAAAAAGTTAGCAAGCAAATATGTTTTTTGGAAAAGTCCAGTAGAAAATTCCTTGTAACTTACCATCAAAGATATCCACCATTCTGAAGAAAGCTAGTGATAATGACGACTTTCCACTGCCAGTACGACCACATATACCAACCTAAAATAATTTCAACAAACATTTAGGGGAATACTATGTTAGAATTAAGGTACCTGGTTCTAGGAATAGAGCTACAAAAATTCTTTCCCACAAAGCATTTATATTCTAATGGAATTATAAGAATATTTAATTAAAGGAGTAAATAGGAGTAAATAAAAGGAGTAAATAAAAACAAAGTAATTTTCTTGCGAAGTGGGGACTAATAATTAGAAGAATTAGGAAAGGTCTCTTGTAAAAGATGGTATGAGCCCTGAAAGGAGCTAGGCAATCCAAGTATATGTGGAGGTAGAATAATGCAGGACAACCTGTCTAAAGGTAGAGATAGCCTATGAAGATAGATTGGAGTCAGTTTATGAATGACTTTTAAATGCCAAACAGAGGAGTTTATATTTTAGACTAAATATAATAGAAAATAACTCAAGCTTCTTGAGCAGAAGGTATGTGGGTGATGGGGGTGGGGTATGAGGAGATCAAAGAACATGATCAGAGAAGCAATCACCTATTCTTGAGATAGAGAAGGTGCATTGCAACCATCAAGTCAATGAAAAATAACAGAAATTGGACAAAAATACTACCATGACAGGAAAAATCCCCTTTTAAAAAACTCATAATCATTCATTTGTAGATGTTCTTTCTTTCTTTATCTTCATCTTCACTGATGTCATGAACCACCATTAGTAACACACAAAATTGGTTTCAAAGTTAAAATTCTCAATCCCAATCTACATCAGATTTCTTTGAATTTATTTATTGTCATTTCTTCAGCGTTGATCTCTGCATTTAGCTGACTTTCTGAGTATTAAACTTCCTTATTCTACCTCAAAGATAATAATTTCAAGATCAAATAGTTATTGCTTTTTAAATACCTTAATTAAAATACTTATGGAACCAAAACCGATCTAAATGAAAACACTCTCTAGGGACTGTTTAGGATGACTTCAAGTTGGAAAAGTTGCCTTTTTGCCTGTCTGCCTTCCTGCCTTCTCTCCATCCCTTCCCTGCTCCCCTCCTCACCCCTTCCCTCCCTCCCCTTCCCTCTCCTCCCCTTCCCTCCTCTCCTCTCTGCTCTCCCCTAAATAGCCAGGGATGTGTGGGAAGAGAGGGGATAGGTTTGGAGTTAGGGAACTCTTTTTTTAATGCGCTAGAGTTACAGAGAATGAAAAACTCAGATACCAAGGACAGCCTGCTGAGAAAACCTGGTTGTTAGTATTATTCAGCCTAATCCCTTTAAAGCCTTCTCTTGGACATCTGGAGATCTTCCCTGTTTACTCTTATTTATGCTTGTTCTCTAATAAGCTTTTATACATGAAGGTCAGTGGCAGTGTTCTACCCACAGTAGATTTAAACTCAACTAATTTCAGTAGATGCCAGGCTTCTGGAAACTCTGGACTTCTCTGGGCACTACATGCTTATGGCAAAATTTCTTTTTACACAAATACCCTGTTAAAATTAAAATACTGTTCCTTTGTATAATAAGTCATTACCAAGGAAAAGTCATTATGAAAATTAGTTCTTAGGTATGAGAAAAACACAACTTTACAGTTTACAATACAGGGGAAGGGTTTTAATGAGACCCTGGGGAAGGCAGAGTGTCATTCCATTAAGTCAATCATTCCCTTTTTTGTACTCTACTTGTTTTGAAAATATATTTATGAGACAAATAAGAAAATGATAATATCTTTCTTCTTTTCACTACCAAAATATTTTCACTTTTTCTTTTATTTCATAGTCCAGACAATTTGAATGCCAAAGTGTATGGTATGTTGGATAAAGGCCACCAAAAATACACTTGGATAAGACAGTCAATCAACTTGGGTAAATACCATTTCAAAGTAAATTTCTTGTGGTTATATCAAGCTCAACACATCCTGAACAGAAGTCAATAGTTTTTTCCCAAAGCCCACCTTTCTTTTGAAGTTTCTTATTTATGTTGAGGTTACCTTTGCAATCTCAGTTAATGGTAAAATGGGTGACATCCTTGCTTTTCACTTTATCCTACACAATCAATCAATTACTAAAACTCACATTAATCAAATAATGACAATGAAAGCTCCTATACCTTTTGTCCAGGTTTAATGTAAGCCTTAACATGTTTAAGAACTGGCTTGAGATTATTTTCATATCTAACACACAGATCATGAATTTTGATCTCTCCTTCCTGTGGCCAGTGTTCTGGAACTTGAGATGGATCTGGGAAAAGATATACAAAATATAAAACAATAAACTATATACTTCCTTTACTAAGACTGATTCTTTTTTTAAAATTTAAAGTAAAAGTAATATGGCTACTGTGATATTTATTTATGTAAAATTACATTTGGGTGAGAAGTTCAATGTTAAAACTTAAGCTTTATTTCTCTATTTTGGGATAGTTAACAAGGATCCTGCTTTCTCAACCATTGAGTATTCTTTCCAGATGGCAGATTTAAAATTGTTGCTAGTCATTTTTGTCCAACAAAGCTCAGAATCATAGCTAAAATGAAACCAAAATTAAGGTCCACAGCTGTGGTTTTATAAGGCTAGAACTGAATAATTGGAAGACTTCCGGACTTGGGTACTAGTGTCAGCTGTGCCATTAATTTAACCTCTTATAGACTAGGTTTACTCTCATGAAGATGCAGCACTTCGGACTAGATTGCTTTTAAGGTTCAAATCTAGGTCCAAACATATATAATTCTTTGATATTATAATTCTATATTAAGTAATAAGGAATCTAATGTTAAATGAGTAATTAAGCTAGTAAAAGAAATATTTTAGAAGTATTGATCTATTTTTTCCTAGTAAAAGGTAGGAATGATTTTTTAATTTTTTACTAGTATTTTTTCAAATCACATATAAAGATAAATTTTAGCATTTGTTTAAAAATTTTGAGTTCCTAAATTAAAAGTTTTTTAGCACTAAAAACATCAATGCTGCCAAAATTAGAAAGAAAGCAGAAAGCTGGGAAACAATCTTCATAACTAGGAGTTCTGATAAAGATTTCATTTCTAAAATATACAGATAATTACAATCAAATATATAAAGTCATAAGTCATTCCCCAATTGATTAATGGCCAAAGGATATGAATAGACAGTTTTCAAATGAAGAAATTATAGCTAGATATAATCATAAAAATGCTCTAAATCATTATTGATTAGAGAAATGCAAATTAAAACAACAATGCGGTATCCACTTCACACTTATCAGATTGGCCAAGATGAAAAAAAGGGAAAATGATCAATGTTGGAGAGGTTGTGGGAGGATTGGAACATTGATACATTGTTGGTGGAGTTGTGAATGGATCCTAGAGAGCAATATGGAAATATGCCCAAAGAGCAATAAAACTGTTCATTTCCTTTGACCCAGCAATTCCAATTCTAGGACTATATCCAAAGAAATCATAAAAATTAGGAAAAGTCCCACATGTTTGAAAATATTCATAGCAGCTCTTTTTGTAGTGGCAAAGAACTGGAAATAGAGGGGATGCTCATCAACTGGGGAACTGGTTAAAAAAATTTTGGTACATGAATACTATGGAGTATTATTGTTCTATCAGAAACCACAAATAATTGGACTCTAGAGAAGCATGGCATGAGTTACAGAATCTGATGCTGAGTTAAGGGAACAAAATTGAGAGAATATTGTAAACATTAACAACAACATTGTGAGATGATCAACCTTCATGGAAACAACTTTCAACAGTTCAGAGAGCTAGGACAGCTGTATTATACTAAGCTTTGGACAATGTAATTCCCATACAGAGAAAACAAAACAAAACAAAACAAAAACCCTGTTCAGAATTTGGTTAACACTTTATAAAAATTATCTCATGTATCTCTTTCCCTTACAACTAATCTGTAAATATGTTTATCAAAAATATATATGTACAATACTAACCTGACTGTTTACCACTGAGAGAAGAGGGGTCAGAAGGGAGGCTGGAAGGAAATTTTGTAACTTAAGAGTATACATGAGCATATGGCTGAAAAAAAAATAAATAAATTTTGAGTTCCAGATTTCTCCCTCTATCTATCACCTCTCACTTCCCTAAGACCATAAGAAATTTGATATAGGTTATATATGTAATCATATAAAGCATATCTCCATTTTTAATTATTCTGATTAGTTCTGATCAGGTCAAAAGAAAAATGATAAAAAGAAAGTTAAAATAGTGTGTTTTGATCTGCATCCAGATCATAATTTTTTTTTAGATCATAATACCTATGAGACCTATGGAACTGACCTAGATAGTTATATTGTTGGGAATAACTAAGTATCATAGTTGATCACTGCACATTGTTATTGTTGAGGTATATTAGTTCATGTAAGTTTTTCCAAGTTTTTCTGAAATCTTCTATTATTATTTCTTATAAAACAATAGTATTCCATTAGATTCATATGTCATTCCCCAATTGATGGACATCCCTTCAATTTCTAATTATTTGCCACCACAAAAAGAGCTGCTATAAATATTTTTGTACAAGTAGCTCTTTTTCCCTTTTAAAAATATTTAGTAGTGGTATTACTTGATCAAAGGATATATAGAATTTGATTAATTTTTGCTCTCCAGAATGGCTGAATCAGTTTGCAACTCCATCAACAGTGCATTAGTGTCCCGATTTTCTCACATCCCCTCCAACATTGATCATTTTCCTTTTCTGACTTATTAGCCAATTTAATAGGCATGAAGTGATACTTCAGAGTTATTTTAGTTTGTATTTCTTTAATCAATAATGATTTAGAGGATTTTTTCATATGACTAGATATAACTTGGATCTCTTCATGTGAAAACTGCCTGTTCATATCCTTTGATCATTTATTAATTAGGTAATAACTTGCATTCTTATAACTCTGATTTGGTTCTTTATATATTTCAAATGAGACCTTTATCAGAAATATTTGCTATAAAATTGTTTCAAAGCTTCTGCTTTCCTTCTAATCTTGGTTGCATTGGTTTTGTTTGTGCAAATCCTTTTTAATTCAATATAATCAAAATTATTAATTTTATATTTTGTAATGTTCTTTATCTCTTATCTGGTCATAATTGATCTGATAAACCATTCCTTTACTTCCTAATTTACTTATGGTATCACTCATTATGTCTAACGATTTGACCTTATCTTGGCATACGGTGTAAGATGTTGGTATATATCAAGTTTCTGCTATAGTATTTTCCAGTAGTTTTTGTCAAATAGTGAGTTCTTTGGGCTTATCAAATTGTGGGATCTTGGAGCTTGTCAAACACTAAACAATACAAATCTTCAGTAATAGTTACAAGATTAATTCTTTAGACTTTAAAATGTTTGTAGTTGCTTATACATTGTATATATTGGAAGGTCTCCAATAAATAAAAGATTTAAAGTAATTTTTCTTGTTAGTTCAAAGAAAAAGATTCTTTTTAATTTGAATTATCCAGGTGATTTTCTTTTTTTTTTTTTTGGCTGAAGAACTGACCTTCCAAAATTAGCTCTGGCTAGTTATAAAAATAAATAAACATTGAAATTTTTAGCTCAAAACAAACAAAATGAAAAGATGAAGATCATGAAAATAATATATAGAGAACAATACCCATTGCTCCTTCATAGTTTTCAGACTCCATTGTCAAGAAACTGTTCACTTTTTTAACAGCTCCCATCTGGACCTCCAAATCAGCCAAGTTTCTTACAACCCAATTCAAATAGTTGGTTATCTATATCAGGAGGAAAAGAATATAAATAATTTTAAATAAAGTATTTTCAAGTATTTATTTGGTGTTTGATTCATGTTATGAAGATGTAAAACAAAATCTGACATATGATTTGGCCTCAAAAAGCATACAATCTGGAGATAAAACCAATATCCATGAAAAAATCTGAAAATATTCCGAGAGTATAGATCATAAGCATTAACTTGTGAATGACACAATTTCGCATTTTAGAAGTCTATTATGCTTTTGCATCTTAGAAGTCTATTATTATGTAAGAAAAAAGTCAAGTAGATGATATGGGAGGTCATTAAGGACTAGAACTGACCTTGATACAGACCTTGAAGAATGAGTAGAATTTACATAGGCAGAAAAAAGAGGATTTAAGCTGGGGAAATCATCTGCTATATGTAATAATATCAAAAGGCAAAAGAAGCTAAATTTAAAAATGTTTCTTTTAAAATTATTTTCTAAAAAACACTGAAGTAAACTTTAAAATAATAATTCTTAGATAAATCCTTTATATTTTTACTTTACTATGGTAAAGAAAATTATACCATAACCACAAAATGAACAAGACAAAACAATGCAGATATTCAATATTTAAACACTTAAATCTAAAGTTTGAAGACACCTGAGAGATTGTCTGGTCTATATCTTTCATTTTATACATGTAGAGACTGAATTTCAGACAATTTGTGACTTGCCTGTGTTCATACAGATTGATGGGGCATGACTTCACATATAGATGTCAATCTGATGATGAATTTAGTGCTCCTTCTACAGGACTACTGACAACTAGACTGATACATGTATTAAAGTGTAATTTTAATCAGAATTACGCATTAATACTTACCTATAATACAGTCTGAAATGAAACCCATATAACTTTGTTGTTATTATAGACCAGCTTTACTTATAGAAGAAATGTGGTCTTGAAAAGTCATTCATCTCTAAAGAGACTTTCTAAAAATCTAATTATTTCTCTCAATTTTTCCATTCCAAATTTCGAGATGTATACCTGTACAAAATATTTCTCACTCTAAGATATAAAACATACTGAAAACAAGAAGCTTTGACATTCAATCAAAACATGAAAATTCTCAGGTAAATATAGCTTTATTATAATATTTAAAGGAATCATGAGTTTATAATTGTAATATTAAATAAAAGATTGACTTTCTAGACTATAGCTCAACATTTTAAAATGATAGGTATCTAGAGATGGAAAACATCTAACAATGTCTGGTAAGAATGCTTTTGCTTGGTGTTGTCAAAGTCAAAATTAAATTAACTAGGAATTGGGGGTGGGTGGGAAGGAGAGATTGGAACCTGCCTACATTTATATACTCAAGTAGATTTGGCAGAGAGTAGTCATAAGGCAGGAAGAAGAATAACTATAGGAATAGCCAGAAATTCACAGAAGACAAACTTCAAAAAAAGGACCTTACAGAAAATTACAGATTAATCTTAGTAGATCAGGGCAAGTATATAGATATCATTTATCTAGAATATCAAAATAAAGAGTTTTATTGCCATTCTTGTTGAAAGAAAGGAGAAATGTAAGAGGATAGAACAATTAGATGAATTCAGAGGAGGCTAATTGTACATACCCCCAAAATAATGTAGTGGTTTGTTGAAAGTACTAATAGCAGTAAACAAAACTTGAAAAAAAGGAAACAAAGTTTTATGCACAGAAAATTTTACTACTAATTAGAGTGGGTCTTAGAAGCTTGTGAGTTCCCTTTCCTTGGAAATCCTCAAATTAAGACTTGATGACTAATTGCCATTGGTATATGGTAGAAGGGACTTTTTTGCACTCAATCATAATCTTTTTGTAGTATGGTCTAATGGAACCTATGAACCTCTTCTATTACTGCTGTAAATTAAATAAATAAGGTTACAAAGGAAACAATTATATTCAAATAAGTTATTAAATATAATTAAAATATAAAAAATAAATTATAATTATATTAAAATATTAATTCTTGAAATCTAATAAAAATTAGCACACAAATTCTTGTATTTTTGATATATAAATGGATTATGATGGTCCTTCAAAATCTGATAGACTATAATGTACAATGTGCTATGAAACAAGATATTTCTCCTTAACTAAATGAAAATTTCTGTAAATAAAATCTCTATACTTAGGGAAATCTGGGAAGTTATAAATTCATAGGACTTTAATACTGATTTAATCTGAAAGAAGGAAAAAACTTTTGGGTTTTGGTCTACATTAATCTTAGATGAATAATTCATTCATTTCTCCATGCTTAATATATAAATGCAACTTATATAAGGTATTATGTGGTGACACAGAAAATGGAATATAGCTAAACATGCAGGCTTTAGAGCACTTTGAGGGTGAGAATGTTTTATGTGTGAGTTCATGCATGTTCAAGTTCATGCATGTGCTGGAGTGAATGTGGAGGGGAGAGGTCTCGCAATTAAAAAAAAAATTGGCTCACAGAGCCTGAATCTATTCCAAGTTGTCCTAAAATTGTTTGGCTTTGGTATGAATCCAGGACTTAAAAGATACTCATTTTCTTATTAGTTTCAAGTTCTTCCCCTACCACACTTTAACAAGAAATGACCAAGAAAGATATCCATGTGATGATTTAAAAATATATGGCAATATTTATATCTATGTAAGTAAATACATATATATATATATATAGATATGTTTAATCTTATGTACAAATCCATTTATCTCTAAATTATTCTCATCCATACATACCGTAAGTGCATACAGAAGGCCCAGTCCTACCAGACCAGAATAAGAAGTTTCAGTAATCGATGCAATGGATGCAACAGCTGCAGTGAGAACAATACATGCTCCCAGATAATCCTAAAAATTAACCAAAAACTGGTTATTTTCAAATTTTCAAATCAATGAGACTCAATTACTTTTTATACCAGGAAGTGACCACCAGAGAATTCTACAGGAGAGAGTGTACTATTCCACATTTTCTATATGTCCCATGTGGCTAAATAGCTAGAGTTTAGAGAAATGTTAGTGATGATGTTAAATGGAAAATTTCTTCGTTCAGATTGGCAATTCTATGTGTCTCTAATTTTAGCACTTTGTCTTTATTTATGTCTGTGTTTTAGTTCATGGCTTTCCACCAATGTGTTGTGACTGCTAGTGCTAAAAGTCTTTAGTATGCAAGCCATGGCCTTGGCAGGGCTCTATTCCCGGCTGCTTATTAAAATTTGGACCATTTAACTCAGAAAATCAGTAAAAAATGAAGTTGCTGAAATGCCAGTGAGATATTTTTGTTTGGGGTACATATAACAGCCCATCCTATCATACAGTACCCATCTCATCAATCCAATGAACATTTATTAGCCATCTCCAGAGTATCCAACAATGTAAGATGTGATACAGTTCCCTCCCTTATGGGGAGAGGCAAAACGTGCAAAATAAAATCATACAGAATAATGGTGTAAGAGTGTGCATGTGTAGGACTAATTGAAGGCTGAGGGAAAAACATAACTTCTAACTTTTAGGAATAATGGAAGGCTTTAGAATTGATTGGATTTTTTACTTAGAAAAGATCCCAGATATTATCAAATCCTAGCCCCTATTTTTATAGATGAGGAAACTGATGCCCAGACTTTCCTACAGATGGATAGTTAGCAACCAAATTGGAATACAAACATGACTCACATCCAAAGTGCTCTCCATACCACCTGCTTCCTGGAGGTATGACTTGACTTGGGCTTCAGGGCACAGATAAAAATTAAAGAGGCATTATGGCAGAGGCATTCTCAATTACTCAAATGAATCTGTGATTTCATCAATTTAGGAGGTCCCTCTAATGATACAGATCTTGATCCATCCATGTTTTCTTATCCTGGTAGACTATTTTTCATATTATCCTAAAAGTTCACCCAATATGCTAGAAACCTTTTTCAATTTCTCATTCATTGTGAGGGGACCACTGGAACACCCTGTCTACATGTTACTCCTTACTCTTGTCATGAATCTATCCCATCTTTTCTTCCTTTCATATAAATCATTGATGAATGCTCTTTACTTTTATTCTTCATCAGAGTTCTTCACTGGTTACATGTTGCAGACTATTCAAATCAATTATCTCTTTCTTATTTTTTTTAGATTTTTCAAGGCAATGGGGTTAAGTTGCTTGCCTAAGGCCGCACGACTAGGTAATTATTGTCTGAGGCTGGATTGGAACTCAAGTACTCCTGACTCCAAGGCCAGTGCTCTATCCACTACACCATCTAGCCACCTCCACGTATATATCTCTTCACAGTCCTCTCTGTGATACATAATTTGAGTTTTTAGAATCAATGGTACTTCATGACTCCATGGCATATATCAACACTATTAGAACACTGGTAATAAAAAAACAGGTCATTACTTTCATGGGTATCCTGGAATCAGTAAAAAGCAGCTTTATAATTTTCCAAAAATTTTCCTTCACTATTTCAACTCAGGGCTCAGTTCACTTTACTCTCTTTCCCAGGAATCAAACAAATTGGATAAATGCTATAGCATGGAAATCCAAATGCTAATTGAAATACAGACAATAGATATTCCTCATTCACCTGATTTTTTTTTCTGTATGGATGGGCAGACCAAATTTTTTTGAATTTACGCAAACCTCTTCCAGGAGGTTCTTCAGTGTCCTAAGCTTGATGCAACCAATTCAATGTTATCTGAAAACAGTAGCACCCAAAGGCACTCACTATCCACAAATAATTATTTTTCAACTTGCACTCTGTATTAGATCTCCATAATAATCATGAATACCTTTTTCCATATATATATATATATATATATATATATATATATATATATATATATATAATTTATGCCTCAACTGATTTATTTATTTATTTTTTAGGTTTTTGCAAGGCAGATGGGGTTAAGTGGCTTGCCCAAGGCCACACGGCTAGGTAATTATTAAGTGTCTGAGACCGGATTTGAACCCAGGTACTCCTGACTCCAGGGCCAGTGCTTTATCCACTGTGCCACCTAGCCACCCCTCAACTGCTTTATTATCAAAGGATCATTGAATATGGCTTTTCTGTTACTGTATACCCTTAGGAATTCTGAATGATCTTGTTCTATGGATGAGTAATATTCTGCCTTAAGAGTTTTTAGGCAACATTTTATCCACCACATCAAAGACTATTTGCTAGTCAGAAGATGATAAGCAAAATAGGATGTTATACTCTCTCCTAAAAAAATCTTACTCCAATGCCTCATTGTGGTATGGAGGTGGTTCTGAATTCTAGAAGTATATGCAAGTACAATACAAACTCTAATATAGTGTGCCATTCTAGAAAGGGATCAATTTTAGCCAAAGTAACAGATTAATGCCTTTTTCTGAGGTCCGACCTCAATAAATTAAAAAAAATTACAGCAATAAGCTGGCACTTTGTGATAAAAATTTTTTGGATCATGAACAGGAAAAAAAACTCATGAGGAAAGGTCATAGAAGCTGAAAAGTGTGGAATTTTTTTTGCGGGAGATAGTACAAAATTCAACTTGACTGGGGTATAGAGTCTATGGAAAAGATGTACTATGCTTCATATAAAAGATGCAAAAACTTACAGAATTTTAGATGTGGGAAATCACTTTAGAAATCACTTATTCTGAACATGATGAAGAAACTGACTTCTAGAAGGTGCAAATTGCATCCATTCATCCATCTATCCATCCATCCCTCCCTCCATCCAGACATCTATTTATCTGGCTGATCAGAATCCTCAGAATAAATATTCAATTTCTTTGAAAATTTCTGAATACAGAAAGTAATACAGTTCATTCCAGAAGTTAGTTGAAGCCATATGTCTGGCACAATAGAAAAGTTGTATAAATGATATTTTCTTTAAAATGTAATCTTCTTTACAATACAAGAGTGATGAGGCTGAGCAAGGCAACTTTTGTTGGCATACATGTTTTGGGAACTTACTAAAGTGTATGTATAGCCAGAAACTACTACTTGGTCCCTATGATAAGGGTGTGGGCTTGTGGGAGTAGGAACTATGGTCAATGAGTCAAGAAGATCTGTCTCCTAAATAAGTTTAAAAGAAGTGGATGAAACATCTGCCTTTCTCATTCTTCCAATATTTTTAAATGTCTGACTTAGGTCTCCAACAGCATTCCCTTGAACTTCCCAAATGATTTTGCTCTCTTCTCCCTCCCTAGAAACAGTCACATATATGTAGCAATGAGTACATATGAGTATGTTGCTTTCTCTTTAGCTTTGTTTCTTTTCCCAAACCAAGGTTTCTAAGTGGTGATCATGAGATGGATATTTCTAACCTTGGTGGTTAGTTCAAGAACTTAGACTTTGGGAACTCTGAAGTACACGTATTGATTGACAGAAAATGATGTTTGTTGCAGCAGTGCCATTTCTGGGATGGGGGAGATGATCCTACAGGATCATCCTGTTACATGAAAGTCCCAAATATGAACTGGCTACCCAGAAGACATGGACCTTGAACTGCGCTCAGTCAGTACAGATTGTGATAAAAAGGAAAACCAATTAGCACTTCCATGAGTCAAACTCCCAGGAATCTTCACCTCATGAGAGAGCATAATAGAATTATGAGTAATATGTTTTAGTATCTGTTTATGTCCTCAGTATAAGTCCTTTGAGTTGTTTGAATATATTATGTATACATAGGTGGGCTTCTTTAAGTTCTTTGTGTTAAGTTACTGTTTTCACATTTTGTTTTTTTTAAGATTGAGGAAACTTAAACTGTTATATTTTTCATATCTACTACATTTCTAGAGGAGACTCTGTCGATTCCTTTTAGAAAGACCTAGGGGACATATGTGAAATCTAAAATCTGACATAAGTCAAATCTAAAATTTGTCTTGATATTTGACCTAGAGGGTAAAAGAAAAATGATGAAACCTTACTGGTGTTAGATTCCTCAGAACTGAATCCCGTCTATGTTAATCTGCAAAAGTAAGAACCTTTGTGGGAGAGAAGTGTACCCTTAATTTTAAGTGACATCTATTTCAGATAAAATTGTATTATGTTAATAAAACAAAAAATTAGCCTTGTAGATTTTTGTGTATTCTTATTAGCAAAGTGAATGTAACATATTTTATTACCTTTGTCAAAATGGTGTACTGTTGGTCACAAAGGGGATTGGAGAAGAGTATGGATACATTTGGTAAATTCATCATCACTACTGGAAACAATTCATTTCAAAGGATATACCCTGCTTGTGGTTTTTTTTATTAGTATAATCATTTCATATGAAAAATGGCAGACTATAGAGTATATTAGTACATTTTAAATACATTGATAACCTGACTTATACAGAGGAGGGCAATCAAAATTTTGAGTTCACACTACATGAGAAGAATTGAAAGAATTTGCCATGTTTAGCTTAGGAAAGAGAAGGGTAACTATCTTCAAGTATTTGAATTGTTTTTGGAGGACTAGACTTATTCCATGTGAAGTCAATTTCACATTTATATTAGGAATATCTTCCTAAATATTAGAACTATACAAAAGTGTAATGGACTGTCATTAGGAGTGATGGGTTTTTCCCCTCTAAAGGTCTTAAAGCAGATGCTTCTATTAAGTATGAGATTTCTTTTGCTTAGAGATTGCAATAGATGGCCACCAAAATACTTTCCAACTCAAGATCTGTGACTTTTTGAGCTAAGATGCTTAATCATACTGAACAAACTTTGGAAGAGAAGTTGTGTTGATGAAATCATCCTGGACTATTGACTAGAAGATAAGAATGTTCTCTTTCTTCCCTATGGGTTCTATTATGAAAGTCTGACACCTTTCCTTCTAGGCACTGAAAAGTATGATTACCTTTCTTTTTTTAAATGCTTACTTTGTCTTTAAAAACCCTGTGCTAGCCGGGGTGTAGTTATTGGAAACAAGAAGGCATTGGTGAAGGGGAATATTTTCAAAGAAGAGGAAGAAATAGATCTATTATGATATATTTTGAAAGGACTCTGACTCTGGCTAGAGGGTTGGAGCTACAAAAGATAAAAAGAATTACAAATCATTTGATATACTCTCCCAGAGCAAAGGAGTGTTGGTACTGGGAGATCCAATTGGATACTGAATCAGTAATAGGCAAAATAGAATGATTGAACAACACTGCTCAGTACCCTCACCACAGAACTCCTACATATATATATATATATATATATATATATATATATATATTTGATATTTACTTATACTTGGAAATTTCATATTCCCCCTAGGAGAATGTAAGCTCCTTGGCAGCAAGGACTGTCTCACTTTTGCATTTTAATCCCTGGCAAAAAGTAGGCCCTCTCTGATAGGAATTTATCCCTAGAGTTTAATCATATATTTTTGCTTCATTTTTATGGCAATGGATTGCAGATTCTTGGTTTTATGGGTGGACCAGATTATGAAACTGAATTGGCTATAAGGTTCCTTGTGTGCTTTTATCTTGAATAGGTAATATGGAGAGAATGGGTGAGGTTCAGAAATGACTAGAAGAGAGAAAGGAATAAATTGCATTTAGAAAGTTGAACAGAAATTTCAACAGTGCCAAGTTCCTCCTTGGTATGAAGACCTATTTCATTCCAACATTCTGCTGATTGATGTCATATGAGTCTAATTAAAAGAATACCAGGATCTAAGAGCTATATATATATATATACATATATATATATATATGTATATATACACACACACACATACACACACACACACACACACACACACACATATATATACAATCAAGGATATGTAAGACTGGAAAAGGTGAGTCAGTTACATAGCAAGAAGGAGGGATAATAGATGGACAATCTGAGTGATAAATGGAGTCCTACAAAAAATTAAAAGACTTCTCTCCCATTAAATTATGAGCTCCTTTAGAGGAGCGATTGTTTTTTTGCTTCTCTTTGCAACTCTGGAGCTTAATTAGCACTGTTCTGACTCTTAGTGAGCACTTAATAAAGTGCTTGATTTAATTGGACACAAGGGAAGTTTTCCAGTCCTTCCAATGTGGAAGAGCTTTAGAAGATACTTGCAAGAATCCCATAGGCTAAAAGATCACAGATGAGTCATGATAAAATGCAACAGATATGACAGATCATCTAGTCTAACATTTTTATTTATAGATGAATAAATTAAGATATTGAAATAAATGATGTGTATCAATGTTTACAGAGAAAATACTAGAAGAGCATAACTGATTTCAAATCCAATCTTCCAGTATTTTGTAGTGAAAATAATATCTTATGGAAGCAAAATGAAGAGAATTGTAGTCTTACTAATTAAAATTTCTGAAATCTGTGAAACTTACATGAAAGGTGCTTCAAGAATAGCAAAATCTGGGGCAGCTAGGTGATGCAGTGGATAGAGCACTGGCCCTGGAGTCAGGAGTACCTGAGTTCAAATTCCGCCTTAGACACTTAATAATTACCTAGCTGTGTGGCCTTGAGCAAGCCACTTAACCCTACTGCCTAGCAAAAACCTAAAAAAAATAAAAAAAGAATAGCAAAGTCTATGGCATTTATTTCCAAAATATGTGCCTTTCTTATGTACAATAAGTGTGTCTATATAACTAATTCTGGCTTAGTAGTAAATAAAAATCCAAATATTCATTTCTACTGTAAATATTTTAAAAGAAAGATAATAGAGTTATTTGGCAGCATGTTGATCTGTATAAAATGCAGATAACCTAGACAGGTTAGGTTCCTCTTTCATATAGACAGGTACAATAAATAAAAATAAAACAATCAAAGTCTACTTAATTGAGTTATACCACATATTAACAAAGGTACCTTGAATGCAGATGCAAGACCCCACTTTATTCTGCCCCATCACAAAAGCGAAGAAAAGCAAACTTCATAATACCTGTGGAATTTGCTGTCAAAAATAACTTGATCAACAAATGTTTCTAAAAGATCATTGGCAGTTCCATGGATCTAAAAATGATAGGTTCAACCTTTTGCATTTTGTATGAATTTATATACAGTAGTGCAGCATAGATAAAAATTTTCAGCAGGAAATGATGATGATATAGTCCTTAACACAGATACTTTATCCTTCCATAGTGCTTCTTCAAATCACTTTCATATGCAGTTTTTGAGAAAGGCAAAAGCAGATATTAGCTCAATTTTGAGAATAAGAGAAATTGTGAATTACCAGGGTTCTTCTAACAGAAGAGCCAGGACTAGAATCCACACTTTTAGATTCATTGTTCAGTATGCAATTTAAGTGTGCTGAACTTGTTATGGTATGGTAGGTGAATTGTTGATAGGGAAACGTTTTTAGAAGGGCCAGAAGGGAAGAAAGATATGGAGCCTAATGAATGAATGAGTGGTATGGTGGTAAGGTAAAGATTGAGGAGAAAGCAAGAAAAACCAAAGCTATTCATTAATTTCAAAAGATAACCTTAGAACTATCTTAATTTTCCCCTGAAATAAAGAGCAAATAATAAAAAAATAAAGATGCTCTCTACCATGGCAGAAGTAAATTTAACATTTTGCCCTAAAAGTACAGTAGCAAAACACACAGCCTGATTCTGCCACTAACTTTATGTGAATATGATCTCTAGAAACTTGTTTCTTCCTATGTAAAATGAGGAGAATAAATTAGATGAACTTTAAGGTCTCTTCCAGTTTGCATATTATTTTTGACTTTGGTTTTCCTCTTTGGAAGCTTCTTTGTAAAAGCAAATCATGGGACTGTTTTCATGGGCAAATTCCATTTCCTGAAAATAATCTACTAATCACTCCATTGAAAAAAGTCACAGATTTCAGAAGTTGGAAGGGATCTCAGTGGCCATTTAGTCTAATTGAATTAATATGCATTGAATTAAAGCATTCCTAATAATTGGCCATTCAGCTTCTAATGAAGAACAAGGAGGAAGGACATATCACCTCTCAAAGCAGACTATTCCATTTTGGGATAGTTAGGAAGTTTATTTGACATGATCATTAAAACTGTTCTTATCTTATTCCTGCTCCCTGCTGAAATAGGTCTTGTGTGGCTAGAATATATGACATGAGGTATGCTGAGACTCCCAATTTTACCATTAGTAATTTTTGCTTTTGGACTAAGTATTGCCTCTTTTCATAGTCTATTAACTATATGACTATTTTTTGATAGAGTAGCAAATAAAATTCACAAAACTTTGATGTGAATACATTATTTAGATCACTTTCCTTCTTGACAGGAGGGGCCAGCATCATGGCATCTGGAGAAGAGAATGCAAAGGGAGGATGAAAAGGTATTGAAATGGAGAGCGGGAGCCTGGAAACACAAATCCTTGATTTCTCAATTTCATGTAAAGTACTGACTTGGGAGATTCCAAAATGGTTTAAAAGAGAATTTTGATCTAGTCAGTTACTCCACTGTATACATGTATACCATTTTGTGAATTGTTCCATAAAACATTCGTATCTATATGAAATCTAATGATTTCCATGAAATCCTTCTTGACTTCATTTTATACAACTCTCTTCTTTGGACTCTCAGAACATCATTCCTCCACTTAAGTAGCCTCTTTTATGACTACACTGAAATTTCCTATTTGTCTTTCTACCCCATCTCTTCTTTCTTTTTAGTAACTCATTCGCCTCTAAAAATCTTACTCAATCCTATGATTTCATTTAAGATGCAGCTCCAATGCCACCATCTATGTGAGGTTTTTCCTTGTTCTCCTCAGTTATCAGTGCTTTCCTCTTATCCCACTACAAGGTTACCTTATATAGGTATGTATTGTCTTTTCTGATAGAAAATAAGCTTCATGTAGGAAGGCATTATTTTATCTTTGTCTTTATAGCTTTAGCACCTAGTACAGTAACTGATAAAAATTAAGCCCATGTTGACATAATTTACATTAACTCTATGCAAATATTTGCAAATCTGTGTTTCATGCCACTTTCAAGCCAATTTCTTTTGGGAATTCCTATTCAATGTTACCACCAGCCAACAGGACATCTACACCTGAATGCATTCAAATTACAGTCTAAAACTTGATCTATATAATTTAATAAAACTATTTTTAGGAAATGTCACTACCCTTAGTTCTATGATATCAATCTATTGCTATTTTGGACTTCTCTCCCTCATATTTCATATGAAAAGTTTTCTGTTCTCACTGCCATTATTCTATATAGGCTCTTATTATTTGTGTTACCATATTGTGGTAACAGCCTTCTATAATAAATTTTCCCATCTTTATCCTTGCCTTCCTCTAAATCATGCTCCATAACCTCTTCCCTATGTGCTAATATAGACATGGCAATCCTTTGTTAAATATTTCCTCTGGTGGTCAGTTGCCTAAGAAATAAAATCTCTTTTCAAGGGATTCAAGGTTTTTCACAATCTGTTGACACCTTATCTTTTTCATATGCTATCCTATTCTTCCTCTTTTAAGTGTAGCATATTAAATAATTTCCTAGTAAAAAAATCAAAACTCTTCTATTTCCTTCTTTTCTGTAATAGTAACAATTATAATGATATAGAAGACAAAAGATCTTAGATTAGCTATAGTTTTCCTTTAAGTCATAATTTTAAAATCAACTATGGATCCCATTTAAAGCTTTTAGTTTGTACCTCCTTTATTATAAAAACTTTAGTATGAGCTACTGAATAGCAACGTTGCCTGCATAATTTTCTGCATCAATAAACAAACACTGAAAAAGTCAAAAGGCAATCACATGAAAAGAGAAACTAAAGTCAGAAATTTTGGATCACTTCAAATGGGATATTTAGTCTGTAACTTGGTTTAATGGCATTGGCTAGTGCTGTGATTACACAATGCCCAAATCATCAATCAGCTCAATGAATTCAGTGAAAAATAAAACTGACTTAACTACTGCTGACTAACAGTTTCAAATCAAGACAGCAGTTTCCATGCTTTTAGATGAATTGATCAGAGGAGTCTATATAGTTCAGACTTTTTCAAATCTAAAACATCATCAAGACAAAGGTAGAGTGACAAATGCCACCCAACAAAATTACCTGATCTGATTTCTAATGATTCAGAAACACTTGTAAGTGGATTTCCAGTAAACCTAACAATTATCTACAAATCTGGGAAAGACGCAAAAATCACTGAAGACAACTAAAAGGTGGTGGATTGCTCTTTTCTTGGACATATTACTGACCAAATGATGGTTGGATTTAGGACACTTTGTCTTTCAACAAGGGATCTGATTTAATATAAAAGCAATACAAGATCTCTAAATGAGGATCCTTAGCATATAACATATCAATTTGAGACTCCTAAAATCACCTAAAATTGCCTACAATATAACTTTCCATTTGTTTCACAATCCCTCATATAGACTCACTCATGGGAGTATTTTAATTTTAAGTCTGTTGACTCTAAAGACATTCTTTCATTTTTTTTGGCTTCATTATATGTGAATATTCTTTTATCCTTTCACCACACAGCAAGACAAAGCCTTGGAAAGACAGCTTTTAGATAGAGTTACACAATTTTTGCAAATGGAAATGCAGATGCCAGAGAAGCTGGAATTGTTTAGTGCAAAGGAATGAAGAGAAAACATAGTGTTTTTTTTAAACATAAGCAGCTTTCAAAGGTTATGTTGTAGTGATACATTTCACACAAGTAAAGTCCTCATTACTTGGCATCCAAAGAAAAAATACTTAATCTACTGCCAGAGCAACTCGGGTGGTCACACTCTAACTCATGTTTCTACCAGCCAAATGATTTTGTTCTTTTAGACTTTTATCATTCTTTGATTTGTTGGTATTTTAACCTTTATTTTTTGACATTTCAAATTAAATTTGATGGATGGCAAGAGGGATAAGAAACAAAAGTCTCAATGTCAGAAAAAACTTCAGGCCAGCATATCTTCTCCTTGTTGTGGCCTACCACTGAGTCTACTCCTCCTAATCTTCAAATGATGATCTATTTGTGGCAATAAAATAGTCATAGGACACTGACCAGGAATGCTTTAGTGTATTGGAAAGTTTCTCTGTTCATACTAGAGTTAAAAGATCTATAATTTCTTAGTCTTTACCTAATGACCATCACTCCCATATATGTAAGTCTATCATTAGTGTGAACTGTGCTATCTTGTTTCCATTCCTTTATCACTTGTGGGAGGAGTGATTGTGGACACTATGAAAATAAAAGAGCATTTTCTAGAATTCTAGGTTCTGGCACATTCTGTCTTCTTTTTGGATAGTACCTGGACATGTGAGAGATTGCAGAAGTGAAGGACTGTTGTAATTACTAGGATATTTTATTTCTATAATTGCATTATTTTCTCAATTTTATATCAAGCATCAGTGCTGTCAATACTACTTAAATAGATTTTATTTGTTTGATGGTTAGGTGATTCCATCATACTACTGTCATGATTTAAAGTTCAATGAAATGTAACAAGTTAATCAAAGAAAGTGGGTTTTTCCAGAGGTGTGTGTGTATGTGTGTGTGTGTGGGGGGGGGGGGGGTTGAACACAAATTCTCATTATGCAAATATGCAATAATTTAAATCTTCTAAAACCAAAAGATGCTCTGAAAGAAATAAATAACTTGCTATTCTTCTAGAATATATGCTGAGTAGACTGGAACACCACTGAAATTATTAGGGTAAGTTTAAGGTTACCCATCTTATTAAACAGGATCAGCTAAGGGACCAAAAGTGCCACCTTGTGGACAAACATAATGGCTATCATCTTAATGAGAGTCTGAAAAGTTAAATGACTTACTCAAAAATCACATAACTAGTGAGTAGTAGTAGTAGTAGTAGTAGTAGTAGTTCAATACTTGAACCTAGAACCTCTGAATTCAAGTCTAATGTAATTTCTATTACACCCTTACTGCAATTCAGTTTATAAGATGAAAGGGAAGAAGTCGTGATCTATTGTGTGTGTGTGTTTGTATATATATATATATATATATATATATACACATACATATATATGTATATATATAATGGTGTATATACATTAAAATGGTATTTATACATATATGAAAAATGAATACAGATTAAATAATAGGAACTCTGACCTATTATAATCATTCTAGAAAACAATTCTGATTTATGCTAAAATTTAGTGAAAATGTCAATACCATTGATTCAGAAATTCCATGACTACTCAAATATCCTTAGAAGATCAATGCCCCCAAAGACCCCACATACACAAAAATATTTATAGCAGCAATTTCTGGAGCAGGAAATTATTGGGAACGAAGTACATACATATTTAGTCTTTCACATACACACATATTTATTTATATATGTATATAGTTACATGTGTGTGTGAGAGAGAGAGAGACAGACAGACAGAGACAGAGAGAAAAGGAGATTCATGGTTTTGACATACAAAGAACCTTCAATCATTGTCTGGGGTACTCACTTAGCAAGTTGCTACCTTAAACAAATAACATTTTCATTTCCAGCTAACGGAAAAAAATATTTCCATATGGCTTCTAAGTATGAGTGAAAATTTTAGCTATTTTTTTCTTTGACTTCTTCCCCTTTCTACCTGTTCCTTACTTTCCTTTTCTTAGAAGACTTCAGTCCCTAACATCTTTCCTTTTGGTCAATGAGGACAGAATACACTTTTTACTTGAAAGCTGATGATAAAAAACTTTTGTCATTAATCTGATAGTAAGAAGTGCTAAAGTCAGAAACCTAAGACATTAATCAATGCCCCTCCACCTCAAGTTCAAAGTAAATACACTTGACCCCTAATTATATATATATTTGCTCTACAATGAAATGGAGAAAAACAGATTGGAGGCTGTTTTTATTATCTCTTTGTCTGTTCATAGCATATCTGACTATTTCAGAAAGTTTAATTCAATTCTAAGAAGAGAGATTATTAACTTCTGAGAGGATAAAAAAATTAGCACCCAAATGAAAATCTAGGTTATTCATGGAAAATAACATTTTTAATATCCAGAGGGACATTTTGGGAATAAAGGAGATTTTCCCCTTCATTCATTCTGGAATTGAATATTGATAGCCAGACAAGAATTTAAATGTTGTGAAACTTAGTAATATTAGTCATTTTTTTGCTCAGCAGGAATCTGGGTCAACAACGTGAGGGAATAGGTCCTCCACTAGGAGGACCTTCAGTCACCAAGTTTAGCACCAGTCAATGTACCTGGTGAGGGAACTAGACATTCTATTTTAATTGTCTTTGTCTATGCTCTAACATATTTCTTTACTTCTAAATATCTTATGATTAATAATAATAATAATAGCAACAATAATAATAGTCATCCTTTGGTATTTAAGAGGACCACGCCAACCAAGCAAATGGTGGTGTGATTTGTACAATTATGTTTATTATAGTGAGGGTATGCTGAGCAAAGTATCTGTCTCACCTGCCTTTTCCATAACCATTCTACCCCATGGCTTGATTTGATAGAAAATAGGACTGTTGGTGATAGTATAGATGAGGTGAGAGTCTCTTGGTTTTTGAATTGGTTTCTCTTCCTCACATATCAGCTCAATACTGCACAAGCACCAGCATGTGATTTCTGGTGACAGAAAGAAACAATCTGTTATATCCAACCCTGACTCTCAATGGACTAATCATCAGTATGGCCTTTGCTCGTAGACCTTCCATCTTCAAACATACTCCCCCTGGAATCCAAAGATTTTCGTTTCCTGGATGCTGCTTGGTAAATAATGGAAATAATGCCACCAGATCACCAGTGTGTCATTAATTGTAGAATAAAAATTGTATCTTATCATCTTCAACTCTCTGCCTTTCATTCGTAATTAATAAAATAATTCTTGGCAAATTATTTTGCTCTAAACCTAGTTACAGTTAAGAATCAATGGAGATTGTACTGATGAACATAAAATCTTCAAATGAAACATACCAATTGTTAAATTTTGAGCATTTTTTTCAAGCATAGATATTTTGAAGATAGATAATTAACCCATCATTATCTACGGTAACAACTAGGAATCATCATCACAATAATGTGACTAGTGATCTTTCATCATTTATTCACCATGCCCAACTGCACCCCAATGCCTCTCCCTGTTCCAGTCCAGTTTTCAATCTGAACCAAGGGTAGGAACCTGCTCATGGGTCATTGTGTTTAAATATTTTCCAAAGATTTAGCACCCTGAAAGCTAGGCTAGGAAAGAGGTTATTTCTTGAACAGGAGCAATTATAGAAGCAGAGAAAAAAGGAAAGACTAGAAAAGATGGGGAGGGGGGAAGCAAAGGATATGAATTTATGAAGAGGGACTCCAAATGAGTGACAACACTAAAAACAAAGAGATGAGGCACAATGGACTTACTTGAGCTAATTACATACTTCCATTAGACTGGATAATGGAAAATCAAACATATCTGTCAGGTAAGTACAATGACTGTAAGGAAAATGAGTATATGTTTACTCATCAAATTTATTAAGGTGAATAGTCCTTTTATACAAATATTTACCCTTCCATTAACTTATGCAATTGAAAGATAAGTGTGGTACAAAGTGAACTCTTTGGAGGGGTATTTGTCTTATTATTAGCTGCAATAATATAACAAATTTCACATAAAACAAAAACAAAAGTTTTTTTAAAGGACAGTTAAATACAAAGTTGGTACTATATTTCAGCATGAGATGGGTTCTTACAATAGTCCACCCTCTATGTATTAAACCTCTTCTGTTTGATTTCCATTTCGAAATCAAGAAATAAACTCACCGTCCTGACCTCCAGCCATCTATTGGCAGCTGAGAGAAATAAATAGGCTATGTTGTTTGTGTCTGTCAGTTCTAGCATGCGTTGCTTAAATCTGGTTTCATGCCTGCAGAAAACAACAAAAAATTATGATATTAGCCACATAATGGGAAAAATAATAAAAAACAGCCACTTACTACTACTTCACTGCTTGCTCAACATAGTGACAAATTAATGGAGAGAGAAAGAATAGTAAACGAACTCCTACTTAAAATAAAGGTCAACTGCTACTGCTCTGCTGTAGTGTTAATACAGATGGTGCAAACAGAGATTTTCCTTTCTTGCATTACAACTGAAAAAAAAGAGAATTTCCGGAAGAAATTTTCTTTTTTTTTTTAATTGGCAAATTTTATGTTTAACAAAATGAAAAAATACAAACTTTGAAAATGGCTTAACAAAACCAGAAAAAAAATTCCAAAAGACTGAACATGCAATCATTTAATTTTTTAATGAGAAATTGTTAAAAGGAAGCTATTTGTTTCATTTTAATGAGATAGCAAATATGTCATCCATTTTAATTAACCAGAGTTTTTGCTTGTTTTGATTTAATTTTGCTTTTTTTACAGTTATGATGATTTGTTCTTTTGAATTTGCTTTCTTCACTCAATATTACTTACCATAAGCATTTTTTATTTATTATATTCTTCATTCCTTACAATATCCTAATATTCATATGCCACAATTTTTTTTTAGGTTTTTGCAAGGCAGATGGGGTTAAGTGGCTTGCCCAAGGCCACATGGCTAGGTAATTATTAAGGCTCTGAGACCGGATTTGAACCCAGGTATTCCTGACTCCAAGGCTGGTGCTTTATCCACTATGCCACCTAGCCGCCCCTTATATGCCACAATTTTTAAAAAGAATTTTTCAAATGCTAGAAACAGTTTTTCCTAGTTGTTTGCTTTTTAATAAAGACTGCTGTTATTAATATGTTTTTAGATATAGGTCTTTTTTCCTGTCAGTGATCAACTTTAGTATAAACCTAATATAGATATGATCACTGAATCAAGAAGAGTGGAAAATTTCATACTATTTTTGAAAGTAGTCAAACTAATTCATAACTCAAACAGTACTAGCAGAAAATTAACATGTTGCTTTTTTAATAGCCCTCCAATTTTTATTTTTTTTAACCTTTTACAATTTTTTTTTGCCGGCTGCTTGACAGGTGTTTTAAATGAGCATTTTTTTGAATACACTCAGATAGTTGCTAATCATTTTTCTTTCTTATTTTGAAAATTTCATCTTTAAATCTTCTAATTGCTTGACTAAATGGCAAAATGACTTCATCTTATAAATTTATGAATATATATACATATATATGTATATGTATGTATGTATATATATATATATACACACATATATATATTTTGAGGGAGTTGAATCATTGTTTTTCATGCCGGGTGCAAAGTTGTTCTTATTTTATATAATTTAAATAGCTAATTATCTTTTGGGAATGTCCTCAATTCCTTAAGAATATTCCTTCTCCCCCACATCCATAGGTATGAAAACTTTATTGTTTCCCACTGTTATTTTTATGATGTGACTTTTTATCTTTAGGCTATCTATTCTCTTGGAATTCATTTTAGTGTAAAGTATAGGATTATGATTGAAACTGATTTTCCACTAAACTACCCTCAACTTCCAAAATGTTGAATAATTAGTTCCATATCAAGTAATTTGCAAGTAGTATGCCTATTGTTTATTCACTGCTATTTAGATTTCTTCTAAGTCTTGCCAAATAGGCTAATGCAGTGAACTATTTTTCAACATTTTATTCAGTATCAGGTAGTTTTGGCAACTACTGTTCAAATTTTTTATTTGATGACAACACTATTATCCCTTCTTTCTTTCTTCTTGTTGCCCTTCATTTTCTTGAAATTTTCTTCTTCCAAATGAATCCTCTTATTACTTCTAATTGTATAAAACCTCCTATTTATATTTTGATTAATATAGCACAAAATCTGTATATTAATTTAAGTAAATTAACATCCTTATTATCACAGAACAACATTAGATCATCCTTTATTTACACAAAGAAGATTTTTATTGTATAAACCCATATTCTGGATTGGTAAGTTAATTAATAAATATTTGCTTATTTTTTTAGCTATTTTAATAAAAGGTATTTCTCTTTATATCCATCTTCCAAATTAGTAAAATAGAGTAATCTTGGATTATTTTTGTGGTTTCATTTTGTTGAAACTATCTAACTTGGACTGATTTACATTTGTGGAAAGACTACTCAGCCTAGCAAACACAAACCAGTAAAATGACCACATTTTTATATCAGTTCTACTTGATGTACTGATAAGTGATAGTTCTCTGTAGATCTAATTTCTGCTTTATCTTTCCCTGGGTCTGGCACAAATATATTTGGCACATAGAAGGACTTAAGTAAAATGCTATCTTGTAGTATAAGTTTTAAATGCATGATAGAATTCACCTTTGAATCTATTTCATTTGAAGTTTTTTTTCTCATGGCATTGCATTAAGAGCTTGTTCAATTTCATCTTCTGAGTATTTTTTTTATTTAAACTGCTTCCTGTGCTGTTAATTTGTATATTTTATAATTGTAGATATAATAATTTCAATTATATTTTCAATTTGTTGGTATACAACTTAAGTATAACATTTTTAATATTTCAGGTTTTCTCTTAATTATTTATGATTTTTCTCATTTTTAAAATTAGTGAATTTTTTCAAATTAAATTAATTTATTTTACATTTTTCTTTCAATATATTTTTCTTCTTTATTAGTAAAAAATTCATTTTTCTCTTTGGTTTAGATTTATTAATTTTTTGATTTTCTAAAATTTTACATGTATTCTCAATTCAAAATTGTTTTTCTCTTGTAAATATTTAATAAAAAATTTGTCTCTGAAAATAGATTTAGTTGCACTCTACAATTTTATATATATAATTATATATATATATATATATATATATATATATATATATATATATATATATAGTTGTCTTCATTATAATTTTTGTCATTCTTTTGACTTGGTTTTTGACACTACTCACTATTTAGGAAAGTGTTTTTAGTCCCTCCAATTCAGTCTACTTTTTATGTTTGCTTTATTGATTTTTGTTTTTATGTTATATAAAAGGGTCTTATTTTAATTTCATAATATAATAATTCAATCAACAAATCACCAAGAATTCATTCAATACCTAATATGTGTCAGATATTAAGGCAAGTATTAAGCATACTGACAGAAAAATAAAATGGAATCTTCATGGAGCCTAGATCCTATTGAAGAGAACAATATTACAGAAAAGGAAATACCAAAAAAAGAGTATCTAACTGATTTGAGAATTCCCCTCAGTCATGCAGACTGTACTCCATTTACAGTTGCCTGTTCTGTGAGGAAGAACTTGTCTTTGTCCTCTCAAAAGTTGGTAATGTTCCTTGCTATCTCCTGACATTGTGAGAATAAGTTGTTGTACTCTGTCTACCCATTATTCCTCACCCTTTATAGAGAACTGATTATACCATCTTTGCTTTTTATCAAATATTTCCTTGATATTCCATATCTTTGAAGTTGCTCATATCCTCCATGTAATCACTTTTATTTCTTTGGAGACATTCCTTATCTAAATGCCTTACAACAATACAAGCAGAGTGCTGGGATTAAAAAGGTGGTCCTTTTTCCATATTAAGATTAGATTCATTAAAGGAGTTTCACAGTTTTCCAAAGGAATTATAAAGCAGCTTGGTGTCCTGTTCCTAGTTAAACTTGAGCCTATTTCATTATCCACCTACACAGTCTTTCCCAGACATACATACTAATGGAAGAATAAAACTGATCTTATGCAATATATATTTTTCATCCATTTTGTGTTTCTTGGGTGGATTATCAGATCAAACTGTTTGGAGAGGTTAGAGATTTCTTCCAAGAATTTTCAAGCCTGAAGAAATCAGCACCATGTCTTATGAAAAGAGTAGCTTCTGGGAAAATCATATTTCACAGAGATTTTGACAGCATAGGATTTCCCTCATCACAATGGCAAATACATTTCTTAAAAATAAATATCATTGTTATCTTTCGGTTTTGTTTCACTATATTTGGCACTTTAGTGCTTTACCCTTCTTTCCCTGGGTAACCCCTTATATTAAATTATTTTTTAAGATGAAGGGAAAAAATCTGCAAAAAGAAATGACATATCAAAAAATTTTGACGCCATATATAATGCTACATGCTCATTGGTCCCCCACTTCTACAAAAAAACAAGGTTTAGAGAGCACTTTATCATAGCACTTACTTGAGATCAGATTTGGTCATTATAATTTTGAAGACTCTAGTTTTGATTGTTTTACTTTCACAGTTCTTTCCATTTACATTGCAATAATCATGTATATTGCTTTCCAGGTCTGCTTGCTTTATTTTACATTGGTTTCACATAAGTGTTTCCAGGTTTCTCTCTATTCATCATGTTCATCCTTTTTTAAAAGTACAATAAAATTCCCTTATATTTCTGTCTCAAAATGTGTTTAGCCAGTCTAGAATCAATAGGCATGGATTTTGTATCCAGTTCTTTTAATCTACAAAAAAGTGATTTTATAGTTTGACCTTTTTATCAATGACATTTTTGCACCTACTAGTGAGTTTCTGGCTCAATTAATCGTTTTCTTTGGCAAATATTTGGCAAGAACACATCTCCCAATTTTATGCTTTATATTTATGATAAGGTAATTGAATAGGATTATATTTTGTTTAAACTTGTTATAATGAAGTCATTGAATAGGTTTATTTATATGATCTCATGAAAGAACTTGAATGGAATATGACTGAGGAAAACTGATGGGAAAAGGAGTTTTTAAATTGGACATTTTATTATATCGAATCAAATAGTTATAATCAATAAGCAATGAATATATTGAAAACTTTCAGTCTCTACATCTTTCAATTGAGAAAGATATCTATACACAAAAGCATATACATACAGTATATTAGTTATGTATGTATGTATGTATGTATCTATCTATATATAAATACATATATATGTATGTATATACAGTATTCCAAAGTTTGGAAAAGTCTAATGTAAAAAAATGGTACTTGAGCTGATCTTTGAAGTGAATTCAGTATTCTAAAAGACAAAAATGAGGAAGAAGTACATTATAGGAATACAAGACAGTCTGTGCAAAAGTTTACGGGAAAAAAATGAAAAATGTATGAAAAACAGAAAGGAGGTAAATTTGGATGAAATACAGTGAGTGTGTAAAGAGGGCCAACATGAAATGAAATTAATCTGTCTATAGTAAGATTATGATTATGAAGGACTTTAAATGGTCAAGAGAAGAGTTTGTATTTTATGCATCTGAAATCTAAAGTAGAAGCATGATATTGTCCAACCCGTCCCTCAAGAACATTACTTTTGTAGTTATGACAAAGAGAAAATGGAAAGGGGAGAGAATGGATACAAGAAGACTAATTTGAAGGCTATGTTAACAATTCAAGTAAAAGGTTATAAGAGTCTAACTAGGATGTGGTTATGTAAATGGAAGAAGTGGACTGATGGAGGGTTAGGCAGAAGGGAGTGTTAGGTATGACTCCAAAGTTAGGAATATGAGTGATTTGCAGAATTGTTATGCCCTTAATTTTGGCTAGATTTGAGAGGTATGTACCCAGTTCTTCTTTGGATATGGTAAATTTCAGTATAGTTCTTTATGCCTCAGACCAGAATTGTGGCCAGCAGTACTTTCCAGTGAATCAGATTAAAAAATGCAACTGGGAAATACTTCATAAAATAAATAAACAAACAAACAAACAAACAAATAAATAAATGAATAAATGAATGAATGAATGAATAAATAAACAAAACTATAATAAGATATAAATAATGCTAATATTTGGTTTTTATGTTGTCATATGGATCCTGAACCTTTAGTGGTTTCTACTTCTTATTTAAATTTAACATTACTGCCCTAGACTATAAATTTTACAAAAGTATAATATATTGAGGAAAAATATTCTTCAAAAATTCTGTCCAACTCTTAATATATATATATATATGTGTATACAATTAATATCAATAAAATTTTGTTCATCTTTTAATAACATTTTGTTTTTCAGTTTGATTTGTCAAGATCTGATAGAGGATCATTTAATTCCCTTTGAACAATTTCTTACCATCCAATTATTTTAGCATTTTCAATTTTAGCATTTCCAATTTATCATGCATTTAAATGCTAGTTACAAGGATTAAAAAAAAACAAGAAGTTCGTAAAACCTTACATTATTCTGGAAGAGAAAGACAAGCATACAGATAAGCAAATGCAAAATAAATGCAATTTTCTGGGAAGAGAAAAATACTAATAACTGTTAGGGACTGTAGGTATGGAAGTATTGTAAACTGTCATCACCTGGTGTCCTTGAGCACCAGAGTTGTATCTTACTAAGTGCCATGGAAGTGGGAGTGGATTAGAGACTGGAAAGGTATTTAAGCACTGGTGGTTTGATAAATAAAAGAGTACTTGGAGACCTTGGTGTATAGGGAGAAACTTGTCTTCCTTGTCTCCCACCCCAACACTCACCTGGGGAAGATTGAGGGAGTCCAGAAGTGGGACTCAACAAATACCAGGATAAGACTCAAGTAAGAGGTAAAATTCAAACTAACTCTTAAAAGAGGTTAGAAGGTGTAAGAGAACAAGGAAAGGATAAAGAGCTTTCTAGGAATAGGGGATAGTCAATGCCAAGGCAAAATGATGAAAGATGTAATGTCAAATGAGAGAAAAGCAAATAAAGTAGTCTGCTTGATAGTAGAGTTGGTGAGGGAAGAGTAATTGAAACTATTCTAAAAGACAGATAGCAGCCAGATTATGATGATCATCATATTTTATCATATAGGAAAGAGGGAATCACTGAAGCTCCCTGAAGAGAGGTATTACAATTTGACAGATAGAAGATGTGTTGGAGAAGGGAGCAAATTAAGGAACAGGGCTGATTTTAAAGCTAGAAGGAATAGTGTAAATCATCTCATCTAACCCCTTAGATTCTGAAATTAGGAAACCAAGGTCTAGAGAAAAGAAGTGACTGACCAGATCATGCTGTTACTAAGTGTTTGGGCAGTTTTTGATATGATCTGTTTGCTCCTAAAAGTTTTTTGTGATGCTTTTCCCTCTGAAGACCTGGAGTTCATTTGATGATTACATTTTAGGATGAATTAAATTTGGGCTTTCACTCTGTCAAAATTCCATGGGACTTTGCCTTCCCATTTTCCATACTTCTAGGAAAGGACATGTATAGTTTTTTTTAAGTATGACATTTAAGTATGGCAACCAGATGATTGGTTCTTTATATTTTTCCTGAGGGACTAATCATTCTCAATTTGTTTGACAAATTTTGTTCTCTAGCTCTATCATTTGAATTTGCAGCAAACCCAATTATAACAGTTTAATTTTTTTAATTAGGCTTTTTTTCAAGGCAGTGGGGTTAAGTGGCTTGCCCAAGGCCACACAGCTAGGTAATTATTAAATGTCTGAGGCTGGATTTGAACTCAGGTACTCCTGACTCCAGGGCTGGTGCTCTATCTCCGCTGCACCACCTAGCCACCCCAAAAGTTTAATTTTTTAATGGCCTTTTAATTATGTCTTCCATTTGAACCATTATGTTTCTTAAAGAATCCACTCTTGAGAAAGATTTTTCACCTATTGTTTTAAGCTAACAAGTCATATCATTCTCTTTCATTTTTTTATTATATTGATTTAGTTGCAATTTTAAACAAGTCAAAACTTCCTTATTTCTCTAATTCACCACTTTGAAAGTTCTTGCAGTTTCTAGTTTTACTTCTAGAGATCTGGTGGTTGTTATATTATTTTTCCTTTTCAGAGATATATTTTTTCTTTTACTCCTATTTATTCATTGTCTTTGACTTATTTTAGTGAATGTTCTCTAAGGTCATTTCCCCTATTAAATCTTATGATTTTATAAAACTGGGTCACTGAATCAAAAATAATCTTGGATTTTACAATGACCTACATTGTTTCTGTAGGATATGAAAAAATATATCATGCAGACAACATAAATATTTATCTGTGATCAACTAAGTTCATTCTGGGTTCAAAGTGTTCAAGATAATTTTTCCATAACCTGATTTACAAAAAACTGTTAATGAAAACCTTATTCATTTGAACATGTGTTCTATTCTCTCACAAAAGTCATGCTATGTGGTAATAAATCTTTCCTAAATTACAAAAAGTTTCTTTTCATTTTTCCATTATTTTCCCCTGATGATAGCAACAATAGAAAGGCTGAATAATACAATCACAAAAGCTGGTTCAGATGTTGATGAAATGCCAAATCAAAGTAGTGAGGTTTGTTCAACCTCAACAGCCATGAATCATCTTGCATGGACTTCATGTTTAAGGATTATGCTGAAATAAATAATCCAGATATCATTCTAAAGTCAGAGAGGTGTTTCTTTTTTGACCATTCTCAAAGTCTAAATTTTTTTAATATAGGATTTTGAATTTTATAAGCAATTACTTATATCTGATGATTAAAGAGTAACTCAAGAAGTATGCAGCGAATACAGCTTCCTTGATCATCCAGTATAATGAAGTCCTAGATACAGGACAAATTTTAATTGCACAATCAATGTAGGTGACCAAATTAGAGAAACTAGAATAATTCAGTAAGTCATCAATATCTGATTTTCTACTAATCAATTTATTACACTACATTTTTGACCAGTAATAAATTATTATTTCACTGTATTGTATAAATATAGCTTAAATGTTATACAAAATAAGACATGTCCTATAAAGTCATACCCTAGTGATGAGGTAAGGGAAAAGGAAAAAAAGATACATTATCATAAGATTTCAGAGATGAAAATCAAGAGAGTCTTTTCTAATGTCCCAGTTTGTGTTTTTATTCTTCTATTCTTAATGAGAATTCAGAGATGATTTTTACTATCCCACATCTGAACCAGAGTTACTTTTATTATATGCCAAAAAGTGATCACTCATATATCAATGTGTAGGTTTTCCGTGATATAGAACCCATTAGTTCCCAAAGAAGTCCATCTCATTTTTGGATCATAGTAATTGTTTTAAAATGTTTTTTCAATGAATAAATATTCATTTTCTCTCTCTCTACCCCCTTTCTTTCATAAAAAAGCAAATCCCTCTAAGAAATATGTAGTTAAACAAAACAAATCTTCATCATCATTCGATGGACCATTGCTAATTGTTGTGCAGTATTTCCACATATCAAGATGAAATAGTCTTTTGGGTAATTTCTCGCCATTGCTTCTAGTTCTGTCAACTGGTCTCAATAGAATAAATATAAAAACCTATCCATATGACAGACTTATAAATACATGAAGACAACTATCATGCCTTCTTATTTATGCAGAAGATGAACTAGAGGAAAAAGGTTAAGGCAAGGTTAGTTGGGAGGCTATTGTATCATGACTTCAGAATTGTAAAGGACTTTAAAAGATCATTTCCTAAAATCCCCTCTCTCTTTTCCAGAATACACATCTCTTAACTGACCTTCTGACAAGATTGCCAGTACCCTTTTCTTAGTATGCTCCAGCGTTTTAAAATTCTTTCTAAAATGTGGCTTCCAGAACATACTTATCTTCATATGATTTAAGCAGGAAACCCATACTGAATTGGTGACCAAAACTACAACTATTTTCATCTTATAACTAGTAGAAAATAACAAAAGTAGGGTCTATGTGCCACCTCACTCCTCTCCCCAATGGCACAGTTGGCATTACAATTCAGTTGAAGCAAAGCCAATAACAATGAACTTTAAAAACTTCCCTTTCTGATAGTATTCTCTTCCTTACATTTCTTAAGTTTGTTGTATTATCTAGGTTACACTTTTAAAACATTTGTAAATGGATTTGGCAACAATTGATGTAGCAGTGAGTGGGGAGGGATGAAAATGCAATGAACATTCTTTCTGTGTGTTTCTATTTGGCAAGAAACATTTTGTTTTCCTAATGGAAAATTTGACACACTCAATCTGCATCTTTTCATCCATATCCAGCTCATCTTTTTGAACATTCCTAGACCTTTATTCTATCAGACAGAAAATAGAAAAGGATACCAAAATCTTAGTCTAATTGAACTATGATATTTTGCTGAGCTACTTGAGGGAGTTCAATGTTTCATTCTAATTTATGAACTTGGAATACAGGAGGAAAGCTAAAAGTATAATCAGTAAATGTTAGTTTTTCATGCAAACAAAGGAAAATGGCCGATTCCTGATAATACCAAAATTGAGAGATTTTTGTTCTGACAGTGGCCACTTTGGGTTTTATGCTAATAAAACTGTGAAAGTTTTTTATAGTCACCTTGCAAAATACAGCCTAAAAGATCCCTATTAGTATGAATAAAGGGCAGAACTTCCCTGATGGAAGGCAAGTTAGTAGTTAGATTTACTTTTTTGGTTACTCTTACTTTCGTGAAGTAGGAGAAACAGTAAAGGAAAAACAGTCATTTTATTATGGCTTACAAAAATTTTGAATCTGAAAAGAAAAATTCTATTTGAAAGTATACTTTGGTGATTAGTACCTATGGAAAATATACCTTTTAGAAAACCTGAATCTTGATTATTTTATCATCAAATTATCCAGAGTGACAGAGGAAAGATAACTGGTTCTGGAGTTGTAGTTCAAAACCAGGCTTTTGGCAGATGCTTTACCCTTGACAAATTACCTAATCTCACTAAGTCTGTTTCTTCATTTGTAAGATAAATGTAATATTTGTGCTACTTAATGCAGACAGTCGTCGTGAGGAAAATAAAACTTAAAACTTCCATTTAAATGTCAGTAATTATTACAATATATTCCTTTCTTTCAAGCTACACAAATTTTTTAGAATGTTGAGGTTTTCTTGGAAAGCTAATATCTACTAATTAGTAACTATCTGGAAGGATAGCTCTCTTTCTGTTAAAACTATATTTCTTTCTTTCTTTTGTACCTCCCACGATAGCTCTGTTGTGGGTCTAGACATGAACTTATGAGAGTCAGGTTGAGTAAAAAACATACCCAAACATGCAAGGTTAGGATGTAAAAATCTATCAACTTTATTTTTGGAAATTCAGACTTTTTATAGCAAAAACTTATCTCCGGAATGACCGGTTAAAGGAAACCCAGTTTCACAATTTTCTGGGTAAATTTACAATATTTGTTCTTAGAAATCTGCATACTTCTCTATCAAAAAAGCATTTACAACCACCTCCGGATTCACAATTATCCCAGGTCAGGGTTCACTGGAGAGCCAACAAATCCACACAATGAGCAATAATACACACACATATCTTTGATGGAAAAAGTCACCAAGGATATGTGAAAATCACTCCCAGAGGTTGGCCCTCTACATTTTTGAATAAAGGAGTTTTGAATGTATCATTGTTCTTCCATTAAAATGATTATCATTTATAAGTGTGAAGTGATTAGAATGAAAAAAATGCCTAGCTCTTGTTTCAAATATAAAATTTAAAAACCTGCATACTTTCACAGGAAAAGTTTCTTACTACATAAAATATACATATTACATATTTTAGGTAAATGCAAAAATTCTATGATATATAAAGCTGAGTGTGAAAGTGTTTTAACTTTATATTTTGGGTCTTCATTATTCAACCCCTCTAAGGAAAGTGAAGTTAGAGAAATCAATGTTGTAACAGAGATAGAAGGATGAATTTAAATAATACCTTTTCTGATTTTATGTAAACAGTTCCTATGAAAAGGAAGGAGTGTGACTAGAGAAAATGACCTTGTCACATGGTCTTATCTTTGTCTCTGTGTCTTTACTCTTCCCATTTCTCTATATAGGTAAGAAAAGGAGTTTTTAAGCTAAAAAAGTTCTGGGAACCATGACATTCTCCCCCTCCCACCCCAGCTCCTTGGCAATCACTAGACAAGTAACTCCTACATAAGTAATAACTAGCCAGGGGCAGCTAGGTGGTGCAGTGGATAGTGTACCAGTCCTGGAGTCAAGAGGACCCGAGTTCAAATCCAGGCTCAGACACTTAATAATTACCTACCTGATTGATCTTGGGTAATTCACTTAACCCCATTGCCTTGCAAAAATCAAAACTCCCACAAAATAATGACTAGCCTTCAAAAATAAAATAAGGAAAAACAGAAAATATAAAATCATAAACTAGAAATAGGTCTCCAAAAAAGGCCCAAACTCAGTAATTTCGTCTAAATGAAAGAAAAAGCTTGAGGGTATTAGCTATGTGGAAGAACCCTAGCACTTTTTCTGTATAAGGCTTACTTAAACAAAAATAGATTATTCCATAAAGGGGAAAAAACAGAGAAGGATCTTTATTTGCTTTGGAATAGCTTTTTGTCATATGAATAACAAAGGGTGCTGTTTTTCTTTCAATAAAAAAAGGCTGTGAAAAAAAACCCTCTGGGGATTTATGAACTAAAAAGATGACAGAGCCTACTACTCTTCTTTTGAGGAAGAAATAGCATTATAAGTAAAGACTTAAATGGAAACCAGAAACTGGAAGCAGAGAGAACTTCCACATAGGTACATGTCTAGTAGGGTTGATTTTTAAATGCATCTGGCCCCCATTAAGAACTACTTGCATTGAAGTGGCTGTCTAGTTATAAGCAAGATTCAATGGGAGCAGGATCTAGGGAAGTAGCTTTAGAGACTCTGGAAGACCACCAAAGGCACCATGAGAACAGTTTTTATGATGTCACTACATGACATCAGAAGTCCTGGAGCATTGCTTCAGGTATTCTCTATATGTTGCTTCATGAATCCTTGCATTCCTTTTCTTCCTTCTGATAGCATATGTATTTTTGGAAGACTAGAGCTCAGGTTTATGGAAGCAGATATTTTACTGCTACTTTTCTTACTATTGTATTTAACCAAATGACTGAGACTGGAATTAATTATATCCTTTGACTGACTGGTAATGGTTAACACATTAATGGAAGTTTAGGTCTTAGTGGATATGGCCTTAAAGAGTACCTTCACCTGTATTCATCTTTGGGGAGTTCATCTTGTGAGTTAGGAGGTTTCCCTAGGTGCTATAAAAGTACAACAAAATATGAATATCTTAAAATTTGATTTAAATGCTTTAGATTATTTTAAAGATTTTAAATACTTGTTTCATTTCTGCTCTTAGTTTTATTGACATTCAAAAAAACCGAAAATTCCAGCAGGGTTATTTTTAATACAGATTGTCCATTTCTGACAAGCTACAGTATAGGATTTGAACTAATCACTTGAACCAAAAAAAAATTTTAAATACCCTAAATGACCTTTTCTCTAATATTTGCACTTTTCTAATTTAATGAAGTCATTTTTATATACGTCTGATTCTACTGATTTGAAACATTTTTTATTCCGGTGCAGTAACAAGAGTGGCAGACATAGAATCAGTGAACCACAACTTTTTAGGATAATTATATTTTAATACATCATGACATAATCCCCATCTCTTTCATTCTCTTGGTTGCAACTCCTCCCTCTCTCTCTTTGGATTTAAGTTTGTCAGTTTTCTTTTTTAAATTATGAGTCCCAGATAGGGAAACAATATTCCAGATAAAGTATGACTAGAGCACGAAGTTTTCACTTTTTCTTGGATACTAGGTCTCCCTAAAGTCTGTAACACCCAAATCCAATCAACATGTTTTGCCATTGTTGCCATGTAAAATTGTTCAATTGTGTTTTTAGGATTCACCAAATCCCAATATGTTCTGAAATATTCTGGAGTAGTAGATAATAATAATGATAATAATGATTGACATTTATGTAGTCCTTTAAGATTTTCAATGAATTTTACCAACAAGATTATTAGCTAAAATAAGCAACCATATCTAATAAGGAGATAAGGTAAATGTTAAATTTTTACAGTTGGCCTTGGAGTCAGACCAGACCTGGATTCAAGTGCTATTTCAGATGCATACTGGGAGTATGGTTCTGAGTAGTAGTAGTAGTAATAATAATAATTAATAATAATAATAATAATAATAATAACAATAATAGTCCTTCAACTGTCCAAAGACCATGCCAACAAAATTAACAGTGACATGACTTGCATATTATATTTATTATTATGAGGGGTATGTTGTACTCACTTTCTTTTACCAGAACTATTTCACCTCATAGTCTAATTTGAGAGGAAGCAGAACTTTTGGTGATGGTCTGGATGCTGCAGAAATCCTTGACCCCTGAGTACAACTTCCTCCCCTATCACCAAGGCCCCTAAGTGCTCCAGCCACTCCAGGCAAAGCACCAATATGTGATTTTTAGGGTTAAAATAGCAACTCATGACATATGAGGGATCACAATATTTCAGCAATGTTGGTCTACTTCAACATGGTTAATCCAAACCTATCTCTCAATGGACATTAATAATCATCAAGACTTTGGTTTCTCTCATGTAACAGCCCACCAAGGTTGTTGGTGGAACAAAACTTCCAAAGTGGGAGTTACTTACACCAATAACCCCCCCCCAAAAAATACTGTTCCATAGAGTGTTGTCTTGCCACATTCTATGTTTGTTACATTCATTTTCTGAACCTTAAATAAACTTTTACTTTTATCTCTATTAAATTTAAGTTTATCAAATTACATTCATAATTTTAGATTTTATGATAATTTTGGATACTGACACCATCATCCAATGTATTAGTTATCTTGCCCAACTTTGAGTCACCCACACACTTGATATTTATGCCAGAAAGATCTTCATCTAAATCACTGAACCAAAATATTAAACAATATACAGCCCTTTCTTCTTGACCAGTTCTATCCTTGTCCCCTCTCCTTCCTAGTACTTCACAGTTTCATAGAGTTAATAACTACTGACATTCTGAAAGTTTAGTGGTGCTTCAGCTTACTTTTGCTCTGGCAAAGGCTATAGATGTGGCAGCTCTGGTTCTTACAGGAATGTCAACTGAGAATCAGCAAGCCTACCATTTGTCATGGCATCCACATGTAAGAATTGTGTCTTTCATGCCTTTGTAGCCTCTATATTACCTGGAACATGTATTCCATAATTATTTTTATTACTTGAATTTGTTAAAATTTTCTATTTGGGATTAAAGGAACATATTTACAAACCGAAAAGCTCGAATGGTAGTAAGGCCCTCAGCAGTTTCTGAAAAGTGGCAAAGCAGAGGCAGCTGAGTGCTGTCATCAAGTTCCTGAAGATCCCTGAGGAGGAAAAATACAAAAATAAAATAAACAATTAGAATGTCAAAGGCTTAAATGTTCATTCTATAATATAAGCATTATCATACTCATCTACATTAAATATTGAAGTTGCATAGCTTGAAAGATGAATGGGAAATCAGAGACCATTTAGTCCAAACCCTCCTTATAGAAATAGAGAAATCAAACCTGAGAGAGGTGAAATGACAAAGACCAAAGCCAAAATTTAAATCTAGGTCCTCTTATTCAAAATCCACTGTTCCTTCATTTCCATGTACATTCAGTCAATGTCAAAGGAAGGAATTTTATTAGAGTTTTATAAAAATACAGAGTCACATGGTTTTTCTTTTTATAATGAAAAGATATTAGCTCTGGAATAGAAAATGAAATAAATATCATGTATTTCAAAAACTATGTTCTGATTTTTCTGGTTCTCTGAGTCTCTTATAAATAGCTTGATATCAGAATTTTTAGACATATGGTTGGTATGTTAAGGCAGCAGCTAAGCAATGAATTCAATATAGTATCTTTGGTGATGAACTTGGTACCTTCTTGGCAACCAACCCAATCTGTGAAATACATACAAACCTCAACTTGCCCAATTTTGAAAAAAATAACCTCATATTCCCTAGAGGTGATAAAGGTAAGATCAGATATTAAAATAAATGAGAACCTTTTATACTTGTATATTATTCATCATATTTAATCTCATTGAGTACCTACGCAGATGCCAGAAGGAAGTTAGCACTGCTGCTAGCATGAAGCAAAGCATGAGATTAGAATAAATTGAACCAGGTTCATAAAATTAGTTTTTGTAAACCAAAGGTAAAAGACCAATCTGATTATATATATATATATATATATATTATATATATATTTATATATTTATATATATACATACATATTTATATTCATATTTGTAGAGCTATACAATCATTTCATGGTTCATATTATATGACCTTTGATTTCAGATATTCCAAAAATGTGTGGGATTTCCTGGAGTAATTTCATTCACCAAGATGCTTATTAATAGAATAACAGGTATTCATAGATATTCTATCAAAGTCTAGGAATTCTAACCTCATAACATGCAGGGATTTAAATATGTTGACTTTCCAAAATCATTTTATCTTAATCTCCACTCGATTCAGTCCTGTAATAGGATTGATTATTGATTGATTGCAGTCTTCAGAGAAGGGAAGCAAAGAAGCATTTATTAACTACCAGGGACTGTGTAAAATACTTTACAAATATTATCTCATTTGATCTTCACATCAATCCTGAGGGATAGGTGCTTTTATTATTTACAAAGTATGGCTGAAGAATCTGGGGCAGTCAGAGATCAGGGGACTTTCCCAAGGTCATAGAGTAAATAAATTACTGAGGCTAGATTTGAACTCCCTGGGTCAGCACTCCATCCAAAGTACAACAGAGCTGCCTCCTAGGTGGGGGGGGAGGGGGGAACTGTTAACTTCATTAATTATCAGTGTCAACACTGTAGGTAAGATATGCTTGGCAGAATCTGTGGGTACCACTAGCAAGGCTAATACATAGTTTCAGAAGATGGAGGAAAAACAGAAAGAATTTAGGAAAGGGGAAAATGGAAAATGAAATACAATAGGTAGAGAATAAAGAGTAAAGCAGAAAGGCCCAAATTGCCTCACATACTAAAGTTATCTGTTCTTGAAACTCTACTCTTGCTTTTTTATTTTCTTAATCTTGCTGCTCTGATTCATGAACATTCCTTTTCTACTGACTTTGAGCCCACTAAGAAAACCATAGTTATTGCCAAGTAACACACTTTTCAAGCCATTCTGAGCCTGTGAATAGACTGTGGGTAGAACAGATGTTAAAAAAGACATTCATCTGACATTCACCATCCTGATTTGGCACCATAATGAATCAGTTGTTCCTGAAGTTCACTCTAGTAAGAAGGAACCCTTTTAAGGGTTGGTGGAGTCCCTTGTCAATACCATATGAGAGACACTAAAGAGACTTAGCACACATACACTTTCTTTATTAAAGCCTCTACAATTTTGTATAGGTTTAACTGTCATTTCTATGTAGATAATTCCCTGACCTATATTTCCTGTTCTGGTTTCTTTCCTAAACTCTGGATGGGCATTATCAGTTCCTAATTTGGTATTTGCAACTGGATGTACCCTGGGACCATCTCAAATTTACTATGTTTAAAGTGGAGCTCATTATCTTTTCCCAAAAATTATTCCCTCTTACTAATTTTCTTATTCATCCACATTTCAACCTCAGATTTTCCCTCACTCTTCACTCCTTCATCCCCTGCCATGCATTATCAATTTCCCAGTTTTATTGATTTTATCTCTCCAACAAAACTAGAATCTGGCCCTCTTCCAACACTGTAAAAATCTGCATTAGTTCCAACCTGGATTATTATAATAGCTCCCTAACTCCAGCCTTCCTTTTCAACAAGCCATTTTCCACAGAGCTTCCAAATATGTATTCCTAAATCTCAGATGTGATTATGTCACTTTACTGATCAAGAAGTTTCAATGGTCTCCTATCATTTCTAGTGTAAAATAAAAACTTCCTGGTATTTAACGTGCTTTTAAAAGCTGACTCTAGCCTACCTTCCAGGCATTGTATATTATTCTCTCTCATGCTCTGTAGCTATCATCTAAGTTTGCAAACTTTCTATTTTTTGCAACACTGGATCTCCTGCTTCCCCTGCCCATTTCTGGAAGGAATCTTCCTCATTAACTTCTCTAAATCTTTAACTTCCTACCAAGTTCAGCTCCAGGGCTTCTTCAAGCACAAGGTCTATTCAAATTCTACCAACTACTTATCCTTTACCTCTCCTGACCAGAAATCTATATTTTGAATGATCTTATCTGTGTTCATGTAGCTGGTAGTATAGTATGTGCTCTCTGGCATAGGGTGGGTGTTTATTACAACCAGGTACATCAAAGAATTTTTAAATATATTTTTATAATCTTATACATTATAACTATAATTTATCTTTTCTATGCAAATATGCTTTTATAATTTTATAATATAATTATAACTATAATTTATCTTTTCTGTGCATATAAATTTTAAATATAAATAATTACAACAGATATAATTTTATCTTGAAATTAAAATTTTCATCCTACTAATCCTAGTATGTGAAAATGGTACTATCAAATGGCAGCTGGTTCTTTGAGGTTTTCTTAAATTCAAGTCTAAATGAATTAATAACTTCTATCCTGTTTACTCATTTCCAAAGTTAAGTCTCATTTTTTTGTAAATGTAAACCTATAATCACAATTTAAACCAACCATTTTCTAACAGTACCTCATTACCTTTTTTTCTCTACAAATGATAGAGCTTTCTCCAAATATTGCTAGAGGACCAGACTAGTGCAATAAATTATGAGATGTGAGCATGAAGAAACTGATAGCTGAATATTAACAATGTCTCTAATACTATGAGGAAGCAAAAAAGGCTCATGGAACAGTTTTTTGTTGTGGAGAATGATGATGATGATGACTTATATTTATATATGACACAAAGTACTTTACCTAGGCTATCTAAATTATCTTTTCTCTCAAGGAGAAACAGCAGCAATACCAAACAAAGAAGAAACAGTGTGATTAGCAATTATACTCTTTTCTGCATGAACTTTCTGAGAGATAACAATATAGGCTTAGGGATAGATTAACATGAGTACACTTGATCTGAGCTAGAGACTCAGTTGAAGCACTCCTAATTACAAATATTTTAAAGTTTCATTGTTTAATCATGAATTTCCTAATACTGAAGATTTTCAAGACTGTAATGTATGGCTAATTATCAGGGGGTTTTGAAAAAGGTTTGGCTAGGTTAGGGTTTGAAGTAGATGACTTCTGACAGACTTCATAAGTATAAAAATCCATGGTGCTCTCTGAGGTAGAAAGACCAGAAATTTCCTTTTTGTTTATTTTTCAGATAATGTTAAACATGAGATAAATTCAACCTATCATCTTCTGCTAAGTGGATGGCAAGGCTTTTCAATTTATTAGATTTTGCTACAATTCTGAACATGTTTTCTGATCAGAATTACTAGATTAGGGAATTAAATAAGGTCAAAGAAATAGCATGTCTAAGGTGATATCAAAGCACTTGACAAAGTGCAAATGGAAGATAGAATCAAAATTGCTGTAAACAATTAGAAGCCAGATTGATATCAACCTAAAGGGAGGGATCTAGTAAAATGGTACAAGGATATGTCTTGGTCTTGTGATATTCAACATTTTTTATTAATCAATTAGAAATTTGTGCAAAGCTGTGAAGAATAGCAAACATATTGAATGTCAGAGTTAAAATTCCAAAAATCTTAGTCATCTAAAATGATGAATCAAATATAATTATATGAAAATTAGGAAGCAGGATTGTGGAGTGAAATACAAGAATTGAATTTAAAATCAGAGAATACAGAATCAGAGAATTCCAGAACTGCCACTTTCTGTATTTAGATTCTCTGGAATTTAATCCCCATGTCTAATATGAAGGGATTGGACAATATGCAAGACCTCTTGGATTCTATTCTGGTACCAGAGTTTATACCCTTCCAAAAATGTAGATTAAAGTTCTTTGGAGAGATTGAAGTCTGCCTACCTTGTAGGAGAAACTTTACAAATAAAACTTGACTTTGATTATTGATCAATTTTAATATGAATTAATAAAATAAGAATGAACCTCTAGAAAAAGGAAGAAAAATTGCAAAAAACCAGAATGGTTTCCTCAGGAGCAGGTCATGCCAGATTAATTTTATTTCTATTTTTGTTGTTTTGAAAGAGCTACTAAATTTATAGTCATACAATGCTAAAAACATAGTTCATCTATATTATGAAAACATTTGATAACATCTCTCTTTTGTTATGGAGAGATAAGGGTTGAACAATACAATTAGGTGGATTTTGTTGTTTAGTCATTTTCAACTTCTCCTATTCTTCTAGATCTCATTTGGAATTTTCCTGGCAAAATACTAGAGTGGTTTGTCATTTCCTTCTCTAATTAATTTTATAGATAAGGAAACTGAGGTAAACAGAGTTAAATTACTTGCCTAGGATCAGTTATTTAACAATTACTCAGAATTTGAAATCAAGTTTGAGGTCAGAAAGATAAGTCTTCCTGATTCCAGGCCCAGCACTCTATTCACTTTCTTTGCCACCCAGCTGCCCCATCTCTTCCCAGGAGGTCTTCAAATAATGGTTGCATGACCATTTTTTCCAGGGATGATATAAATGTTAGACTAGATGGTCTCTGGAAGTCTTTTCTAATTCTGAAGATTCTTTATTCTAATATAGAGTAGAATTCTGAGAGTAAAAAGGCTATTCACCTGACTTTCTAAAAGTTTATTTCTGTAATATTGACAACCTACAAATTGATGCACAATTAACACAAGAATTTAATTTTGCATGATTTTAAATGATAAAAAGAAGTAGGTTTTTTTATTTTATTTTAACAATACTCAAACGTTGTTCTGTTTACTTACTTAGAGGCCACACGGAAGTATTTCTGAATGAAGTAAAAGGCAATTCCAAGAGGTACAAGAGCAACCAGAAATACAGGGGTAGCATATGAGATCATCCCAATGGCAGATAGGCAGAGTAAAGTTGAACGGGTTAAAGATTCCAGAGTAGGAGGGATGTGCTATTCAGAAGATAATTTGAGAAAAAAAAATGTTTTAGGTAAAATCAAACAAATTATTATGCAAAAGTAAGTCATTGTGTTTTTAGAGACAGTAGATAGTCTGTGTTCATTATAACTGGGACCATATTTAGAGACTCACCAAACATTTGAGCATATATCTAATCAGTCCTTCCCAACTTGAATCCAATGATTTTAAAAATCTCTTTAAATCTCTCCTTATGCACTCCCTGAACTACCACGAGAGTACTGGCAAGACTGGAGAGCGTGCGTATTTTACTCTAGGGTTTTCCTCTTGTTTTGGACCAGAATCAAGGCCCTACACTGAAAAGACATATTGGTTCTGGACTAAATATGATATTTATCCTAGTACATTAGGACTATCAGGTTCATCTTTGGATTTTCCTGGTCTAAGAACTAACTAGACTTAATGAGAACTTCCAGAAGATATCAATGGCCTCTTTGGTTCATGATCCAGATGATTATGATACTACCACATCTTTCCAATATACATAACCTTTAAGAATGTATTAATTCGGGGTGGCTAGGTGGCGCAGTAGATAAAGCATCAGCCTTGGAGTCAGGAGTACCTGGGTTCAAATCCAGTCTCAGACACTTAATAATTACCTAGCTGTGTGGCTTTGGGCAAGCCACTTAACCCCATTTGCCTTGCAAAAAAAAAAAAAGAAAGAATATATTAATTCACTTGTTCTAATAGTATTTATTAAGGATTTACTAGATATAAGATTTTATACTAGCTGTCAGTCTACCATGATCCAACCTCTGAACCCAACGTGTTTCTATTCTATTGTTTTTCTAGGAGGAGGGAAAAAACATTTGCACAAATAAAAAAATCTAAAGAGAGAAAATAATAAAGTCATATTTTTTCAAGATGAACTCTCAGAATATAAATTTAATGAAGGATGATATCTTAAGATAGTAATATCTTACTTGAAAGAAAAGACAAAGATTTATATGCTCACCTGGTCAATAATATTTGTGTCAGCTGAAAAACGATTTAGGATTAGCCCCAAGGGTGTTGTATCAAAGAACCTATGAAATAAGCACATTAAAAATTACATATTTAAATATGAATAGCCTATGCTTTTTTTTCTTTCTTTGCATGGTCATCAGACTTCTGTAATGATATCCAGTATTAATCTCAAGGAATTACAGAAAGTCTTTTTCACTGTGCTACAAAAATACATATGGTGAAGGATTTTTGTTTTGTTGAAATGACTACTTCTGTACCTTATTGGTCCAAGAATGATCTTATTGAGGAGGTTGTGGTGAAGATTTTTGGCAGCTGTGAGGCCCATCCATTCTACAGTGAGAGATGTAACAAGGCAAAGGAAAATACCTGTTCCACAAAGGATACTAAATCCAGCCACATAATAAGACTAGAGGGAACAAAAAGAAACAATAACCAAAAACAGACATTCATTATCAGAATCAAAGCAAGTTTCCTATTAGTAAGAACTGCAAGTCAAAGACATATACAATATATCTAAATTTCAATGACTTGGTGAATTGTCAAACATGCTTCCAAAGTATGTACAATATCTTTTTCCACATCACTTCTTCAATAATACTTTGGTTTTGATGTTCTTCCTAGGTGTTTTTTTTAGAGGAATTGGTCTGGACTGAGGATTCTGAGAATTTTCCTCAAAAAACCAAAACATTTCTTCCCCCACCTTATTCTACACCAAGTATCTGCCATATCTCACCATATTTTTCTGTCTATTCTAGCAACTAACACAGTGCATAACTAAGAGTACACCACACAGAGTACTTGCTTAATAAATACCCATTGAATGATCTATTAAAACTAATGACCAAATTGAAGTAGGAAAGTTCAAGTAACAGAGCACTAGAGTTTGGAACCAGAGAACTGGAGTTCAGAACCTGGAATCACTATTCATTACCTTGGACAAGTAATTTTACCTCACTAAACCTCAGTTGCCTCATCTAAAACATAAGATTAGATTATCTCTTCCCATTTTTAAAATGATGACTTTCTGCTTTAAAAAAAACACATTAGGAAAAGTGCTAGGTCCCACTGGATGGATGGAAGCACTATTTTGCATAGTAAGATAAATCAATTTTGCTATTTTCCATGCACTTTCTTGAAAAGTTGAATTTAGCTCTTTCCAGTGCTCTATTGCCGTAAAATAGCAAATAATAATAATAGCTCTTGTTCTAACCAAGCCTATAATGCTATAATGCATAATAAATGCAGTTTTGAATACCATTTGGTCTTTCTTTAAGCTACTTAGTCCTAGAAGGTGAAAATTCATTTTATCTCCATTCTGCATTCTAGAAATCAAAACCTAAACTGTTTTCCTTTCTAAGTAGATTTTTTTGGATAATCATAATTTTCTATTATTCTTGTTGGCCATATTTTGTACCATCAGATTTAGAGCTGAAAGAGATTTTAGGGATCAAGGGTATTTATAAATTTTCCAAAAGCACTATTGTTGAATAAGTTTTGTATATTTGTTCAGAGTCAGCAAACTATTTTTTTTTTACAAAGGAGCTATGATTTCTTCAAAAAAAGAGAGAGATCTTCCAATGCCACAGCAGATTAAATCCTGCTAATGACTAAGTGGATCAAGTCCTGGTGAGTTGTAATATCATACAGACATTATATTTCTTGTCCAAGATCATGAAGCTATCATGTCAGAGGCAGGATTTTTTTTACCATTAAACCACACTGAGTCCACAGCAAAGATTAATTGGTCAGAACATCAAGGCATGGGTTTAAATTTATGAAGATTCTAATTTTCCATAATTTCAACTGTTACTGGCTTTCATCAAAGAATTATCTGCCAAAGTTTTAATTTTTAGTGTCATTTTTTTGTTCTTTCTTGAAGAAGACCACATCAGAGGAAGTGATACCATGACAAGCACATGAATTAGATTTGAGTGAGGGAGTCATAGCCTCATTTTCTTCTCCAAAACCATATGAGTCCAGTGGCAGATATGAATCAGGATGACTGCAGATGATCCTGGATGTAAGGTAATCAGAGTTATATGACTTGCCCAAAGTCACACAGCTAGTAAGTGTCCAGTGTTTGAGGCTGGATTCAAACTCCAGTCCTCCTGCTTCCAAGCCAGAGCTCTATCTACTGTACCTCCAAGTTGCTCAATAATTTTTGGTATATAATTACATTTATACCTATTTACAAAGAGCACATTTAAAAGGAGTAAGCAAATCCCTCTCATAGAGATTTTCAAATGTAATGTTTAATATTGGACAGTTGTTAATAGGGGTGAATGGGGGAATTCAGAAAAGAAGAATATAATCTCCCCTCTTGTGTCATCAATCAATCAATACTATTAAGACTTACTACTTATGGCATACTCATTATAGTATAGACTAAATCATATGAAACTTTAGATTGCACTAAAAGATCTTGGTGTGAAGATCAATCTCAATATATGATTACAGTCAGGTGGTAGGATATTGATAATATTTTAATATTGTTTAGTGATTTTTTAAAAAAAAATCCTCCTCCCTACCTGATTATCATTTATATTATCCTTTCCATTAAGGTCAGAAGTCCATGTAGCTAGCCAGTAGTCTATAGCTACAATAACTGAATGTTTCAGGAGCTTGGAAAAAATCATCAAAAAAAGGAAGAAAAATCCTCCAGAAGTAAGATATCTCCAGCAAGTCTTCCATGGCATTTTAGTCCTGAGTCTCAATACTGTGGACATATTATCATCTTCATCTTCCTCCTCTTCTTCCTCTGCATACCAAAAAGTTAGTAAAGTTTCAGGTTGGTAAGAAGTATAAACAAGTTTTATTTACCTTTAATTTATTTTAAAATACACAAAAAATCTAGAAGCAACAGAATAAATTATGTTAAATCAGCTATTTTGTGCAGGAAACAAGGTTTCTTAAATTGATGAGAATCCTCCAAAGAACCTTGCCTTGGGTTTTTGTTAAAAGGCTACCAACCTCTAAGTTGTCTTTTTTTAAATCATTCTTTTCCACATTTATCAACATCACAGGTTTATTGTATCTGATAGTACTGATTACCAAAAGCCTGAAGAAATACTGTACCAATACTCTGATCTATATGTTTTAAAAGTTCTCTTGATTGATACTTTTTATTCTGATCTAATTCTTTAATTTACTACATAAAGTAGCTACAAATTAATTTTATATTAATTAAATATATATAAACAACATATATGGAGTTTATACAGGGTAAATTTTATTTCTCTTTCTCGAGAAATTTAGAATCTGTATAATTATGTGTATATATGCTAAATGAATAATATTTGCTAATAATCTGTAAATAGAATGGTCTATAATATATATATATATATATATATATATATAGAGAGAGAGAGAGACCTACTTGTTACTCAGAATTAATGATTTAGCTTTGAAATCAATCCACAGTTTCTAAATTATATAAAGATCAACAGAGAAACTTAAGTAGATAACTCTGAATAGTTATCATCTATTATTTGTATGGCCAAAGAAAATGTTTTGGAATTTGCTTTTTCCCTCAAATTTATAATTGTAATTATCTTGTCTTTCATTTGGAGTGCTTAAATTTAGTGAATTATGAAAACAGCCTAGAAAAGAATGAAATATAGTAGCATATTTACTCTATGGACTTCTTAATTGATTTATCTTACAAAATTATTTTCAACAAATGTCAAAGTCATGGAAACATTTCATCTTGTTTCTATAAATTTTTAATAAATCTTGTTCCCATTCCATTATTAGATCTAGAAAATTACAACAAAATAAATAGTTTTCTAGTCTCATACCCATTATTTCTGAATTTGTCATGATAACATCATGAAGACTATTTTGCTCTGATCAAAATATGACTACTTTAACCTGCCTCTTTGCCTCTGTTTCATTTCAGGCATTAGCTGTCACTAGCATCTTTCAGCTATATTACCATAGTAATCAACAACCTACTGGTGACAGGATTAGGTCATTATGGAAGAATTTTCAAATTTTTCTAGTCTATCCTTGCTCATTTCCATTCTACTGCCTTTTCTTTACAATTGTCATACCTGTAAAATTAGTGGAATGAAAGGCATTATATGAAAGACAAATAATGTTTATTGTTTCACACTCTATTCTTCAGATATCCTACAATAATTTCCACTGGACCCAATTTTTTTTCTCTAAAATGTCCTAAACACTTCTTCCCTGCTCATCATACCTGTGTGTATGTATATATATATATATATATATATATATATATATATATATATATATATATATATATGTACAAATATATATATATATATATATATATAAATGGTCAAAGACAAATATCTGAATTCTCAATGCCTTTTCATGACATTTTTATAAAATATATTCTAAGAAATTAGCTTACCTTCATCTTCATCTTCCATTTGTGCTTTGGCTTCTCGTGAGTACATAGCTCTTCTGAGAGTTTTTCTTTCCAAGGTTGTTTGGTCAGTCTCCATATCCTATGTTCATTAACATGGCACAATGATTTGAATAAATTAAGACAGAGCTAAAAGATACCTTTATTTTAAGAAAAAAGAATGAAACTGGGACCAGAGAGATTAAGTGACTGAACCTCAGTCAATAGAGATTGTAAATAGTAGGAACAAGATTCAAACCCAGATCTTCAGACTCAACCAACCATCAATTAGCATTTATTAAGTGACTAGGTGCTAGAGACAGTGACAGGTTAAGTTCTGGGGGACACAAAAAAGGCAAAAAAAACCCAAAACAAAAACAATCCCTTTGACCAAGAGCTCATAAACTAATGGGAAGACAATATGCAAACAACTATGTACATCCTAGCTAGCTAGCTAGCTAGCTCGTTAGCTAGCTAGCTAGCTAGAGAATAATAAATTAGAGGGAGTCTCAGAAGGAAGCCAATAAGATTAAGGAGGCTTAGAAAAGACATTACAGAACCTGGTACTTTATCAGAGATTTGGGAAGCTAGGAAAATTAAGAGAGAAAGAGGGACAGAGTTTCAGGCATGGGGGTCGGCCAGTGAAAACACTCAGTATCTAATATGAGGAACAGTAAGGAAACTAGTGTCAATGCATTACAGAATAAGTGGAAGGAAATAAGGTGTAAGGAAACTAGAAAGGAGGAAAAAGACCAAGATTCCTTCTCCTCTTAAGAAGAGTATCTCTAAGGCAGTGATTGATTGATGAATCATTTTGATTTACATTAAGTCTTTCTTACTCCCCTATCTATTAACAACTTCTTGTCCTCTTAATTATCTCGTATTTTTTGCATGTATTTAAATATCATAATGTTGTCCTCCCTGAGAAGGTAGAGTCTACTTTACTTTTGCCTTTGAATCTCCATTGATGAGTGCCTAGAATATAATTGCAGGTATTTGATAAATATATTGATTTTTTGATTAACCATCACCCATCCACTAAAAAAAATTTCTAACTCATAAGGTCATGGTAAAGCTTAAGAAAATTCTATTTAGTGTTTTAAATTGTTGATCCAAGTTCATATAAATTGATATGAAAATGTGAGCAAATCTTGTTAGAATATATCATTCATGCTGCCATTTTTATTAATTTTATAAAGATATGGGTTCATAGTCTTCAAATTATAACTGTTCTTGAATAATGTTTTATAAACCAGGCTCAAATTTCTAATACTTTCTGTCCCTTCCTATTCTCTTCCCTTCAAATTTTTAAGTTCCCTTCTTACTCACATTTTTAAACTTTTTAATAAAATATTTTCTCTTTGTACATCTGTGAGTCTTTAACCTATAAGGCCTTGCAATAGATTAATTTTATTTCTTTCTTGCCTTGTGTTCTTTCTCATCCAATCCATTCTACTATGGTACTGTGTAATTGTTGCTTCTTGCCATAAAGCAAGTAATACAAAAATTATTTGTTTACAAAAAATAATTGTTCTATAGCTAACACACTGTCATGACTATGGTTTTCTATAAGTGGATAGATAGATAGATAGATAGATCAATCAGTCTATATTTCATTCTCTCCCCAAATCCAAATGTATGTAGGTAAATGTCATTCCATCATATCTAAATACATGTAAACTGACATTTCTCCTGGCCTGTGTGATACTATTGCTATAAAATCTGGCCAGCAGCTCTTATTTTTTCCCAGAAATTTTTTCCAAAGTAAACCATAAATTGCCCCACTCCTAAAGCTTACATCATAGTCTTTTGTCCCTGGCATCTAAATCCTATAAAATGTCTCTTGGAGTCATCCCCAGTAAATATATAATCAAGACTCCCACAACATAATCCCTAAGAAGCCACTTGCTGACTGTTTCTCTGAATCTTATTTTGATAAGAAATAATCATGTGAGCAGTACTAATTTGTTCTAGTCTCTTCATATATTTCATATATTCATATATCTTTTTTGTCCTATGAAGACTCTCTCTCTATGATGACCTTGGAGTCTATAGAGGAATCAATAGAAACTACATGAACTTTAAATATGTATTATGTATGTATGTATGTATACATATTTGTAAATATGTTGTAGCATTGATATTTCTTCTCTTTTTTTCAATTATCATAGTTTAATTCTTCAGAAATTTCTTTTAAGAACTTAGATAATTCATCAGAGTTAGATATCAAAACAATTTCAGCATGCAAATTCTCCAGTTTGAGCTATGGAAATATCACTTCCCCCCCTTTTTTATTTATTCTGTTCTCTAAGTTCTCTTTCCCCTCAGTTTAAAAATTCACACCCTACAATTATTTTCTTGGTCTATCTTCATTCCTTTCTTTCAATGTCATTTTGGCTCTTGTCTGTGGTTCTTTGCCTAAGAAATGTCATGGGGTCTGAATAAGTTCTTATTGTGCTGATAAGAAAAGAGAAGAGAGAGAGAGAGAGAGAGAGAGAGAGAGAGAGAGAGAGAGAGAGAGAGAGAGAAATTAAAAGCTTAAGTCAAATGACTTAGCTGAAGTCCCAAGCCAGACACACAAATAACATTTGAAGCCTAAATTCAAATTACATATATGTGTATATTGTATATAATAAGCACCTATATATTTTTACATATATTTGACCACTGTAACTGAAATATCATTAGAATTCTATGTGTTTAATCATACTGTTGTCTTGATTATTAAAACAAGCATATACTATAATTTGGTTTTAAATTATAAATTAGGAATAATTTTAGAGAATTGCAAGAACTAGGTAATATATCATCCAATACATCTTGATATTTCAAGACTATTCACAATTACCTTTTCTAATTCTTGATCTTGGCGATTCATAAGTGTTTTCCAGTGTTCATAAAGCTCAACATCTTTGTTTTGAATATCCTTCAAAGTTCCTTCCCTTAGTACACTGCCATCCTTCATAGCTATGATCTAAAGGAAAAGGATTATATAAATTACATTCACTACTTAAAACAGCAAAAATTATCCTTAATCATAAAATATTTTTAAAATTACTGAAAATATTTGCAAGTCATTAATTAATCAATCACTAAAAATCTTTTCCCAGATCTTACCCAGTCAGCATGTGTCAAGTACTGTAATTTGTGGGTAACAAGAACAAGTGTCCTCTTATCTTCTTGGAGAAATTTCAAAATCCCTTCCTGCATCAAATGATCGCTCAAATGAATATCCAGTGCAGAGAATGGATCGTCCTGAATCAATCAAAAAGGGTTGAGAAAGAGGAGATGAGGAAAAATTGTATTTTATAAATCTGTTTCTTCTAGAAAATTTTAGCTGAAATTATTGGTATAATATTATTCTTCTAAATTTTGTAAATTGTACATTATCTCATAAGTATTCATAAATTGATACTTATTAACTTAACATCTTAAAAGTTTCCATTATTTATGCTCCATTCTTTCTCTTTTGTTTTTACTCCAGTGAAGAAATTTGGCCCTTCTCTTCCTTATCAAGGTCAATACTTCCAATTGTGTGATTCTATCCACTTGTATATCTTCCAACGGCTTTCTTCCTTACACATTCCCTCTATTTCTCTCATTTTCACATAATCACTTAATCCTTCATGTCACCTACAAACATGTAAAGTTCTCCCCTTCTTTAAATGAATTTCACTTGACTTCGTAATTCTTATTGCCCCAAATCTCTTTAATCTTTCCTAGTCAAAAACTCAGAAAAGATCTATTCCCTCAATTCCTTCAATTCTCTCATTTTGCATTCTCCTGTATCATTAATTCTGATCCCACCACTCACTTGAAACATTAATTTTCAGGGTTAAAAAATTCTCCCTAAAATACTAAATCCAGTGACTTTTCCCTCTCAGTTTTCATACTTCTTTCCTTCTCTGATGCTTTTGACACAATTGCCCAGTCTTTCTCCTTGATCACTCTTTTCTGCCTTAATGAATTTTGTGACACTTCTCTTTCTTGGTTCTGCATTCCTTGTCTGGTTGCTCCATGTTTATCTCTTTTTATGAACCTTTACAGTTCTAGCCCATTAGATAAGCATTTAAAATCTGCCTGGCTCTGTTCTCTTTGGTGAGCTTATAAGTTCATGTAGGTTCAGTTACCACTTTTATGCAGGGTAATATGCAATCAATGTATCTAGTTTTACTTTCTTGAATTACAACGACTATTGTCTGCCTACTGGCTAACTCAACAGTTCCAAAAACAGAATTCCTTATATTTTCTCAAAATGTATCTCTTTCTATTAAGGTCAAAACAATCTTCAACACAGTCCTTCAAATCACTAGGATTCAACTCCTAAGGGCCATATTTATTTTTTCCTTTTCTCTCCATATACAAACAAGCCGTGTCAATTTTTTAAAAAAAATTCATCTCTTGCATCTGTCCCCTTCTCTCACATAACAAATAACTCTAGTACAAAATCTCTTCTCTGGACTATTGAACACTTAAACCTGGAATCAGTAAGACAAGTTCATATTTGTTCCCCACTTATTAACTATGTTACTTCTTCAACTGTAAAATGAGAATAATCTACCTCACAATGTTGTTGTCAGAATCAAATGAGATAATATTTACAAAATGATTAGTATAGAAGTAAATGTTTTTTTCCCCTTTCTCCCTCCCTTCCCTCTTACAGATGGTTCCTAATTGGTCTCCATGCCTTTTTTGTTGTTGTTTCAGAAGTGACCAACTCTTTGTGACCCTATATGGAGTTTTCTTGGCAAAGATACTAAAGGGCTTCTCCAGTTCATTTAATAGATAAAGAAACTGAGGCAACCAGAGTTAAATGATTTGCTCAGGATCACACAGCTAGTAAGGTTTAAATCTGAGTAACCAGGGGAAGCTAGGTGGTACAGTGGATAGAGAATCAACCCTGGAGTCAGAAGGACCTGAGTTCAAAGCTGATCTCAGAAACTTAATAATTGCCTAGCTATATGACACTGAGCAAGTCACTTAACCCTATTGCATTAAATAAAATTTTTAAAAAATAAAAATTCTGAATAACAGAAAAAATAGAGAATTTTGAAAGAGGGATTTGGTAATAAAGGGACAGACAATTAGTTATGTTTTGAACAAACTGAGCTTAAGATCTCTATGGATCCATCCAATTGGAAATAGTCAGTAGGCAATCTGTAATATGGGGCTAGAGCTCAGGAAAGAGATTAAAGTTAGATATTTATATCTAGGAATCATATTCTGGAGGATGATAATCGAACCTATAGGAAACGAAGAGATTACAAAGTGAGAGAAAAGAGAGCTCAGGGAAAAGCTTTAGTGTACTCTCAAAATTAGAAGGATTATATGAATGATAACGATCAAATAGAGGAGACAGAAGAAGTCAGGCAGAAAGCAAATCAAGAGAGAAACGTATTTCAAAAACTCAAATAAAAGAGTTTCCAGGAGGAGAGGTTAATCTACAATGTCAAATACTACAGGGGGGTTAAGGCAGATGAAGACAGATAAAAAGTCATTAGATTTAGCGATTAAGAAATGACTGGTGATGTTGAATACAGCAATTTCAGTTGAGTATTAGGTCACAAGTAATAGTTTTAGAGACACAGAATAGAAATGACTTTTTGAAGGGTTTTGGATGAGAAAGGAACAATATAGAATGAAAGCTAGTTGAGATAGTAGAATCTAGTAAGGGATTTTTTAAAAAAGTAGGAAAATTAGGTATTTCTAAAGATAGAGAAGGAACATATTATTGGAAGAGATTAAAGATTGTTGAGGGAGAAATTACAGTAGATGAGAAAGGAGGAGATTAATCAATCAAGAAGGATTTATGTGGAAGGTATTGTGTTAGACTCTTGGAAAACAGAAAAAATTATACCATCTACTGTTACAGAACTCATATTCCATTATGAAAGATAATATATACATATGAAAGTATTTACAGAATAAACTCAAAATAAATATAAGAGATTTAAATACAAGTTAACTATTATTCAAGTTATAATTAAAGGTTTGGAAGAGATTAGAAAAGTCATCTCATAAAAGATTGCATTTGAGCTGAATCTTATGGAAAGTGAGAAATTCAAAGAGGTGGGAATAAAGGAGAAATATATTTCAAGTATGGAGGATGGCTACTGCAAAGACACAAGAGGAATGTTGAGTGGGAAGAATAGAGAAAAAGACAATATGATTGGACCATACAATATGGAAAAGAAATGATGTATAGTTAAACTGGAAAGTTAGGGTGAGGTCAAACTATCAAGAACTTGAAAAGGTAGAGGAATTTATATTTGATCTTAGTGGAAATAGCAGACCTTTTAGAGTTCATAGAATAGCTAAATGATACATTTATATTTATTCACAAGGAAATACTCCTTTACATCTGTGTGGCAGGTAGACTGGAATGGAAAGAGACTTGAGGTAAGAAGTTCAATTAGTAAGTCACTGTAATGATCCAGAAAATAAGTAATGAGGGCATGAACTAAGGTGGCAACTGGTAGTAAAAATGAGTGATTGTGTTGGGACAAATAATGAGTTTTGTTTAGGACATGAAGAATTGGAGATGTATATGACAATGCGTGAGTATATATATATTTGCATGTATATATGAATATACATGTATGTGTGGATAATGAGTAGATACATGGGAATTGATGGGGTCACTGTAAGAGCAAAGAGAAGTCAGCCCATGACAGAAGTTTATGGTATAACCATATTGAAGGTAATTGATATATGAATGAAATGATTCAAGATAGGAAGAATTTCAGAAGAAAATAGAATTTAAGAACCCAGAGAGAGGAGAGCATCCTATGGAAGGAGTGGTGAACAGTATCAAGTTAGTGAAAGTTCAAGAGGATGAGGACAGAGAAAAGATCATCAGATTTATTTGGTTATTAAAAGATTATTGGTTAGTTTAATGGAAGGGGGTGAAGTTGAGTAATGAGGTTGGAAGTCAAATTGCAAAGGAATCAAGGTTACCTATAAAGTTTGACCTGGTGAGAAAGGTCACCTCTTCAAGAGTCTGGAATAAAAAAGGAAGTCGTGAATTAAATCAAGGTATTATAAAGAGAGGAGGGAAGAAGAAGCAGCGCAGGGCAAATGGCCTCATTAGACAAAAGTAACTGATCTAGTCAAATCTGCTATATGATGTCCTTCAGTTCATTTATTAGCACATAAGAAGGATCATAGAATTTGAATGGTGGCAAGGCATAAGCAAGGATAGGGTAAAAGCTATGTAATTCAAGGGTAGAAGATAGTATAGATTGAAGCTGATTCACTAAATGTTTTAAGTTTAGTAAAGGAGGAGAATATAGCCAAAGCAGGGATGAGGGCCAGCTCAAATTATCTCTAAATACTGATTAAAGACTTTTCAAGTGAAGGCATTGATTTCTAGGTATAGATAAGAAACAATAACCCATGTTTTAAGTTCAAGATGAAACATTAACTAATACCTTTATCCAAATATTTGTCTCATTCACAATTCTGAGAGAATTTATAGTATTATATTACTTTTATACTTTTTAATTCTTTTATATTATGATCAATCCATACTTTCATCAATCTGGCACTCACTCCATAGGCAAATTGCAACTCGTCTACATCTTCTCAACCTCTCTTATTTTTATCATTGTCTTTATCTAAAAAGTGCAGCATTCTGACAATACACTTGTCCTGTTCCCTAAAGTTGTGGTAGAAGCATTGGCAGCTAAGAACCCTATAAACAGTGGCAAAGCTGTAGACTACAGTAGCTATCTCATAAATATAGATGAGATCTAAAGAAAACAAGATTCTAAGAGGAAGAGGAATGGGCATGAGGATGACATTTGCGGAGCCATGGATTTAAAAGTTACAACGTTATGTATGAGAAATGGAAGAAAGACTGAGTGAATGATAATAAAATAGATACTAAGAATGGAAATATAAATTGTAGCCAGATTAACAGGAAGACATCGAGTTTACAAAATAAATGAATATGTGAATAAATGAATGAATGTGGTCAGACATTTTTAGGAATGTCCCTTTAGCAGTCAAGTGGAAGATGAATTGGAAGGAAGAAGATGGAAACCACTTAGAAAGTATAGAGATAAAAAGTAATGAGTGGTAGCTGTCTGAATGGAGGGAAAGAAATGGATGGGGAAGAGATTGTCTTTAAGTACTAGGGCAATCAATGTCGATTTGCCTCTTCCCTTGCTTCAGGATGACTCAGATGAGAACAAAATCCCACATTAATATCTTCAACTAAATTTTAATGTGGAATTCATCGACACACACAACTATTTTAATTTTCCATTTAAATCCAGACATGGCCCCTGGTAACCAGCAGCCAGTCATGGAAGTTCCAATAAGGCTCCAAAAAAAATCCTGAAAACAATGGAGGAAAAGAAGCAAAGCCATTAACATTTCTTCTGCCATAACAACAACCTTTTCATTTATAAATGAATATCCCTAACGTATTATACTCTGTTAACAGCAGAACTAAGAAAAATATCCAATTCTCATATTCTCATTGGGACTCTGAAACTCCTAATTAAATAGCAAATGATCCTTTCATAAGGAAAAAGTCAACCATTATATATGAAGGCAGCAGTTATTAAAATTTCATTGCAGCATTTAGTAATAATTTCAGACCCAGAATATGCAGGAAAATAATTGGTATTTAAAAGAGGCATAAAAACATTTCCCATTTAGAAATAAGAAAGTAAAAATAGATTAAGATTCATGATTTTGGAAAAGTAGATTTTTATGCTCTCAAAAGATTAAGGTTTTTGGTGTACTTTATAGAAAAATGATATGTATGCAGAGTGAAATATTAAATTTCTGCAAAAGAAGGGTATTACACTTGATTGCATAAATATATATCACATTCATTTAGATAATGCTTGTATATTTAAGATAATGAAAAAAAGCTAATAATGTCATTTTAAAAAAAAAATGTCATAGCAACATAGTATTAGAAAAGGTAAAATCAGCAACTTTTAGAGAGGGTTTTTAAGCATTTATTTCTACAGTTGTCTTCTATAGGTGTTGCCACAACCTTGTGACAGAATTATAGGATACTGCAGATAGTATTTTTTTGGCCAGTACTTTATGTAATTGCTGTAGACCACCTAATAACTAAAGGTACCACTGATATATTAATTTGTAACAAAACCTTTAAAATGAGTGAAGTTAGACAAAAGAAAATGTCCTTATGTGACTGGTTCCATTTACTACATATTTATAAAAACCATAAATATAACCTAGTTAGCATGATTCCTTTCCTAAGGAGAAGAAAAATTATATTAAAAATAAATATTATCACAGTTTGCTTTGTGATGAGTTAATTTTCCCTAAGATTTATCAATAATTTATCAACTGCTTATTTTTCTTTACAAAATTTAGTAGGTAGTTTTATGATTATTATTATTACTCAAATCCTTTGTAACTTTAGTCAGTAACGTTATGATTGGTCTCCCTTCTACAAGTTTCTCCCCAATCCAGGTTATCCTCTACTCAGAAAGCAAATGATTTTCCTGGAACAAAGATCTTTTCAATAAACTCATATAGCTTTCTATTAACTATAGGATCAAAGATAAAAATCCTGTTTGGCTTTCAAAACTGGACCTCTCTTACCAGGTAGTCATTCTTTACTTTACTTCCTTCCCCCTATTCTATTATCCAGGTACAATAGTTTTATTTTTCTTCTCACATGATGCTACATCTTCCCATTCCATTCATTTTCACTGATTTGTCTCCAATACTTTCCCTACCCACCCCTACTAACCTCATCCCATAACACCTCCCATAAGAGATTGTTCTATGACTCCCTCCTGCTTACTCCTATATATATCATGTATGTATAGACTTGATGGCATGCAGAATGGAAAAATATGAGGTCCTTAAAGGGAGGAATGATGGGGGGGTTTTGCCTTTCTTTGCATCACCAATCACAAGAACTGGCATATAGCATTAAATAAATACTATCTCACTCTTTGACTCACTGTGAAGGATTTACCCCACTCCTTATAAGATAACAATAGTTTATTCAAGTTCATTTTTGCTAAATTGAGAAAAATTGCCAAGTTTAGGTCATCCATTCAAGTAATATCCTCTGTCTGAAGCTACTTATTGCATTACATCTGTGTCTTATAAATGCTAAATTGACCTGCTTATAAAAACAAATTATTAATGGATAAATATTCCACGAAAGCAAGCTGTTTTCTAGAAGAAGTAGAAAACATAAGATGCAAAAAAAAAGAAAAATTCTAGTTACTTGTAACTTCATTAATGGAAATATCACCAACATATAAAGTTTGAAATACCACTAAAGATACTGAGATATTAGAATTATTCAGTAATTTAATGTGAAACACTGGTTATCATGAAGCCTAAAAATGTTTAAAAATAAATATTTTAAGTTTTAGAGGAAGTAAAAATGATTCATATTAAAGAATACTCTTACTTTTGAGGACATATCTCAGTAGTCCATTTAGTCAGAGAGGCTTCTAGGTTATCTAGGCAGCTGCATTTATTCAGACTGAGTCTCTAGGAAAATGCTGGCTTTGGGTAATTCAGGAAGCCACCATGGTTATAATCCAGATGTCTTTAGGACTTATTTCTGGCTCCAGTAGAGCAGAAGAAAATATTTCCTTTTGTAACAGAGGCTGAAGAATTCCCAGAGTACTCCCCATTTTCTGGTAAATTCTAAGCATGTAAATAAGTAATGTAAAATAGATTTGAGCTGAGTTTTCATAATCTAGTTTTCTCTGGATTTTCTGCAAAAAGGTATAATGGTAATAGCTTGGTGGACTAGGTTCAGGACATTGGCTCAAATATTGCCTCTGATATCTGTGTAACTTTGAGCAAGTAACTTCACCTCCATGGGCATTTGTCTCTTCATCCATAAAATCAGGGTGGACTCCTTTTATGGACTAGATGACCTCTCAGATCCCTTCCAGTGTACTGGAGCTGGCTTATTCTGCCTTTCATTTTAAGTGTGAACATTTATGCCCTGAAAATTGGCAATTGATATGAATCAGGGCTAGATTTATTGCTTTATTGACTGTCTAGATTTAAGAGAATGAAGGAGAAAATGTTAATAATTCAGATTAAAATTTAAAAGTGTCCTTTTTTTGGAGAGCCAGTTGTTAAACATTTACTAGTTCACCCTGATTCTAGGTCACTGTAATCCTATATGATCTGTTTTATCCATTCTCTCTTCTTCTCTCCCTTTCGACAAGTAAAAGTGGTAGTAATTTGCACAGCAACAAGAAAAGATTTTTTGGCAAAACAAAAGGGTGTAATGATATTTCAAGTCTTACTGAAACCATTCTATATCAATAGTCCTTCTGATTTAGTTAATGAATATATTTTGATAAAATATATTTGACATTTTACAGTATCATATTACTGTATTATGGCAATTCATTTTTTGATTTTTTAGAAAGCCCTAATAGATATGGTGAGAAGATCATGATATGTAAATGAATAGTGATTACAAAAAGAAGGTACATCTTTGTATAACAGAGACCATAACATTTAACATACAAAGGTGTGGGTGACATTTGCTAGGCTAAATGTAAATTGAGGATCAAAGTTGTAAACATTTCTAAAACCATTTAGTCCAGCCCAATCATTTTTAGGTGAGAAAAGAGGTCCATTGAGGGTATGTGACATCCAGTGACAGAAACAAGATTCAAACCCAGATCTTACTACTGTAGAGCTCATGTTCCTTCCATTGCAAAATGTTGAATTAACAAGCAGAATTAAACTGTAGAACAGGATGCATTTTTACCTCTTAAGGGACTTTGCATGTTATTAGACTTTTTAGTCATGCCCAACTCTTCATGAACTTATTTGGGGTTTTCTTTGTAAAGATACTGGAGTAGTATGCTATTGCCTTCTCCATCTCATTTGATAGATGAGAAAACTGAGGTCCAGAGTACAGGTAGTTAATGTCTGAGGCTGGATTTGAATTCAGATTTTCCTGACTCCAGGTTGGCTCCTTTATCCTCTGTGCCACTAAAGTGCCCTTGAATGGCTAAGACAATATGTGTGTGTGTGTGTATTTTTTCTATCTAGATGTCCCAAGATCATAATTATGTCTTCTATTTAGCCTCATGGCCTTGAGACTATTCTTTTGTTCTTGTACCTAAATATTGAGGATTGGGGCAAAGTTTATCTAATTCCATTGTGTTTGCATGATTGCTGCAATGATATAAATAAGATAGATTCAGATATGAGCCTTTCTCATGGGTCTTTTTGTGTGTTTTCTGTTTGCTGCAGCCCCCTACTCTTTTCTTCCACAGCCTCCACAACCCCCTCCAGTAAAGCCTTCACTACAGTCCTCATAATAACTTGCTTTACACAAAATAAGACATTTAATAAGTGTTTGCCAACCAGTTTCAGAATGTGATATTGAACAAACTATCAAGAAACTACCTTCCAAAAGGCATTTTTACACTTTCAGACAGACTTACAAGTTAATTCAAAGAATCTGTTTTTGTTACTAAAATTATTTTTAATAATTGAAAATAAATATTGAAAATAAATATTTTCCTGAACTATGAGGCAACTTCTAATACTGGGAGAGAGAAATAAAATCCTAGCAAAAAGACTATAGTACTATTTTCCCAAAAATCATGATGAAATACATAAAAAAGAATGTATCTAAAACCAAAAGTTATCATTGTTTGCAATGCAAAAATCTTAGAAGCTTTTCCAATAAATACAGGGCCAAAACAACATCTTATTGATGGGTAAACTATAATTATGTCTGACAGAGGCTTTGAGATATATAAATATAGATATGGGAAAATTCCTTTCTGTCCTTGAATGCTATAACCCAAGCTTGAGAAAAATACTTCCTACCTATTTGTTCTCATGGTAAGGTAAATTATGAGTCGTTAACTATGACTGACAAAGACCTTTTTGATATAAAAAAGCAACTTTAAGGGAATTTCTTCCATTTGTACCTGCATAGCTGAAGATGTCTTACTTTTAAGTTTCTAAAGTAAGTTTCTTACTTTATCTAGGTTATCCTCATTTCCATATTAACCCCATAAATGGAAATTGTTTTCTCCCTTTCAGCTTCACCAGCAATTCCTATCCCTTTTAGCTCACATCCCAACCCTTTTCCATGGGAAATTAGCAGATCCAAGACCTCAACACCTAATCTTCTGGCAAGGGGGGTAGAGGGAGGAATAATAGGGGGAGAAAGAGTCTCCTACTTAAGCTTACCCTGCTCTCTCTAAGGTAAATTTTCCAACTGACCAGTGCTGACTGTCTTATTTCATTCCTGATCTATTAGCAAATAATTAGACTTGGCTTAAAAGGGGATCCTTTGTTCCTGTGTGTGTTCTTTCTCACAAAATCAATACCAATCAAGGGACTAGAGGACTTTGGGGAAGGGGCTTTAGCTGCAACTTGTCCAAGATCAAGATCAGTTACTTTATCTTACTTAAAGGACATAGTTCTAGAAGTGCCAACAATAAAAAGTTAAAAAAAAATAACCACATTAGTAAAGAGGGAACAATATCTATTCACAAAATATATGATGGTTTGTGTAAAAAAGCTCCAGATAATCAGCAAAGAAAACAACTTGGGACCATTATTAGCATTAGTAAGGTAAGAAAAAATGACATTAAATTCTGATAATTGTCAGCATTTCTATAAAGCACAGCAGCAACTTGGTAATCCAGTAGGTTTTTTAAATGAATCAATGTTTTTAAAATATTTGATGAATTGAAATTCCACCTATATTATTCTAATATAGCAAACCACTTGTAAATTACTGGACTACTCAGTTCTCTAGGAGGAAAACTTAGTCACTTCCTACTCATCCCATAATGTTGTGTCACTAGTGTTCAGCAATATTGCCATCTGTTAATCTTGGTTATCTGTTATGCTTCTGTGTCTCCTCTGCCTGACTTAATAATGCATTCTATAAATCAATAAATTTTATCTATGTTTTCTTTGGTAAATGACGATTCTTCTTAGTCTCTAAATGTTTACTTCTTTAAGATGAAAATATTAAATATAAAAGCAAAACAAATATTCTTACCAACAAGACAGTGTTTGTGTTTTGATAGAGAGCTCGGGCAACACAGATTCTTTGTCTTTGGCCTCCACTTAAGTTAATCCCCTAATAAATATAATAAATCATAAATATCAGTCATTTGAGCAAACAAAATGATTTGGATATGACAAATCACAGAAGTCAAAACTATTTTTAAACAAAACTAGCCTTCTTAATGTTAGAAAAAATGATTGAAAAAATGAAATCTAATAATTTCTAATACTATAAATTTAAATCATTTCTAAGAGGGAGAGAAGGGGAAAAGAATATTCATTTATTTACTATTATAATACTTAGCATTTAGTCTGTACTAAACACTTTACAAATATTATTTTATTTAATCCTCACAACTTGTGAAGGACATGCTGTTATTTTCCTCATTTTACACTTGAGGAAACTGAAAAAGGGTCACACAGCTTATAAGTATTCTCCAGTCAGATTTGAATTCAAGACTTCCTGACTCTAGGAACAAGAACATGATCCACTGCACTTCTTATCTACCTCTAACTAATATGAACGGTACATTGATAATATAATTCTACTGACCAAAATTTTAATTAACTCAAGACAAATTTTATATTTACTAGTGAAGAGAACTTTTGTTCTATAGATATGTGGTTTTTTAATAATAATAAATTCATTCATACTATTTATAAAAATAAACATAAAATAAATAATAATGATTGCCATGTAATTGTTGTTATTATTATTATTATTATTATTATTATCATTATGTCTCTTTTCCCTAAAACTACTAATTGATCCTTTCTGTATCAAAAAAAGATCCTTGAAAACATTCTCTCCTAATGGCCAAATAGTCAAAGTTTCAGGCTGGAGAGATATTTAAAGTTTTCCTTAAATATCAAAGATAATGTTTATATAATGATAAAAAGACATTCTATCAGGTAAGATACACTACAAGACTGCAGAGTAAGAAGTTATAAGCAACAATCTTGATATAACAAACTGCACAATTAAAATACTGAACAAACACATTTTGCTCAACATGAGGATGTCAAGTTCTCAGTTCTTATTATACTTTATAAGGAATTAATAAGAAAAGGTAAAGGCTTTTCTCCATCTTGTCATTTCTTTAAATTAATTATAGATTAATATAGATTGAGTAACTTTTAACTTACCCTTTCTCCAATTTCAGTTTGATCTCCAAATGGTAATAAATCAATATCTGGCTGAAGAGAACAGGCATCAGTGACAGCTTTGTACCTTCAGAAAAAAAATAAATTTTAGTCTTGAGCTCTAAAGCTTAGTATCTAAGATCTGGAAACTTGGTAGCTGTAAACTATAGGACTAATAATCCAGGGCAGATACAAATTAGACAGTATAACATGGCTGTAGTGATTTACAAATGTCAGTGCAAGTTTCATTCTTTTTAAAAACCTGTCTATACACTAAGTGAAGCAAATAAAATTGCTTAAATCTGTGGTCAGGTGATAAAGCAAATCATTAGGCTCTTTTCCCCCTCTATATTCTTTCCCTTGAAGAGCTCATCCAGCTCTCATGACCTTATCAGAGACAGCTAAGAAAAGCAGTGGATAGTATTGAGGTTGGATACAGGAAGATATGATTTCAAATCTAGCCTCAGACACTTATTAGCTGTGTGACTTTGGGTAAACAAATTACCTTTCTTCTGACTCAGTTTCCTCCACTGTAAAATGAGGATATTAATTGTTATGAAGCTCAAATAATATAAAATTTGTAAAGCACTTGGCACAGTGCCTGGTCCATTCTAGACTCTTAATAAATGCTTATTCCCCCCTCCCTTGACTATCACTTCCATGATGACTCAAAAATCAGAATATTCAGTCCTAGACATTCTCCTGACTTCCAATTTCAAAGCCTGTTTCCATTTATTTGAATGTATTTAAAATTTCCACATTCAAAACACATCCCAATTAAATTAATCTTCCTGATCTTCCTTTTTCTCTATGTGCCATTAGTTTTGAAATTTTTAAATCATCCTTGACTTCACGGTATCTTATCATGCCTTCATTTAAAATACTTCTTGTACCTGTGATATTTCCTGTTCCCATTGTCAGCATATTAGCCTAAAATTCATTATCACCTCACATCAAAACACATAACAATTTGTCCCTATGTCCCCAATATTCTTCTCTCAATTACACTGATTTTGCCTAGAAAAGTTGCCATAATCAAAATCTGAAGAGATACACCATTGTTTGGAGGTTAAAGTACAAATCATTAATCTGACATTCAAGGTCCTCCACAATTTGGCTTCCAACCACCTTTACAATTATATTCACTTTATACAAACTATCTCTCTAATTTAGTCAGATGTGAATGTGAGGGAGAAAAGAAAAGGAAGAATCATGGATAGCTACAATGCGTTTGACTTAGATGACTAAGTGAATGATGGAGCATGACAGGAAAAGAAATATCAGGGGCACACTATGCCTTGGCCTTATATCTTGGATCTTGGGTCGTCTTCATATTTGTTGGATTGTTCCAGCTTCCTAGAGGGTCCATCCTCCATCTATGTAATTACTCAAATCAAGTCCTCTCATTTACACATTCCACTTGTGCTAATGAAGATAATTATTTGAGAACATAAGACTAATGGAGGAGAGCAGAATTCAGAACAACAGACAAGCCACCAAGGGATAACTAAACTAGTATGGGCATATCTTTTCACCGTGGGATAGGTGGTAACTAATAAACTGCTGAGATATGGTTCTCTTTTGCTGCTTCCAATGCCAAGAATCCTTTCCTTCAGTCCCATAATGGTATTTTCTCTCCATCTCCCTGCACATTCCATTTTTAATTTTCTATTTCCCTACCTCTCTCCACAATATGGAATGAATAAACAGACATACACATATGTAGAAGTCTATGTATTTATTTATTTAATATTCATGTATACATGTCTGTGTCCATTAATACATACATATATATATATATATACATATATGTATGAAAACAAGAGTCCAAATGGTGAAAGATAGTCTTAGATTTTCCATTGAATCCAGTTTTTCATGTAATTAGCCCCTTTATCTTGGTGTTATGTAATGGAAAGTGGTATAGGAGGGGAAAATCAGGGAAACAAGTTTGATCAACCATTTAAAAACAGTACTCATATTAATTACAAAAGAATTAGTCTTTTGTATTTTGATGGTATTGATGATGAATTCATAATTACCTCTGTTTATTGAAAGGACTCCCAAATGTAATATTTTCCTCTACTGTAGCATTCAATAACCAAGGTTTCTGAGCTGCATAGGCCACAGAGTATCTGTTTCTACTGGAAAATTGGGAAAAAACCAAATAAATAAAAGTGACAACAGAATAATTCAAAAAGGCGTATTTTTTTCACTTGTAGCTGAAAGTCAAAAGGTCTAAAAACAAATAAAAAGAGTCTAAAGGGGACATTTTTCAAAACCCACCAATCTTGTTAATTAATTGTGTTGTTAATAACGTAATCTAAAAGGGCTAGCATTTGATCAAATTGGATCATAAGGTGCATTTTTTGTAGGTAGAAATTTATACATGTAAAAATTACATTAAATATAAACTTAAAATTAAATGAAAACAAAAATTATAAATTGATTTTTCATGGTCAATGTAAATATACATATAGTTTGAATTCTATAATAGCCATGAAGTATCCTCAATAGCCATATATCTTTAAAATTCTATTTAAGCCATTACTCTTATCCATTGCCTTTTCCTTTTTCATTAGACAATCCTTCAAAAAAGGGCAGATTTCCATCAGCCACATAATAGATTAATATGTTTTGTGGCTTAGTCATATTTTAAAGTACATTTTTAATGCTTATATATATTTGAATTATATATGTATAATAACCTAAAACATTCTTGTCACAAAGAATATTTTGAAAAATAAGTAGAATGTATATTCAAAGAATTGATACAAAAGTTACCTTTTTTTCAAATTTTTGGAAATCAAATCTGTCTGTGCATGAGTTATTCAGTAATTAAGAAACTACCCCCTGAATTTGGATTAAAGAGGAAAAAAAAAGATGGAATTTGAAGGCCAGTTCAATTTTAAGTCAAACTTCCAATGTTAGTTTGAAATCAGTAGGTGCAACTTAAGGTTAAAGAAGAAAAAGTTTTTGTAGTATATGGAATATTAGTTAGAAACACTATTGTCCTATTATATCAATTTTAAGAGTTTAAAAGATGTGAGAATGTAATATATGCAGATTTTGTTTAGATGGATGTATTCATACTTATACAGTGGTGACCAACATTGGGCACAAAAACCCATTCTGATTCTTTAGATTTTCAGCATTGCTGCTCTGGGTCTCCTTCCTTATCTGAATGGAAGACTCCAATTATTTAGTTCCATTATTATTTAGTTCCCATTCCCACCTATAATTTTATGTAGACAGAACCCAATCCCAATTTCGTTAAAAAAACAAAAAATATGACCTTTAGTTGAAATCAAGATGTATGCAACTTATTGGAAGCAAATGCCCTCGTCCAATGAGACTATTTCTGTTAAATTCTGTTAAGTTGTGCCCAATCAGGTTGAGAACCACTGCCCTTAAAATTTAACTGACACATTCTCATGAATGATGTGTTATATGAAAAGAAACAACAAAATGACTATGGACTAAAAGGTTAAGTTTTGAGAAAAGATGAGAAAAAGTTATTTTTATTAAGCACAGTTAAAACAGAAATAATACCTTCTGATTGCTTCAAAAGAAGGCTCTGATTCATTTACACTGCAAGTACGGTAAACAACGTTCATTATTCAAGAAATGGGTAAAATGAATGTGCACACATTTTATATAAGGGGAAAAGTAAACATTAGGTATAAAAATATAATTCTGATTTTGATTTCAAAGAGACCAGAGTCCCATAACAATAAAGTAGACATAAAATGCTACTCTTCTATGTTATCAACTAAACAAATTCTAAGTTCAAGTTTAGTAAAACAATATTATTCCCATCCAACACATAAAGAGGTTATGACTAGATTTATGTGGTTATGAATGTATCTAGTCCTAGCATTGTTACAAGTCAACCCGGGCAAGTTATTTTATATTTCTTGGTAATAGTTTCCTGATTATTATTGAAGTCTCTTTCATCTCTAACATACTAGGTATGTCTATCCAAGCTCTGCTATTAAGAAAAACAATAACGCAATAAGAAGATCCTCCAAAAGTAATTTCCACTTGAATTATGAATAGATTTCAAAACTAATTTCCATTTTAATGATGAATACATAACATGGCTTTGGGTGACTATTTTTGTTTGAACTGTATACAGATTAATATGTTATGAATATATACCAATTCAGAGGTGGTTGCCAGAAGTATATTTTGTAAGGGGTTGTGCTAGCTATTAGTATTGCTCACATGGATTTAAAAATCGCACCATTGGTAATCAAGAACCATTTGTGTAGGAATAAATCCATTTAGGACTTACTCATTCAAAATATATAAAAATGAATAATTGTTCACATTTTGTCTCTAGCAAAGTGATGTCATTTTAGTTTTATTCAATAATGAAGGACAAGAACTAATCAAACAAACAACCTTATTTGTGGCTGAGTAATGAAAAGCTTTCTCCAGTCTACTCCATTGTGGTTCAATGATTTTCAATCATCAGTATACCATCAAGGAAAAGTATTGTGATTGTTGCATTAGTTACATCTCTTTTCTCATCTACATTGTTGGACAAAATCTGGTGAACTATTTATTTTTATCCATTATGAATTAGTTAGTCCTAAATGACAGTTAATTTCAAACTAATTTTTACATATCTGGCATCAGGGAAGATTATGAAAAGAAGAACACCTGAACTGAAAAGACAAAGTTACCTTCTCTGAAGCAACATCAAAGAATAGAAAAAAAAAGATTTCTTCAAATCTTTATCTCAAATTTGATAAAGATTTTGGAATCTGTCAAAGTTATACCAACTCAAAATCTTAGGCACTGGGATTTTATTAATACTACTAAGAAGTCCTTACATTTTATTGTTATTGTAATTACACATTATATGTACACATAGCCCAATGACAAATGATAGTCCAGGTTGAAAGTTTTTGCTATTGTCTCTCAGAATTATCAAAGAGAAAAAATTTTAATAAAAGGAATGATTTTGTTTCCTTGGTTAACCATTAACCTTTCAGCCCTACAGTAGAGATGACTGGTTCAAAGTAAATATTTTAAAATAGTCTAGTTTTGTTATTATGGAACTATAGCTTCATTATAACATAACATCTCCTTCTCTGTGAAAAATACAAAAACCTTCCTAAAACAATTAGAGAACTTATTGCACATATTCTCCTCCATGTAAAATTTAAAATAAAAAATTCAAAAAACCAAGAAACATTAGTTTTACTTGGGGAAGCTGATTTTTTGGTAAAGTATAGTTTTTGGTTTGATTTATTATTATTCCCCAATAAACATACTGATCATATGTGGCATGATGGCTAGGCTTGGAATCAGGAAGATTAAAATCCCATCTCTAATATTTACTATTGTGTAACCATGGGCAAGTCATTTAACATTATCAGCAAGTCATTTATTGGTCAAGACTTGTAGAGCTAATTCCCTGCATTGTAAGCTTTCATTATCAATAAAAATTATGTTTTCATCACTTTTATTCCAATTGATTATAATTATATATTACATATATAATTATAATTAAATAACTTGGATCAACTATTTGACCACATTTTATTATGTCTATTTTAATGATTTTCCTGGATAGAACTATATTAGTTAATAATTCTAAACTTAAAAAAATCTAAATAAATTTCAAGAGCTTTTAAACATTCTTTTTTTGGGGGGGGGGGGTTTGCAAGGCAAACAGGGTTAAGTGGCTTGCCCAAGGTCACACAGCTAGGTAATTATTAAGTGTCTGAGACTGGATTTGAACCCAGGTACTCCTGACTACAGGGCCGGTGCTTTATCCACTGTGCCACCTAGCTGCCCCTAAACATTCTTAATATATAAATATATAATTTTCTCAGGGAAGGAAGAAGATAACTTTTTGCTCTTAAAAATGGGGAGAGAGAGAGAGAGAGAGAGAGAGTGTTTATGCGAGCTAATTACCCTTGTCTACTCTTCTACATTCACCTTACATTAAGGTAGTTTGAAACTGTCAGCAAAATTCTTATTGGTCATTCATTTCATATAAATAGCCAATAAGGTACTTGGTGCTCTGAGGAAAACAAAATCAAAAATTCGAAGAACAAAAATATACTATTTTCAAAGGGTTAGGCTAAATCGCACAAGGAATTCTTTTTTCTTCTACAATGTATTCTACATGCCTTCTATAATGATATTCAATTAAAGTTAAGTAAAAAAATTATGTTTCTAGTTTCTGTTGTTTTCTTTTTGTGTGATGCACTGGCTACTAGCTTTTATCTGAATTATGACACTTTTCACTTTGTTCTCATAATTCATTCATTCAATAAGCACTTATTGAGTGCCTTTCTATGTGTAAATCAAGAAATATGAGAAGTTCAGAAGAGATAGAAATTTGATGGAAAAGCTAATGAGTTCCAATTTGGTCATGTCTGAGATAATTATGAAACATCTAGGTAAGATATTCAACAAACAATATGGTCCTAGCAATAAGAGGAGAGATGAAGAATGGATATGGAGATTTGAATCATCTGTACAAACATAACTGAATCTTCTAAATAACTAATAAATTAACTACTGGATGGAGAGGCAGACAGACAAAAGAGATAGAGAATAGCAGATAGATATAAAGACAGACACAGTCAGTTGGACAGAGAGGAAGAGACACTAAGACTGAGAGAGAAGGACACAGGATAGAAACCTAGAAGACCATCCACATACAAAAGGAAGGTGAAGGGAATAAAGTATCCAGCAAAGGATACTGAGGAGTAGCAATTCGGGAAAAGAACAAGTAGAGAGTACAGTAAAAATCTCCAGGCATAAGAGGGTATCTGAACTCAATCTATAATTCTATAGAAAAATGAGAAAAAGTGAAAGTAAAGATTGAACAGTTCTTCCAGATCCCTAAAATATATTTTGAAGTAGTACTCATAAAATATTTTTGCTATTATTTAAAACAGAAAAGTATATCAGTGGAACATACCACCTAAGTAAAAAAAAATAACTTATGAAGAACAAGATCTACTGGGTAACTGGAAAGCAGTTTGTCAATAGGTTTAGACTAGCATTTTAAACCACAAATTACAAGTTTCAAATGGATAAAAAAGCAAAATATAAAACTAACAGATATTTTAAAAATAGAAGTCAATAAATGGAATGATATCTTTCACAACTGTATCTATGGGGATAATCCTCAAAGCCAAACAAGGGATAAAATTTCACATGAACAAAATCAATATATTTAATGTTGAAAATAAAACTATTAGCTGAAAAATCTTTATTTCAAATGTTTCTGATAAGGGTATGATATCTATAAGTAGGGTAAAATATCATAAATAGGGAATCTATACAAAAATATGGCTGTAAAATGCTCTAGTCATCCCCCTAGTAAATAAGTGATCAAAACATATGAATAAACAGAAAATTATTTTTTATCTTTGAAGATGTTTAAGTGCTGTTATTAACTAAACAGAAGAATTATAAACTATCACTAGCCATAGGAAAGACACCAATAATAAGAAATACTTAAATTTAAGCATCTTGGGGGTTTGATCTTTCAACCTTTAATGGGTAAAGATGAAAAATAAAAGCAATATATTTGAAGGGGTCATGGGGAAAATGAAACACTAGTACACTATTGGAATACACTATTGAAAAAGCTATGAATTAGTTCAACAATTAAGGAAATGCCATTTAGAAATAAGTGAACAGATCCAAAAATATCAATATTACTTATAATATATTTGAAGGAAGTTAAAAATAAAAATATCCCATTTATGCCAAAAATATTCAAAGTAGTACTTTTTTGTGATGGCAAAGAACCAGAAACAAGGTGATATCCATTGCTTGGAGAAAAGGTAGACAAATTGAATAAAAGGGAGTATTATTGTGTCATATGGAAAGAGATTATGAGAAATTCAGATAAATATGAGGATTTGAAGGAATTGATGCAGAATGCACCAAGTAAAACTGGGTGAATGATATGTATATACAAAGCACAATAAAAAAACATACTATAAAATTTTTATAAATAATCTAATTTCAAAAGAAAAGTGAAGGTGGAATGTTGCATTTGCTTTCAGATACAAATGTTATATGAATGACTTCGACTTCACTGAACCATACATAAATATATACATATTCGAGTCTGTGTGTGTGTGTGTGTGTGTGTGTGTGTGTGTGTGTGTGTGCATGCATGTGACTTTGGAAAACATTCACTGCAATAGAGGGAAGAGAATGAAAAAGAATGATTAAAAACTCAAGGATGAACCCAACTTTAAAAAAAAAATAATAGGCAAGAGAAGCTGTTCCAGGTGTATGGTAACTTCTCTAGAAGATATTGATATTTCAAGAACATAAATGCTTTAAAAAGTTTCTCTATAATAAAGCCAGAATGCTAATAGATAAATTTAGAAGTGAAAGATGGTAGATTAGGACAATACTATAGATAGTTTAATTATATTTCAACACAAATACATACTGCATTTGCATGTGGGCTAGGTGACAAAATATTTAGATAACTTCAGAAATGACTGAATGGTAGTTATTAATGATTTTTTTTTATTTTAAGCTTTTGCAAGGCAAATGGGGTAAAGTGGCTTGCCCAAGGCCACACAGCTAGGTAATTATTAAATGTCTGAGGCTGGATTTGAACTCAGGTTAATCAATGGACCAAAGATGAAAATCAATGGAGATAATTGTCTGATATTTGGATTCCAAAACTTAACTTCACAGGTATAACACTGGAAAGGCATGATTAGATAGCAGTCTGTCTGAAAGAAATCCAGTCATTTAGTGAAATATTAGCTCTGTATCTGCCCCCAAAATTAATATGATCTTGAGATGTATCAAGAAGCACAATTTCTAGGAATAAGGAATGATATCCCAGGCCATACCTCATCTGTTCAATAGTACATGCCAGAATTTAGGAAGGACATCAATAATTTAATGAATATCCAGGAGAAAGTATCCAGAATGGCAAAGAGTCTATAGTCAATGTCATATAAGTTTTGGTTGAAAGATTTGCATATCATGGAAAAAAGAAGATCCAGGGGGTAAAAAAATGAAAGCTAACTTCCAATACTTGAAATCTGTCATGAGGAAGAGACATTTGACTTGTGCTACTTGACCCTATAAAGCAAGTCTAGGAGCAATTTGTGGAAGAGGAACAGAGGCAAATGTAGTTTTTAATATCAGCTAAAACTTGCTTAAAAATACAGCTATACAAAAAATGGCAACCTTGAGACGTAGGGGACTCTCACACAATAGAAGTTTTCAAGCATCGACCAGAAGACAGCTTGCTGTAGTATGGATTCTTTTTGGCTATGGTTGGACTAAGTCATTACTGAGACTTCTATTTTTGAAATTTGGTGATTCTGATCTGGTGAATGAGCTAGCTGCCTATCCAATTGCAGAGGATAGGCAACAGATATTTTTCATAAAACTGTTTTTTTCTTCTGGCATAATTAAGATATAACGTTTTGAATGATTATGGATCTTTTAGAAAGATTTCTAATATTCCTTGATTCAATCAACAATCAGAGGCTTCCATCAAGCACGGGGAATCCCTTTGTTATTATATTCTAACATAATAACAAATACATTTGCCTAACACATCTCCCTGTTTATGTCTCACATGAAATAAGGAAATCAAATGACACTGAATAAAGGTCTGTTGCTACTTTTTTCAAGAATCTTCCATGAGATCTGTATATGTGTGGAAGATCCTTTATGGGAGAAGAACCTTTAAGGTAATATTTTATTCTAATAAAAGAAATAATTTTATAGTCAATAATAAATATGATAGGATTTTTTATTCTCTATGACTTTCAGTCACTTTTGTAAGTGTAAGCCTATTTTTCCCCTTTACAAATCTTCACCAAGGATACTCAATATCATCTTCGTCCTTCCCCAACATACTTATTACTCATTCTCAAATAATCTCATCATTGGGAAACTCATCATCACAGAGACTGTTTCAGCTTTGCTACTCATTAGTTGCTACTCTTCTCTGGGGGCCAGAAATTTAACATTTCTTCTGTTTCCTCTTTTTATAGAGGTTCAGATGGCAGTCATCTCTTCATTTGTCACCAGTTGCTTTGTTTGGTTTCATTCCTTGCTGCTTTTGTGTACTGTCTTCCTCATTAGATTATAAGCTCTTGGGAGGCAGGGAATGTCTTTTTTCTTATTTGTATCCCTAGCACAGTACCTGGGGCATAGATGTTAATCTTAATTGATATTAAGTTTAATAAATGTTCATCATGAAGCATTCCATCAGAGAAATAACTGACTTTGTTTGAATACAGATTGAATCATGCTATTTTTACTTTCTTTTATTCTTTTTCTTTTATTTGAGTCTTCTTTTACAAAATGATTAATATGGAAATGTTTTACATTATTGCACAGTATAACCCATAACTGATTATTTACCACATCCGGGAGGGGGAAAGAATAGAATTTAGAACTCAAACTTTAAAAAAATGTTTAAAAAATATTTTAACATGTAACAAGGGAAGGAGAAAGAAAATATCTATAATAAATGTTCATCATATACATTTTCTAGAGATATGAAATGAAGCATTATTGGGTATCGATTTTATGTGCCATTATCCATAATAAAATACTTGATTTTTTAAGAATTTAATATCTTATCTTCTTTCAAATATCTTGAGAATTCATTCCTCCTTATTTTCAAATTCAACCTCCAACACAGACTTCCCCTATAGTGCTTTGTATGGACCTTTCTTCCCAGAGTCACTTTTGTGCTTTCCATTTTCATTTTCTTTAGTTTCATTTCTATTTTCTTTGTTGGGACACTGGGGACTGTGATGGTAAAGTTCAATTGTGGTAAGTATACTGTCACTGATTAAAAAAAATGTTATAAAATACTTATCAATCTTTTCCTTTTTTCTGTTTTCTTTTTGTTTTGTCCTTAAATGCCCTTGGAATGATCTGGTTAAATTGAGTCTCTCATAAAGCTTTATGTAGACTTGTTTTTTTCCTGTACTCTGCTTCTCTCCATTTTATGAGGTGATATCAGTTTTAATCTTCCTCCATCCTCCTTCAGAATACTTTAAAACCAAGTTTATGTTCTAAACTGGTGTTGTCCTTGGCAACACTTGTCAAGGAGAAAAGTGTTCACTGACTAAGATATTTTTCTAGACTCTTTTATAGTCTCCTCATTGTGACAATTGATTTATATTACTTAAGTTCCCTTTGGAAAGTGATAGTTTGTGTTGATATCTGTATTTTACCAATTTTCCAATTCTGTCTAGGTCAAATTGTAGCCACCAATTCTTGGTCCTAATTTGATCTTTTATTTTAGTTTGATTAATTTAGATCTTTGTTCTAACAAGTTAATGCTCTAACTGTTCAGTCAGCTGATTTAGAAACTACTCCCATGTCAATAACAAGTCATTTTCTATTATAATAGTATCACCTTTATTTTTTTTTCAAATTTATATGAGGCTTACTACATCTAACCCTTTCCACCTTTCTTCTTGAAAGAAAGAAATATAGGTACCTGTTTTGGGCCAGTTAATTTTTTTATTATTTCTAAGATGTATTTTCTTTTTATAAATATTTAAAATAAACTTATAAGTGAAATCTTTTATTTTTACAGTTTAAATTTCCCTATATATCTTTCCCCTCTTTCCTTCCAAAGAGCTATATGCTATAAATATCTTTAAAAGAAAAAGAGGAAAAAGACAAAAAAAGCAAAATGAAATAATTTCTTAAAAAGTATTATATATATATATATATGCATCTATCTCTTACACATATATATTATACACATACAAACACATGCATATATAATGTTACACTCTCATATGCCTCACACACAATGGGGGTATATTTCATGTTTGTTCTTTGTGATTTTTAATATCCATTTTTGTTGTAGGTGTTGGTCTTTGCATTTGCATTGTTGTAGTCATCAGGTAAATTATTTCCATGGTTATACTTCACTCTGCATCAATGCATGAAAGTCTTTCTATGCTTCCCTACATCCATCATATTTTTTGTATCTTATAACAGTGCTGTTCCACTACATTTACAAATCACAATTTGTTTACCATTTCTCCCAAAATAGGCATCTACTTGTTTCTAGTTTTTTGCTAACATACAAAATAATACTCTTTAGGTTATGTACTTAGCAAAATTTCTGGATCAATATATATGGATATTTATATAATATATATATTATATAGGGATATTTTAGGTACCTTCCTTGCATAATCTTAAATTGTTTTTCACAGTATTTACACTAATTCATAGCTCTGCCCATAATGCAGTAGTGTGTTGCTCTTTTCATTACCTCACCAAAATTGACTATCTTTTCTTTAGTCATCTTTGCCAATTTTCTTGGTGTGAGATGAAATCTTAGGGTTGTTTTGATTTGCATTTCTCTTACTGTTAGTACTTTGGGTCATTCTTTCATATCATTTTTAATAACAGTTCTTTTGAGAACTGTTTGTTATATTTATCTACCAAGACCAGGGAACAGAGTGAAAGAGAAGGAAGTAGAAGAGTAAAACAAATAATTGGGATAACAATACGTGGTACTCTCATGTCTGCTGAAGCAAACAAAAGTGACTCTGGGAAGAAAGGTCCATGATCCATTACAGCAACAGAAGATAGCATCCACAGGGGGCAATTTCTAGTGAAAGAGCAAGTAGGTACAGAGATTCTGATGAAGGAGACCTTACCCAGGGCAATAGGGTACAAGACTTGGGACCATTAGTATAGTTCAGTAAGAAGAATAAAGGATGTGGATTCAGAAGACTGAGATTCATATCGCAGCTTGACCATTTACTAACAAAGGCTTTGGGCATGTCATTTGACTTCTTTGGAACTCAATTTCAATCAGTAAATTAATCAAAAAGTATTTATCAAAGTTTCTATTACGTGCCTGACAATGTGAGCAATGAAACCTACTCCAGTGAGCTTCCATTTTAATGGAGGGGGAGGTTAGGTAATAAGTACATATAAAATTGGCAAATATATTTTAATTGGGGGAGGTTAAGCAATAAGTACATATAAAATTGGCAAATATAAGTATATACCATGTAGTCAATCAATTAATATTTATTAAATGCCTATTTTATATCAGGCACTGTACTAAGAACTGGAGGATACAAAAAAGAGGCAAATGACAGACCAGCTTTCAAGGAGCTTACAATCTAATCAGGAAACAACATGCAAACAAATATCTACAAAGCAAGTACTAAACATAATATATAGAAAATAATCAGCAGTGGTAAATGAAGTCTATTTCTACTATGGATATAATGATACACTGTAAAGGACATTGAACTTGATGGTATAGGAGAGAAGACTAGAAATTCAGGAAGGATTAAGACAGACACTGCTGTAAATGGTATTTTAGCTATAACTTAAAAGGAGAGGGGACCTGTGAGGCAGAGGTAAAGAGTGGATACATCCTAGACATGAGAGGCAAGCATTATAAAGTCAAAGAAATAAGAGATGGAGTCTATTGTGTGAAGAAAGTAATGAAGATCGATTTGACTTGACTATGGTTTTCAATACAAGGAGAAATGTTCAGGGGAAATGATAAAAATAAGTTGGCATGAACCTGTTTGTATTTTAAAACTAAATATAAGAGTCCATATTCTATCTTGGAGGCAAATATGAAGCCACTGGAATTATTTGAGTGAAGAAGAAACATGGTCAGACCTATGCTTAAGGAAAATTAACTTGCTAGCAGTGTATAAGATGAACTGTAATGGTGAGAGACTTGAGGGAGGAAGACCAAGTAAGAGGCTGCTATAATGTTCTATATGAGATTCAATGAAGGTCTGAGCTAAGATAAATAAGAGATGTTGTGAAGTAGTGAAACTGATTCAATATGTGTAGGGAAGAGCATAGAGTATAAGAGATGCTAGAAACTGTAAACTTGAAAGATTTGAAGGGAATTTGAAATAGAAAAGTTGGGGAAAGATAATTGATGATGTGTGATTGATGCTCAGAGGAGAGACTAAGGATGGATATATAGATCTAAGAGTTCTCAGCTTAGAAATTATCATTAAATCCAAGAAATCTGATGGGAGGAAAATGGAATATGGATGATAAACTAGAAAAGGAAACTCAGAAGAGATCATACAATTAAGAAGCAAACTAAGACATAGTAATATTGTGAAAACTTAGCAAGGAGAGTAACCAGAACTATATAATAAAGCAGATAAGTCAAGAAGGCTTAAAAGTGAAAAATAAATATCAGATTTAGCAAGTAAGAGATCACTGACAAGTTTAGATAGGGCAGCTTCAAGTCAAGTGTGATTGAAAAATCATTTTGAACTAGATGCCGTTTATGGATCTTCCAGTTCTAAATCTATGATCCCATGACCCCACTGGAAGGGACCTCAGATCAGAGTCTATTCTTATTGAAGTCTTATAAGCATGAATGTATATAAAGGATGCTGGTGGTCACTATTAGGAATTGTTAGATACTAATAATATTCACTCTTTCTCTTTGGATTTCAGCAGTGGACAAGAACAGTGAAATTGTATCTGGGTTTTTTGTGTCAAGATTGAACCTCTGTCCCAAGGGCTAAATTTGTATTCATGGAATAAATAGTTACCCTAAGTAGAAAGGATTTCTAAGAATAGAAAGAAATGCAGGAATTCACAGAAAACAATATAAAAGAATAAAGCCAACAATAAAATCCATCCATTTGGATGTCACTTTACAAATACCCTAAGTATGGGTAATTGTAAAAGAGACTAATTTAAACTCTTAGATATTAGAGTCTTTGGATAAGAGACAAAAATCTAGTAGAACTATGGTCAAGTGAGACCACATGTGGATTATGGTTGTTTACTGTCTCAACACTGATTTCTTCCATTTTAAAAACTGAAAGCAAAAAACTATTCTTTTACAGAATACTATCAAAAGAGCCTCTGATGATCTGAAAATTTATGTTAAAGATGACATGTTTTCTCTATAATCAATATTACAAAAATGAGTTAAACAAACAGCTTTTAATTCACAGAGATTTTAGATCATGCTATTAAAATCTGCTTATTCAATATTTTAAAAGATTTTCCTTGTCCCTCTAATTCAATTTTAAAACAAATGGAAACTGATATTCATGACCTTCAAGCTGCTCTCCTGTTTTTTAAACATCTTTTTTTCAGAAAGATGACCTTCTCAGCAATAGACCAAGGTAAGCTCTCTCTTCTTAAAGAAGACAACTTTTCTATATGGAAATCCCTGATATTCCATTTAGTCACTATCATCTCTTTATTTGAAGATCACACAGAAAACCTAGTGGGGGGAAAAACAGCTGGTGGGCTGACCAACTTTCTTACATAGCAAACACACAGAAATGTGGAAGAGGACAATTGAACCACTTGCATGTAATTATACTTTTTTAGAGTAAAAATTCTATTAATATAGAAAACATATATTGAAATATGTTTTCAGTGAATATAAATATGTAACTCAGGACAATAAAATCAACTTTCATGTGTTATTGGGCTAGGGCATTGCATTAAAAAGTGCAATTTTTTCAAAATGATTTTAGACAAATCTTTTGTCAAATATAAAAATATTAAAATGTTCCCCCATATTTTGGTTTCTAAAATTGATGATGATCATCATCATCATGATTATCATTAGGGAAAATAATAATGGAAATAAAATCACATTTCAGGTGTTCAACCAGAAAGATTCATTATTTATAAAATTCTGCCAGAATTGTAAGGAAAAATAAATAGAAAAATAAAACCTGAGGGACCTTCCATCTTGTCTCTTAAATAATCTGAGGTTAGTGACTTTTCACATCCCTAATTCATACAGACACATGTTCAAACCAACAACAGCTTGAAGCATCTGACTGTCCAGTTCTAGGAGTCATTTCTATTATGTCAATGCTGGGCAGATTCTCATTTAAAACAATGAATATGATTTCCCTGTTCATGTTAACATCTCCATAAAGAGAAATCAGATGCTTTTATCTAAAATGCTCTTTTAAAGCCACTCTAGGTCACCTAGAGAACTCCTTAGGTTAACAAAAGACACTCTGGAGGAAATCTCTTTTCCTCCCTTGGGGGACCCTTTTCTTAGAGTCCCCAAACCAAACTGATGAAGAAGCTGACATGCAGGATAAAAAGTGGCACATTGGCTTATGCATCCATCACATGGATCCTGAAATGACCAAATCTCCTAGGATTCAAAATATTCTGGGGTTAAATACGTAGGGGAAAAAAGAAATCTGCCCAGGAGCCAGCATTATTTCCATACGGGGTCCTGCCAGAATCTATCATGTGCCGAGGTTTGGGAGGTGATTTCTTTAAGGAATCATGCAATTCCAGAAATGGGATGCATAATGGAACAGCATGAGCAACAGATACCATAGCTGGAAAAGTTCCCTGCCCAGCCTGCTGTGAGGCAGAATACCATTAGTTTGATTCCTCAACATTTCAAACATCGTTTTTCCCTGATGGGAAAAGAAATAAGGCACTGGGAAATATCAACTAAGTTAGTGATATTACTTTTCTTTAATTCTGTCAATCAACAAGTATGTATTAATATATTTTGTGCTTGGCTATGTTAGCCAGGAATACAAAGACAAAAACAGTCCTTACCCTTATATTTAGTGGGAAAGACAAGTAAATAAATAGGTGCATACAGGTTAAGAGAAAGGTAATCTAAAAGGGAAAAAATAGTGGAGGCAGTAGGGAGAACAGGCAGCTCTGGAAAGGCTTCTTAAAGGAGTGGCATTTAAAAGTAAGTCTCAATGGAAGACAGGGATTCTATTAGGAAGTGGTGATTGATAAATAGAGCACTTAATTATGAAGCAACTAACTAGTCACCAAACACTGTTCTAAGCATTGGGGAAATCAAAACATGCCCTCAGAGTTTACCTTCTAATGGAAGACGATTCCTACAAAGCTGATCTAGAAAGGAGTAACGGTTAAGAAAGGTGCTCAAACAGGAAGGACAGCATGGCATGGAGTAGGTTGGGAAGTGGTGTGGAGACTTGAGCCCTAGAAAGATAGGGCAAAAGGGGAGAAGAACCAAAACAAGTATAGAAGGCAATTCATGGACTGGATTGGAAAGAAGGAAAGCATCATAGGTATGGCGAAGAGCCAGTACAAAGACAGAATTGGGGCATGAAATGTTATGGATGAACTATATCTAGGTCCAATGGCTGAATCACAGCATATAGAAAAATGAGTAAGGTGTAAAAAATACTTGAAAGATAGAAGAGGTCTATGTTCTGAAGAATTTTTCATGGGAATATTTGATTCTGGAGATAACAGAGTAGCATTTAATTTATTGAGACACAGTAGGAGAGTGACTTGTGTTTTTGGAAAATCATTTTGGCAGCTGAGTGGACAGTGGATTGGAGTGGGTAGAGACTTTAGAAAAAGAGAACAATTAGAAATCCATTTCAGTATTATAGGTAAGACGAGATAAGAGCCTATATATATATATATATATATACATAAATTACATAAATGATTTTGATATCTGTGTATATATATATATATATATACTCAAATATATGAATGAGAGAGGAACTATATATGAGAGAGTTCTAGTTTAAAAACTAGAAGATTTGGCAACTTATTGGATATATGAGGTAAGTTGGAAGAATCAAAAATACCACCAAAGTTGCCAATATGGGTGACAGAATTGTGGTAACCTAGAAAATAATGAAGACATTTAGAAGAGGAGAAAGTTTAGAGGGAAAGATAACAGGCTCTGTTTTGAACATATTTTGAGGTTTGGTATTCCCACAGGATATCAAATTTGAAATATTCAATAAGCAATTTATGATGCAAGAATAGAGTTCAGGACACTATAGATCTGGAAATCATATACCACAAAGATAACATCTGAACCTGTTAGAACTGATGAGATCATCAAATGAGAGAGGAAAAAGAGAAAAGGATAGGGCATTAAGGGCACCCCACAATAGGTGAAGTTTACCAAAGAGATTGAAACAAAATGATACAGTAAGTAGAAAGAAAACTAAAAGAAAGCTTTGCCATGAAAAGCCATTCTATGTCATTAAACTCCTCATATAATTGATGCAAGTTTTTTGCATTTCTTTTTAATTAGAGAATGGAGTTTTAAATTAATTCTTTTAAGACTACTCAGTTTAGTTTTAAAATAATATTAAAAAAACATACTTGCTCCAATGAACTTTTCCTTCTAATGTCTGCATTTCACCAAGTATTGCAAGAAGAAGAGAGGACTTTCCACAGCCTACTTGACCCACAATCATTGTTAATTGTCCTGTAAAAATGAAACAAAATTCAGTAATTGCATAAAAGGGAAAATTCTCTACCAAATGTAATCTGACTTTCAAAACACCTTATTTCACCTTATGTATCTTATGCCACTCTAATATTCTCAATGTGGGTATTCCATGATTCAGGTTATAACCCATCAAGGCCCACTCATTCTGTAAAACTGCTGCCCATATCTTATAATAATTTAACCACAAGGTGGTCTACCCAGTATACTGGATGTCTTCCTTACTTACTATAGACTTAATGAAAAAAAAACTAATGGAGCATATTAGTTTTCCATTAATTATCAATTACTCTTACCATACATACCCCCTTTCTAGTTTAATCTTCAATCATATATTTCCTTTATGACATTCTTTTCATCACTTTTTTTCTGTCAATTTTTGGTCAGTTTTTCCTCTCACTTTCCACACCCTCTCCACATGCTTCCCTATTGATCCTTAACTTTAATTCTTTAGAGGCTATAGGGTCTTGTGGCTTGTAGTTATTTATGAAAGAAGATTATTATTTTTTAAAAATGTGCCTTTTTCCAATATGACCAGAAAGGACAATGATCAATGTTAGAAGGGATGTGGAAAATCTGGGACACTAATACACTGTTGGTGGAGCTGTGAACTCATCCAAACTTTCTGGAGAGTAATTTGGAATTACGCTCAAAGGGCAACAAAAATGTGCATACCCTTTGATCCAGCAATACAATTACTGGGTCTATACCCTTTAGAGATGATAAAAAGGTTAAAAACATCACTTGTATAAAAATATTCATAGCAGCCCTGTTTGTGGTGGCAAAGAATTGGAAATTGAGTGAATGCCCCATCAATTGGGGAATGGCTTAATAAATGTGGTATATGTATGTGATGGAACACTACTGTTCTATTAGAAACCAGGAGGGATGGGAATTCAGGGAAGCCTGGAAGGACTTGCATGAACTGATGCTGAGTGAGATGAGCAGAACTAGAACATTTGTACACCCTAACAGCAACACTCATTCCATCAGTGCAACAATCAGGTACAATTTGAGGGTATCTGCGATAGAGAATGCCATCTGTCTCCAGAGAAAAGTGTGGAGTTTGAACAAAGCCAAAGATTATTACCCTTAATTTTTAAAAAATCTATTATCTTATTATGTAATTTTATTTTTTTCCCTTAAGGATGTGATTTCTCTTTCATCACATTCAATGTAGATCAATGTATACCTTGGAAACAATATAAAGAATAATATACTGCCTTCTGTGGGGGGGGGTGGGGGGGGGGAGAGAAGCTTGATTAGGGGAAAATTGTAAAATTCAAAATAATGAAATTTAAAAATTTTTTAAATAATTTTTAAAAATTAAAAAATGCCTTTTTCAGGAAAAAGCTTGAATTCATTGAAAATAACTTTCCATTTTTCTAGAAGCAATCCAATCCATTCCTCTCTTCAATTTTGGGTTCAACTCATGGTCCATTTGTTATATTTAAGATATATACTTCATATTTACTGACTGATGAGCTAGAGGCATTTTCCATAAATTTGCATATCATAGCTTATTGTAATGAGATCATAAATGTAAAGCGCTTTACAAATATTAAAACTCCAGCTCTACTACTGCCACTAATGTTATCTTAGAGAGGTTATTTCACCTTTCAAAGTCTCTGTTTCCCCACTTGTAAAATAAAGTTCTTAGATCAGATGATTGAAAATTTCCTTCCAGTCAACAAGAGGGAACAATATTAGTATATGCTTACTATGGGATAAACAGTAGGCATACAAAGAAAGACATGTTTAAACATTAAATATTTGTAAGTCAAGACATCCCCATTGTGAAAAACAGTAGAGGTTGAAAAAAATCAAAACTTACATCTTGATTTAGCTACTCTGGGGATGTCTCTCCTTATGAGCAAAAATAAAAACTTTGGACTAGATTCCTAAGGACCATTCAGCTCAAAATACCATATATGATTCTGATAAAAATGTGTTTTGAATGAAATAATTAGATAATCATGGCAAAACATCATTGGTCCATTCCATGTATTTTCAAGATAAAGTCTACTATTATTTATTTATGTATTTATCTTTATATGAGTAGATATAATCTTAGCTCCAAAAGTTTAAGTCAGCTCAAAATTATTTCAAATATCTTGAAATACCATATTTAAATAGTTTATTAGTTATTGTCCAATTTATCCTGAGTATTGACTCCATTTTCTACTTACTTTGTGTCATATAACTTCCCCAGCAGTCAAGAACTGAGTAGGAGTAAATTCAAACAAAAATGAAAACAATAGACATCACTTATTAAAATGGGGAAATCAAGGAACAAAGTAAATATTTTACAAAATTATTCTCTAAATTAATGTCAAATTTCATAATTTTTACAAAAGTGTTATGCTCACTATAACATAATGCTGTGTCAGTAGTTATCCTCTATAACAGCATCATTTTTGGCTCATCAAGCTATAATTCTTTGTATTTTGGTGCTGAATAAGCAATTTGGTTGAACATTACACAGAACAATCCCTGAGGGATTCTTACCTGTTGGGATTCGAATATCTATGTTGGATAATGTGGCTAAACCACTCCCCCATGAAAAATATCCATTTGTCACCTAGAAAACAAGATCAAAGGAGGAAAAAACAATTCTTTTAGTACAAGACAGAAAGGCATGATTCAAACAAAAATCAATTTCCCTTTAAAATGATTCAAGAAACATTTAAATACAATTACAAAAGTGGTAAAAGTATGCATTTCCCTTGTTATGTGGATAAAATTTTAAAAGATTAAATACAATAAAGGTCCCCAAAATTAGTTGTATTCTAACAATTAATAGGACTACAGTATATAGAATAGCTTAAAAGAATGAAAAATAAACTAGGGAGAAAAGAATAATAAATTATACAGTTCATTCTACAACCAATGTCAGTACTTGCCTCAACTTGTCTAATTATTTCAGATATCTTTATTATCCAGGAAGATCTTCCTTCTACTTTTTTCAAATACAATTCTTAAGTGAAATCAGCTCCATTCTCATTAATTTTCATATAATATCCCTTTATACACTCATAGAATGCCTTGTGCAATAAAATAAGAAATATTCTCTAAACCTTCAATTCCTCAAGCCAAACCAATAAAGCATCTTAATTCTTTCATTGTGTGTATTTTTGAGAAAAAAATTTTTGTTTGTGTATTCTTTTCATGATTGTGAATGACCAAAGGGAAATCTGATTTAACTTATAAAATTTAAAGTTATTTGCATTACTTTGAAATCACAGAACCTTAGAGGTCATTTAGTCTAACCCCATCATCTTACAGGTGAAGAAGCTAAGGCCAGGTAAGTTAACCAATTTTCCTAAAGCCAGAATGTCAGAAGTAAAATTTGAACCCAAGTTCTCTGATAACAGAGGATGTGCCTTTGAAATGATGTAAATGTTCCTGTCATTGGCAGGGTCTGGCCATCTCAATTAAAACAACCAAGTTTGTACATGAACAGAACCAGAAACTCAAAAAACTTCATATTGATATTAAGGATTTAAAAAATAAAAACAAGCCACTCCTGAACAAGGACAATGATAATATTATTTGCTTACTTATAATTCATGATGACACACATATGCACACATACACATTAAAATCATAAATTGCAGAATAGTTGCTGATCTGTACTGCAGAGGAGAATTCTTTACCACAAATTATTTTAATCTAACACTAGGTTGAATGAGGAAATTTGCTGGATTCTTACTGCTAACAATAAGCCTGAAATATAAATAGTGATTTGAAGTGGAAGAATTTTTTTTTACTATCTCAAAATATACTCTTTCCTGAGGCAGGAAAGGGGATAGAAGTGGGGAGGAATGGGATGCAGGAGAACTAAAAGTTAGATAGTGATTTCATCTTACTGGTTAATTCCAAAGAGCTAATTTGAATTCATTAAAAATAACTTTGCATTTTTCTAGAACATCTAGAAAGCAACTTGGCAGAATTCTGCTGTGAAAACAGTAGAAGTGTGTACAAGAGTGAATTCAAGAAACTAAATTACCTTAATTGCAATATCTTCAGTCTCTGTTGGACGAATTCGTCTAACTGATTGTTCATAGCTGTCCAGGTTATATCTTCCAGGCTGCTTCCTGTTTATAGTTTTTGTTTGCTGTTTTCAAAAAACATAAAAAAATAAGGCAAACTATCTCTGTGAAAGAGATATTTGATCATTAAAAAACATTAAAAAAAATTTGATCATTAAAAAGAAATTATCATATTTTATACCTCTGCCATCAGATAAAAATTTCTAAAAGAACATATTTCAACTACTTCTGCCTAGGACATACATTTATTTTGGTAACTAGACGGCCTTTTAATTTTTTTATTATATTGACCATTGAAGAGGTAAAAGAAAAACAAACTACTAAGTACTATGCCATAATACAAATCAAATGTAAGAAATTAAGAATATTTCTTTTTTTTACACCTCTATCTATCTGATCTGACTTGGATTCACATGTGTTTCTCATATATATATGTGTGTGTGTGTGTGTGTGTGTGTGTGTGTGTGTGTGTACATATATATATATATATATATATGCACACATACACATTAAAATCATAAATTGCAGAATAGTTGCTGATCTGTACTGCAGAGGAGAATTCTTTACCACAAATCCCCTATACCATTGAAATCACTGGTCCAGACCAAAACCAAAAGGGCATAGTATAAGTCATTATGGAGGCTGCAATGAGATGCTGTTCTTTGTACATTTGTGTATATGTATATGTGCATGTGTGAGTGTGTGTATGCCTTACTGTGGTTTTTAAATGTAGCTAAAATTCACTTTTTAAAATATTTCCTATTTTCCCAGTGTGAATTCGTTAAATTAAAAATTAACTAATTATAGTATTTTTAAAGAGATACTTAAAAAGCAAATTTATAATGTTGTAAATCTAAAGTTCTAATTTTATTCTAATTAATAAAAATTTAAAGCAATGAAAAGTTAAGATAATGTTCTTTTCCACATATGAAGGTGAATATATTGAACCAAAAACAAACATTTAGAATATTCTCTTGCAAGCCCAATAGCTGAGTGGCCCAGGTTAATGTGGGCCAAGCAAAACTAAATGTTAAACAAGTAAGTGGTGAATACACAAAATAAAACCAGCTAATCAGACTAAATCAACTCAGAAAATGAATTTTAGAGTCAGATTGTAAACCTGTCTTGAGCTGCTAGGTCCATACACCAACAGGGTCACTGACAAAAAGAAAGACTTCAACATGTGAATAGCAGTTACTTTTTGAGGCAAAAAAAAATGATTAAGGAATGGCTAAACAAACTGCATTCATGAATGCAATGAAAAATCACTGTGTTGGAAGAAATGATAAATATAGAGATATACAGAGAACCAGAGAAAAACTTACAGGAACTATTATAAAGTGAAGGAAGGAAGCCCAGATATTATATACAATAATTATAACAATGTAAGCATAAAAAATAATTACCATTAAACAATCAAAGCTGAAAATTGTGAAATTAAAAAAGAATAAGTTCCAAAGAAGAGATATCTGAGCATTTCACATCTCCTGCTCATTTGTAGAAGTCAGTGTCCATGGATGTAGAAAATCGTATTTAGTAAACAACTGTTTTTAGGTTTTGTTCACTTTTTCAATCCCTCTTTTTCTTTCTAAAGTCATTTGTTGACCAGCTAGTTGGTATAGTGGATGCCTTGAAAAAAACCCCAAAATAAAAAAAGGAGTCATTTGCTAAAAGACATGATTTTGGGAGAAGGGCAAAAAAAATTCAGAGGGGAAATTTAGAATATTATAAAAAATGAAATATATAAATAAAAAGAATAAATAAATAAATAAAAAGAAAGAAGCTATAGTAGGCATTGGTTCATTATATCATTGACTACTCCCTAAAGATGGAGATAAGGATGAAAATTGTCCTATATAATTGGAACATATATATATATATATATATATATATATATATATAATTGGAACATATAGCAGTTTCTAGCAAACAGTGAAAAAGGAACAACAAAGAATATAGTTACTGTGATTTCCCCAATTCGGGGCTTACAGTTCAGTTGAGCTCACATTTCATGTCTTACAACTCAGTATAACTGAATAATCTGTTCTAAGTTCTAAAGGTATAATTGTGACTTCTATCAAGATAGCTAGACATTTTTCCATAATCCTGATGAACAGGAGGGGCAAAGTTTTTTCTCCTTCCTCTTATGACATTCCTATTCTGACAGGACTGTATTAATGATAACTATTTTCATAATGAGCTAAGATTATTCTAGGGGTACCACTATTAATAAGTGGACAGACAACTGGCTTCTGAGACAAGAAGACCTGAGTTCAAATCCTGATTCAGATAAACAATGATTAAGTGACCAAGTGCAAGTCATTTAATTTCTCAGTTTCCTAAATAGAACAAGGACCAAGTTGCTGATCTACATTGGTTAATGAAGCTTCTCACTGGCATTTGTGGACATCAGTGGAATCATATAGGCCTAGATGCAAATAAATCAGAATAAAATGAATAATAATAATAATAATAATAATAATAATAATAATAATAATAAGTAACTAGAATTTTGTTGACCTGATATTTCAAGTGAGGGAATTTATGCAAAATGTATTTATTTATTTCTTAATACATTCAGGAATGAATATAACTTCTACTTTCTCCCTTTCTATTATAATTTTCAGAAATAAAAGATAAATTGGGGGAAAACTCATTCATTACACTTAATGCATCCTAAATTATCTGATTCTGTTGTTGTTCTCTGAATTAATTTATAACTTGCATTTGGCAAGTTTTAAATATATTATGGATCAACATAAGAAATTAAATTGGAATTTGGATAGTTTTATGGAAGCATAAACACAGGAAAGACAAAAGATAACACAGTCTATGATTAAATACCCCAATTTACAATAAGATACTGTAAATACTCCCATAAAAGAAAAAGAAAAAAAATCAGTCTTCTCAGGTACAAATAGAGAGTCAGATATTTTCCAGATTGCGAGGGCAATGTTCACACACTCCTCCACATACACACACAATGTGTAAGGGATAACTAAATAGTTTACCCATCAGGTTATTTAAAAATCAAAAGAGAATAATAAGATATTTTCATTAATCAAATATATAATGATCCTTATGAAAATATTTCCATAATAGAAGATTCCTCTCACACCTATTTAAGTACAATCAGATTAATATTAAATATAATTATACTGGTCTTCAACAGAAAGAGAAGCAACATAGCACAGGAAATAGAGGGATTCCCTTGAATCAGGAAGACCAGTTCACATTCCCCTGCTGAATATGAAAAAAAAGCTCCAAATCACTATTGATTAAAGAAATGCAAATTAAAACAAGGAAGTATCATGTTACACTTATTAGATTAACCAAGATTAGAAAAGGAAGATGATGTGGGAAGAATGGGACATTGATGCATTGCTGGTGGAGTTGTGAATAGATCCAACCATTCTGGAGAGCAATATGGAATTATGCCCAAAGAGCAATAAAACTGTTCACACCCTTTGACCCAGCAATTCCAATTCTAGGACAATAGCCAGAAGAAATTGTAAAAAAATGGGAAAAGCCATTCCAAAATATTCAAAGCAGCCCCTTTTTAGGTTTGTTTTTTTGTGTTTTTTTTTCATTTTTTGCAAAACACTGGGGTTAAGTGACTTGCCCAAGGTTACAAAGCTAGGTAATTATTGTTTCTGAGGTCTGGATTTGAACTCAGGTCCTACTAACTCCAGGGACGTTGTTCTATTCACTGTGCCACCTAATTGCCCTATAACAGCCTTTTTTGTAGTAGCAAAGAATTAGAAATTGAGGGGATGCCCATCAACTGGGGAATGGCTAAACAAGTTATGGTACATGAATACTATGGAATATTATTGTTCTATAAGAAACAATAAATGGTCAGACTCTAGAGAAACATGGAATGATTTACAGGATCTGATGCTGAGCAAAGGGAGTAGGCAAGAGGACCATTTACAGATCAACATTATGAGATGAACAACACTAATGGAACCAACCCCTCTCAGCAGTCCAGAGAATTGTATTTCACATTTTGTATTTTATGGACTATTACTATATTATCCACAACCAGAGTAACAAAAACAAAACAATAAAAGATACACAGAAAAATACACCCTTACTGAATCTGATGAATACTTTATAAAAATTATCTATTGTGTATTTCTTTTCTTTAATCCTAATTCTTCATGCCAAAAACTACTAATTTGTAAATATGTTTAACAAAGTATGTATGGAAAATGCTAACCTGACTATTCCCAACCAAGGGGAATGGGGTGGGAAGGGAAGGTGAAGGGAAACTTTGTACCTTGGAAATATATATATATATATACACACACACACACAAATGGCTGAAAATAAATAAAAAAAACAAAAAAACAAATTCCCCTGACACAGACCTAACCTTGGGCAAGTTACTTAACCTTTGAATGCTCTAACTGTTCAGTTGTTTTGATTATGTCTAACTTTTTGTGGCACCATTTTGGATATTTTTGGCAAAGATACTAGAGTGGTTCACCATTCCCACTCTAGCTCATTTTACAGGTGAGTAAACTGAGGTAAATAGGATTAAGTAACTTGTCCAAGGTCACACAGTTGGAAAGTGTCTGAGGTCTGATTTGAACTCATGAAGGTGATCTTCCTAATTTTAAATGTGGCACTGTATTCTATTATGCCTTCTTGAAAGCTCCAGGCAATTCAAGAAGTCAATTAGTTGTAAAGAAGGTGCTGACCATCAGTGATAGAAGGAATTTCCTCACCATATTTCTATCTATAATCTATCTATCAAGGCAGCTAGATGGCCTGGTGGATAGAGCACTGGCCCTGGAGTCAGAAGGACCTGAATTCAAATCCAGCTTCAGACTCTTAATAATAGCCTAGCTGCATGACCTTGGGCAAGTCAATTAATTCCATTATCTTAAATGAAAATTTTTTCAAAAAGTATAATCTTCCTATTGATAAACTGCAAGTCTAGTTCCTATCCCTTAGTAGAAAGCATATATATATATATATATATATATATATGTATATATATACATATATATATTTAAAATCTGAGATTAAAAACTGAAGATTCAAAAAGCTATGATTCTTCACAAAAGAAAGTTTCCTTTGTAACATTACCATGTGTTCTTTTTTTTCCCTTTTAGAGTCAATATTTTTAAAATAATCCCCAGCACAAGAAGGCCATTCCAATTGAAAATTTGAGAGACCTAATTAACTTAAGGTAGATTAAAGTTTTTGGAGCTAGGTTATGACTGGAAATGATTTATTGCCCTTTTCCAGCATCCCCAGGGCTCCATTTTGGCTCCATTTTTTTTTTATAAAAATAGGCAAAGGCTCTTATATCTGCAAGAAAACTAATCTTTATAAATTTGTGACAGAACAGCTTACAGACCCTGAAATCTGGTTCAGCAATTTTCTGGTTGTCATTTTCAGTATCAAAGGATTATCCAACTCATTAATTTTTAAAATTATAAAGACAAACAATATTGGATTTAAAAACAAAGCTAATTATTGAGAAAGCATATATCATACCCATTACACTGGGTGGGCCATAAGTTTAAATATGGTTGCTTACTAACCTTCTACAGCTATAAAAATGATGAATTGTGCTGTTTAGCAAAAGATCATAAAAGCATCTGATAACATCTATATATGATAAATATATAGAAAAAGATGTTTACTAGTTTGAGCCACATTTTTCAGAGCTAGATTTTGTTTATAGATTTATGATAAACTTATATAAACCTAATAATGCCCTCGATGAGCTAAATTAGAAAAATGTTTTGTACTTTAAAACTTAGTCTGCTTTCCAATAATAATTCTGACAATAATAAAATATGCATGAAAATCACTGTCTTCTAGACATATTCAGGTCTGTAGTAGTATTGTCCCCCAAAGACGGGTCAGCAAGAATGACTTCATTCTCTTCTCTAAACGATGGAAAGGGTGGGAGGAAGGAAAGTGTTGACAGAGACGTGAGTTGAGTTCCACAGATGTAATTTGAAGAAATCTTGGCACCAAAATGTCACTAATGTTCCATGGAAATTCTACAGCCAAAACCACTTAACTCTAAGCTTTGACAGAATACATAGTATCTTTAGTGAACTCAGGGAAGAGTTTCCATTAGTGTTATTTTAAAACACACAGCTTTTTTCACTCCATTTTTTAAGGTTTGTAGTTTTGTGTTTTGGATCTGGAACAATGGCAAATGACCCTGAAAAAATTAGTCTAATGTTTCAATACTTTGATGGATCTGTGATCTTGTCAAAGCTGACCTTCCCTCCAATCATGCAGATCTCACTTCATGCCTGCCTGCCAAACCAATACAATTGTAGTCTGTCTAACAAGAAATTCTTGACAGCAACTCTATTCAATATGCTGAAGACTTTTTCTTTTGATGTCTTGACAATGTGTAGAGAGTAATGAAGTATCCAGTCTGTCCATTGGTTATTCCAGTAACCAGTCATTGTTTCCCAGTCATACATCTTTGGTGACACAGTTTACACCAATCTTCAATTGTAATGTGTTGCAGCCTGTTCACTCCCACTATGTACCTTTCCATTACCCTTTGGGTGACCTTGAATTTAATTCTTTAGAGATTGTGTTATTCCATGAGCTACCACTATATAGTATCACAGGAAGAATATTGTTAAAAAGATGGCCTTTTGTTTCAAAGAGAAGGCTGGGATCATTAAAAACTCTCCAGATTATGCTTACTGTCTGTTTGCATTGTCTGGAGAAAATAACTGAGGGATGGGCTCTATGAATGATTCATGTACCTGTACATTTTAATCTGTAGATAATTAGACCAAATTTCTTTAAGATTCTATATTTCATTTAGGAAACTGCAGTTCTCCAGGACTTGATACCATTGACACATTGTTATATATAAAAAAATAAAAATTTCCAATACCATAAGATCTATTAAAAATATGTCAAGGTTGTATATATCATTAGCAAACATAACTCTCCCTTTTTGAGACCCCAGTAGATATTCATCATTAAGAAATATGTTTCCAATAATTCTGAAGAATTTCCATGGTTTTTAGACGTTTTTCTTTTTTACTATTAGCCTCTATGCAATTCCATTTATGCTGTACTCTCTCCAAATTAGTAGGTTTCTTCTGAGAACTTCCAAGTCCATGCATATAACTTTTTCATCTTGCACAACTTAAATGATCTCTTTAAAATATTTCAAAATGTCCTTTCATGAGATCTTTCTATTTGATAAACTAATTCTGACTAATCAGTTTATTTTATCCTTAGGTTTGGATAAGGCTTGACTGAATTGGGAACTTTTTCATTTCTTTTTTAACTGAATATGTGTAGATCATTCAATGAAGAATGCACAAGAATGTACACTGAAAACTCTGAAGCTCTTTAAAGCAGGAACCAACTTGCTTTTTATATTCATATATGCAGTTCTTAGGTCAGGGCTTGGTAGATAATAAGCACTTAATAAATACTTTTTAATGATTTATTCAAACAATTAAAAGAGGAAGAAAATATTTATATTTTAGGGCAACAGGAATAGCTTTGTTTAGGAAATAGAATCAAAGCAGGTAGAGATGACAAGACATCTCAGTTATAGGAGACCACCTATACGAAGGCATTTCCATGATCCTTTTGGGGCATCTGAAAATTTAATTCTTCAAAACTGATGTTGTTTTAATCCTCAAAACCATAAAGCATCACCAAGATAACTTTGTAGATGCTTATGAAAATATAGGTCTTTCAATCCAGAGATCACTTTGGATTCAAGAGAAGCACTGCATAATCTTCCAAATATAATCCACTCTCTCTCTTCTTTCTTTTCAATTCTGATCCTAATCCACTATCTTTCTGTCATGCCAATCACAGATATAGGTATCAATAGGAATTTTTCATTCATTTAGTTTTTCCATCTAAGGATTACAACATGAATTTTTGAATACTTATGTATCTCTTTAAAAGAAATCTCTTTAAAGAAATCAAGTAATATCCTGGGGGCTTGAGAGATTCAGCATAAGATCATCCACAAAAGGAACACTTCTATCAGGACTTTAGGTAAGACCTGCAGGTTATTAGATAGATCCTCTTAGAGAGTTTATGGAAGGCAAGAATGGCAAAGAAATGATGTTTGGATGGTTTATGATTTACACTAATAAAGGAAGGACACCATCAACAGGATCCATTGAAATAACTATTATGTGTAAAATTTTAAGGAATCCTTCACAACATTTTGACATCTTGAGTTTTGTATTTGGTAAGAGTTAATGTTATCTTGTATGCTAGTTTTGTTCTTAGATGTGACTAAAGCTTGAATGAATTTCATTTTGAATTGAACATGTTTTACCTTTTGGGGTAACCCTTAGAAATGGACAAAGGTGACATAATAAAAATAATACTCACAACTGCACTTTAAAAAATTATAATGTACTAGGAAAATATAAAACATAATGATTAAAGTTATTCTACATAATGGAATGAGTAATAAGCTGAATTTTTTTAAAATTAATTTTGAGTTTGTTGCCTCTTCTAGTGATTTAAACAAATGTCACAGAATGAATCCAATCTCTCAACATTGGTTTACTCATCTGTTAAATGAAATCAGTATCATCTATCTCTGCTGATATTGATAAGAATCAGAATCAGATAATGTACCTTGTAAATATAAAGGTATATATTAATGTAAAAGTACTGTTACCATACAGTTATTTTTTTAGTTGTTATTTTTGTTATTTGTTATTATTGCTATTTTTGGTTTTGTTTTATTTTTGCTTTTATTTAGTCTTATATATAATCAATGAGTTTTTAAATCCAATGGCAACTCTCCTTACCTTTGGGTAAAAAAAAAATACCCTAAATTAAGAACACAGAGACTTCATGTCACAATAATGATATTTTTAAAAAAATACTCTCCCTTTTAGAACACAAGCAATCACGACAATAACCCATTTGGTGAATATAACTTACTAGTCCTGGATGTTTCTTACAAGACTCAAAAGTTACAGAACCTTCACCATTTCTCCAGCTGTCATCACCAATCTCATCACTTAAGAGAAACTCATTCAGCTTCTGGACACTAATAAAAGAAAATAAACAATAAAATAGAAAAAATGCATTAACAACTTATGCCTCAAATTATAAAGTGGTTCTATCTCTGCTCTTTAGTAGCTATGTGACCTTGCATAAATATGTCATTTCCCTTCTAAAAACATTCCGTTTTCTCATTTGGAATAAGGCGGTTGAACATGATAATCCTAAAGCCTTTTCAGATAAAATTCTATGATCATATGGTTAAAATTGAGTCCTTTGAGTATCAATTTCCCTCCACTCTCACTTGTTTACCTCTTCAAATTTAATTTTTTCTGAGAGTTATTTTTAAATTTAAATACCACTCACTACAACCAGCTTATAATTATATTCTGGATTTGAAGAGTTGGAGTAAGCGATAGATTTTAATACAGGGTGAAATACAACAAATTTAGTAAAATTGGAGTTCTTACAAAGCTGCTTCCAACTTGACCCTAGCTGGCCTTGCCTAGCTTTGTCCACCAGACTTGCAACTGACATAGATGTGCACAGAATTAATATATAGAAGAACTTCAAAATGTCTCCTAAATACTCATAATACCATGAATAAAAGATTGACCTTAAGAGAGAAAACAATCTTCTGAAGGCCTGCTAATAGTAATAAGACTAATGGCTGGGTCCATAAGCAGGGAGATTAATAAGGGGAGCAACCTTCTGGATCAATACTAGTGACCCCTTCTGACTCCTCTAAAAGGGTCACTTCCTTTTTGCTGTCCTTTATTGTACTCAAGATTGGACTTGCCATATGATGGAAGCAATTCCTCTCAGCTGTTCATAAACCAAGAACAGCCCTGTCCAATGTATGAACAATGCCAACCACATCCAAAGGGAAAAAAAAATCCACAAAATCTGAATATACGCTATGTTCACTTTTTAAAAACTTCTCTTATGTTTTTCTTTCCTATCTCATGGTTTTCTTTCTTTCCCCTTAATCCTAATTTCTCTCACACAAAATTACTCATGTGTAAATATATTAAACACAAATGTCTATGCACACCTTTGACCAGACTGTTTCCTGCCAAGGGGAGGCGGGGGAGAAGAGAGGATGGTAATAAAATGTGTAACTTATAAAACTGCAAACAGATGAATGTTGAAAAACACTACCATTGCATGTATTTGGAAAAATAGAATAAAAATAGCAATTTAAAAAAAAGGATTGGAGTTGCCAGAAAAAACGGCCAACCTCATTAATTTATTAACATCATTATTCTGTAATACATAAATATTCCCCACATTAATTATATAATAAATATCTAGGTATTTAATCATCTTTTCTCATCTCTACTCTTAACAGTTGTAAAGTGAAGTGTTACATTTTAGTTAAATATTCTGTATTCCACAGTTTTAAGCACAGTACTTTGTGCAATGAATAAATGTTGGCTGAATTAGACAAAATTGAATGCAGATGAATCTCAGATCTATTTACTCAGGACTAGCTTCTCATCAACTTCCTACTGGGCACTTCCAATTCAATATCCCAGAGATATCTCAAACTCAATGTGTCCAAATCAGAATTAGTCACTCCTCTTCCATCTTTCCCTGTTTCCTCAAGGGTACCACCAGCACCATTCCGGTCATCCAGAATCTTAACCCTAGCATCAATCATGACTCTTTACTTGCTCATATGCAATTGCCAAATATTTCACATTTCCTTCATATATTCCCCACTCCTTCACTTATATAGCAACCACCCTATTTCAGCTCCTCCTCACCTTTTATCTGGACTATCTCAATAGCCTCCTAATTGGTCTCCTTGCCTCTAGTCTTTTCCCACTCCAAGTCAGCCCTCACACAGTGATCAAAGCACAGCTCTGATCTTCTGTCCCTCCCCCCACTAATTAAATTGTTCCCTATTATTGTCGAGCTCTATCCTACCTTTTCTGTTTTACTAATTCATCTTTTGCATCATGTATCACCTAGCCAATCTAACTTCCTTGCAATTCCTCATGTAGGATATTCTTCCTTCCTTGTATCTGTAATGTACTTCCTTCTCCCCTGTATCTCCTGGGATCACTGGTTTCCTTCAAAATTCATCTCATGTCATTTTCTGCACAAGGTCTTTCCAAAGATTAGTACATCACTCTGTCCAAGTGCCCTTGAATCTGCCCTGGATGCATTTTACATACACACCCATGTTGGCATATGTTGTCTAATCCATTAGAAGGGGAGTTCCTTGAAGTAAGACATGTTCCATTTTTATCTCTGTATCCTCAACCCTTGTATAATACCTATTACATGGCAAGTGCTTAATAAGTACTAGCAGATTGGCTGATTGTTAAAGAATAAATGGGACTAAATTAAAGAATAAACCTCCTCAAAACATGTAAGAAAACCTGAATAGTATTATCCTAATATGTATACTGATCATATTATATAAAAATCTCACTTCTTCAAATTTAAATCTAATCTATGTTTATCTCCCTGAAGACATATTGGTTTAATTAAATATCAAATCAAGAAAATAGAATCTGGTGAGAAGGGAGAAAAAGAAACCACAAAAATATAATTTTGTAATTACCTTCTTGCAAAAATTTGGTAAGGCAAAAAGATGGGTTCACATTAAGATGGAAATATGAAAGTGGATCCAAGCATTCTTTGTATGCAAAGGGGAAAATATTATAGCTTTTATTAGAAAGGTAAACATGTTTAGCTACTTTAAATGATGAGGCTAAATAATCTCATAAGCCTCTGTAGTTTGTTTTCTCATAAACTTGTAAAAATTAGTAAAGGTCAATTAAATTCAAGAAGTTAACTACGATTCATCAAGTGTGGTCCTATTTATGTTAGAAATTGTGTCTTAGAGGCAGCTAGGTGGCATAATGGATAGAACACCAGCCCTGGAGTCAAGAGAACCTGAGTTCAAATTGTGCCTTAGACATTTAATAATTGCCTAACTGTGCAATTTAACCCCATTGCCTTAAATAAATAAAATTAAAAAAATATATCTCGCCATAGCAACAATGAAATACATAAATTTTTTTTTAATCTCATTTTAGGCTCAGCCAGGTGGTGCAGTGGATAGAGCATCAGCCCTGGAGTCAGGAGTACCTGAGTTCAAATCTGACCTCAGACACTTAATTATTACCTAGCCGTGTGGCCTTGGGCAAGCCACTTAACCCCATTTGCCTTGCAAAAACTAAAAAAAAATCACATTTTATCTCTAGTAAAATGGAGGTCAGGTATCATCTATGATTGGGTCATCTAAGGTCTACTTTGCAGACTTTAAAGGCATAGTATTTAAAGGCATAATACATGTTCCCCCCTCCCCCCACAGAATATATGAGCTTTTGAAAACAGAGAATGTTTGATTTTGTCTCAATAAGCTTAGTGGCGAGGAGAATGTCTACATAGAGAGGGTGCTTAATAAATTCTTGTTGATTGATGGATCATAATTAATTGATATTTTGTTACTTTATTCTCAACATATGCTATGCATTGCGTCTCCGTTTTTTTCAACTTTAGATATATTGTGTTCTTGTAATGAAGTAATTGGAGTTGATTTTTAAAAAGTAGTTTATGCATGCATTCCTTTAAAATAAAAATGAAAATCTTCCTGCCCTCACACCTTTCAATCTTGGATTGTCATTACATATAAATATACAACTAAAGCTATACTATGAATTTTAAGCAAAATTGGATCTTTTCAATTTTCAGCTTCACTTTGCTAATGTCTAAAAAAATCTCACTAACATTTGGAAGGTTACTAAAATACAAGGATGGGGATTTGTCTGTCCATCCCTGCACATAAAAGAGAATTTAGCTTCCTCTACCCTTTTTAATGTTCTCTTCTGCAACTCATTTACACTTGGCATGAATATGGAGATGGCTGACATTTGAGAACTGTCAAAAGAAGTAAAGAGAAGCACCCTTAGGGATTCACTCCTGCAGAATTCCTAGGGTCATGAGTGACCACCTACTAAGACACAAACTAGCCTTACTTCATCTTAAAACTTTTCCTTTCACCTCCCTCCATCTTCTGGCTCTCATTAAAGCTTCAGTCCTTCCTGATAACACAGTATCCCTGCCCACTCTCTCCAGAACTGGTTGCACCTTTTCTCATATACATGCTTTTCTAATTTTACTGGTCATTGTTTGGGGAAGTCAATTTAGTCACCTTACGTGGATAGGTAATATAGTAAACCGAGTTCTAAATTTGGAGAAAGGAAGATCTAAGTTTGAATCCTGTCTCCGACTTTTACTAGGTGACACTGGGAAAGTCGTTTAATATTTCTCAGACAAGGTAGAAAACCATATTGTAACTGCAATGTGCATTAAATATTTATACATGATACTATATTCTCTTTTCTGTCAAAGAGGTTTCCATCCTTCAGAAAACTGGGAGAGAAAGGAGAAAGAGGAATATTTCCATAAATGACTGTGATATAAAAACAAAAGACATTAATAGAATTTTTATATAAAGTGGAGTTATGCAGATCAATCACAGAAAAAATAAATATATACATATGTATAGATGAAAACATATATGTATATAAAAATATATAATTTTCTATATATTCCTTTTTTTGTTATTTTGGGTTTTTTTTCGGTTTTTGCAAGGCAAACGGGGTTAGGTGGCTTGCCCAAGGCCACATGGCTAGGTAATTATTAAGTGTCTGAGACTGGATTTGAACCCAGGTACTCCTGACTCCAGGGCCGGTGCTTTATCCACTATGCCACCTAGCCATGCCAATTTTCTATATATTTCAAGGCAAAGAGATTTCAGCCTCAATTATATGAGTAATTCCTTTTTTTTATTCTTTTTTTTTTTTAGGTTTTGGCAAGGGATTAATTGACTTGACCAAGGTCACACAGTTAGGTAATTATTAAATGTCTGAGTCTGGATTTGAATTCAGGTCCTCCTGACTCCAGGGACATCATCTGACACATTAAGGTACAACCTTAATTTTTGGGACAGAGTTGATATTTCTCTTATTATAATAATTCCATCTAACTTTGGGTATGAATTTATAGATAGATGGATAGATAGATAGATAGATAGATAGATAGATAGATAGATAGATATTGTCTTTTGGAGAAGTGTGAGAGCAAGGTAATGAAAAATAATTACCCCCAAATTCAGGGGTCTCATCCCTTTTTTAGGTTTTTTGCAAGGCAATGGGGTTAAGTGACTTGCCCAAGGCCATACGGCTAGGTAATTATTAAGGATCTGAGGCCAGATTTGAACTCAGGTACTCCTGACTCCAGGGCCAGTGCCCTATCTACTGTGTCACCTAGCCCCCCTCCTTTTTGAAACAATGACTGAAATGATCCTCACTATACAGGTGTCTTTTTTCCAACATGGGAGTGATGTGGGCTTGGACTGGAAAAAACAGAGGACAGGGTGACAGGAAGTGACATGAGAGCTGTGGTTCAGTAAGGAGGTACTGTGCTTAAGATCAGAGAATAAGGATGGATGTGAGGATCCTAGGGATGTACAGCTTCTATTTGGGGGAAGAGGGAGGCTCTGCATTGGGGTCCACCTGCTCTGCTCCTTTGGCAATGAATGAATTCATTCAGAGGAACTTAATGTTTCTCACAAGTGACAGGACATCCCAGAAACATAACAACTATCTTCTCCTGACCCCTACCTGGATCCCAAATCTAGTTTCCAAGCTATTAGTTGAAAATTGAACATGTCTCTCTATTTGTATCTGACTTTGTGGTTGGTTTACAGAAAGCATGAATAAAATTCTTGCAGAAATCTCTTTTTCTTTCAAAAATATTCCTTTGCCTGCATAAGGAAAAATTCAAACTGTACATTTTCAGTGTCCTGGGTTCAATTGATCCTAGATCTCTGAGGTTTGAAAGAGGACCAACCTCACAGTCACTTAGTAGATGCTTTAACATTTTTTGTTCACTATCCTCACTTTCCTCTTTCTGATATCACTATCACTTTCCTCTTTCTAATCTACTATCTATCCATCAATTCAATGCTAAATAAAGGCTATGTACAACAAGTATGTGTATTTCTGTGTAAACATAATTCATTCGCACAGAAAAATAGTAAATCATAAAGAAAATATAATTCACGAGAATGAAGCATTTCAAAGCTCATTTCTGATTATGTAGATTTAGAAATCCACAAACTCACTGACAATAAAAGTGTACCACCTCATGAAAACAGACATTGCAAGAACAAAAGACATGGATTCTCTGGGAAAAGACAGAAGTCTGCCCAGAGGAGCAGGTACATGCCACCAGGGTGTGTGACTCCCCAGAATCCAGATGCTTTTTCCTGAACATGATTAAATGAACAGGCAATTAAATTCATTAGGAAATTAAATATCTTGGAATACCTTCAATGTGTTTTAAGATGCTAAATAAAAGATTAAATATATTTGAACAACTTTGGTATATTTCAAGATGAAATATAAGAAATCTAATTTATTACTGTTTACAAATACAACAGGAGACTTGTAAAAGAGTACTCAGTCCTAAAAGAATTGATCAGTCTGCTTCAGTATTTATGTAATGGAGTTCATTTTGCCTTATTTTAACTTCTATGGAGAAGCCAATTTTGCCCTAAAATACTCAGAAAATTCAAAGTACATAAAGTTGGTATTATTGTTCAAACCATTAGGTAACTGTCTTAATTAATTTCATGCAGTTAGAGTACAATAATTGAAACTTTCATTGGTAGAATGATCCTCTTATGAAGACCTCCCCTGAGCCCCTCCCCTGAGCCCCACCCCGCTTTATAAAATTTCCTTGTAATAGTGGATTTAACCAAAGTATTGAGAACATGCTCCAAGCTTTGAATACTCTGAATAGGAGCCATTAAACTAGTCAAACAAGCCATAAAGTCAAATATTGCTACTTCTCCTTTCCTATATGGGACATTCAAATCAGCTGACTAGTTTCTCTGATTATAATGATACTGTCCAAATTGTGACAGGCCAATTGGCATCAAAGACCAATCATGGGTCCCTTAAGCACAGCTGAAAATTCAGACTGATTCTGGCCAATTTGGCAAAATACAATAATTATTAGGGAGTCTCTGGTTTGGGTCCCAAGAATGAACACACAATGAAAGTTGGGTTGGCTCACTATCTCTATCAAGTCTATGAACCAATATAAGCAGAAATCTTATTTTGTGGAAGATTTGAGGTATCTGGAGCAGAGCCCTTCAAAAGGACTTCTCTTTATCAAGCTGGCAAGCATCTTTTCAATCTATTGTGGGAATGGGAAAAATGAAATATATCATTCTTGAAGGGATATTATCATTTCTCAGTACCTGCTAAATTAGAATTGTTTGCAGAAGGTTCAGAAATTTCCAAATATAAAAAGGGCTTAAAAAGTTCCTGTTACCCTATCCTTGGAATAGTTATAATCCTATTGATTTCAATTGTTATGCCTTTTGTTGATCATATTTTTTCCTCTGTTGCTGAACAGATCTAAAATATAACCACAAGAAACCCAAGCTATTGAAGAAAATGAAAATAGAGACCAAAATAATAGATGCTCTATAATTTTTTAATTTTATTGTTTAAGGGGCAGCTAAGTGGCACAGTGGATAGAGCACCAGCCTTGAAGTCAGGAGAACCTGAGTACAAATCCTTAATAATTACCTAGTTGTGTGACCTTGGGCAAGTCAATTAACCCCATTACCTTGCCAAAAAAAAAAACTATAAAATAATTTTGCTGTTTGAAATAGCTTCCCCTCTAAAATAGGGCCTAATCTGAAAGTATTACTGCACAAAAATCAGTGAATAATCTACATGATTTTTCAGAAAATAGAGTGAAAGGATGGATAGATGGAGCAGAGAGACCGAAACCAAGAAAACTAGAGTTCAAATCCACTTTCAGATACTAGTTGTATGACCCTGGGTAAGCCACTTAACCCCATCTTACTTCAGTTTCTTCATCTGTAGTATGAGCTGAGGAAGGAAATGACAAATCATTCTTTTTCTTTCTTTGCCAAAAAAATCCCCAGAAATAAGAACATGAAGAACTGAATATTACTGAAATGATTCAACAAGAGTGAAAAGGAGCGATAATGAATGTAGAAATAAGCACATGAAATGTTGCAAGGTCTGAGCTCTAAATATAACCTAACTAGTAAAAGGGCAGAAATACATACCTAGAATCAGAGTCAGAGGATCTAAATTCAAACTTCTTTCAATTACTTATTGCCCATCTAACTTCAGTTAAGTCACTTCCCCTTTGCAGACTTCAGCTTCTTCATTTAAGATAAAGGGTTGTACTATATTATCTTTAAGATTCCTTCTAGCTCTGAATCCTATCATATTTAACATCATACTACTGAGAAATTAATTGAGCTGATATTATAACTTTTATCATTTAATTGTTTCAGACTAGAGCCACTTCCATTAAAATAGGGGAATGAGCACTTGGACTGATAGGCAAGTCTGCTATAATGTAGGAGATACCAGGAGCCTTAAATAATCCACTTTATCTAGCTGAATCTCAGTTTCTCTATTAAAGGAGGAGGTTTAATTTGATGATCTTTAAGTTCCCTTTTAAATTAAAAAAATACAAATATAACTTTAGGTTAGTTTGGCTAGGAAGTTACTCCCTTGTCTAAAGACATACAATAAAGATTCCCTAAAATTATAGATTCAGAGTCTTCCAGGATTAAGATTAGTGCAATCTGACTCTCATCAAAATTGAGGAGGGATGGTCCTTTGCTATTGACTATCTGTGGAGAGAGACTCTTAAATTTTGGTTGACACAGAGAATGTTGAGCATTTACCAAAAGAACCTGGTTCTAGAACATCAGGGTAGAAGAACATGATATGGACAGAGGATACTACAGAGAACTGTCAGACAGAAAAGAAAATTCTGGAATGGCTGATATTTATGGGAAGATACTTCATTAAATTCCTGGACTCACCAGAAATTTTACAAACGGCAGAGAATAGGCCTCCTCTGCGTGAAATTGTTGTGTCTTTCGATGAGTGGACATCTTATCGGTTTTTTGCAGATGAAGAGCTCATTCACACATCTATAAACTTTGGTTATAGTCCATTCTGTATAATTTCTCTGATTTCTATTTATTTGTTTGCTTTGAGGTTTATTCCATAAGCTAATTGTGATGGCCTTTGGCATAACAAAGTTTAGTAGGAAGGAACTAAGTACAGAAGGAGGTGAGTTTAGAAATGACTTACCAAGAAGTGTGTAGGTGATCATGTGCTAGTATTCACCCTCCTGTCTCTTTTCCTTATTGTTTCAAAAATTATGTTTTATCAACTCTGGAACCATCTGATTATTAATATAATTTGTCACATAGTTCCTCTTAAAAGCAATCAGGGAAGTGATTTTTGTTCCTAAAAGTCCATAGAATAACAGATTCCTTAGGGGAAGGGAAGAATGGGGTGGGGGGGAATAGGCATAATTGTAGCTTGATACCCAAAGAATGTCTAACTGGAAAGCATTCTAAGATCCTGCCTGTCCTTTTCCCTCACCTAGCATGCTGGCAATACAGACAAGGTTCTTGGGCATCCTAATCTCTGCAAAAACAGGACAAACATCAAATCATAGCTGTCCTTGTCATCCATCAACCATATCTATACATTAAAACAACTCATGTGGGCACAAATATTACATGAGAAAATCATTGTATTTATGCTCTTTGGATATTGCATAGACATTAGGAAAGAAAGAATTACATAATTTAAAAAAGACCTTAAAACAGTATCATAATTATAATGCTTGAAGATAAATGTTTCATATTGCTCAAGAGTAGTCAAATATTCCTAAAAATCAAATATTTCCCTGCTGAAAAAGGTCCAACAGCTCCCCATTGCCATTAAGATAGAGTTCAAACTCATCTGTCTGGAATTTCAAGTCCTTTACCATCTAACTTCAGATTATCTTTCTGGATGGATTACATATTATTCTCTCTCATACACACTATGCTTTAGTCAAACTGGCCAAGTTTCTATTTCCAGTATGCAACATTTCAGTCCTGAGTCTATATCCTTTATATGGGTTAATTTCCTTGCCTGGGATACTTTCTGCCTTCAACTTTACCTCTTAGGATTCCTAGATTCCTTTGAGGTTCAGCTCAAATGTTCCTTCCTTCAAAAAGTCATTCCTGATTATAACAGTTGTCAAGTCCCATCTCAAAAAGTGAGTGTGTATTTTTGCATATCCCCTATGTTGATTTATCTGTGTACATGATGTCTCTTTCTAGGAGAATTAATTTTAAAAAATAGAGTCTATTTCTCTTTTTACTCCTTGGTTGACAAAAGATTGCCAGAACCTTCCTATTTTTAGTTGGGTTTTTTTTTGTAAGGCAAATGGGGTTAAGTGGCTTGCCCAAGGCCACACAGCTAGGTAATTATTAAATGTCTGAGGTCGGATTTGAACTCAGGTACTCCTGACTCCAGGGCCAGTTCTCTATCCACTGCGCAACCTAGCTGTCTCTCATGCCTATTTTTTTTTTTACTGACAAATATTATTTGACATTCATTTTAAAGAGGAACAATGACATCACAGGGTGATATATTGACTCACTCATGAATTGAATTTAAGTGAGGTAGAGCTGCACAAAGTCATCTCTCTCTCTCTCTCTCTCTCTCTCTCTCTCTCTCTCTCTCTCTCTCTCTCTCTCTCTCTCTCTCTTCCAGACAAAAGTCTAGATAACTAGCATTGGGCCCAGGATGTAGTGGATGACCCTCACATCTTCGATTCCTGACCAAACTCCAGGGGTTCCAAAGTGTCTGTTTTAGGACCTTCGTGGCCATTGAAACAAATTGTTCTCATCTGCCCATTCTGCCTGGTAAAGGCTTCACATGCTTGGTTGTAGTAGACATCTCTAACATATCTTGGATATGTCCTCTTAAATGTGCAAATATTTTCATAAAACACATAAAAAGATTAATAATAATATTTTATATTACTTTGGCAAATTAGTAATCCATAAATGCTAATTGATCACATTATGCAAGTAGGTAGAAGGAAAAAAGTAATTATATGTTTTTTGAGATACATGCAACCATGAAACTACCAAAAAAACCCATAATAATCCAAAATTTAAAAATAGAGGTAATGATTATATTTATTATCATTCTTCATGTTTAAATATTACCCCTTGTTCAAAGAATCTTATTTCTGACACCATAAGTTGAGTAGTTCTCAAACAGTAAGACACAGTAATGTTTCCAAAGAACCAGATAAAAGCATGTTCTAGAACTCTTTAAGAGAAGGCATACCTGATAATGGCTTTGACTGCAAATCTGACCACTGTGGAGAGCAGGAAGAGAGGTGTGACCAGGATATGAAAGAGTGACAAAGAAGCGAAGGCCTCTGCTGGCTTCAAGAGTTTCTTACTTGTATAAGCATGAGTCACAAAGGTCTATGGAATTACAAAGAAAGAGTCCATTAGGAATTACCACCAAAAGTCTCACCAAAAAAAAAAATTACATTGACTTCACCTGTTAGAGGTGTTTAAACTTTTCCATTTGTTGCCTAATAATGCTAAAAGTAAAAAAAAAATAGCAATACAAATTCATGCAAGTTCATGTCATTTGAAAAAAAAATGGGTACTTTAAAAACATTTTGCTATCTCTTGAAATCAATATTAAATTTTTTAAGAAAAGCAATAAGTTTTTACAGTTTTCTTAGATTTGGTTTCAACATTGAGACTGCAAACATGCCAACATACAAAATATCATAGAACCATTTCCATTTCTATAAATAATACATTGGTCACTTTATTTCTCATTTGAAATATGTGACAAATTATATTAATAATCAGATGGTTCCAGAGTTGATAAAATACAGTTTTTGAAGCAAGTAAAAGAGACAAGAGGGTGAATACTGGAACATGACCACTGACACACTTCTTGGTAAGTCATTTCTACAAACACACATTTGTTTATTATTTACTTGCTATAAGGAAAAAAAAGTTTGCTTACTGCAAGAACAGCTGCTATGGGGATTGCTGCATTCATAAAAACTGTGGAAGAAAATTGAATATATATGTGTATATATTAGAAACTTTGAATTGTTAAAATATTTTTCTTAAATTTAATTAGCCATATATTATTTTTTCCCAGGAGACACAAGGGACAAAGTTAAATTCCTCAAACTTTCCTCTACTGGTACTTCCTATCCACAGTCAGCCCAGTTCCTACATAGTACCCCACTGGAAAATATTCACCTCTGATTAAAAAAATTATATCCTAACAAAAAATAACATGTGAAGCACTATAAATAATATGTCAGAAAACAAATAATATTTGGTTAAAAAAATGTAAGGGATGGTGAACTAAACAACAGTGCATATTTAAGAAGGATATGACACATTATACAAAATATTATTACACGGTATTAATTTCTGTTCCCATAGAAAGGAAATATTGTTTAGATAATTGAAATAACTAAAATGAAGAGCTTAACAAGTAGATAATATGTTGTATAAATCAAGCTTCTAGAAAGTCCCCCACAAGGTCATGATGGGTTTGGGGGGGGGGCTTTTTTGGTTATTTTTATTGAGATGTTTCACAAAATGAAAGCACTTTACATACAACACTTCCAGTAGTTTAGAAGATTGTTCAGGTAGTCCTTTTGTTAGTCTATGATAAATACATTATCTGAAGTTAAAAGATGGAAAAATGGATTTTCACAGTTTGTCCTCAGTTATTAAGATATAAATTCCAATTATACTGTTTGGGAGTCATATTTTTAAAATACTGAAGGTAACAATGCAACATGACTGTTTCCCATAAATAATGGAATTGCAGTCTTAAAGAGACCCAGAGATGATGAGCTGCACAAGTTTCATCAAGTCAAAAATCCAGAACTAGAATTTAAGTTCATAGACTGTATTTTCTATGCTGCTGTCTTCATCATATGTTATTAATCGCTGATAACTTATAACATTTATAACTGTTAATGAATAATCCTTTCTAATTTCCTAGACAGCAGAGTTAAAGAAATGTGTTTAATTCTGGAAGTGAATCAGTATTCAAATTAACCCATACTAAGAAATCTAAAATCCAACAATATTGGAGACATGTTTTAGACAGGGACCAAGTCTTAATTTCAGTTCTTTTATTCTCTGTGAATTATCATGGCTACTACTAGTTTATTTTTTTAATATTTCCTTTTCCTTTAATTGATTCCTATAATTTGTTTCCTATTCTTTGAAGTTTATATTTAAATTCCCCCATTAGAACAATCTGATGTTATCTCAAACTTAACAAAAAGGTATGGTTTTTGCCTTTCTTTTGAATAACTGAAACCAATCCTTGGTTAATGAAGTACTGTATATATAAATTCTGTACAAGGCTGCTTGGCAGTAGAGAGTTGGAAATTCTTTTATGGAATAAGGCAGGGGAATTTTGCCCTTTCTCCCAGATATCATCTCAACTATAAGGAATGTAGGTTAGCTCCTCCAGCTAAGAAAAAAGAACAATCTAATAGGAGCCTCTGACTATCAGTAAGGAGCTCAGACATAAAATAACAAGTATTTGTTCAATTTGGGGGATACTGGTGCAGACAGAACATCATTCAAAATGTAGAAGAAAAAATGTCTTGCATTTGACTCCTCCCTTTTGTGCATGGGATGGGCATGTCCTGAGTGTGAAAAGGAGAGAATTTTTAGGTCTCCTATAACCTATTCTCCTACAACTCACCTCAAAGCCTGAGGCTCCATTACTTTTCTGAGAATAAAGTGAAACCACCTCTACTTTCCATCTATAAGTATATATATATATATATATATATATATATATATATATATATATATATATATATATGTTTTCATAGCTCCCAAGAAGTCTAGAAATATATTACTGGCACCCAGGTCAGATTGGAGCTCAAAGGATAGCCTATGATAACATTCAAGTAGATAAAATTGATTTGGATACCTTGTTCTAGCTATGTGGTGCATTCCATTTCCTCTGCTGCCCATAAGTTCACCCAGTGACACTTGCTGCACCTGATCTTTTCTATCCTTTTAATAACAACCCACTATCTGTTCTAAAAACTTATTCCCCCAGGTTCCTGCTCTGATTTCAAAGGTAGGAGGCAGTAGTGGATAAAATGCTAGACTTAAAACTGAAAAAAGAGACACTATCTTGTCTTTTCTAGTTAATCATGGGCAAGTCATTTCTTCATTCCAAGCCTCAATTTCTTCATCTGTAAAATGATGATGATGATGATAATAATAATAATAATAATAATAATAATAATATATTGTATATAAAGATTATCAGACTGCCTTCTGTAGGGGAAGTTCTATAAAGATTTTATAAAAGTATTATCTATTGTACTTACTTCCTAAGGCTCCTCCAAGGACCAATTACTTTACATGTATACAATCTTCAATACACTATATAACATATATATATATATATATATATATATATATATATATATATCTTAATCATTAGTCTGATAGTAATACCTTTTACTTATATTGGACTTCACAGTTTTTAGGACATTATATATATGTTTCTTGAAGGCAGGTAGAGAACTCAGTGAACAGAGCATTGGACCTGGAAGATCTAAGTTCAAATCTGGCTTCAGACACCAGCTGGTGATCCTGGGCAAATCTCTAAACCTCTATTTGCCTTAATCCCCTAGAGAAAGAAAATGGCAAACCACTCCAGTAATTTTACTGAAAAAAACTCACATGAAGTCACAAAATGTCAGATACAATTGAATGATTAAACAGTCTCTGAGACTTGTAGTGATGCTGTGAGACAGTCAGTAAAATTATTACCATTGTTATTTTACAGAGGAGAAAACTGAGGCACAGGAAAGTATCTCAGAGAGGTTGCCCAAGGACACACTAAGAAACAGTAGTTATGATTAAAACCAGGATTTTTTTGCCAACAGATTCATTGTTCTGATTCTGCTAAGTTAATATAAAAGAATGGACGCTACCCTTTTTCTCTTTCAAATTACATATTTCAGTTTGACCCAAGGAATAAAACAATCAAATCAGAGGTGTTTCTGTTAGATAGGAAGCAGAAGCTGGTGCCATGGGAGGGTATAGTTTGAAGATATTTTAGAAAAGTGCCCTTTGCATTGCCCATATCATGAAATATAAGGGCAGTCCCCTAGAAAATCAGTTTATTTACAGATGATTGAGTACATATCCTCATATAATTTGGAAGGCACTGAAAGCTCCACTTACCTCAAAATATCTGTTTTTACGGAGGCTAGAATTCCTATCTCAAATCTAGAAGTCACTCCTTTTAGTTAAGGAACTGTAACTCCCTAAGAGTCTCTAAAAAAATGAGATTATGTTATCTCCTTATTACCTAGTACAAGTTATCTAAACTCCATATAATAAATGCCCATAATTTTCCCACCTTACTCAGTTTTCCTTCCCTAATATACTCTAGTCAGGTCAATCTCTTCCAGTTTGTGAATTTTCCACATAAACATCGTCCTACTTCTGTGATTTTCCTAAAGTTGGGTAACTTCTTCACTCATCGTAATCTGCCATTATAAATAGTCTTCCCTTTCCTTGGTTTTTCCACATTCTCTTCCTTAAATGACTAGAATAAGTCTTATCTCATCCATGAGCACTTCACTCTTTCCTGGCCAACTTCTCCTGTGAATGCTTGTTACTTGAACTGGTCATTCTTTTTCATTTTCATTAATCTTATCTGAAAAGTCTACAAACTTCTGTCTTACCCTACAGGAAAGTAAGCAGGGAAGGGGATGGGAGAAAGGGGATTATAGAAGGGATGGTAGATTGTGGGAAGCGGTAGTCAGAAGCAAAAAACTTTTGAGGAGGGACTTGGTGAAAAGAGAAAGAGAATAGAATAAACAGGGATGGTAAGGGAATACAATGGAGGGAAACACAATTAGCAATAGTAATAGTAACTGCAGGAGGGGGATATTGAAAGTAGTTTCTCTGTTTCTCAAACATGTAAAACTGAGTTGAATTTATAAAAAAAAAATAAGACACTATCCAAAATTGATAAATAGTCAAAAGAAATGAGCAGTTTTCTGATGAGGTTATCAATGCTATCATTGGCCATATTTTTTTAAAAAAATCTTCTCATTCACTATTTTTTTAGGCTTTTGCAAGGCAAATGGGGTTAAGTGGCTTGCCCAAGGCCTCACAACTAGGTAATTATTAAGTGTCTGAGGCTGGATTTGAACCCAGGTACTCCTGACTCCAGGGCGGGTGCTTGATCCACTGCATCACCTAGCCGCCCCATCATTCACTATTGATTGGAGAAATGCAAATTAGAACAATTTTGAGGTACTTCCTTACACCTATTTTATAGGCTAATAGGACAGAAAAGGAAAATGAATGTTGGAGGGGATATAAGGAAAAGGAGACATTAAAACACTCTTAGGGGAACTGTGAAATGATACAACTATCATATAGAACAATTTGGAACTATGCCCAAAGAGTTACAAAAACATGTATGCCCTTCACTTGACAATACCCACCAATATAGTATTTTATATTTCCAAAGAGATAAAACGTGGAATGGGAAAGAACCTATATGTCCAAACATATTTATAGAAGCTCTTTTCTGATGGCAAAGAATTGGAAATTAAGGGGATATCCATCAATTGGGGAATGGCTGAACAAGTTGTAATAATGTGATTGTGATGGAATGCGATTTTGCCATAAGAAATGAGTGGGATGCTCTCAGTAAGATCTGGAAAGACTTTCATGAGGAGATGCAATGTGAAATATATTGTATAGAAAATAGCAGCAATATTATTGGATGGTCAGCTGTAAATGACTTAACTTTTCTCAACAGTGTTATGATACAACAACTTTGAAGGACTACATTAAAGAATGCTATACAACCCCAGAGAATGAGAGTGGTTGGTGTCTGAATACAGATTAAAGCAAACTTTTTATTACTTAAAAAAGCAACATTTTGATGGACTTAGTTCCTCACATCAGTGCAGTGATCAAGGACATTCAGAGAAAAACTATGGAGTTTGAAGGACAGCTAGATGACACAATGAGTAGAGCTCTGGACCTGAAGTCAAAAGGACCTGAGTTCAAATTTAAACTCAGTCACTTACTGTGGATCTTGAGCAAGTTACTTAACCTTGACTGCCTTACATCCAGGACTATCTCCTGTTATCCTGATTCATATCTGGCCACTGGATCCAGATGACTCTGGAGGAGAAAATGAGGCTGATGACTTAGCATATTAGCCCTAACTCAAATCCAATTCATATGCTTTTCACAACATCATCTCTCTGATGTCTTGGTCTTCTTAAAAAATGAAGGACAAACATTATGGAGTCTGAATTCAGTCCAAAGCATATTATTTTCACTTTCTAAAACATTTTTCCCTTTAGTTCTGATTCTCCTTTCACAATAAGACTAATATGGAAATATGCTAAACATGATTTATATAGAACCATATAACATGGTTAAATGGATCAGATTATTTGCTGTCATGGGGAAACAGAAGAGAAAGGAAGGAGGTAGAAAAATGTGGAACTAAAAAACTTACAAAAAGATGAATGTTAAAAACTATTTTTACATTTAATTGAATATGGTTGAAATGAAATAAAAAAATCCCTTTGAAAGAAGGAACTCTCTCATAGCTTCTTCTATACTTCTAGCACATTAATCCCTACCACAGTTCTAAATGTAGTATATGAACAATAAATACTTGCTTGGGGATTTGCAGAGACAATGAAAATGAACCCCCACAATCTTGCTTTATGACAAGCTGTGGTTGCGTCAAGCCAAATCAAGACAACTTAATGATCATTTATTAAGTTGTGCAGGCACTGTGTTAAATATTGGGAATTTAATGAAAGGCAAAAACAGCCTTATCCTCAAGGAAATCACATTCTAATGATGGATGAAACTTGCATGCAACTATAAAATAAATTTGTATACAGAGTAAATTGAAGGTAAGTCCAGTTGGGAATTAGGAAGAGAGAGAAAAGAACCCAGGAAGGCCTTTTGCAGAAGGTAAGATCTGAAATTAATCTAGAAGGAAGTCACAGAAACTAAAAGGAGGAGAACATTCCAGACTTGGAGAACAGATGGGGAACAGACAAAGGTAGGCTATGGAACACCAAAGAGATTTATGTCACTGGATCATAATATAGTGGGAAAAAAATGAAATATAAGGAGCCCAATAGTTTCAAATGGCAAACAGAGGATTTTATATTTGATCCTGGAGATAATTAGTTGAGCCACAAGATTGTACCTTTCTTATTAAGATTCCAGAAGCAGTCAAGGTTACTCAATGCTCCTTTGTTATGAATGTGACTATTACTAATAAAGGTATCCATCTTGTCCACCAGTTCATCACTGAACTTGTTGTTTCAAGTACTTATGAGATTTCCAAAGTGTTTCCAAGCTCTAAATCTTATATTCATCTTTATGTGATATTCAGCAATCTATCTAAAGAACAACAATCACAACAAAATCCCACTAGGAAGCAACCAGGCTAATCTAAAATATTCTTTGAGATTTAGAACATTCTTGACTTTGAGTGGTACTTGGTTAAAATGATACAGCACTGGTATTAAATGTCATGGGTCTGGGCTTCTTTATCCAGAATATAGCATTGCTGCACATTTGTTTAGTGTAAATAAATTTTAAATTAACAAATTAGATGGAATTTTTTAAACTTGCACTATCCTATGGTACAGAGAAAATGGATGAAAAATTGCTTAAGATCAGTTTCTCCTGATTTAGAAATAAAATTTTTAAAAAGCAACATGAAGTGGGAAAAAGTAAAAAGATTTGGCATCATCCATGATCAATTCAGACTTCCCTACTTAATACCTTGTGTGACCTTAAGTAATCACTTTGTCACCCTGGAACTCAGTTTCTTGGCTATAAATTAAGGAAGAAAGAAGAAATCATCATTGCCTTGTCCAACACTTAATCTTATGAACTTACTGGAAAGTGATGTATAAAGTGCAAAGGTTTTGAGACTGGTGAGTTCCTTCATTCTTGTTTCCTCTACACTTTTGCAAAATATATGCTCCCAGGCATACAGCTTTAATAGCTTTATGCCTTTCAGTATCTCATTTGTTTTCTTCAATCTTTCAGTAGAATAATCCTGCAAAATAATGAAACAAGAAAATGTGAAAAGAGTTGAAATGAAAGAACAAAATAGTGTGTCTGTTAGAACTCTAGGCTGAAAAAAAGAGGACAGATTCTCTTAGGGGACTGTCTATCAATCAACTGTGTGATACAGGATCCGACACTTCTCTTTTCTGCTTGTCAATTTCCTTATCTATAAAACCAAATGTTGGATGACATGGTTTCTAAAAATCTCATACCTCAAAAAATGTCTGTCTTTTGACTCTTTGATGGAATACTAAAAGTATCATAAGAATTCTACTAGAAGATATGGAATCACAAGGAAAAAATGTATATGTTCTATCCAGTTGAGGCACATGATTTATTTTTTTTCAAAGCCATAAAAGTAACAAAATTTAGACTAAGAGCAAATAGTACACAATATGCCATGGATAAGAATTAAAAATGCCCTCAAATCAACTTTATAACATATTCCTAGAGAATATAAGAGTAGAAGACTTCTAGACAACACTAAACCATGAAGGAAGAGGGTAGGAGATTAGACAGAGACCCTAGGATACCTAATAGGAAAGACAATGTTTGGTTCACCTAGAGGATGGAACAGAAAAAGTAGCATGATGATGTCAAATAGAAGAATTAATAGCCCTGAATCATCAGAAGCATGAACTGCTTCTCCACGCTAGTGCCATAGTCTCACATATTCCTTAGACATGTACTCCCATATATGATCCTTCTTTGTGTCCACATCTCTCACTAACAATGTGTATTATTGGCAATGTATGTCCTAGATCTATAAGAGCTAAGCTGTTGATATTTTTATTATTGTGGTATATAATGAAATACCTTTTTTCCAAATAAGTTTGTCCCTTGGCCAATTAAAAAAATAAACATATTTTAAAATGCTTATGATTTATGTTTCAAGTGGCTTGTATAACTCAAATATAATATATCTATTCTAGGATTTCCCCCTCCATGCAAGAAGTAGTTTACATGTTTTGAAGTATAATTTAATCATGTGACATTTCCATCAGTAGTCAGAGATGCATTATAGAGTGCAGGAAGTACAGGATATACATGAAACAGGCTAGTTGGAAAAACTGATCATGAGAAACGATTCTTTCAGCAGTAAAAGACATGCTAAATATTATAGATTTACAGAGATCACTTACTCATATTTAATCAAACTTTATTTCTAAATGTGCTGTCAACAATTTCATAATTCTCAAATATTCCTTCAAAATGGGCCAATTCATACTCAAATAAGAAATGTTTCCATGGCACAGTAGAGTCATAGAAGGTCAAAGATTTTTTTTCTTTCCTTGCTAAGCTGACCAGAAGCATATTTAACCAAAACAGCTGCCACTGAAATCTTTCACTTAAGTTCCACATCTCATCACATTATGATTCTACTCTTGGGAAATTTAGTTTTCAGAAGCATCAAAACTGACCCTTTTCTTATCCCTTGATTTTTTTTTTTGCATCTCATTCATCAAAGAGCTCTAAGTGTGCCATTTGAATTTTTATTTCTTAGACACAGTATTTTGGAATGGAGTTCAACGTTTTATAATTTCAGGGTAATTAATAACATTAAAATATGTTCATGCTTGATCTGGGAACCTAAGAGATTCAAATCTTGGATTTCTGATTCTTTTTCAGAATATCTTTGGATCATGAGAAATTCATGTTTCCTGCTTATGATAACATACAAACTCAAGAATCAAGATTAATACATGAGCAATATCCTTCTAAGATATTCCAAGTGATATGTATCAATTTCCTATATTTGAAAATAAATAGCAGCACGAGATTTTCCTAAGAGTGGAGCCAACTGATGGAACTTACCAGAGTGCTCTTCTGAGCTTCTGCCAATTTTGTAGCTATGAAGTACTGAATTGGCGCAAGCAGCACTATGACAGCTGCACCGACCAAGGCACTTAATCCAAGTAAGTTATAGAGCAGAATCACTCCCATTATGATCTAAGAGAAAAACACACGTAAAGAGGAAGGAATAGAGGGAAACTCTTAAGGTAATCCTTTTTAGTGAAAAAGTTAATGATCTTTAAGCATATATAGTGAGTAAACTAAAACACCTAGGTAAATCATTGTCTATTAGGAAATCAACTCCCTTTTCAACAATTGAGATATATCATTATTGTTGTTGTTGTTGTTGCTGTTATCTCAGTTGAAATTTATCTGGGAAAATGTACAACAAAGAATTCATTTTTGGCTTACCAATCCTCCATTTTGCTATTCCATATAATTTTACCTCACAAGGCTGCTGAGGTTGCCCAATTTTCTGATTTGACCTATATCAAACTCCAAACAGAAGGCAATATCAAAGTTGCATTTTTTTTCTCTCTATCTGGATTATAGTAGATAGTAAAAAATGGGTAGGAGGAAAACATAGGTGATAAACCAATATGCAACAAAAAAGGAAGAAGCCAGTTTATCCAATGTCTGACAGTATCATCAACAAAAGAATGCTTGGGTGCTAAAATAATGGTCTCAGTAACTTTTAACATTTATTTCTGTGAGAAACATAATCTGTATTTCTACTTTAAAAATAACCAGTACAATTCTTAGGTAAAAATTGAAAAGTAGATGTTGATCTTCAGTGCTCCACTGAAATATTTTGAGATGCTTCCTAGATGCTAACCTTATTACCCTTAAATGAGACTATTTCTAGTTTTTCAACTAATAATTCTAGGTCTATGGCATTTCTTCTATCAACCCCACAATCACAGAATTTAATTTTCTGTCCCAATGCCTGAATTTTTCTCAAATAATTAATCTCATAAAATAATACATATAAACATATTATATTACTAATATGATATACATATTTAATATACATATGTTTATATATTATACATATATATATATATATATATATATAATCTGTATATAAAATTAACAATATGGATGAAAAGTCTTCCAAGATTGTAATCAAAAGTGGCTCCAGAAAAGCTTACTGCAATGCTGCTATGGTGTAAGAATGGCTCTGGGTTCTTGAAAATTATGCTACTAAACAACAAACTTTGACATGTAATAATAACATGCTAAGTAGTCTTCACATCTCAATGACAGACTAATTCTCATTCTAAGGGTAAACCTAGTCAACAGAGATCAGAAGTAACAGACTGATCACTAGGTAATAACTTATTTGGTTATGCTAAAAGATGAAAAAAAGAAAAATACAAAATGCACTTATGTCTTGTAAGATCCCTTTATGCTTCAGTAATTCCACTAGGTTTTCTTAAATGTTTTCTACTTCAGTGTTTCAAGGATCCATTTCAATGCAGCCATAGACACAGTGAAATTCATCTATTTTTTTTTGAAAGATGGTCTTGGAGAATTGATTTTGCCAAAAATTCATTACATTGTGGGCAGCCTGGTAATAATTTTTTTCAAACTTAAATGAGTGTTTCTTCAGAAGGCAAACACATAGTCACCAAGATTTAAGCATTATTTCTAAGTAGGATCCATCAAAGTTTTTCTCAATTATCACAGTATTCAATAGCCTTGTGTCATGCCCAGGCCAAAACAAGGTATTGGATTCAGACATGGGAAGGCTTAGATATTTAAAATTATATTTGTATTCTGAAGGAATTGAGGTGATTATAACATCAAATGGTTTATTATGGAAATTGAGTGAACCATTCTGACTCCATCTTGTGACTCAATACTGGAACTAGTTCAGTTCCCTTTTTACTCAGTTTTGGGTCTAGTCTAATTTATATCTTGTTAAGAAAACTTTACTAAATTGTGGGAACTGGGAGAAAACCCTTAGTGCATTGTTTGAACCCAACCCGAAATGACTGAGAAGCTGGACCATTTATACTTCTTTCTGAGAGACCCTTAAGTAAAAGACCTAGGTTATGCAAACCAGAAACCCAGTCAAATCCTAAGAATGATGAAAGGAATTTCCTCACAATTAAACATCTCAAGCAACTCATATATTTTATCTGAAAAGTGGTTCCATATTAACCAATCAATTATTATTATTTACATGTTTCTTTGATTGTTTACAGATACTTGGGGTGGGGGAAATAGGACACTTCCTTTCTGATTTCAGGGAATTGAAACTGTTTGCTCTCTCCCTTCCAACTTGGAAAATCCCTAATCTTTCCTCCAATTAGAAATCAGATTACTGAATGCCTCTTATGTATTGGTTCCTTTTAATTAATTGCTTTTATTTAAGTAATTATTTTTAATCTGTAAAAGTAGTAATTCTCCCTGTATTTTGGGTGCAGGCCTAAACTGAGGTGACCTGGAGACAATATATTGGGCAATTTCCATGCATTGCTCAATAAATCAATCTACTCACAAGATAGAACCTTTGTTTCCTCAAGTCATTTCATCTTTTACCTTCCACAGTTCCCCTTTTTGGTATGAAAAACTAATATTAAAGCAAAGGACTTCTTTTGACAACTTCCCAAAAAACTCTTCCTAAGAAATACTGACTATTCACTTCTCATTTTAATAAATTGAAACCTTACTTTGATGCTCTACCTGAACAGGCATGGCCCATAGATTTGGACACAGGAACAAGAACCACATGAGCTGATTAGTTTCTATAGCAACCAAATTATTAATTTGTCCCAAAGTCATCTCACCCATGGACAAATTAGATGTAGAAAGTCTCAGGATCTTATTGTATATCATAGCCTATAAGAAAGAAATGAAACACACAGAATTATAGTCTCATTAAAGATTAGTTCATTATTAAGTGGGGAAGTTAAGATCAAGAAATTCAAAAAAATCTCTTTTTTTAAAAATTTATTTAGCATGAAAATACAAGTTTTATTCATTTTCTTTATGACTTCTATCAAATAGAATTCCCATAATCAAGATCCTAATATATATTATAAGATGAAATAGGAAGTATGTCCCCAAATACTCAAAGCCATAATTCCTTGGCATAAAATGAATTGTGATGAGGAGTTTAAAATAACAAATATTCTATTATTTATCTTCATTACACTTCCCTGGAAGTAGTATTGAAATAATCTAGTTTTAAAAGATCACACAAAATTGAGGATTATTATAATTCATTATATTTAGAAGACACAACTATATAAAAAAAATTATTTACCAACAAAGCTCCACGAAGATTAATGCCAGTTTCTATGGTGACATAGTAGGAGGCCTGCAAAAATGTTCTTTGTAGAATCAGAGCCAGGAATAGAAGAACAGCTAACACATAAGCATTTTCAAGGAATTCCTTTGAGGTAAGTGAACCTGAAGACTTGTCATTAAAAAAAAGAAAAAAAATTAGAAAAGCTAATACACCTGGTATAACAACTATAAAATTATTTGGATGAGCAACCTAAAATGTAAATGCAAGATGCATCATAAAAAGTACAAATAAATTATTTTTAAGGTCTTTATTTTGACCACTCATCTTTAAATTGCAAAATTATCTCATCAATACAAATACTCCATGATTCTCCACACCATTTCCAGAATAATGTTCTAAAAACCCAGGTCTGACCATGTTACAACCTCTGTTGAAGAATTTTCTTGTGCTCCTTATAACTTCTAGGAAAAAAACTAAAAATAGAAACTCTTCAACATTGCAAACTCACAGTATGGATCTAATTTACCTCTTCAAATTTATTTCGTTTTCTTTCACTTTACAATTAAGTTGGTCTACTTGCCATTCTCTGAGCTTAGTGTTGTCTCTCACATCTATGCTTTTACACATTCTTGTAATTGCCTCAAATTCTCTTAGCCTCCTCTCGAGTTCCTTTGAGATTTATCTCATGTGTCAGAGGAATTCTTCCCTCATCATCTTAGTTGGAGTGCTCTCTCATGAAATTATATTAAGATGAATTGTTTGTGTAGTATTTAATATAAATAAAATAAATATAATTTAATAAAAATAATATAAATATAATTTAACATAAAATTAATTATGTGCATGTTGTGTCTCCTGGTAGAATGTAAGATATTTGAGGCTATGGATTATTTGTTATTTAGTTTTATATCCACAGTACCTTGCACATCGTAGACATATAATAAATACTTTAAGGAAAAAAATCCAGGCCCATGTTTTCAATCTGTGTAGGGAGTTCCCAGTGAAGAAATTCCCTTTGCCAACACCAATAGGCTTTACAATTTAAAGTCTTGGAGAGATGCCTGGGACACTAAGAATTTCAGTAATTTGTCTAGGGACACAAAACTAGCATGTATCAGAATTGAGACTTAAACTCAGATCTCCTTGATTCCAAGGCTTTCTGACCACTACATCTTGCAATTTACCAATTAATGCTTATTAAATTGAATTTTATTAAATTTTTAAAATTATTAATTTAGCTGATCTTTCCTATTTTGATCTCCAATTGGACTTGTCTGTAACTCAGAACTAAACACTTTTATTGTATCCTATCTCATTTGGCATACATATTACATAATCAACTAGAATTTAAACTCTTTGAGGACAAGACCCAAGTCTCATATTTCCTTCATAACCCCCTTGGTCTAAAGCACAGCACTCTGCCCTTGTTTGATCTATTGATTGATTGACTGAAATTATAAAAACTTGTTATAAAAATGATAGCAGCTATGAAAAGTAATATGAGGTCAACTTAAAAAGACTTAAATCAAAATAAGCAAAGGGGTTTCAGTTACTTGGGAATCTTTGGTACTCTCAATTCTTCAAGGTCCTATATAATTGACTATATAATATAGTTATTTTGAATTTCCTACCAATAATGACAACTAAAGCACATATTGATTTAAAATGACCATTAAGATAGATATAGGATAGGGAGGGTTTGAATTATATGTCCTCTGAAGTCTCTTAAAGCTCTTAGATTGAATGATTCTATAAATCAGAAAGAACTCCAAGGTTTCAAATTTTAGTGGTTAAAAATATAATGGTGCGATTAAGATGACTGAAAACTCTTAATCAACTATTACAGCAGAAAGTTATTGGGATGTGTGTGGGGGGCATGTGTGTGTATGTATGTCTGTGTGTGTTTAAGACTAGATTTCTCTATCATGCCCAGATTGGAAGTGTTAAAGCCACTCATGGGACTAATCCTACTAGTGATCAGCACAAGAGCTTTAAGCTACTCCATTTCCAAATTTCTCCTCCTTAGACAACATGGTGGCCCCCCCACTTCCTGATGTTCACCATACTGATACCAAATTTCTTGCAGACACCAGGTCAGGACAGCCCACCACCAGACTCGAGAGATTTACCTCTCTTCAGTCTTCCCAATAGCTAGGATTGCTAACTTGTACCACCATGCCTACAATTATGATGGTACATGATGAACACATATGATGAAAATATATTCTCATATCCACTCATAGAGTATATATAAAAATAACTATGATAATTTTCATTATTAGAATAATAAATCAATTTGAGACTAATTTAGTGGTCGAAAGGAATGAATGGCAAATGTGCAGACCAGAAGAAATTATGACTTTTTTAAAAACTCCATTTTTACACACCTCTTTTAGACTAATAATCACAAATTAATATTTGTTTAAAAACAATTATAATCTTTTTATTTTTTAAATCAAGCACAACTGATGCCTAAAAGTTTATTTAACCACTCCAATATAAAAAAATTCTAGTACTGAAATAGAGCATGACAATATATTTCTATTGATGGCATCATCACATCACATCACACTCCCAACCATCAAAATTTGCAAGCTTGCAGTTATTAATGATAAAAATCATGTAATTTCAGAATTCAAAGGGAATGTTGAACAGAATAACAACCCATATTCATTATTAGTTTGCAGTGCTAAATGGGATGAGGGTGAAGGAGATAGTATCCATTACCTCTCAAGAGATTCTTGTCCTGCTATTTTTTTAGATCCTGACTCACATATATTATTTTTTGGCCATCTGTCCTTAATTTAGATGCTGTAATAGATATAGAATGCTAGCCCTACAGTCCAGAAGACCTGAGTTCAAATTTGACCTCAGACATATACTAGCTATATGACCTTGGCCAAGTCACTTAACCCTGTTTGTCACAGTTTTCTCATCTATAAATTGAGCTGGAGAAAGAAATGCAAACCACTCTAGTATCTTTGCCAAGAAAACTTCAAAATTAGGTTACAAAGAGTTCAGTCACATGAATGAAATAACTAAGGAGATACAGTCTAATTTCATATCACTTGTAAATTTGATTAACATGTCATCTATGCCTTTATCCAAGTCACTTAAAAATATTAAACCCAGGGACAAACACAAATCCCTAGCATACTCTACTAAAGACTTTCCAGAGTGACTAGACTTTGTGTTCAGTCATTCAGCCAAGTCCAAGTTCTAAACTGTATTCTCATACAATCTATATCTCACCATCTTTCCCATAAGAGTATCATGAGTAACACTCAAATATTTCGCTCAAATCTACAGAACTATTTCTATAGCAGTCCAGTAACCCTGTTACAAAATGAAACAATATTATTATCTGATGAGACAAATTCTTGACAAAGAAATGTTAGCTCTTTGTGATCCCTGACTCTGTTGTTAATGATCTAGAATTATGCCAGGAATTGAAGTCAAACCAACTGGCTGCTAGTCACCATCACACTCCCATTCTCTTAAAAATATATAGAATTAGAGAAAAATTTGCCCTTCTCCAATAATGATGAACTTTTCCCAAAATCTATGATATTTTAAAGATTCCTGTCAGGACACAGTTATCACATGTATTCGTTTTGCCAGTTCTCTAGGACAATTACTACAAATTCAAGAAAATAGATATTTTCTTACTGGGTGCCATAGTAAACTAATTTTCCATTAATTATTTTTAATTTGTCAATACAAAGATCATTGCCCTCATAAGAGAAAATGGAACTAAAATAGGAATTGAACAGTTTTGCATTTTCTACATAATCTATTACCATCATTTCTCCTCAGTACTCTGAGCATTAGTACTCTTCTGTTTTTGATCCTCCAACTCCAAACATAGAACCAAAAAACCCTCCTTTAGTTGTCCTTAGCATTCTTCCTCAGCCTGTTCTTTCTAAGATTTAACCCATAATCCAATATTCTTTCAGGCTGGTCCATGGTAACTTATCTACTACAGAATTGTACGTACTTTACTAATAAACCAATCCAAAATTATTAAGCTAAATCAAGGGTGCATATAGGAATGTGTTTGGACTAATTCTAAATCCACAAAAATTACTACCTGACTCATTCACAGGTAACTAAAGGATATTTCTTCCTCTTAAAGATTACTCCTTCTTCCTTCACATACATTAAAATCACTGAAAACAAGCACATTAAAAAGTGCAAAAAAAAGAAAAGAACAAACAAAAATGTCACAATAACACACCATGAACTTACTTTATATGTCTTATTTGTGTCTCCCCTACTAGTGTCATTTACACCCTGAACTATTCCAGAAATACAGAGAGGTCCAGCAAAACCCAACAGGTCAGCGAGATAGCGGAATGTGCTACTCAGCAGGATTGGTCGCCCAAATGCCTTGTACATTGCTAACCATATAGAAGGAGTTTTCTTGGGATGGTCTGCTGCTTTTTTCTGAAAGAAAACAAGAAATTTTTAATGCTATCTATTCGATAGGTAATTGATTCTAGCAACTAAAATGTACGGCTTCGTAAAACACTGCATATGGAAATACACTACACCTTTCCAAAATTTCATGAAAATGTTCATGAAAATAATATGAATAAATCAATTTATCATGATCACACATTTTAAAGTTCCTATGAGTGTCAAGCTGAAATGAGAATGTTTTATAAAACAGTTCATATAGTATTTTGATCTTAACATTCATACATTAATACAGGGGAAACTAAGTAAGATTAATTGGAATATTAATAGATAAGAGTAAATTTGTGATTCTTTTTGAAAAACTAATGATTACCTTCTCAAGGATTTGCCATTTAAGTGAGATGAGAGATTTCGGGTTGAATCCATTCCCCTTTTTAATTTAGATGAGGTTCTCAAGAATTGATATGACTAGAAGAAATATTATCCTGTGACCAATTATTATTAACTGTGAAGAACCTCCCCGAATTTAGCAAGGTTAGTAATCTTTGGACAATAGTCATATAAACTACCTTTAAGTGAATATTCAAAACCTATCCAATTTGATACAATGTATCCAAGCTTTTGCTACACTAGCATAGCCCTTTTAAAACTCAGGGAAGAGAAAAGAAAACATTCATATGATAGTATATGTAATCATAGCATGTAGTTTGCTATTAGTGATAACAATAATAGTGATTAATTGCATTAGTAGAGTACTGATATTTGATAGTCGAAATGGTTATATGGTCCTTTTATAAACTTCCTAAGAAGCATGAATCATTTTTTCTAATAATAGTAGTATGTAATATTTAAAGCTTTAAGAAACATAATTCCTATGAAATGGGAAAGAAGTCAAAGAAATAAATTTAAAAATAGATATTTAAATGAATTGTATACTTTTGTAACACTATCTGGTATTTTAGAGCAAGTTTTCGAGTTGACTATTAGTTGTTCATTAGCCCTAAAAAGAAAAAAATAAAAACAATTGCCATTTGTAGCTGATTTTCCAAGCTTCATGTTATATATACATATATTATATTTAAATATATGTATATACATATATTTATATGTTTACATATACATTTTATGTTTATATATGTATAAATATATGTAAATTATGTTATACATTTCTTTCCAGATTGGAATAAATAATTTAGTTCCTTTTAGGAATCTTTTATCACAAAGCTTAGATGTTACACAAGAGCTTACATTTTTTTCTTATTATATAGATTAAATTTAACTATGTTATTATTAATTTTCCTTTCAGAGAATAGTTTCCAAAAAATAGTTTTGGTAATGAAATGTTACTGCATTACAAGAAATGATAAGTAACCTGATTCACCTAGAAAGATTTATATGAACTGATGAAAAATAAAGGAAGCAGAACCAGAACAGTGTACACAGTACCATCAATATTGTATGATGATCAACTGTGAATGATTTAGCTGTTCTCAGCAATACAATGATCCAAGACAATTTGAAAGGACTCATGAGGAAAATTTTATCCTCCTCCAGAGGAAAAAACTGATGGAGTCTTAATGCATCACTTTTTACTTTCTGTATTTTTCATGGAATTTTTTTCCTTTGTAATTGGGTCTTCTTTCACAATATGACTAAAATAGTAAAATGTTTTGCATGATTGAATAAATATAATCTATATAAAATTACTATGTCAGGAAGAGGTGAAGGAGGAAGAAAGAAACTTTTTTAGAGGAATGTAAGAAATTTTCTTTACATGTAATTGGGGGGAATTTTTTTTTAAAAAAAAGATAGTTGTGAAATAGTATTCTCAGAGGTATAACTAGAGAGATGACTCAGGTTAGATTGTAGTAATCATTTCCTGAAACATTAATTTCATAATACACTTCCAAAACAAAGTAATTTGTTTTGGGGCAATTTTCATCATTTCCCATAAATGTCTAATTGATTCTCCTTTATAGAAGCCATAAATTTTTTGTCTCTTTTAAAAATCTGCTTTTATTGGTCTTCTTTTTTTTTTAACATGATGATAATTTTTCCCAATATCTTCTCAGGTTAGACTGTAGTAATCATTTCCTGAAACATTAATTTCATAATACACTTCCAAAACAAAGTAATTTGTTTTGGGGTAAGAATTCACTATTTGACAAAAGCTCATAGGAAAATTGGAAAGCAGTCTTGGCAGAAACTCGACATAGAAAATAAGGTCAAAATGGGTACATGATTTAAATATAAGCGATGACATCATAAGTAAATGAGGGAAGCATGGGAAAAAAAAACTGCCTGTAAAATCTATAGATAAAGAAAGTTTATAACCAAACAAGAGATAGAGAGGATCACAAGATGTAAAGTGAATAATTTTGATTACCTAAAATAAAAAAGTCATGTGCAAAAAAATAAAAAGCAAAAACAATGTAGCCAAAATTAGAAAGCAAGCAGTAAACTGGTGGGGACAGAAAGGAGAAATTTACAGCAAGTTTCTCTGGTAAAGGATCTATTTCTCAAATACACTTGGAACTGTCTCAATTTTATAAAATAAAAGGCATTTCCTAATTGATAAATGGTCAAAGGATATGAAAAGGGAGTCTTTAGAAGGAAAAAAAATCAAAGTTATCTCTAATTATTTGAAAAAATACTCTAATTCACTACTAATTAAGAGGTACCACCTCATACCTATCAAATTGGCTAACGTAAAAGAAAAGAAAATTTCAAATGTTGACAGATGTAGAAAATAGGCATATTAATGCATTGTTGGTATAGTCATGAACAGCTCTAACCATTTTGGAGAACAATTTTGCAATTATGCCCAAAGGGCTATAAAATTGTTCAAACTTTTACTCAGAAATACTATTACTAGATCAAAGTAGGGATCAAAGTAGAAGGGAAAAGATAATATGCACAAAAATACTTATATAAACTTTCTTTGAAATGGAAAAGCACTGGAAATTGAGGGGATGCCCATCAATTAAGGAAATGTGAAACAAGTTGTATATAATTGTGCCATTAGAATTACAAAGGGGATGGTTTAAGAAAATCCTGGGAACACTTATGTGAATTGATTCAAAAGAGAACCCTGTACACAGTAACAACAATCAACTTTAAAAAATTTAGCTACTAATGATCCAAGATGTTTTTGAAGGATTTGTGATGAAAAATGCTAGTTACCTCCAAACTGATAATTGATGAACTCTTTAAGAGGAAAGCATATATTTTTTCTGTTTTATTTCACTTCATTTTCTTTATTTTTCTAAATTTTTTGCAAGATGGCTAATATGGAAAATATGATATTATAATGTTTGCTTTGTCAGAGGCTAAACTCAAAATAAAAAAGAATACTAAAAAGATAATTAAAAAAATAAATTGCTACTGATTTTGAGAATTTCTTGTCACCTACAGCTTTTCTGAAGCTTTTAATTGCCTCAACTGGTGTATTTACTAATTCCTTAGGATCTTAAAAGTAAAAGATCATGGCAGCAAATTGGGATCATTCTATCTTCTCTTTACATATCTTTATGCCCTCAATCATCTTCTGTTTTCTTATTGATAGTGCTAGAATTTCCAAATCTATATTAAGTAACATTGGAGGGAAAACAGCCTTATTTTATTCTCACATTTACTGTATGAATTGATATTATCTTTTTGACATGGTTTTATTTGAATTTTTAATCAATATTCATTAATAATATGGTTCAATACTTTTCCCTTCCCAGATTTAGATATTAAGAGTATATTGGTCTGCTAAAAGTACTGTAGGGGAGTACATTTTTCTCAATTTTTAAAATAAGTTGTGTTGTATTGGTACTAATAAAACTTTTAGAGCTTGAATGGTCTTGTTAATCCATCAGAATTGGGGAGAGGATTGTTGGTAGCTCTTTTACAGTTGTTTCTATTTATTTATCTGAGTATAGTTAAGAATCCCTATTTGGTCTTCTGTCCATTCCAGTATTCATGTTTGAAGACGTTTCACTATTTTCTCTGAGTTCTCAATTTTAGAAGTAAGTAACCATTTATATTGTGCTGACAATTCTTTTTATTTCTTCTGATCTTGTATTTTATCTAGTTCATTTATTATTTTGTTCATTTGATTTTCTGCCCTTTTCTTTAATTAAATTATTTTCTAAATATTTATCAATGTTATTAGTCTTTTCAATGCACTGACTTTTAGTTTTACTTATATCAAATCTATAATATTTTTTTATTTCTAGTTCATCTATTAGTTCTCTAACTTTAATATTGCCTCCACAAGGTTTATCAGCAAGATAGTTCATCCATTTTTTATAAGGCAGCATTTAATTCCATCAAAAGTAAAGTACAAGCAAAGCGTAGAGAGATGCAAGACTCTTGGTTCAGTAAGAAGGCAAATAAAGTTCCGTTTTATGCAGGCAGTAACAAACAAAAATGCTTTCGTGATGCCCTGAAGGCTATTTATGGGGCAAAGACCTATAATGCATCTCAACTACTTGTTGCTGATGGATCCACATTGATTAATGATAGGAACACTATCTTAGAGCAATAATGTTCTTAACAGTCTATCATCAATCAATTCAGAAGACATTAACCATTTACCTCAAGTTGAAGTCAATCAGTCCCTAGCTGAATTTCCAACTGAAGAGGTTCTGAATTCCATTAGAATCCTTTCAAGTGGCAAAGCACCTGGTGCTGATTCTATTCCAGCTGAAATCTACAAGGTGGGGGTGTCCATTGATCATTCAATAACTGACTGAAATTTTCCAAGTTATATGGTATGAAGAGGTTATCCCCCAAGAATTCAAGGATGCTTCCATTGTCCATCTCTATAAAGGTAAAGGGAGTAGATTGTCTTGTAATAATCACAGGGACAATTATCTTTTATTCATTGCTGATGAGATTCTTTCTGGAGCCCTTCTCAATAGGCTGATCCCTCACCTAGATAGTCACTTCCCTGAGAGTCAATGTGGTATCAGAAAGGGTGGAGGAACAGTTGATATAGTTTTTGCTGCCCAACACCTCAGCCTGCCCAAATGCCAAGAACAGAATAGAAGTCTGTAAAAACATTTGTAGATCTGACCTAGGCCTTTGAGACCATCAGTTATGAGGGTTTATGGAAAATTATGTCAAAATTTGGTTGCCCAGAGAAGTTCATCTGTATTGTACATCAATTTCATGACAGGGTGCTTGCCCAAGTTCTAGAAGATGCTCTAGAGATTTCCAAGTCACCAATGGAATGAAACAAGGATGTGAACTTGATCCCATGCTTTTTAGCATGATGTTTTCAGTCACCTTCACTGAGGATGAACATGGCCTCAAGGTCAGCTACCACACTGATGGCAAATTCTTCAACTTAAGAAAGCTGCAAGCCAAGACCAAAGTAGAGGGAATGTTGCTGCATGATTGTGCACTCAATGAACCCTCTGAAGCTGAGATACAGCCAAGTATGGATCGATTCTCTGCTGCTTATGCTAATTTTGATCTAACAATTAAGAAGAAAACATGGGTGCTCCATAAGCCAGCATCTTACCATCCATATGTGGAACCAATGGTTACATGAAATGGAGAAGTTATGCGTACTGTGGACAAATTCATTTTCCTTGGCAGTGTTCTTTCCAGGGAGGTACATATGGATAATGAAGTTGAAACATGCATTGCCAGGGCTAGCTCAGTTTATGGGAGACTCCAAAAGAAAGTGTTGGAGAGAAGAAGTATTAGACTACCTAACTGAAGGTCTACAGAGCTGTTTTTCCGACCTCATTGCTATATGCCTAGGAAACCTGAACAGTCTACCAGTGACATGTCAGGAAACTGAATTGCTTTCATTTCAATTGTCTTAGGAAGATTCTGAAGATCGCCTAGCAGAAGAAGATACCAGGCAGAGGTCCTTTCTCGAGTTAAGCTGCCTAGCATTCCAACATTACTACAGAGAATGCAACTAGGATAGATTGATCTTGTTGTTCACATGCCAGAAGTACCCTTTCCAAAAAGACTATTCTATGGACAATCCACAAAGGGCAAGCCTCACAAGGGGTCAGAAGCAATGATACTGGAACACCCTGAAGGTCTCTCTTAAGAACTTTGAAATTGTTTGTGCAGCACAGGAGACACTGACACAGGACCATCCAGCATGGCATGTCCTCATCAGTGTGGGTGCTACACTCTGTGAGGAAGGCAAAATTGAAGCAGCTCAAAGAAAATGTGCCATATATATAATGTTAAAACACCTACCCTAGGTGTTCATCTGGACTATTTGTGCCTGATTTATGGTAGAGCATTCCAAGATCAGATTGGGCTGATAAGCCACAGTCAGACACACTGTAATTTGTCTCAAACATAGTAATGTCATTTTGGTGTTCTTTGATAACTAAGGACAATAACCAACTATTACCTCTTTTGTACTTGTTTTAATTTGTTTATTGACTTTCTGATTTTTTGAATGCATATTCAGTTCATTAATTTTCTGTTTTTCTATTTTTGTTAGTGTATGTTTTCAGGGATGTTATTTTTCCCCCTGGTGACTGCTTTAGATGCATTGCAGATATTTTGGTATGTCTTTAAAATTTTCTTCCATATAGCTATTTATTACTTCTATGTTTTCTTCTATCACTCATTCAATATTTAGGATTCATTTTTAAATCTACATGTGGATTTATGTTTTTTTCTGCTTGTGCTTCCTTAGTACTATTTGTATTATATCACAGTCTGTAAAGGATGTATTTGTTGGTTCATGGTCAAATTTTTGTAGAAGTTCCATCTTGATACTAAAAACTATAAATATTTTAGTAGTCCATTTGAAAGACTCTATAAGACTTTTAGATTTAAATTTTAGCTCAACTTTTTTTTCAATTTTATATTTACTCTTCTTTATTTTTCTTTATGTATTTATTTTCCAATTACATGCAAAGATAGTTTTTGATATTCATCCTTTTGCAAACTTTTGACTTTCACATTTTTCTCCCACTTCCCTTCCCATACCCATCTCAATGGCAGCAAACAATCTGATATATGCTGTAATGTACAATTATATTTAACATATTTCCATATTAGTCATATTGTGAAAGAAATAGAACTAAGCAGGGAAAACCATGAGAAAGAAAGAAAAAACACATAAAAGAAGTTTTTTAAAAAAGTGAAAATAGTATGTTTTGCTCTACATTCAGAATCCATAGGTTTTTCTCTGTATATTGATGGCATTTTCCATAACAAGTCTCTCAGAATTGTCCTTGATCACTGAACCACTGAGAGGAGTTGTATCCATCATAGTTGATCATCTCATAATGTTGCTATTAATGTATACAATCTTCTGTTTCTGCTCACTTCACTCAGCATCCACTCATGCAAGTTTTTCCATGCTTTTCTAAGGACTGGCCACTCATGATTTCAAAACAGTAGTACTCATGACATTCATATACCATAGCTTGTTCAAATATTCCCCAGATGATGGCTATTCCCTCAATTTCCAATTCTTTGTCACTCCAAAAAGAGTTGCTGTAAATATTTTTGTACATGTGGTTTTCTGTTTTTTATTAGATTGAATCAAAATTGAAAAAAGTGAGCCTCAAATTTCTTTCTACTACTGAATTATAGACATCTTATTGTAATTCAATTTTTGACTAATAAATTTAGATGCTAAGACATTAGGAGCAAGCATATAATTTTAATATTATGCTTGGTTCATTATCTAATCATAATGTAGTTATCTTGTTTATCTCTTTGTTACGATTTTTTTTGTTTTTGCTTTACTTAAAAAATGATTTCAATTCCTGCTTTTTTGTATTCACTTGATGAGAGGTAAATGTTAATCTATCTCATTTTTTATTGTGTTTATGCCTTAATTTTTTAGTTGTATATCTTGTGAGTTACAGATTGTGAGGTTTTGTTTAAGATTCACTGTATCACTCCCTTTCATTTAAATTGAATTATTTAAAGGGCGGCTAGGTGGTGAAATGGATAGAGCACGGGCCCTGGAATCAGGAGTATCTGAGTTCAAATTCGCCTCAGACACTTAATAATTACCTAGCTGTGTGGCCTTGGGCAAGCCACTTAACCCCATTACCTGGCAAAAAAAAAAAACCCCAAAAAACAAACAACTAAATTAACTTGTCTAATACATTCAAATTTAAAGATATTTGAATTACTTTGAAATTCATATAAGACACTTAACCCCATTGCCTTAAATAAAAATTAAAAATAAAATGGAATTCATATAAGGGAAAGGGTGCAGACAAAATGTTTATTTTTTTTATAAAACTAACTCACAACAATTAATGGGATGGCAAAGAATGAGATGGATAGACAGTATTATGGAAACAAAAAAATGAATTTGGACAAAATTAAAGAGATAGTAGAAGATAAAAGGACCTGGAATGTTATTGTCTATAGTTTCATACCTGACTGAACAACAATGGGATTTCGAAATTGGGATTTCCTCTCTCTTGCTCTATTAAGATAGTATTTTATTTCATCAACTATCTTAACTTAATCTACTTAAAACAAGTTTATTACCACTAATTCTCTTCCCTTCTCACCCTTGTCATCTTTCTCTTTACTTTTATGCCTTTTCCTAATTTTGAAGTTTTGTATAACATTTTTGAACTTTCTTCCTTTTGTCTAGCTATTTTATCTTCCTTTTTAACCCTTCTACTCAATGTGCTTTGTTTGTTAATTTTCAATTTCATTTTTCATGCCTTTTTTCTATAATGGATTTTTTCCTTCACCCCCTTCATTATTCATCTTCTTTTTCTGTCTATTCTAGACTTTTATTCTTTGATTCATGCCCTTATAATTTATTATTCCTTCTTTAATCTCTGAATTCTTCATGAAATTTACTGTATTTCCCCATGTATAGGACATACCCTTTTTTGAAAAATTTGGGGTCTAAAATCTGGGAGTGTCTTATACAGTAGTTGTAGATTTTTTTTACATGTATTTCCCACTTTTTCATGCTTGTTGTCTTTGCACTCACTGTTTCATATTTGTTGCCAGTATATTAGATTAAGTTTTGCCATGTTCTGCCCAGAAATGCATAGGAAAGATTTTTGTACAGTGTTGAATTCAAGTTAAAAGTGATCCAGTTTGCAAAAATGAGTGGAAATCATGCTGCTGAATGTCAGTTTTGTCCTCCTCCAAATGAGAAAACAATCTGGGACTGGCTCTGGAAAGAAGTAACCCTACATGCCAAGACAGAAGAAGGCCATGAGAGGCAAATGGAAGTCTGAGTTAGAAAGGAAATGAAGAGATGGACTGAAGAGCAAAGGGCAATTAGAATTCCAGAGTCCACAAAGAAGGTTCAACATGAGGCAAGAATTGCTGATGAAAAAGAAGTTACTGATTTCAAAGGAGGACACAATTGGTGCTTCAGGTACATGAAACAGAATGGACCAAGCATGCGTCCATGCACAAGACTTGCCCAGAGAGTGCTTGTGGTCAACCATAGCCCACAGCACAGGCAGGATAGCAGTAAAGCCTCTCCTAAGATGTTGATTCATCATCAAATACAGATGAGGACAAGCTAGTGGAAGGGAATTTTGACAGTGATGAGTTGTATGAATTTTATGATGAATAAAATTTGAGTTCAAGAATTTTATGTAATACATTTTTTTTCAAATTTCAGGCCCCCAAATTAAAGTGCATATTATACATGGGGAAAATATGGCAAGTGTTTTGACCTCTCTCTCCTAAATAGTTTCTACATAAAAAATCTTGTAGATCTTGCTTACTATTTCCCTTTATTCTGTGGTGCCTCACTCAGAAATATTAATTCCTGCAAGTGAAATAGAGAATAGAATTATGGAATTTTACTGTACACCTAATCAGATATTTCATTACTACTTTTTTTGTTTCCTCCATAAAAATTCTTCCTATTTGCCATGAAATCACTTCTTCTCTAAATCCCTCCAACTCTGTTGGGTGTCTGTTGCTCCCAGAAGCCCCAATTCTCTGTCTCCTAAGATAACTATAACTATAACTATATAAGACTACACTAAGTTCCCTCCAATTTGGTTATTTAGCAACCCCCCCCACCAGAAAAAAACACTACATTACCTGGAGGTGGGGTATTGTGAGGTTTAGTCATGATATCTCAGGTCTGTTTTCCCATTACTTCTGACTTCCACTTTCATTCTTATCTTTTTTGTGTACTTTTAAGGGAAAAATGTCTTAATTATTTCTCTGATGTTCTTTATTTTGGTTGACCTTGGTTGCTGTATTTGTATAATATTAGTATTTCTGCTATCTACAATGTTTGAAAAGTAAATAATTTGTTCAGATCCAATTTTCCTTATAGGAATGTTTTAAAATTCTCTTTATTTGACAGCTTTTTTTAATTCAAATTTATGCTAAGGTTTGACCTTGAGTTGCAAGGTACTCTTTGGAAATATTATTGAATTCCCTAATGCATTTTTCTGGTTAAGTGCACAATAATCCAGATTAATTCGAATTTGTTTTCCTTTATAATTGAAGGTCTTTCTCCTCGTTGCTTGCAAAATTTGTTTGTCCTTAGAATTGTTAAGTTTAATTTTAATGTGTTTTTGAATTTGCAGCATAGAGTAGTACTTTTTTCTCCTGGGAGGTGATCTATGATTTATTTTAATTGAGTTTTTCCCTCTATTCAGAAATTTGGGTAATTTTCTTGTGCTATTTCTTGAATTCAGGTGTTCAAGTTTTTGGACTTATGTTCTTCTGGAATATTTATGATCCTTCAAGTGTCTTTACACATTCTGTCTTGAGTATTAATATGTTTTATTGGTATGGGAATCATATTTTCTTTTTTTATTTTTCTCTTTCCAGATTGTTCTTGTCTTCTATGTATTTGCATTCCCAAGCAATTGTTCTTTTATTTCTTTAGTGAGATTTCCTGTTGTTTTAAGTTTTTCTATTCTACTCTAATATATTCTTTTCTATTATAATAATAGCTAAAATAGCATTCATACAGAGCCTACAATGTGTCCAGTACTCTGCTAAACACTTTATACATATGATCTCATTCAATATATATTTACAAATATTTATACATATGATCTCATTTAATATATATTTACAAATATTTTCTCATTTAACCTCACAACCTACTATTATTATTCCCAATTGCATAAATTGAGACAAAAAGAGGTTAACTGACATATCCAGTTTCTGAATAATAAGTTTCTGATCTAGTAAGTTTCTGATACCAGATATGAATTCAGATCTTCCTAACTTCATACTGAGCACTCTGTCTACACCGCTCCATCTTGCTGCCCCAATAATTCTTCATATTATTATGCTTTTAGGCACAAATCTGCTTTTAAAGTTCATTCTTTTCAAAAACTTTCAGGAATAACTTGCTAGTATCCTATGCTCTCTTGAGAATGCAAAAGTTCTCTTACCTCATCAGTTCTTGGTTCATTTTCCATTGTCATCCAATATCTATTCATAGATATCTGAACTTGATTAAAGGATTTAGAGGTCATATTCTATTCTATTATGAATATTATCCTCCTTGTTATTTCATTTACTTAGGTTCAAGGTCTTTTACTGACTTTTTTCTAAGAGCTTTGGCAATTACATCATTTTTTTTCCCTCATAGCCCCTTGTGGTTTGCTTTCTGGCTACTCAGTCTTTAATGACAGTTTCCCTGGGGACCAGACTGGAAAAGTCATTAAAACCTCCTCTCCTACTATGCAATACATTTTTCACTGCTCTCACTATCTGCCACAAGAGACTTCTCAGGGTTGACAAGACTGACCCCATTTTGATAGTGGTCCCCTTTCCTTCAGCTTAGTGTATCACCATATATGTCATATAATCTGGCAATCTGCCTCAGTTCCTTCTGTTCTTCAATTCTTTAGATGAATACTTTTAAAACAAAGTACATTCTGCGGTTCGGTCCTATCCAGGGCAAGCTTTTGCCTTTTTGTTTCTCTTGCACTAGTAGAAGCGGAAGAAAAGATTGAGTTTTACTGCAAACAACTGCAGAAGTTTGATGATTGATGGAGGCATGGGTTCTAACAGAACGTTTGGTGGATTACTATTGGTATTAGTTGCTATTAGTTCATCAAGATTTTTTAGGGTTGTTAGTGCCTTTGAGCAATTTTGAGAGGTCTTGAGAATTGTGAAAAGTATCTAGTCTGTTGGCCACAAGACACAGAAGTTCCAGAAACCATGAATTCTTGAATAAACTAACCATTCCCTCCTATTCCTCCTTCTAGTTATATTATAAGAATTGGCATACACCACAACTTTTTGATTATTTAAGAATGACTGCTAAATCACAGAATCAATATATTTCAAAGTTGGAATAGAGCAACCCATATTCCAAATGAGCAAATTCCAATTTGCAGGTGTGGTTTAGGGTATATGCACCTTATTAGGAAGTTAATATCAATAGCATATAGTGGATGTTTAAACAGTCATATAAATAACAATTCTTTACTTCAATATTAGTTTAAATAATCAAAACAAAACAAAATGAGAGATAAATTAGATAAATCTTTTTCAGAAATAATTGTACTAGGTAGCCTTTATTTTACTTTCCAGCTCTAAATTTTTTTTTAATATAGCTTTGTGAAAATTTCAAAATCTGATATTTTTAAAGGTCCTCTCTGGTTGTGAGAACTGGGAAAAGGCCCTGAGGAAATATTTTGGCTGATCTACAAAGCAATATGAGGCAGGGATCTAGATGATACACTTTAAAAGTCACAAGATGACAGGATTACAAGGGACTTTTCATAGATTACCTAGCCTAGTCCTATTCCTATTCATAGCCAGAATCTTATTATCTACAATAACCCTAACAGGTGGTTATTTAGTCTTTTTTTTAGGTAATTGGGATTAGGCAACTTGCCCAGGGTCACAAAGATAGTGACTGAGGTGGAGCCCAAACTCATGTGGAATCCTGACTCCAGGACTGATACTCTATTCACTATGCCACCTACTTGCCCCTCACTATATCTTGAAGATCTCTGAAATAAGAGGTTTTTATCTTCCTCACTACAACATATTATAGGAGAAAAAACTCTGGACCTTGCATCCAAATTGTAGTTCTGTTTATTGACTACTTAAGTCACTGGATAAGTCACTAGACTTCCCTAGCTTCAATTACTTCACCTTTAAAATGAAAAAAGATAAACGTGATTTCTAAAAGGCCTTTCCATTTCTAAATTCTAGGATAATGCAACTGATTCTACTTTTGGAAAGATGTGATCAGTAGGACCTTTTTTTCCCTTATACTGAGTTGAAATCTACTTCCTTGATTTCTCTCCTTTGCCTCAAAGGAGCAAAGATCATAGATTCATTAAAGTTCTTCTACCCTCAGGGTCAAGAAGAGAAAGCTCAATCCTCTCCGTATGATTATTTTCAAGTATGACACTAACTTTTACATATCATACTGAATGAATTTATTTCTTCATTTAATAATTTTAAAAAACATTATTATAAGAATATATATAGAATCTCCTTTCACATAAGATTTGACAATATATAGAAGAATTGAAACACAAGCATGTGTATATCCTACAAACATCAAGCTTAATTTTTTCCTCACATAAAGGGCTGATAGTATCATTTCCTCCTGTCCAAAGAGAAAAGAAAACACATCTTTATATTTTTCATGAACTGACAATTGAACAACTTAATTCTTTTCTCCCACATTTGCCCTTTAAAGTATTAGGGAATACTTGATTCAAGAGAGACATTAGAAATAATAGAGCTCTCCTGTAAGACCTGAATCTTTGATGTCTGCTACAACAGTGGCATCAAATTCAAATAGAAACAGGGGTCACTAATCTGTACAAAAATAACCTTGTGAGTTTCATATTGACTTAGTTTTAAAATGTAATATTAATTGCTTTATTATATTTTCATTGTTTGTTAACTATTTCCCAAATACTTTTTAATCTGGTTCATGCACAGATGATGAAATTGTTTCAACCCTCTTCTCTGCAACATCTCCAATTATCTTCCACTTGAAGATTTCCATTGAGCTACTCTATTTGGCATGAAATGCAATATGTCCTGAATTGATTTAGTGAATAGTGGGACTTAACTTACTGAGGATATAAGAGTAAGGGTATCTACATGTCATCACTTATAAGTTTGTGTAAGAAGCATTTATCTGACCACTCACTGAATTCACAAGAATAGAACATGACTGTCAAAGACTCTTACCTTTTGCTCTTCATATGCATCCTTCAGGCATACATAATTTGTCATTGCCCTCATTGCTATAGGTAATTTTCCAATTGCTTTCAAATCAATAGGTTTTTTGTGAGCTGATATAATAAGTGTGTTCATCCACCAGTATGTGGCCTTTGAAAGCAAATTCACAAATGGTTGAAGAAATCTCACACCTAAATCTTGAAGATCTTCAGGAGGCTTTACTTTTTGAGGCTTCATAAAAAATACATATCTCTATAAAAAGAAAAAAAAGAAAAACAGAATGTTAAGTGATCCAAATTCCTTATCCATCTATCACTTAGATTAAAAATATTTTATATTTGCTACATTTTTTAAAGCAACTTTTTCTTGGTTTGGGTTTTGCTTCTAGGTTTTGGTGGTGGTGGTGGGTTTTTTTGGAGGGGGTGGGAGAGGAGTGAAGAATTCCTGGTATATAAACATCATAACAATTGCTATAACTTAGAATACAAAGAAAGTTATCTTTGACACTGAGGCAACTAAGACAGTGTGTCCAACCTTTAAGTTTTCCTGGGTCACATCACCTAACAAAATCTTGTCAAGAGAATGCAGATAAAATTTAATATTTATTTAGGGCTACAATGTAACCTATATAAATGTGTATAATAAAATGTAAAATATAATTAAAAATAATGAGTATAATAATAAAACACTGACTTTTAAAAAATATGTCATTTTTAATGTAAGTATTGTACCTGTATTTCTGATACCAGTGCATCTATATTTGGTTTGTGAAAATTTGTAGCTATACAAAGAATATTTTCAAAGAAGCTCTTCTGAAATTTTTGTTCTATTTTTATTTTTTATATGTCTCAGATAGGAAAAAATTTGTCCAGATTTTACAGTCCAAATCACTGAGTGGTTTGATCTTAATCCATTGTTTTTAATTACCCATTGTATATCTTTCCTACAACTAGGTCAGAAGTGCTCTATTGAAAATTCAGCATTTTCAAATTATATATAATAGTAATTCACTTTAAAATAGTACGCAGGAGTTGGAATTCAATTCAACTAGGTTTGATTTATACTCTGTCCAAGGAATTATATAACAGAATCATCAGGTGCACACTCTATATGTACTACACAACACAGTCCCTGAGGACATGGTACAGTAATGTAAAAGCTTGCTTGGTCCTGAACTTTGTAAATAATTCAGTTTTTCCATGAATATTCATTTCTTTCTCTTTCTTCTCATTTCCCCACACACACACACTCCAGCTGCAGAATAACCTGATTATTCTGATTGGTATCAGAGCTATATATAAAATGAAACAAAAATAATAAAACACTTACTCTAACTCGAATGACATTGATCTCCACAGCCATCAATAATCCATTGAGGATGACCATCATTCCCGTGATGCAGAATCGAAGTTCAGATACTCCCAAACCAAGCTGACAGTACTTAACTAATTTTATTGTTTTTGTGATAAAGGCCATGACCCAATAAAGAAAAAGGGCTAAAATCCAATAACAAAAATGTTAGAATCCTAATTTTAACTTCATAAAGTTTTAAATGCATAGATAATAATTTTTAATAAAATGTATTCAAACACTGAACTGGATCTGTATTCTCCTCAGTAGTCCCACTAATGCAGATTACAAACTATCCTGTATGGTTCTTCTCTTCCCATAAGCTTACCAAAAAGAATCCAACCAGTGTCTTGAGAATCTTCCTCACTTTGTTTCAACAATGTAACTATGCCAAAGTAACAGCTAAGGAATTGTTGCTTCCCATTCTTGCCATGTAAGCAGTACAATTTCCTTTTAAATCACACATTATTTTAGTGACATCTATTATATCTCACTTCACCTTTTTATTCTTCAATATCAACTCATTGTAACCAACTAATGTCAAATGTGTCTCTAATCCTAAAGCTCATTTTTTAAAATTATGATATTATAGAAATATTTTGTTTCTACTTAATTTTATTTTATATAAAAAATAACAGGTCATTATGATGATCACCAATCAATCTATAAATGCCTTGAATTTTAAAATGATTTCAAAAATCTTTATTGTATAATTATCTCTATCCTTACTTTTGAATATGAAGATCAGGAATATATTTGAGCAGATTCAGATAAGACATTTAGCATAGTCAAGGATGATTTAGCATTCCTATGAAATTACTTCACCTTCTAGCATCCTTGTATATTTTAAGAAACTCTGATTTCTTAAAATACTCAGAAACCTGATCTCTGGAAACTGCTTTTCTGTAGGAAACAGATGTAACAATCCCTCTGCACTGGGAAGATTTGTTTTAAAGATAAATGGGATAAAAGCCTATAACTGAAGATAGCCTGCAATAGTAACACAGAGAATGTGATAAATTGAGAGAGTTCTAATTTAGTTCATTTACCACTTGTTGATAAATCATCTTGTTGCTATATAAAAAATGTCAACCAAATATAAGATAAATCCCTAAAATTAATCCCCCAAATTTTATTAAAAACCAACTATGTCCCAGTCATAGTGATAATCATTGGGGATGCTTTTAAAATACAAAGAAAATGAGATCTCTGAAAAAAATCCACCTAGAGAAAGGGCACTAAAGAGGGGTTTAATGGATAGAGAGCTGGTCTCAGAATCAGTAAGACCAGGGTTCAAGTCTTACCTCTGACACACCATGGTTGTGTGACCCTGGGCCAGTCACTTAACCTCTTTGTGTGCCAGGCAATTCTCTTAAAGCTAAAAGTAGCAGAGAAGGTGCTGAGCTGCACTGGTAGACCAAACAGGACCAGACAAAAGAAGAAACAGATGTGTGAAATCTTCCTGATCTTCCTGTCTTCTCTTAGTGCTAACAACACCCTTTGCATTTGAAAGAAAGTATTTTTTAAAGTCCCAGACAATAGGTTCAAGAGACATCTTTCCTACCAATTTAAACTGTTTATGACAGAGTACTAAAGTTGTGTCATTTTAAAGGTCTCCTTATAGATAGATCCTGGTTTCTATATCTGTACTACTGAAAATAAGATTATATGTTATATTCAGACTTTTTTAAAAAGCTTAAATTAGAGGAAAGATATGACATATTTAATCCAACATAGTACATTTGTCTCTATAAACAAATCTAATAGTTTTATCTTTTAACCCTGGTAAAAAGACTGGATAAAGCATTAGGAGATCTGAGTATAAGCTCTCACTGTTCATTACAATGCTAGTACTTAACAGGGTAGGATTCAAATCCAATTCTCTCTTGATTCCAAGTCCAGGGCTTTTGCTATTATGTCATACTGCTTTTATTTGGTATTATCTATACTTAATGCTAATATTCTAGGGGGTTATAGCCAAGAGTTTCAAGAAGACACAAAGCAGATGTAAAATGAAGATTGAATAACAAGAATCTCTGCCTGCTATATATCCATGAATATAACATAACATAAAAGAACATATTCCTTCTGTTAAAATAGAGAATCTGAAAGGAGAATAACAGGAAGCCTGTCTTACTTTCAAAAGTCTCAAAAACCAACCTATTTAGAACAATTCTTCAAGTTTTGAAAGGGAAAATTGAGTTGGTGAGTTAAGGGCAATTTTTAAATTAAGTATTTTACTGAAAACTTTTTGGGTAACTGTAACTGCATAAAATTTGCTTTGTAGCTGTAATTAAATTAACTAATTTCAATAGATAAAATTTAACTGAGTTTTTCCTATTGATTTTGAAGTACTGGGGGGAGGAGAGAATGATTTTTTAAAAAAATAATTACTTAACTTACCTTTATTTTAAAAAAATCTCACTTACCTAAAAGCAATTTGGGAAAATTTGATGTTTCAATATTGTGATAATAAACTATTGATGTAGTAGTGGCCACAAATCCCATGACAGCAGGCATGAAGAGATGAAGATGTCGAGATTCCATTTCTCTAAAAAGAACAGTGAAATACCAGTGCCCAAGGCTTGTATTGCTAATTTTTTTTCATTTGGCTTCGCTAGGATTCATTTTGAGCCTTCTTGAGATATACCTATATATCCCCTGATGAGTTGCTGGATAATAAGCAACTCTCTGGATAACAATAAATAGATGAATATAATTTCAATTTACAAGCTTCCTCAGCCATGGTATCTTGGCAATGTGTTTTTTATTTTTAAATCTCTATTATCCTACTTTGTATTAACATATCCATTTTCTAGCATCCTCTGTTAATTGTACCATTTCTATCTTTATTTTATCTCCCTAAGGACCTGTTTAGTAATAACAGCTTGCTCTATGTTTTAGGTTTTTTTAATCCAGTCCAATACTTAAAATAGTGTTGAGTAAATAGTATAATATCAATAAAATTCAATGGGTGATTGATTTCAAACTTGCACATTGCCTTTAAATCTCTGTGTTTATTCAATTTATTGTACAATTTTAAGAATGTGAGTTAACTGAGTCACCTCACCAATCAATGGCATTGGAACTAGATGCTGCAACAGGATGTCTGTTGAGATTGACTGAGGAGACTTGGGCAGACCCTGTGACGTTCATATGAAACCAGTAAAATAGATTGGAAATGGGGATTTGGGCATCTTCCTAAAATGGCAAGCCATTTTAAACACTCCCTGAGAAGGAACTATTTGCAAGAAGGAGGAAAATTCCAGCCTTGGCCTTGATCTCTTTTCCCTAAACCTGAGAAGGACGTCATGAACTTCCAAGAGGCATGTGAATGTTATTCTCATAATCCTTTTGGTCCTAGAAGCTTCTTCAGATAGTTGATACAGTGAAGAAAGGCTGCATTAGGACTCTAGAAAGAATACTGCAGAGAAACTATATCATGCCTAAAGAGGACTTCAGGAACACACTCACAAAGGACAGAAAGGGTCTTCTAGCACCCAGGAGATATGAATTACTCCTTGACCACATATGATCTCTAAGACTGAGTCCACTTTATAACTGACATAAAAGCGTTATAGACTTTTGTGTGTAAGTTTTATAGCAACTGTTCTAAATAGAACTTTCAAAAATAACCCTTTCAAAAAGCTAATTAAATCTGACTGACTAATTGCTATCAACTGATGATCATGGTTTGTGCAGGGGAAAATATAAAGGTGAGGCATTGTAAGTTTTAGAACTAGTAAACCTCCCAATTCCTCAAGACTACTTCTAGAACCCTGAAGGGAGATATAGTCTTCTTGTCCTAGGTCTCAGTCTGGCAGTAGTGAAGTTCTAGAGCATATGCTACACAATATGTCAATTAACAAATCTCCCAAAAGCAAAGCTTCTTTGAACAAAGTCAGTGTTAGCAAAGAGACAGCTGACCGTTGACCTCATTTCTGAATAAAATACTGAGAGGACAATCTCTAAGAGAGACAATGGTCCTATCTCAAAAACAAATGTCTACAGAAAAAGTAAGGTCATGGACCCAGTTAAGATAAGGTACTTATCAAGTACTCTTGGTTCTTGAACCATCTGATCATTTGTGAATGTGAAGGGGAAACACAGTCTAGAATGCAGTCATGGACCAGGTAGCCCTTGGTATGAATGGTGGCATCCTAAATATTCTAAACTTGGTCAAGGAGTGACATCCTTATGCCTTTACCTCTTCTGACAGTGGCCTAATTGGACAGTATCTTTTTGTTCATTCCCTTACCAAAAATGTTTGGTTAAAGTTTTAGAGGTTTCAACTTGGTTAAAGTTTTGGAAGTTTCCACTTTACCCTCTTAATTTCAAAATAAACAGACCAAGGGCTAAAATTCATTGGATGTTAATACGTTTTCAGGAAGTAGATTTGGACCTTTCTTTTTAATAGCTTTAAAATTATGCTCATAATAACCAAATAGCAGATGAAAGTTTTACTATATGAAATTAATGTTGTATACAACAGGTAAAAATTTAGTATTTTTACAACCCAAAATTTAACTGCTATAATAATTTTTAAGAAATAAGTCATTATTTTCAGGGTTATAAGAGAGCATTCACTCTAGACATGATGAAAACAATTTCATAAAATGTTATGGTCGAAATGTAATTTTAGAAAGCTTTTATGACTGGTGTAAATGTGTAAATCAGATCATTTTTCTGAGTTATTAAATTGCATGCAACTTTTTCACTTGAGAACTAAAGATGCAGAAAATAGAAATGTATGAGGTATATGGAGGGCAAATATAAAAAAGGCAAATGAATCAAAAATGTTACATCACTTTCAGAGAGAAGAAATAAAGAAATACATAGTTTGCAAAGACCTCTAAATGCATGCATGCTGTATACAAGCATGAATTTTTTTATAAAAAAGGAAGAATTATATACTATAGTGAGTAGGAAATCAGAAAAGCGTTGAAATGGGTGGCAAATGTTCAAATCAAATATGTACTTACATAAATTACTAAATAAATCATGTCCCTTAGGGGGCAGCTACATGGCACCATGGATAGAGTACCAGCCCTGGAGTCAGGAGGACCTAAGTTCAAATTCGATCTCAAACACTTAATAATTGCTTAGCTGTGTGAACTTGGGCAAGTCACTTTAACTCCATTGCTTTAAATTTAAAAAAAAAAGGTAAATAAATCATGTCCCAGGAAAAAAAGGTATATTTGATGCGAGGGAATGATATGATACTAGTGTTACATCTGTGACTCCTTATGAAATAAGACAACCTTTTTTTGTAGGCATTTAGCTACATTCTACATTTCTATATCTTCTAGAACATTACGATATTGTTAGTTAAATATTGACTTACCCATCAGAAACAATGCCCTCAGCTATTTCACAAACATGCACAAATAGCAGAGCAAATGTAAGAATCCATCTCAGATTATGACCAGGGAAATGAAGCCATGTGTTATGATGAATTTGTACTTTTGAACTTTGACTTCCCCACCCTTAAAAAGGAGAAAAAGGAAAAGTTTAAAGAATAAAGTTAGAAAACAGCATGAAAGTAAAATGTAGCCAATTGCTTATAAATTATTTTTATTTATACTTTTATCTGTGAGTATGTGGATTTCACATTTATCTCTATTAACTTCCTTTATGCTACACTTGGATGAGAGGACAAGAAAGTATCTCACCAATGATAAATAACATTTCCTTCACATTATAAAAATTTATTAATTACTCAATATATGTAAAGAAAAATATTCCCAAATTCTGATCAAGATCTCAGATCCACTCATTAGCAAGGAAATTTAAGAATATTGTATACTATCAATGATGGATGGAAAAATGTTCTCACTTAGGAATCAAATTATCTTAGAAGAAGAATTAGGTCTTTCTAATAATAATTTATAATAATATAATTTAATTAATTATGGAATATATGTTATAAATCTATCAAGTTGGGAGTTGTGGAGAATAGTGTATACCTTATTTCTCCAGGTGTTGTGAACAGCATTCATTTATCAGAAATAATAAAGATGATCAGTTCATTATGAAGATCAGTATAATAATAACCAATAAAATCATAGCTTTATAAAGCATCTACTATGTGTCAGTACTGTGCTAAGCACTTAACAGATATTTCATTTTGCAGCAACCCTGCAAGGTAGTTGCTATAATTACTCCCATTTTACAGATGACAAAAATTGAGTCAAGCAAACTAAAATGTATTGCTAGGATTACAAAGTGAGTAAGTTTTCTCGAGGTCACATCTGAACTCAGATCTAACTCACTCCAGGCTCTATTCACTGCGTCAATCAGTACCCAAGTCAACCTTACTTAATGTTTGCTTGCCATTTTCTTAATACCATGTTTAAGTTAATGTCAAATTTCATGTTAAAATGTCCATTTCTTATGAAAGAAAAAAGAATTCCATTGTAGAACCCCACTAAATACTAAAAGTTAGCATTTCACATAGCATTTCACATATCTACTGTCACCTTCTAGATGGAAGTAAAGTACTTACAGTCTTTGAGTGGAAAGTTGGCATGATTTTAAACTATAACTGTGATAAAATAATTTTTAAAAGTCCAGAGATACTGTGCAGGAAGCAATTACTATATCAACAAAGAAATGACTCTAACATTAAAATATACTTCTTGGTTTTCTCAAAAGTATTTTTATTTCTATATACTAATTACAATTTTTTTTTATTTTTTAAATTCACCTCAGACTTTAAATTCTTGAAACTAGAGAAAAATATCTGCTAAATTTCCTCTGCAAATTTCTGAGTGCAAAGCATAAGAAATGCACTTATTAGTTTCCAAATTTGAATATTAATAGTACTTTTAGTAACCCATGCAATAAATACTACAGCTAGCTCTAGATGAAGACATCTCATTCCTTCTGACACAACTATCCATTTCAGTACACCAAGAATTTAAGCATTTCATTTAATTATATCATTGAGACTTTCTTTTAAATTCTAATTTTTATGATGGGGTAATTTGATCCCTAAATGAAAGCATTTCTCCATTTGACATAAGGACAGTGGAAAATACTTGGATTTCCCTAATTATAAAGATCTCTTGAACTTTAACCATGAATTGAGAAGGCTTTTTCTGTTGCTGCTGCTGCTGCTGCTGCTGCTACTACTACTGCTTTTGTTGTTATTGTTGTTATTGAGCCATTTCACTAACGTCTGACTCTTCATGACCACATTTGGGGTTTTCCTGGCAAAGATGCTGGAGTGGTTTGTCATTTCCTTTTCTAGATTATTTATAGATGAAGAAAGTGAGGTAGCTCCTGACCTGCCAGGATCACATAGCTAGTAGGTATCTAAGACTAGATTTGAAACCTTCCTAACTTTAGGCTCAGTACTCAATCCACTGAGAAACCTAGCTGAAGGAAAAATTTATGTATTTTGTTGGTTAGATCTTGCCTGTTACCTGACCTGAAGATAATAGATGCAGTGTAATTGTGGAGGTAGTAAAAATCTTACATTTAAATTCAAAACATCAATTTCACAAATACAAATTGAAGAATCTGTATCTAGAGAAAGAAAGATTTTTAATAGACATTCAGATTCAAAGCATCCTCAGTAATAGCAGCCAAGAAACCTAGTACAATCTTAAAATTTATTAGTAGAAAGCATAATATCTGGGGGGGAAGGAAACAATTCCACTGTATTCTCACCTATTTGGCTACATCTAGTTCTGGTTCAAATTATATAATTCCTGGGAATATTTTGGGAAGGTCATTGCTAACCTGGAGAGTATCCATTAAAGAAGTTCATGTTCTGAAGACTGATTTAAGGAATTAGAGCTGTTTAGCAGGGGGAAGAGAGTAGACATAGGGTAAGTGCCCTATTTAATAACTTCAAGTATTTGAATGACTGGCATAAGGAAAATGATTAACTCATTCTTCAAGTTCCCAAGGGCCAACAGATCAAAGAGCAAAGAATGGAAATTACAAAAAAAGGCAAATTTATGTTTGATATAAGGAAAAAAACTGAGCAATTTATGAAAGAACAGAGAAGAAACCATAATAGCATTAAAATTTAAAATTAACAGCACTTTTCCTCTACACTTACTAATATAGCCATAAAGAACATAACACCTCTTCTACATGTCTGTTTTGCTATTTTATATTTATTTCATATATATGTATGTATCTTTATGGTTTTCTCATCAGTAGACTGTAGGCTTATTGAGATCAGAAGAGACTGTTCAATTTTTATTTTTGTATTTTGTGCCTAACATTGACTGGGCAGATTCTTAATAAACATTTGGTGAATTAAAGTCATAATTATCCTTAATGTAATGCATTCCCTTCTGTAGATTTAATGATCTCAATTCTTTTAACCTTTCATCTAATCTCCTTCCTTTTGATCATTTTGGTTACTTTCTTTGATTTTTCCTTAATGTCAAATTATTAAAATTATTTTACCCATACTAGATCATATACCATGAAATGTGGGAAATTATATACTAACCAGTTTTCCAACAGTTCTTCTATTCCATATTTTAAAGAACAAGTTGATGTTTTATCAAAGCTTATCTATTGACAATAGATATGAAGATGAGATTACTTACCAATAAACAATATTGGAAAAGTAATAAATAACAGGAAGACATGAGGGACCAGGTTAAGGGCATCCACAAAACAAGTATTTTGTAAAACACCTTCCTTGATGTCATAAGAAGAAATGTTGTTACCACAAAATGAAAGGCTCATTTTTTTCTATTGATTTTCCTACAAAGGAGAGAAAAACGAATTTAAAAGAGTAGTATAGTATAGACTATTATAAATTTTTTGAAGTAATCAAGTTTTAGACTATGAAAGGATCTCAGAATTGTATGTACAAGAAAAAAGTCAAATAAATATATATATATAATCACATATTTTACTTGAAAATTCTATTTCAGAGAAAATAGTAATCTATAGAACTCACTGATTTTTTAAAGAAAGGATGGGGCTCCAAAGGGAAAAATAAAAGAGTATGCTGATTATTGAAGAGCCATACAAAAATGGAGATTTCAGCAAGTATAAAGCCAATTTAGCTAAAAAAATATATAACTGCAACATTTTAAGGGCCTAAGTAGTTGAGCAGCAGTCCAATGGATGAAAGTCTGTAGACTTACGTTTTCCTATCAGAAGGATACTAAACAGCATTTTTTTGTGGTAGCAAAGAACTTGTGGGGGGGGGGGAGATGCCCATCCATACAAAGAATGTGGCAAACCAATGTAATGGCATATTGTCGTACTTTAAGAAATGTCAAATATCATCAATATAGATAAGCATGGAAAGAATTCGATGAATTGATGCAGAATGAAATGAGTCAGTAAAGCAACATATACACAATGACTACAACAATATAAATGCCAAGAACAACCATTACAATACAAATGAAATTTAACATTTGAAAATTATAATGTACAAGGCTGACCCCAAATAGAAATATGAGAAAATATCTTCCCCTAATCCATTGCTGAGGTAGGAAGTTCAGGGATATAATTGCAAATAATTCATAGTTTTAATGAATTCCTCATTTTTGATTATTATTTTTCTCTTCTTTTTTCTTTGAAATATATTCTTTGCTACATAGGATGACTATTTGGAAAAAGAGATAGAAAGAGATGGAAGAAAGAAGAAGAAACCTAGGAGATAAAAAATAAAATATCTAAGAATTCCTTTTAAAAGAAGAAAACATAAAAACATAAGAGCTGGTATTTTTTTAAGGTTTTTAAATTTATTTTTATTAAAGATATTATTTGAGTTTTACAATTTTCCCCCATCTTGCTTCCCTCCCCCCTCCCCCCCACAGAAAGCACCCTGTCAGTCTTTAACTTTGTTTCCATGTTGTACCTTGATTCAAATTGGGTGTGATGAGAGAGAAATCTTATCCTTAAAGAGAAGTCTAAGAGGTAACAAGATCAGACAATAAGATATCTGTTTTTTTCTAAATTAAAGGGAATAGTCCTTGCACTTTGTTCAAACTCCACAGCTCTTTATCTGGATACAGATGGCACTCTCCTTTGCAGACAGCCCAAAATTGTTCCCGATTGTTGCACTGATGGAATGAGCAAGTACTTCAAGGTTGAACATCACTCCCATGTTGCTGTTAGGGTGTACAGTGTTTTTCTGGTTCTGCTCATCTCACTCAGCATCAGTTCATGCAAATCCCTCATTTCTAATAGAACAATAGTGTTCCATGACATACATATACCACAGTTTGCTGAGCCATTCCCCAATTGAAGGACATTTACTGGATTTCCAATTCTTTGCCACCACAAACAGGGCTGCTATAAATATTTTTGTACAAGTAATGTTTTTACCCTTTTTCCTCATCTCTTCAGGGTATAGACCCAGTAGTGGTATTGCTGGGTCAAAGGGTATGCACATTTTTGTTGCCCTTTGGGCATAGTTCCAAATAAGAGCTGGTATTTTTTAAAGATTATCAAAATTGATCAATTTAGCTAAGCTAAATCAAATTACCAAAATTAATTGAACAAAAAAATAAATTCACAATGAAAACAGTACAAATTTTAAAAAATGGAGCAGAATGTACTATACATCTTTATATAGCAGTCAAACCACCAATCTAAAAGGACATGAATAATAAACTACAAAATACCAAAAACAAAAACTAGAACTGACAAGTCAAATTAACATCCTGCTAAGTACTAAAGATACAAGAAGAGCAAAAATGGTCTATGCACTCATGGAAGTGATGCAAACAAACAACTATACACAAAACACATTGCAGAAAATATTAGAGATAATCTCAGAGAAAAAGTACTGGGATGAAAGAAAACAGCAAAAATATTTTCGTATAAAGTAGGGGTACAGTCAAAAAAGAAAGGAAGCCAGGGAAATCAGTACATAATGGAAGATTAAAAATACCACTAATAACATCTACTCTAATCAAACTGGTCAATAAACCCAATGACACTAAAGGGAAAACAGTCTCAAAAAGTAGTCTGAGTCAGAAAAGTTATACCCAATAGAGTTTGAATAGAAAACTGGAATCATTTCTGAGGTAATTCCTTACCTAGAGCTTTATTGGCATCTTGGGACAGGCTGTAGATATGACAAAGTAAACAGAAAAGAAGCTTTGAAATGTACCATTTTAAATCAATCAGTGTTTTGTTTCAAGACAAAACAAATAAGAATTAGGCAAGCATCAACTAAATTTAGTTTCCCGTAATTATTACCAATTAATTAGTTTCCATTTAATCAGGAAGAGAAATCCCAACAAAAAATTTCAGAATTCTAAAAAAGTGTAGAACTTTGGTATAGAATTGTATCTATCATCTGTCTCAGACTACTCTGTATCTCAATATCATAATCCTTGAAATTATTTGGAATAAATCATTTTTCCTCCCCTTTCCTGCTTTCTCTTGTTTCCCTTTGTTTTCATTATATCTATTAAAATGAATCTGGGATAAGACTAAAGCTCAGACACTCTATTTTCCATGGTTTATAGCAAATGTTGCTTATGTTGCTTATTCAAAATCTTTATATGTCTATAGTTTTAGATGAGGCAGTATTAAACAATGATCTATCCCACTATCAAATTTAAAGAGGATGCTGAGTATCAGACACATTAGTCAAGAGCTTAAGTTTTAGTCTAGTTTCCTCCAGGACTAATTTGATTGGTTTACCAGCAATTAAATTTTGAGTGACCTATTCCCCTATTAAAGCCTAAAGAGAATAGCTTCATAGCCATTCCTATTGATATGAAAGCATTACCTTACTATATGTTTTTAGATGAAAAAGTCAAAACTTAAATGACTAATAATGGGCCAAGATTATTGATAAGTATATTTGAGGGAATTTTACAGAATTATTTACATGGATCTTGTTGTGTTTATAAGAGACTAAAAATATGTAATTCTGTAACAAAAACAGGATATAGATGTCTAAACAACCTAATCCCAGAAAGTTACAGTGAACAAACCACAAATAAACCATGATTAGGAAAAATCCTGTTCTGGATATATTTACAAAAAAGTCCTATCAAATTTTATTAAAGAGAAGTTAATATTTATGCTGTCAAAAATAAATACATAAATACTCTATCAAATTTATTTTGTGGGGGTGGCTAGGTGGTACAGTGGATAGAGCACTGGCCCTGGAGTCAGGAGGACTTGAGGTAAAATCTGGCCTCAGACACTTAATAATTACCTAGCTGTGTGACCTTGGGCAAATCACTTAACCCCATTGCCTTGAAAAAAAAAAAAATATATATATAGAGAGAGAGAGAGAGAGTGAAGAAAATATGGTCCCAATACTTAAACCAGAGAGGGAAAAAATAGTAGAAAGAAATCTTTACATCAATATTACCAAAACTGATGCAATTTTTTGAATAAAGGCATGGTAAAAAGACCAGTAAAATATGCAAAAATTATTCATTCTAATTATTAGATTTATGCCAGGGTTGTAAGAATGATGACTCAAGATCGGATTATATAACTGATTATATAAACCATAGATTGACTGCAGTCAAGTCTGGCTCACTGCCTATTTTTATACAACCCATGAGCAAAGAATGAGTTTTTGATAATGTTAATTAGCAATATAAAAATCATTTTTAGGTCAAGATCATACAAAAATAGGCAATAGACCAAATTTTCCTCTTGAACTAAAATTTATTGATCCATTTGGATAAACAATAAAAACAACTAACAATTATGAGCATATCAATAGATGCCCCCCCCAAAACTTCTGATACACAAAAGTACAATCCTAGAAAATGTAGACATGAAAGGGTTTTAATTTATATATGAGAATATATCTAGAACCAAATTCCAGTATCATTTGCAATGGATAAGTATTTTTTAGACTTTTTCAATAATTGCATGAATAGAGAAAGGATGATCTCCCCACTGTTGTTTGACAGGTTTAGAAATGCCAGTGATCAGATGAGAGAAAGAAATTGAAAGCATAAACACTGCAAGAGACAAAGTTATTCTTATTTGTAGATCGGAAAATGATTTATCATGAAATCTCCAGAGAATCATCAAAGAAACTGCTTGAGAAAATATAGCTTCAATAATGCATTACATTATTGTAATACATTATTGTAAATATAATAATACAAAATAAATCCAAAAACTCTGGTCCCTCCCCAAGGAAGTCAACCTATTGGCCTTATTAAAAATTCCTCATTATTTTTCCTTGGTGTTTCCATTCTAGGTGAAGAGATTGGAGATTACAACCTTGTGACTTCCCAAAGACCAAGAAAATAAGAATTCTGGTCCAGTACTGATGCCCTAAATAATAAGAGCTATCCTTTGGGGGTCATCCACTAAATCCAGTGCAGCAGTAGTTAGAACAATCATATACCAGTGATGCCACATTTGGAGATGAAGTTGGTGGGATCAATTCTATATAATAAATGAGCAAGTCTAAACCTACTCTCCCTAAAGATCAAGGTGGAATAAAGGAAAGTGTCCCCCTAAAATATTTTCATTTAAGTTATTTCTATGTCTTCAGAGCACATGTTGACTGTTAAATGAACTTAGGTGTTAGTCATTGATCTGTGATTAATGGAGGAAGAATAACACTGGTTAGAGCTGATGGCAGTAGAGAAGAACCTCAAACTCTTAGGATATGCCCAAAGCCCTGAGGCATAAATGTGATTGACCTGACTGAGGGTCATTCAACATACTCCCTAAAAAGGCATCTGTCAAATAACCCAAGTACTAAATGGATGTTCAATAAAAATTTTTTTTTAACTTTTAACGAGCATTTGTTAAGTGGCTACCTTGCTATGGCATTGAACTAGGTGCCTTATACACATTATCTTAATTTATTTTCACAACCTTGAGAGATATTTCTATTCCCATTTTACAGATGAGGAAACTAAGGCAGATAGGAATTAAGTGACTTACCGAGAGTCACATAGCTAGTATGAGACCAGATTTGAAGTCCTGCCTTCCTGCCTTCCTGACTCCAAATCTAAAATCTAATGACTGTGCCACCTAGTTGCTTCACAGTTATATTCTTTCTCTTCATTTCTCTCTTTCTCCCACTCCATTCCCCCTACCCCAAGACTCTGTGCTTGCTTAGTTCACCTAAGATGGAGGTTCTCATGTAGAAAACAGCAGGGACCTACTTCTGATAAAAGAAATTCTTTCATTTCCCTGTCATATGGATGGATTGACTTCCTAATGTAGTCAGAACATGTTACATCTTTAAAACTGCTAGTCTTAAATACTCTCTTTTTTTGCCAGAAGTTTTTTGGGGGGCAGTGAAATTGAAGGTCCTGTTTACCCACAGAAGAGGTATTATGAACTAAGACGGGACTCCTTCCCTACCTTTTGGCCCTGAGAACTGGGTTTGGGGTTTTGCTTTTTTATTACACCTTTGTCCTTTTCAAGTGATAGAGTCTCTAGATCCAGGAATGCAAGTAATGGTGCTAGCCTGTCAAGAATCTGTGAAGCCAAAGTGCTGGGATTCAAGCCGGGGGAGCAGTATTAACTTGAAAAGAGTCAGCATTCATGTTCCACAGGAACTGGGTTATCTTGTGAACTAATCCCCCTGCCCTTCTCTGATGAAAAAAAAATGTAATTCTTTCCTTTTGTTAGAAATGTGGGCAAATATAGATATGGAAGGTTGCTAAACTGATTTGGGTTCCGAAAATCACTTTTTTGTGTTTATGAAAAGGTATTATTCCACTAATCACTCATGTTATTCAATAGACTTTATGTTTGAGTGGTTTTTGTCTATATAAAGACAAGGATTTGCCATCTTTCAGTCTGATCTTTGAATTGTCCACTTCTCCCTAGAATTCTATTTATAATTCTCTTCTATAATATTCTATCTTGCATTACTGTTATTTGCATTCTTATCCTTCCTACTGGATTATAATTTCTTAAGGGTAAAAATAATGTGTTTTATTCATCTTCCTAATCCTTATGGGACCCACTACAAGTACTTAACTGATGTTTGTTTATTTGAATTGAACATCATTTAGGCTCTGAAGCCAATTCCAAAAAAAAAAAAATACAGTTCAAGAAATATCTGAAATCTTGGAAGCTTGGTGGCATCAAAAGCTTAGAACCTTACAAGATCACTGCTTTGTGGAGGAGCCACATTTATTTAGATGAATAGCCAAAGATGAGCTTCAAAATTCTCTTCAACCTCTGCCTGAAGCAATTTGTATCTGTACTAGGAAATGCTAGAAATGTGACTAGGAAGGTGGAAGAGCTATTGACCATGTTCCTCTGCATAGCTTTGTCTAAACACCCCACACATCTCCCAGGTACATGAGAAAACAGAAAAGGACCAGTGTTTGAACACTTGGAAAGCCTTGAACTGTTTTGTCATCACTGGCAAATAAGGACTTACATGGTTTAAAGTCAAGCCTACAATTATTAAAATTGAGCAGTATATGAAATATCCACCAAAAGCAAAAATTAAGTAACTCAGAGATCCCCAACCCCATTAACTAGTAAATTTAGTCAAAAAAACTTATAAACTTGAGCCTGAGGAAACTGATTACTAGGAGTAACTATCCAATGTACAAGAGTTCAATGCCCAAGGCTAAAAACGCTCTTCTTGGGGAGATGAGGGGAAAAATCATGGCTAAGATTCTTAGAGGGAAAAAAAAACAGTTCACTCCATAAATTTAAAAATAGAAGGCTGAAAAGCTTGTTTCCCACAGAGAAGTGTTTTTTGCTGGCTAAATGATGGCTTCTTCCTCTTCTAAAGGATCTAGTGGGAAAAATTCTATGGGGTTTTAAGCTAAATGATTAATTAGCACCTGCTGTTTCCTTGAGGTTGGAGAAGGAAATGCCAAACCATTCCAAAATCTTTGTATAGAGAACCCCAAATGGGGTCACAGTTGGACATGACAGAACGATTGAACAGCTTTCCTTGAGACAGAAAAAGCCAAGGATTTTAGCTGAGCCAGAAGCTACAGCCCATGAAGCAGCATTCAGAGACAGCTAGATCCAGGGGAAGTTGTGTGTCCAGCTGAACAGCATCCAATCAACCAGAATGTGATAGAAACTACACATGTAGCTAAGCAGCATCTAGAAATATTGCATATGGCAGATACTATGAAACCATTCAGTAGGGGGCAGGCCCAAAGGAAGTACAAAAAAAAACCTATACATACACAGCTGGGTGCAGAAATATATTTTATTCAACAGGAAAACAGAAGGGAAAAGAGAAGAGGGAAAGTACAAAGGAGGTAACAAGGTAATTAAAAAGAAGGCAGAATCAGGGAGGGATTAGTCTTAAGTAAAACAAAGTCCTTCCACTGGTATATCTTGATAGTTTCAAAAGGAAAGAAAGAAACAATAAGGACCTGTGACTGGGCTCTGAAAAGAGGATAAAGGTTGAGGTTTGAGGGAAATGAGAAAAAAATGAATCTAATTTAGACAACTGAGGTTGAGCCCATTCTATCCTGTTCACCAGCCTCTTCTTTGTAAAAAGGTTCTAAATCCAAGAGCAAACATTATGTGAATGAAGAAAAATTAGAGGCATTTCTAATAAGGTCTCAGGTAAAGCAAAGGTGCCTATTTTCACCATGACAATATGATGTAGTTCTAGAAATGCTAAGTATAGCAATGATAAGAAAAAGAAATAAAGGAAATAAGAATTGGTGAAGAGGAAACAAAATGATTACATTTTGAAAATGATATGGCCTACTTATAGGACCTGAGAGTCAATTAAAAATTACTTGAAAATTTATAACTTTAGCAAAGATGCAAAGAATAAAAGAAACTTATAAAAATCTTTAGCATTTCTGAATATTGCCAACAAATCCCAACAGGAAAAGATAGAGAAATTTCATTTAAAAATAATTACAAAACATATATAATAATTACTAATCTACCTTACTAAGGCCATAAGAAATTACTGAATTCAATTATATAATATTCTTTACAAAAATAACAAATCTACAACTAAAGAAATATAATTGCCATGAAAATATTAACTAAATATTATCCAAATTAGTCTCCTTATCTAATGCTATATCAATCAAACTACAAAAGAATTCTACATGAAACTAAAAAAAAACATTGAGTTACAAAATGTAAAAGGAAATGGCAATGAAGAAAACTGAACAATATCAAATCTGTAACTACACTACAAAACAATGTTCACCAAGATGTCTTAATATAGTAAAGTACTTTGTATAGTACAGTACAATATTTGTACAAGTACAGAAGTCAATTAAGTACACAATACAGAGAAGTAAACAATACAACACTGTGTTTGATAAAACTCATCATTTGTTGAAAACTGGAAAGTAGTATGAAAGACCAACACTTCATACTACATACTATGATGAATTCTAGTTGGATGAAGGATTTTGACATAAAAGGTGACATCAAAAAAAATTAGATTATCAAAGAAATTACCTTCCAAATCATTGGAGAGGGGAAAAGTTCATGACTAAAGGAAAATAAAATGGATATCCTTTATAAAGTTAGGAAGTTTTTGCAAAACTAAAACAATGCAGCTAAAAGTAAAAGGAAAGTAGATAAGTTGGGGAAAAAATTTTTATAGTAAGATTTTTCTTATAAAGATCTCATTTCCAAGATATAGAGGGAAGTGATTTAAGGTTAAAATATTAATAAGCCATTCCCAATTCTGAATGTTCAAGACAAGAATAGGAACTTTTCTAAGGAAGAAATCAAAGTTATCAAAGCTATCCAAATTTTAAAAAGTTCCAAATTACTAATTATGGAAATGCAAATTGAAGTATCTATCAAGTTCCATTTCATACCTAGTAAATAAACAAAAAAAAGGAAAATGATAAATATTGGAGGAGTTATGCAAGAACAAGTACATTATTTTGTTGTTGGAACTGAAAAATTATTCCAGTTCTTCTACAAAGCAAATTGGAACTATGCCCAAAAGTTACTAAATTTTTACTAAAGAGTTCAAAATAAAAAAGAAAGAGGACTTATATATGTAAAAATATTTACAGTAGCTTCTTTATGTGGAGCCTATGGGGGTGCCCATTAATTAAAGGATAGCTAAACAAATTATGTTTGAATTGAAATGCTATCGTATAAAGCTATATGAAATAATTAAGGTGATGGTATCTGAGAAATCTGGGAAGATTTGTATGAATTGATACACAATGAAATTAACAAAAGCAAAGAATAATTTATATAATAGCAAAATTGTAAAAGTAAACACATTTGAAAGACTTAAGAACTCTGGTAATACAATAGAGTAAATATTAATGAGTTTAGGACAAAGAATCACAAGATAGTTGACTTTGACCATTTCTTCCTTCTGAATTGCATACTAAAGTGATGCCGCAATTCTTAGAGCACTAGTCAGGAGACTGGAGGCTCTGAATTCAAATTCTCAGAACCCAGGGTTCTAAAACTCTGAGATTTTTCTAGCTTTATAACCTTGAACAAATCATTCAAACTCTGTCTCAGGTTCTTCAGAAGATAATCATCACACCAAACCTCCCAGGGTTGTTCTAAGTATCAAATGAGATACTTTACACAGTATCTGGTACATAATAGACATTATATTGCCACTAAGCAATGGTCTTAACCTTCCTGGGTTTCAGTTTCATCATCTGTGAAAATGAAATAGTTGGACAGACTGGTCAATGATGTCCTTTGCAGTTCTAGATCTATGTTGATGGGTTTTTTTTAATTTAGACAATTTAGTGTATCTGATACATGAAAAGGAATATATATATTCATATATATATTATATATATATACAAATATGTGTATACCCATATATATACACTTACATATATTTATATGTATATATATATATGTATATATATATATATATATATATATATATATATATATATATATATATATACTTCTAGTGATTTTAAGAGTTCTTTCAATTTAAATCTGGTGTCCCAAAGATTTTTTTTAACCTTCTATAGGAAGTTGTCTGATTGACTCTATCAACAGTTTATAAGACTCTAAAATTATGAATTATCTTTTTTTCTCTATTATATGTACAAAGCCTGACTAACTGCAGAGTTAAATCTTTTTAAAATGAAGAACTGAACATCAACTAATCTGTTTTCTTCCACATGTAGAGAACAGCAATGGTGAATAGAGAATAGTGAATCAACTGTTGAGTCATTAAGGGCAACTAAAAAGAACCCCTTTTAAGTCATCTAAGTAGTAACAATAACATCTAAGTAAATGAGTCACACTCACCTCTTATACTAATATACTATCACTATCATCTCTAATTCTAGAAGTGTCCATCTTTTATAAGAATGCTTCTCAAATGTAAAAAATCAAGATGAGATAGTATATTTAATAAATGGTAACAAAATATTCTTGCTTTAATCAGGGTTGAAAATGAATTTTTAAAATGGTTTGAAACATGAATTTAAAATTGGAAATATTCCTTTCCTCTTTCTTAATTTATTCATCTGTTAAATGCATTTCTAGGAAAATGAGTTGAAATAGTTTTCCTTCACTATGAAAATGTTCTTATATTATCTAAATTTACTAGAAAAGATATTGGGATATTCAAGTATTGTCACACAAATGTGTAAATGATTCAAATATAAGGAATAGGAATATCAGTTTCATAGCATTTCAATAATTAGATGAAACAGGTATTGTTTTTCCTTTAAATAGATTTTAAAACTTAAACCTTGATCATTATTATTTCTATAAGAAAAATACCTTAATTTATGTAACAGATTTCTTCTAATGATTTCTGGGCATTTCATGCACAATATCTTAATCCTAAAATACTCTCTTGGACTAAGATTAGATTTTAGGGCTGAGTTAAAAAATAAGCAAGAAAAAAAAATTACTTACCAAGATTAAAAACTTAACAAGAGGAACACAAGTAGGGTTATTCATGGACCTGAGTTTTAAATAACAGGCAACACTGTCTATAAATATTGTGTTCAGCTTAAATCGTTCCTTATTTGTTATCTAAAAGATCAGAAGCATGCTCAAACATGCATTTCACATTATTAACATAAAGGTCTTTAAATCATTTCCTCTTCAAATTTTGGCATTTTCATCTCACATCTTACTCTTAGCTCTCAATTTGTTCCATCAAATCAAATCCCTCATTTAAATCTCCCCTCCCACTTCTTGAAATCCCCCTTTTCCCTTTTCACTAGATTGTTTCTTTCAACATTCCATCTACTTTAATACAATCTAAAGAACCATCATCTGATTTAACCTTTCCCACCCATTAGAGGAGAGAAGAAAGAACCTTTCCAATATCCTTTGTATGTTCCTTTTTCATACCTTCGAATATGAACTAAGAATATCTCTCTCTCTTTTACTTTACAAAATATTACAAGTATTCAAATATTTTCCCCAAAGTCCTGCTTTCCAAGCTGGGGAGCTTCAATACACTTTTCAATCTCCCCTCATTTGGAGGGTTTCAAACTGACAGTAGACTCATGTCAAACACTAATCAAAGATGGAAATATTGATAAGTTCACCAAGCAATTCTTTACCATTTTCTCTACTGAAAAGGATCCTCATGAACAAGGATTAATTTAAAAAAAATTGATAAGTTTCCATAGTACAATGAGAAGATGTTAGAGCTGGAAGGAACTCCAGAGATCACTTAATATAAGTTATTTTATTTACAAAGATCTACTAAGAAAGACATCAAGGACTCAAAAGAAGAAGGGATCTGCCTAAGATAACACAACTAGTCTGCTAATACAAAATCTAGGTCATATGATTCATCCTTTCCATTATACCATTATAGATATATAAGACTCGTGAGGGACACATGTTAATATTCTTTGTGTATTTAGCAAGATCCTCAGAAAGTATCATTCAGTGATCACATTCAATACTGATGGCAAAGATTTATCATAATAATGATGCTGCTTCAAAGAATTATATCCTGATTTATCATCTCACTAAAAAAAATGGGTAGATTCTACAAAATGATTCCTTCAGACATGTATGTGATAGAGAAGAAAATATCTGAAGAACTCTAGTAAGAGATAATTTCCATTTATTTTGGTATGCTGTCTACTGTGAACACATAGGTAGGTATTTGCTAAAACTTTTATGTGATGACTCCCTGGGTTACAGCAATATCTTATAGCAAAGAAATTTGTTATGAAGTGCATTAGTGGTTGCTATTCAGTAAGCAAAATTTCTGTCCTTGATAAATCTCTTGACATTTTTCCACCACACATACTTCTTTGCTAAACTGTGATGTTAGGGACGGTCATTGAGCAAGTAGTCCCAGAATTTTTTTTTCTTTGGGCTGCTGGAGCAATAGAAGGACATAATCTCGTCTGGTAAATGTCAAATCATAAGGTGCAAGTTTATTCCATTCTTCTGCAAGTTTTTGGTAACCCGCAAAGAAAAAGATTTAGATTTGTTGAATTCATAAGACATAGGTTAAGAGAGTAAGATATTTTAGATGATGATGTCAGGAGAGTAAGTAGTATATAATTTTCATTTCTAGGTTCCCAAAATGTATTTGAAAGAAATGTCAATGAACAAATTCTAGTAATATATTAAAAAAGGGTTTCAATCAAATTATTCAAAAATAAATTCCAAATATCTTTTGAATATTAAGAACATTGATGATTTTTGAGCAATATCTTAAAATCTACTGTGTACATGGTGTCCCAGAAGTCTTTGTGCCATTTTAAGTATTAGTGCCTGGAGGACCTCTGGATCATTCTGAATAAAAAAAATGTTTAGGCATGCATTTGAAATCATTTTCAACAGTATCTCTAACCTTAAGTAGGAGGAAGGGGTATAAAACACTAAAGTTAATTAAAGTTTATTAATTTCCTAGCAGAATTATTATTAGAAATATTCCTATTTTTAAATGGAAAGTTAAGGAACCTGAATTCAGTTACTGCTATCAAAATACCATGATAATTACCAAGTCATTTGGTTTTTGACTTCTTCATTTCCTCTACGAAATAGAAACAATAAAGTATTGTTGTTCTAAATTTGTAAATTAAGTATTGTTAAAGAATTTATTTTTCAACAATGCCCTCCATTGAAAGTGCAACATTTTTTTTAAAAAAAAGGGAATCTGAGGGTTATAAGATCAAAAGTAGGTATTATTGTGAACTGGCTTGTTAAATTCTAAGCGTAATTTATTCTAAACCGAAATTATCATTATTATTATTGATATGATCGCCCATCCTTCTCTAGTACTTCAAATAAATAATTACTTCTGAGTGAGTCACTAATTTCTAGGCTATTTCTAGGCCATTTTAAAGTATTCTCACAACCCAGAATAGGTATCATAAGCAATACTTAAAAAAACCCCAATCATATGTACAAAGAAAATTTGTATATTGAGCTATGTAGTTCAGTTCAAAAAGTGTATATGGCTGTGTGCAAACTAGTGTGCTTATTCTGAGATTAACAAATTTTTGTTATGAAGCAGAGCTTCTTGAGCAATACATTGTATCAGCTACCTCTATTTTGTAGAAATAATCACCTAAACAACCAACAAATATAGTGTTTTTAAAGAAAAGATTGTCGGAGCAAGATCTGAGAATTCAACTGTGACCACCACTAGTCAAAATAAATACAAATTAATCACTTGTTGAACGTAACTAAGTTTTCTCTTCTGTTTTTAAGTGACTGAAGAGTGCCTCCAACACTCTCAATTTTTAAAGGATACAAAAAAAATAAATAAAAGTCAAGAATTGGTCACATTAAATACCTAAGATAAAAAGCCTATGTCACGACCACGTGCTTGCTACTATTTGAAACCACAGTGGGGACACCTGCACTGCTGCCTTCTCTACAAACACTAATTTGCTCCATTTTCTCAAACTCTTGTTTCCAGCCAATACAACAGAACTCCTAAAACCCTCAAACTTTGGAAAATAAATCGAAAAATCATTCCACGAAGTTACAAATGTCGAGGGGGAACGGAGAGGGGAGAAGCACCCTGAGACTTTTGAAGGTTTTCCATTGGTTCAATAGAAATAGCTTCTATGTTTCGCATTCCATCCCCCCCCTTTTCCTCCCATTCTTCCCCTCCCCCCAAAGCTGCGCGCAAGCCCGCACAGGGTCCTGTAGAGTAAATCATCGGGGTTAGGAAAAGGGGGTGGGGGTGGGGAGGAAGGAAAAGACTCACACCCAGTGTTTGCTGAAAAGTTATACCAAAATGTGTCTCTTACCTTTAGTCTTAAAAGAATTTTTAAGAGCCCGTGTTGCCCTCTTACTATAGGAGCATTAACTCGGGTGGTAGCGTTTGCCTTCGAGAATGAAGCTCGTAGAGCCCTGCCGCGAATTATTTTTAGGGTGGTCTGAGATCAGCTGCTGCCTCCTATCGAGTTTCTAAATTGCACGACGTGCTCGCTCGCCCAGACAGACTCTGTTGCTTCAGAGGCAGGAAATGGAACGAGAGACATCGAGCGAAATGCAGCCGATTTAAGACCCCCCCCTCCCTCCATCCTCCACCCCCAACCTTGCCCCGAATCCCGATCGCCTCCCTTCCAGCGACCCCACTTGAGGTACAAACTCTCCAGGGGTTAAACGTTCCTCTGGGTATGATATTTTAAAATTTAGAATAGCATTCTTTTCTAAACTGATTTAGGCTCTGATAGCCACTCAATAGGAAGATTGTCACGAATTGTGTTTTCAATATCAAAGACAAATAGTTTTGGTTTATAATGTGATTTGTTTCAAATGAAATTGCTACCTGCATCTTATTAGCCACATTAAGGAAACAGATTTGGAGCAAGAGCTATTTTATTTCACTGTGTTTTGCTAAAAGAGCACCCACGAGTGTATAGGATAACTCTGCAGTCTATGATGTATATGATTTCTTGAAATCTTGGGTGCCACCTGAAACACCTGATCATTTTTGAGGTTCTTCTTGACCAAAGTCACAGCTAATGGGGGGAGGGAGGTTTGGTTCCCATGAGCAGGTGGGGGACTCATCACCTCTTTGTCTATTAAAAATAACCCTCTATAAAAATGCCAAAAGTAAACATTTTTGACCCTCCTATACAATTCCCCCCCACTGCCTTAATTGAAGTTACTGAAATAAAGGTGGTATAGATCTTAATCTCTCCCTCTCCGACATTCAAGATGTTTCTATCTATCTATCTATATTCACAATACACATATATAGATGTGTGTATAATATACACATATATGCATATATATTTAGTTACTATGTTAATTTTTAAAAGCCAAGTTCCCAAGGTGACAAGAGGTGGCAAACGGTGGTATGACTCCCACATGATGTCAACATCAGCTTCACACACCCAGTGTGGACACTGACCTCAGAGTTAACTCTGAGAGACAGGTAAATGACAGCTGCCTTTCCTTCCGTGGGACTTTAAAAAAAAAGGCAGCAGGCCTAATTACATCAGTGGAATTGTAATGCAGCTTTTTTTTTTAAGGTGGGTTTCTCAGTCCTTAGGAATTCTAGGAAAGAAACATAGAGGGAGAAAATCAGGACAAGACTATAGGCATCTTTGCTGATGCAATTCATGGTTGAGAGAAGTCAAGATTGTATTTGCTTTCTCAGCAATATAGGAGAGAGGCATCCAACTCAAGTGCCTAGATACTGTTGTCCCTAGATGAGTTTCCCTGGGTTCTCTAGAAAAAAATAAGTCATTTTATCCTTGCAGCAGTTGATTGGTCTGTTCCCATGAAAAAGGAGAGAAGGGAGGGGGAATCTCTCTTTTTAGGACAATTTGATCTATTAAAACTGCTACTCTAGATGGGTGAGGACCAAAGATAATATTCTGCTCTGTAGTAAATTAATCAGATAATTAACCTCAGTTGTCCCTTAATTTTTGCCAGTGTATTATTATGGCCTCACACTATCATTTGACCTGTCAAGTCAAACTATCAACAAACATTTTATTAAGCCCTTAATATGTGCCAGGCACTATGTAAGTCCCTAGAGATACAAAGACCAAAACAAAACAAGGACCTTAAATTGTAATAAGAAAAATAGTCTCTTGGTTTCCAACCTAGAAGCCAAAAGATACTTCACAATTAGAGATTATGGTAAGAGGCAACCTGGTAAAAGGGAATTGTGAAAGAGGTTGTTTCAGAGTTAAGAAAACAGATTCAAATCTCATGGCTTGCTAGTCTTGAAAAAAGTATAGTAACTCCTTGGAGTTATAGTCAAATCTCTAAGATTTTAAGGTGTACAGTAGGCTGACATACTTTGACAGTTGGAAATTCTCAAGAGGAATGTTCCCTACCAATAATTCTGGTGGTTGCAACCTTCTAGGTCTAATTTGTAGTGGTGTGGTGAAGGATGCTGAAGGGAAAGACAAGATGTGACATTCTCTCCAGTTACTCCCACTGGTCTACCCCTCAGGAGAGTGCCTTTTCTTTAAAAATTAAGCATAGGAAAGAAGACTTACATCTCAGTGCCGATCCAAGGGGTGTGCTAGTCATAATCATTGCTTCTGACTCATTTGCATCCCTTCCCTTTCCAACCCCTTCAACCCCAAAATCATCTCTACCTTGGGAAATTGTAAAAAGATAAGTGTCTTACCTAGCTCAAGGCCTTGATGTTGGTAAAGATTGAAGGCACAAAGAAAAGGGATGAACAGAGATATGTCTAGATGGTGTCATGGAAGTAAGGAACATGAACTTGTACAGCCTTTGAGAGATAGTGGAAGAGAGAAGGGCCTGGCATTATGAAGATAATGCAGATACAACTAAATGCCTGAACAACAAAAACTCAAAGCCCTTGGCCAGAGGACCTATTCTAGCAAAATTCCAGTTTTAAATCTTACTCTTTACTCTCTCAGGAACTTAAATTATACCTTCAACTATATTCTAATACATAGTTTATCAGTGAAGACATTTTAGCACAGAGACAAGGTAAACATGTACAGAAAGAGAAGTCAATGAAAAAAACAGATAATCTTGGGAAAGGAGGGAAAGGGAGAAGTGGAAGAAATGAAAACTCTCTCCCCAAGTCACTGATGACAGACAAAATCCCCTTGCAACTTCCTTTCGGGATCTTCTACCACTCTCTCACACATCTTCCTGTACTTTCTCTTTCTCTACAAGGTCAAGGGATAGAAGGGACTAGATCATGACTATACATCAGTCTCCACTGCCAGCAAAACTCCCCAGTAAATAAATGAATGTGGTGTAGGGAATTCTCTGTCTGAAATCAGGAAGCATTTATCTCTAGTGTCCTTACCTCTTCGGTTATACCTAGAGTAAGTAAGATCAAAACAGCTTATGATGACATGTGACCTGCAGAAATAAATAATGTTTAAAATAAAGCTTGTGCTAGATAACTATACATATCCTAACTCAATTACAAAATAGATTTCTGACAAATATGACATTTTGCAGTTCATATTAAATCTAAAATATATAAATAAAATGCCTTTTTAGATTTAGAGTCAGTCATTACAATCTATCTGCTACAATTAAAACTCCTTTCCTTTTCCTGCCTTAACTCATTTACACCTTTTTCAAGAAACCTCCATTCCAAACAACTACTATCAGGTCTTTCTTGCCTTGGTGTCACACACACACACACACACACACACACACACACACACACACACACACACACTGACTCACTGCTCAGACAGCCTTTCTTTCCTTCAAGACACAAATTGTATGCCATATCCTCTAAGAACCTTCCCTAATCTATGTCAACTACATAAGAACTGGCTCCTACCCTGTGAATGGCCAGAGCCAAAACAGTGGAGGCCAGAAATAGGAGAGTTAAGAAAAAAACAGAAATTATATTAATTTCAGAACGAGGAAAACCGTGCCTGCAGGTGGGGGCCACATATACATGAAAGGGGTTGTCCTACAACACAATCATTCTTAAGTCTTGAGAAAATTCTTATGGTTGGTATTTCTTTTTTTTTTAGGTTTTTGCAAGGCAAATGGGGTTAAGTGGCTTGCCCAAGGCCACACAGCTAGGAAATTATTAAGTGTCTGAGGTCGCATTTGAACTCAGGTGCTCCTGACTCCAGGGCAGGTGCTCTATGCACTACGCCACCTAGCTGCCCCAATATTTCTTAGGATAATACAGGATTTCTTGAGTCCTGTGAGGAACAGTTTTTGTCTTAAGTCTTGTGGGGTACAGAACCAGAGTTCTGTGATGGGAGCAGAAGTACAGTACAAAGAACAGGGCCCTGGGAAAATGAGAGAGTTAAGTCCTACTCTAAGCAATACACTTTGCCAGAGCCTGAAGTCATCAAGAGCACAAAGGATTATTGTTATGTCAAGCTTAAGACACAGCCTGCTTGCTCACCCTTAGCTCCAGGAATATCTCCAAACCATTTTTCTATTCCATTCCTAACAGAGCTAACAAGAATTCTTCCCCAGATTTCTCAGAGTATTTTGCTTAGACTTGGATTTTGCATTACTCACATCCTCTCATTTATGATAGTTATTTGTCCATATGTATTTGTCCATATCTCCTGCTAACTCTCCTATCTCTAGCCCCCTGTGATGGACAAGTGTCCTATCTAATTTTTTTTTATCCCAAAGACTTAGTGTGTGCTTTACAAATATTTGACCATGCAGTCTCTCCTCTAAGCATCAAAGCTCCTTGAAGTCAGAGTCTATTTCAATTTTGTCTTTGATCCTCAGCAAAGTGTCTGAAATATAGTAGATCCTTAAAGTGCTTCCTTTCTTGATTGAAATAATAAAAAATAAATAATTATTTGGTGGACTGATTTGCCCTTGTGGGTTTGTATGAAAAGTTCTAAGAATTCTATATTATAAAAATTGGATATTTTAAAGAATGTAAGATTGATGGGGCTTGCCTCCAAGTGAAATTAAGAATTTTAAGTATGAACAATTTGAACATGAAAATTTATAGGAAAAAAGCAATTTACATTTTGGTTCTTAAGTATTCTCACTGGAGCACTATTTTGAGCTAGCTATAATAATAGTGATGTTTATTATAACATAATCATGATGATGATAATAATGTATCTAAGAAGATATAATAGGTAGATAGAAGGAAATGGAAATGTATCTTATTCCAGTATCTTTGCCAAGAAAACCCCAAATGGGATCACAAAGAGTCTGATATGACTGAAACAACCGAACAACAGAATTATGCACTACAATTTCATCTTTTTATGTAAATTAACAGATAAGTTCCCACTGTAAATTTTAAATCCCCAAATATCTTTGAAAAAGGATGCTGAGATATAAGTTCATTTTCTTTAAATTCACTGAAAACATTTTCAGGACAACTCCAGTAGCATTCAAAGCAAGAAGAATGGCACATACCTCATCCAATTTCCACATATTTTATTTTTATAGCCAAATATACTTTACTGGAACTGAAGCCCCAGCACAGAAAGAACTTTTGCCTACAACCACAAAGATATAAAGTGTTTTGATCCATAAAACAGTAAGGACAATTTTTTAAAATTATTAAATGTCACCTTACTCATAATCTTTAACTATTTGGAATGAAAAACTTTCCAAATATAGAGACCCATTGGAAGAAATTAAAACTAGGTAGAAACAGAATGAAACATGAATCATATTTTTTTTAGTTTTTGCAATGCAATGGGGTCAAGTGGCTTGCCCAAGGCCACACAGCTAGATAATTATTACGTGTCTGAGGTCAGATTTGAACTCAGGTACTCCTGACTCCAGGGCCAGTGCTCTATCCACTGTGCCACCTAGCTGCCCCTATCATCTTTTTCATACTGTCTGCTACTGGAGTGGTCTTAAAGATGTTTTTCAGTGAATCTAAAGAAGATGAGTTTATATCTCAGCATTCTCATTCAAATGTAAAATAATAATAATAATAATAATACATAATAGTCATTTTTTTCACCTGAGCAATCAAATATAAAGATTAACTATAAAAGAATACTTGGACCATTAATATCCTCAGATTGCTTATATTTGAACTCCAAGAAAAAGATAAGAATGAAATAATAATAATAATAGACTTTTTTTTGTTTTTTGCAAGGCAATGGGGTTAAGTGACTTGCCCAAGGTCACACAGGTAGATAATTATTATATGTCTGAGTCTGGATTTGAACTCAGGTCCTCCTGACTCCAGTGTTGGTACTCTATCCACTGCACCACCTAATAATAGACTTTTTAAAGGTTTTTTTTTTTTAAATTCAGTTTTTATGTGAGAATTTTCAATCATATCTCTCCAGGCACACACATTGATACTCTCACACCAATCCATAGTTAGTCTTTCCTTGTAAGAAAAAACAACCATAATAATGGTATGAAAATACTAGGCAGAGTGCAACAAACTGTTAAATCTTATGCTTTTAGCTTTGACTTGTGTAGAGTATAGAACAACTATGTTACACCATTCCTGGGAAATAGTATGATACAGAAACATTGTTGTATCATCCCTAACTGTCTCTCTATACCAGAGTTTGAATTGATAACAACTATCTGAGCATTCTATAGATATGGTAGCCAATGAGAAAGATCCTAAAAGGACAGGGAGGTAGAGGCTAGAGCCCAATAAAGTATATCCTGATAAACTTTTGCCTCTTTATTCCCCAGAAATGAATTTTTGTTATCCTTGAGCATCCTTACATAGTCCTTTCCCCTATGCCTATATCAACCCCTACCCCTTTGCCAGCACATTCATTAGTTCATCACCTGTGAACCAAACTGCATCAATAACAAACTAACATAACTTTATGAAGCATTCCATATTCATTATGCCCTACTCTATCAAACAAAAAGAGAGAGATAAAGTTTCTCATATCTTCCTTGAAGCCAAGCTTGTTCATAAGACAATATATATTTTGTGTTCCTTCTGTTCACATTAACTGTAGCTATATTATTCCACTGATTATGCTTACTTTCCTCTATATTAGTGCATGAAAAATGAATTATGATGATGATTGTTATTTTACAATTGAATAAGAACACTGAGTTACAAACTCATCTTATTAAGACTCACTGAAAAACATCAAGACAATTCCAGGAGCAGACAGTATGGAAAAGATGACCCATATCTCATTCAGTTTCCACATAGTTTTAATTTCTTCCATTATGGTTATATATTTTGAAAGTTTTTCATTCCAAAGTCAATTCCTAAGGTTTTCTCAATCCTTATATCCACAAGTCTTTTATTATTCAATAATATTCTATATACCAAATCTGGACAGAATACTACAAATCAGAGACCTCACCCTGCCAACAAAAGTCTGTATAAACAAAGTTTTGGTTTTTCCAGTAGCAATGTATAACTGTGAAAGATAGTATACATAAGGAAAGCTGAGTAACACAGTCAATGCTTTTGAATTTTGGTACTGGAGACAACTTTTGAGAGTCTCTTGTACAGCAAGGATATCAAATCAATCAGTACTTAAAGAAATTAATTCAGTCTACTCATTGGAAGGCCAAATACTCAAGCTAAAGATTAAATACTTTGGCTACATAGTGAGAAGACAGGACTTTTTGGAAAGGATCCTAATGTTGGGAAATATTGAAGGGAAAAAGGAAAGGGCATAGCAGAGGAAGAGATGGATAGATAATACCATGGAAACAATAAACATGAACTTGGATAAACTTTGAGAGATAGTTGAGGATAGAAAGTCCTGGTTTACTAAGGTCATAGGTAACAAAGAATCAGACATAACTAAAAAGCTAAACAACAATATTCCATTTCTTTCCTGTATCATTATTTGTTTAGTAATTTCCCAGCTGATAGGTACTCACAGTTTTCAGTTCTTTGCTATTACAAAAAAGTGACATTACATAAACTTTGGCAAATACAATCATATCTCTTAGGTCCTTCAGATATGTAAACAGCAATGGGATCTCTGCAACAAAAGATTTAGACATTTTAATCACATTTTTGCATAATATAAATTATTTTTAAAAATTGACTAATTCACAGCTCTACCAATAGTGTAGTAGTAAATCAAGGCTCCCAAAATTCTTTCAACGTTAACTATCTTCACGTTTTGTCTTGATTGATAATTTCCAGGTTGTAAAGGGTTAAAGCTAAAAATGCTGGCCATGAAGTTCTCTTGAGATAACATGAGACCCAGATGTTTGCCCAAGGTCAGAATGCTCTGATAACAGCAAATATCTGAGTGTGCTCTGTCCTCAGGAAGGAGCTCTCTTCCTTCTTTACTTAACCATTATCTTACTCCTTTGAAGTTGATAGAAAAGAGAACATCTATTGTGAAAGAGGAAGCCTGGGAGTAATCCTTGAGTTATACTGATTTGCATACCTAAAAGAGGCCAATAAAGTTCAAAGAGTGGTCTCACATGTATAAAAAAGGACTGTCTTCTTGCAAAGGCAGAGATGTAGTGTCCTGTTAATAAAACCTGTTGTGCATCTCTCCTGGTTGAACTCTCATTATTGAACACACTGGTCGTGTCTGTTTGGCGCTATGAAGACCTTGGAACTAAGGTAGAACCCAGCTGCCCAAAAGGAAAAGTCAAAGGGCGTTTCACCAGTTTTGAAATAAAACCTCAAAGTTGTTTTAGTTAACATGTGATTTGCTTCTAGACATCTTTATCATCGTAACTAATTTTATTATAATGGTTTTAAAATGACAAAACACTTTACACATAAGGTCCTTAAGGGAATAAACAGTTTCATTTTTGTCTTAGTATCCCCAGCCCAGTGCTTGGTCATGTAGGCTCCTAATAAATAAATGCTTGTTGATTGATTTTTTGAGGGATATTTGATATTTTGTTCATAGTTTTCAATTATGCAGAGAATTGTTCATGTTCTTTGCTCACTTGACTATTAGCAATGGAAAGAAGCATCCTGGTAAGAGGTATTTGATAGTTATATGACATAGTGGATAGTGCACCAGAGCTAAACCTAGAGTCAGAAGGAAATGAGTTTAAATGCAGTCTCAAATATTCACTAGATGAGTAACCCTTAGCAATTCACTTTAAATCTCTTTGTCTCAGTTTCCACATCTGTAAAAATGAGGATAATAATAGTACTCTCCTCTGAGGGTTATTGTGAGGATCACATGAGATAATTATAAAGCATGCATTCAAAGTAAACACAATGTAAAAATTAAAAATTTTATCATTTCCCTTCCTCTCTTATTATTCCCTATCTTTCTTTTTTTTTTAGGTTTATTTGCAAGGCAAAGTGGTTTGCTAGGTAATTATTAAGTGTCTGAGACCAGATTTGAACCCAGGTACTCCTGACTCCAGGGCCAGTGCTTTATCCACTGTGCCAACTAGCCACCCCCCTATCTTTCTTAAATATCAGATTTTTCATGTTAATATTTGATGAAAAGATTTTTTTAATTGCATATTGTCTTCTTATTTTATTTGCATTGATTTTGCACATTGAAAAGATTTTTAATTTAATGTTATTAAAATTGTCTTTCATTTTTATGATCATCTGAATTCTTATATGGTTAAGAATTCTTCCTATAATTATGAAATTTTCTTACAGTTTTAAAAATATATTACATTTTTAACTCATGTATTCATTTGAAACCTACTATGATAAAAATTGTAGAAAATACTGATCTGTCCTTTTTTAAAAATTAAATTGATTTCTCATTTTCTTAGCAATTTTTATGAAATAAGGATCTTTATCAAAGTAACTTATCTGGGGTTATTGAACATTATTGAACACTTATTGAATACCTGGGTTTATTGACTTTGATTATTTTTAGCCTCCATAATCTGTTTCACTGATCTACTTTAATATTTTGGAACCAATTTCAAATACTTTAAGATACTCTTTTATGACCTACTGTTTTGTAATATTTGGAAGTCCTATCTTCATTCTGTTGAGGTTCAAAGGCTTTTTGTACTTTTTTTAGGTTTGTTTTTTTTTTGCAAGGCAAATGGGGCTAAGTGGCTTGCCCAAGGCTACACAGCTAGGTAATTATTAAGTATCTGAGGTCGGATTTGAACCCAGGTACTCCTGACTCCAGTGGCCAGTGCTCTATCCACTGCACCACCTAGCTGTGCCCCTTTAGTACTTCTAAACTAATTTTGTTATTATTGTTGTTTATCTTAATCTGCTGTAGGGTAGTTGAGTGGAGCAGTAGACAGATCCCTGGTCCTGGGGCCAAGAAGCCCTGAGTCCCCCACTACTCCTTGATAATTGAATTGGTAGGATTAAATCTAACAATGTATCAGAATTTTTATTATATTTGGAATTTCTATCATTCTAAAATAATTTTTCTCACTTTACCAATATATTTTTGAGAGTTCATCATTGTCTCAATGAGACCAAAACATTCAGGAATAGTGGAAGCAAAAAAAAAAAAAACTCACCAGATTTTTTACATTGTATTTTACATATTACTGAAAATATTCAAACCTAAAGGACTCACCTGGAATTCTTTTGAAAAATGGTTTTCATATAGCATTATGGAATAATCATAATTGTAATAAATAGGTGGGATTCATACAGAATGTTAAAGTTTGCAAACCACTTTATTATCAAAAGTTATATTCTCTAATTTTATCCTCACAATAACTCTGTCAGGTAGATACTATTATCTTTTCCATTTCACAAATAACTACATTTGGAAGTGCTTTACTCAGAGTACCACAGCTAAGAAGGTCAGATGTTGGATTTGAACTTGAGTTTTTCTAATTGTAGGGTCAGGTCTCTATCTACTAACCCACCCAGATGCATTGTGGAGAGATAATTGGTTTCAAACTTAGTAAAACCTAGATTCATGACTTAGATACCTGTGTTGTATGCTGACTGGTGACACTGGACAAGTCACTTAACTTTTCAGTATACTAGGCAATTCTCTAAGTTTTTAATTTCAATTGTTATATTGTGTTGTTGTTCTTTTCCTCTTTTTCTTCTGCTTTTCCTTCTTCTTTGCCCTCCTGAGTCATGTCCAACTCTTCATGCCCCCTTGTATCATAGCATGACAATGTAGTACACAGTGTTTTCCTGCCAAAAGTACTGGAATGACAAACCATTTCCTTATCTACTTCATTTTAAAGATGAGGAAACTAAGGCAAACAGAGTTAAGTGACTTGTCCAAGATCATACAGCTGGTAAGTATCTGATGCCAGATTTTATGTTAATCTTCCTAACTCTAGAACTGGTTTTCTATTCACTGCAAACTTAGCAATAGTTCACTTAACAGAAATAAGAAAGTTTAGAGAATAGTAAGAGGAGGAAATGAAGAGGATAATGAGTTTCCAAAAATAAAATTCTTTAAGAATTTGTGTGAACTGAACCAGAACATCTTTGATTCATTTGTCTTTACATCAAAGAACTATTTTCACTTTGATGTATCCATGATTTCATGGATTTGGGTTGTTTAAAAAATACACATCTCCAGTAGAGAATAGCTGAAGTGATACTTGAATATGGAGTATCATAATCCAGAAGTAACAAGTAAATTGCTATCAATAGGTCACAGATTATGTGAAGGACCAAGGATGTAAAAGACAAGAATGTTAGGAAAGTGGCCAACTTATAAAGTGCTTTGAGTGACAAACAGAAGCTTTTATATTTGATCCTGGAGATGATAAAAGTCATTGGAGTTTAATGATGGGGTTTGGGGATAACTTGGTCAGAATAAGATCACACTGATTTCTGAGCACAGGATGGATTGTGGAAGGAAGAGAAATGACAAGAAGATGAACTAACAGGCTATTGCAAATAATCCAAAGGATGGTAGTGCTCTTAATAATAATGGGTAAGTTCAGTCATGGGGAAGGTTTGAAGGGAAAAATAAAAGTATAAGAGGAGGTAAAATTATCACTATATGTAAAAAACAATAATACCACATAATCAGTGAAGAAACTAATTGCAAGAATAGCTTTAGCAAGGTATCAAGACAGAAACTTTATTACAAAAGTAATCAATATGTCTGAACATTACTAATAAAATCAGAAATAAATAAGAAAAAATCAACTCAAAATAACTATAAAATGCATGGTAGTCAGTCTACCAATACACAGGTGAGACATTTATAGATACAAATACAAAGCATTTTTACAGAAATAAAGAGAAAGCTGAGCAATTGGAGAAACATTAACTATTCATGGTTCATAAATGCCAATAGTAAAAGCAATAGCATTATCTAAGAAAACTTATAAACATTGATATACTAATAAAACTACCTAGAGAATATTTTACATAATTAAATATAATAATATGGAAAAACTTAAGTTTGAATGAAAGATTCATAGCATTTTCACTCTTCAAAATATGTTTTAAAGCAGTGGCCAGTAACACTATTTGATATTGATTTAACAAATAGCAAAATGGATCAGTGTAATAGAATAAATGAACAACATTTTAAAAACTATTTGAAAAAGTAATCCAGTGTTTTAGAAGTTGTTGTTCAGTTATATCTTAATGACCCCATGGACTACAGTATTCCACTATTGTCCATGAAGTTTTCTTGGCAAAGAGATTGAGGTAGTTTACCATTTCCTTCTCCAGTGGATTAAGACAAATAGAGGTTAAATGACTTGCCCAGAGTTACACAGCTAATATGTGTTTGGTGCCAGATATGATTTCAGGTCTAACTGACTGCAGGCCCAGTGGTCTAATCCACTAAACCACCTGTCTCTGTTTAGAAGTACAAGAATATAAATTACTTGGGGTTTAAACAAAAAAAGATCCCTTATTAACAAGAATTGCTAAGAAAATTGAAAATTAGTTTGGTGGAAATTATGTTTAGACTATCATATTAGATCATATATCTCAATAAACTCAAAATAAACTTATATATGATAAAAATTGTTTTATTTTGAATAAAGAGAAAGGGGGAAAGAGAGAAAGAGACAAAGAGAGACAGGGAGAGAGAGGCTCATATAGAAAGAGAGAATACCTTTCACAACTACTGGAGGGAAAAATTCTAAACTAAAAGAGAAGACCATGGAAGAGAAAATATTTTTTTTCCCAAAATCAAAGCTTTTCTCTAAATAAAGTCAGTTACGAAACAAACAATAAAAAGAATATTTGCAACAAAATAAAACCAATAAAATTACATATCCAAAATGCATACAAGTTGACAAAAATATACTAACCTGGGGTGGGGAACCTTTTTCCTGCCAAGAACCATTTGGATATTTATAACGTTATTCACAGCCTATATTGGGTCAAACATTTAATTCAATTCACCCTAAAAAAGCTCCTAGATTTATTGATTTTCAAATCCCACCTAAGCTTACCTTGACATTGCCACAGCAATACAGCCACAACCAGAGGTTTCACAATGCTGCAATAAACCATTCCCCAACCACATAAGTGATCAATAAACAAGAAGAGCTTTCCAAAAAATTACAAGGCTTCAGAAAAACACGCTGAAGATTATTTTTTTATTTTATTTTTTATATTTAATATTCATTTTTTCATTTTGTACAAATGTTTTTATACATTAAAAAAATATTCTTGTTTAAGAGTAAACAAAATACCCCCTCCCCCAAAAAAATAAAGACTCGCTCGAGCAATAAAGGGAGAGAAAAAATTAAATTAAAATGAAAAAATAATAGTAATAATTGTAGGTATGGCCAGGTGGTGCAGTGGACGGAGCACCAGCCCTGGAGGCAGGAGCACCCGAACCCATATCTGGCCCCGTACACCCAACAATCACCCAGCTGTGTGACATGCAAGCCAACCCAACCCCACTGCCCCGCAAAAAAAAAAAAAAAAAAAAAAAAAAAGAACTGTTCGGATCATTAATAGGTACAATGATTAATCCGGATTCACAACTTCATGTTTAGGACTTCAACCTGCTTGTCATCTATACCGAAAGAAAACAAATAATAGAAACAAAACTAAAAACCTGAGTGTCTCAATTCATCCCAAAATTTCATAATTTAACATTTATCAGCTAATCTTACCTAATACTACAATCTTTATACTAGACTTTAGATCAGTTTTAATTTTAAATGACCAAAGTCACTTACAAATCAAATATAAAGGTTTCTCATTTCATTGATTCATATTTCCTTACTGCTTGTTTGAGAACTTTATTGCCACTGAAAGGGTTATTAAGTTTACTGGAGAAAAAAAAGGCATGAACTTTTTTTATTTGATCAAAGATACCCTTACATAACCAGTCAATTGTTCTGTATAAATTTAAGAAGGATTCTCTTCTCTCCTATTGTTAAGTAGAATATAAAAATACTATAACAATATATTATTAAAATATTTTCATTTATCCATTCTTTTCTCTTCACATGCAGTAATTTCAAGAGTTTATAATATTCATTTTATTATTTATTTATTTATTTTTATGTTTAACTTATTTTTATTCTCATTTTGTACAGATTTTTTTACATTAATAAAATATTCATGTTTACAAGTAAACAAAATAACCCTCCTCCCCCATGAATATAGATAGACTTGCTTGGGTGAAAAAAGTAAAGGGGAGAGAAAAAAATTAAAATTAAAAAAAATAATAGTAATAATTGTAGGTATGGCCAGGTGGCACAATGGACGTAGCACCAGCCCTGGAGCCACGAGCACCCGAGCCCATATCCAGCCTCGTAAACCCAACAATCACCCAGCCATGTGACATGCAAGCCACCCGATCCCCACTGTCCTGCAAAAACCAAAAAGATGAAAAAAAAGACCCAAAATAAAATAAAATAGTAATAATAGCAGGGGTGGCTGGGTGGCAGACAGAGTATTGGCCCTTGAGCCAGGAGCACTTGGGTCCAAATCCGGCCCAGACACCCAAAGATCACCCTGCTATGTGGCCCCAGGCAGGCCATCCAGCCCCACTTGCCCTGCACACTCCCCCAAATAATAATAACAAAAAATGTGCTTGAGTCTTTGTATCAACACCAACAACTCTGTCATGGGTGGATCTCATTCTTTATGATAAGTCCATCACAAAAGTTACTTCCATATTTTTCCAATGTTGCCATTGCTGATCGCAACTCCCTCCTTTCTTATTTCTCCACTACCATGTACTCTATTTTCTCTCTCCTTTCACTCTGACTCTGCTGTAGGGTCGCTGAGTGGTGCAGCAGACAGATCCCTGGTCCTGGGGCCAAGAAACCTTGAGCCCCATACCAACCCTTAGGCCCAGAATCCACCTGGCCCTGTGGTCCTGGGCAGGCCTTCCAATCCCAGCCCCTTGCAAGAAGTAAGAAAGAAAATGTGTTACATCTGACCACTCTCCCGCCATGGTCCATCCTCTCCTCCTTTATTCACATTCCCACCCCTTCCCCCTGCTCCCCGCTCCTTCTTACTCCAGATGTCTATACCCCATTGAGTATATATGTGGTTTCCTCTCCTAGCCATCTCTGATGAGAGCAAAGATTCCCTCATTCCCCCTTGCCTCCCCCCTTCCATATCATTGCAATAGCTCATTGTAATAAAAAAATATTATGTGAAATATCTTGGCCTATTCCCCCTCTCCTTTTTCTTTCTCCCATTCCATTTCCCTTTTTTTCTATTGATTCCATTTTTACACCATATTTTATCTTTGAATTCAGCTTTCTCCTGTGCTGCAACTATAAAAGCTCTCTCTACCTGCTCTATTAACTGAGAAGGTTCATATGAGTATTATCAGTGTCATTTTTCTATACAGGAATACATGCAGTTCATCCTCATTAAGTCCCTCATATTTCCCCCCTCTCCTCCAATCTCCATGCTTCACCTGAGTCCTGTATCTGAAGATCAAACCTTCTGTTCAGCTCTGGCCATTCCAACAGAAACATTTGAAATTCCCCTGGTTCATTGAAAGTCCATCTTTTTCCCTGGAAGAGCACATTCAGCCTTGCTGGACAGTTGATTCTCGGTTGCATTCTCTGCTCTTTTGCCTTCCAATATATTATATTCCAAGCCCTACAAGCTTTTAATGTAGTTGCTGCTAGTCCTGTGTGATCCTGACTGCAGCTCAATGATATTTTAATTGTGTCCTTCTGGCTGCTTATAATATTTTCTCTTTGACTTGGGAGTTCTGGAATTTGGCTATAATATTCCTAGGGGTTGGTTTTTTGGGATCTCTTTCTCGGGGGTATCGGTAAATTCTGTCCATTTCTATTTTGCCTTCTGCTTTTAGGATATCAGGGCAATTTTCCTGTAGTAATACTTTGAAAATGATATCAAGGCTATTTTCCTGATCATGACTTTCAGGTATTCCAATAATCTGTTTTCCATATCAGTTGTTTTTTCAATGAGATGTTTCACATTTTCTTCTAATTTTTCATTCTTTTGGTTTTGAAGTATTGAGTCCTGATTTCTCATAAATTTATCAATCTCCCTGAGTTCTATTCTTTGTCTGAAGGATTTGTTTTCCTCAGAGAGCTTTCTTATCTCTTTTTCCATCTGGCCAATTCTGCTTGTTAAAGCATTCTTCTCCTCAATAACTTTTTGAACTGGTTCATCCATATGACCTAGGCTGGTTTTTACATGCTATTTTCTTCAGCATTTTTTTGGATTTCCTTGCCTAAGCTGCTGACTTCATTTTCATGTTTTTTTTTTCCTGCATCTCTCTCATTTTTCCCCAGTTTTTCTTCTAACTCCCTCATTTGATTTTCAAAGTCTTTTTTAAGCTCTGTCATAGCCTGAGCCCACTTTCTGTTTTTCTTGGAGTCTTTAGATGCAGGAGCTTGTGCCTCCTCATCTTCAGACTGAGTGTTTTGATCCTTCTTGGGCTCATATGCAAAATATTTCTCAATTGTGTTCCTCTTTTTTCTCTGCTTGCTCATTTTCCCATCCCAACCCTGTTTTTGGGGTGCTTCCTGAGCTTTTGGGACACTCCCACAAGGATCTCAGTGTGTGAGGCTCTGTCTTCCCTCCTGGTCTGTGAATGACCATATGCCCCCCACCCCTGCCATGGGGCTGAGGTGGACGAGTCCCTGCTGTTCTATGGGGGGGCGCTAAACTGCAATCAGGATCTGAATGTGGTCAGAACCCCAGAGTCCTGTTCCAGGGGCAGTCTCTCTCTCTTCACTCCCCTCCCTAGGTTCAATGGGATCATGACCTGGGGGCTCCTGCTTACCTGCTTGGCCTGCTTCTGTTTCCTGGATCTGGACTGCCTTGGCCAGGCTGCTTGCTATGTGACCTGAGGGCTGGGCTTCAGGTGCTTGCTCTGGCAGAGGTTCCCCTCTGTTCCCCCAATTTGTGCCCGGTACTCCCCGGGGCATAGGTCAGGAAACTCCCCCGCTGCTTTGAGCCATGGGAGGCTGAAGTTCTTTCGTTCTGGCAGGCCACCCCTCTGGTGGGCTGCTCCTCCAACCCCAAGGAACAGAGCCTTTCTGCTCTTTTCCAGGTTAACATGAGTGGGAGAACTGCCTCACTGGGTCCCTCTGTGGGTTCTGTCTCTCGAAAGTTTAGTTAGAGTTCTTAGTTTAGAAGTTTTATGAGAGAGCTCCTAAGACAGGATCATCTCTTGTTGCCATCTTGGCTCTGCCCCCTAAAGATTATTAATAGTAAAGAAAACAACACTGATGTTTCATCTCACAGTATGCAAACAAAAAATGAAAAAAGGAGAGGAGCATTCAGTTTTAGAGTGGCTATGGAAAGATAAGCACACTGTTTTTTTCTGTTGATAGAATTGTATGATCTAAATAATCTGCATTTTATTTTGAAAATATTCAAAAAAGTAGTTAAATGTTTCATACTCTATGCTGTAGTAATCCAATTTCATATGCCCCCAAGGAAATCAAAGACAGAAAAAGAATAGTTGAATATATACTGAAATATTAATAGAAGTATTGTTTTATCAAAGAATTGGAAACCAAAGAGAGGGTTATTAAGTGGGAAGTTATTAAAATACTCTGGCATATAAGTGCAATGAAATAATATTGTTCAGTAAGAAAGATGACTATTAGAAATCCAGAGTTCCATAAGATTATTTATATGAACTGATGCAGAGTAAAGTAGAACTAAGTGTACAATAGACAATAACTATAAATGTTCAAGTCACTAAATTTGAACTCTGAGTAATAGAAAAACCAATGAAAGTCCAAGATAAAAGATATGACCATAGATCTCCCTTCTGTACATGTCATGAGAGGTTAAATTTGATAACAGCATATGATAAGGAAGTAAAGTCAAAAGGTATCATTGAAATGCATTTTTTGTTTTGTTTAGGTTGTTTTTCCTTAAAACAACTACTTTGGTGAATGGATTGTAATTCCCGGAGTGAGCTATGAGAAGGATCAGAGGTTGTCTTGAGCTGGTACCATGGATAGAACCCAGGGATTAGGGAAGGGAAGAAAGTGTATGCAAGTTAGAGAGTGAAACTTAGCAGCAAAATTACAATTCTAACCATGAATGACCCTAAGCCAGGTAAACTTTGTTATTTAAGCAGTGAATTTTGTTCAGAATTGCATAATGTCATGAGGAAACAAAAGAACAAAAGTTTAAGAGGTCATTTTCCTAAAAGGTCATTTGTTATTTTTTAATAAGTGTAAAGAACTCTCATAAAATTTTTCAAAAGGAAAAAAATACTAAAACCACACAATCATGCAAATAAATGCACCTATCCCTATTACACATGTACCCTGCACCCACTGCTCACAAGGAGTAAGATATGAGATATTTATAAACTTGTAGAAAATGATGAATGAAAAGTATAAAGTTAAAATATAGTTAAACAAACAAGACTTTGATGTTATTCCTGGAACAGTGAAAAAAAACCAATCTAGAAAATGCATCATAATGGTATTTAACAAGTTAGGCAAGCACTAAGGTTATATTGGCTTATTCAGGAAATAAAAAGTTTTGTAATGTGGTACATTTTTCAAATGTGGTACATCTAAAATATTTATTTTATTCTGTCTTCTTTATTCAATTAAAACAGCAACAGATTTTCCCACTAAATCTCAATTAGGTAACAAGATATTGAAAATACATCTTAAAAATTAACTATGATTCTCATAGAACAAACATTGCTAGAAGTATTAGTGTCATGCATATGAAGGAAAGGAAAGATTCCCTCCTCCAAAACACAATTGATGAAATTATAAAAAAACAGGACAAGTAACAGAGAAAAGAGGTGTTGGTGTTTTATATAAAATGCAGATACATTTAATGCTCTACTATCCCTTTGTGAAGTATGAAGAAGATTGTCTGATGGAATTAAAAGGGCAGCTTGTCATTAGCTGCTAAGTTAGACCATAAACTCTCCTATCAATGTAAAAGTAAGTTTTTGATAATCAGAGAAATTGTCAAGAGGCTCAAGGTAAGACAGATTCAATACCTAGGTTTTGGCAGGTTGAGGAAAATACAAAAAGGACAAAGAACTATGTAATAGTCAGTCAATTAGGCAGCAATAATCTATTAAACCATAATGTACCAGGGACTTTGCTAATTGCCAAGGATACAAAAAAAGGGCAAAAATATCAAGGAGATCACAGTCTAAGTTTGGGGGTGGGTAGAGGGACAACACAAGACCACTATATACAGTCAAGCTATACTGGAGATCATTAGAGGAAAGGCATTAGATTAGTAATCAGAAAAAGTTTCTTACAGAGCATGAGATTTTGCTAGGATTTGAAGGAAACCAAGAAGTGAAAATGAAGAGGAAGAGAATTCCAGGTAGGAGGGACTGCTAGAGAAAATGCATGGAATCAGGAAATAATGTCTGTTGTGCAAAGAACACCAAGGAGAACAGTGTCACTAGATCCCAGAGTACATAAGATGATGCAAGATATTAGAAGATTGGAAAGAAAGCTAAGAAGAGACCAGGTATGAAGGGCTCTGCTTGCTAAAGAACTTTACATTTTATTTTTGGAGGTTATAGACATACAAATGTTTATTGAATGAGGGATTAGGAGGTGGGATGGATGATTATTGTTGTTTGTCCTTCATTCTCAAAGAAAAATATTGTCATCAGAAAGCTGATGCTATGACTTGCAAATGAATTGGATTTAAGTGAGGGAGGGCTATGTAAGGTCACCAGCCTTACTTTCTCCTCCAGAAGCATCTGGGTCCAATAGCAAGACATAAATCAGGATTGACTAGAGATGGCCCTGGATGCAGTGGGAGACCTTAAGCTAAGGTTTTCCCCAGGTCTCAGTTTGAATGAGACAACTTTACCTAGACAAAAAAAATCAGTCTGGGAGGGGAAGACTCAATGCTTCTGGCCAAAACACTCACTTTACACTCACTGAGCCATCAGGGCCCAAAAAGTGGCTGAGTAAGGTTTGGCCTGTCAATGAGAGTCAGAATGATTTGTGTTTAAGGCATGGTCCTTTCCTTTGTTTTTTGTTTGTTTGTTTTATTGTTTGTTTCTGCAAGGCAAGGGAGTTAACCAACTTGCCCAACATCACACAGATAGGTAATTATTAAGTGCTAAAGTTTGATTTGAGCTCAGGTCCTCCTGATTCCAAGGCCAGCATTCTATCCACTTTGTGACCTAACTGTCCCTAAGGCATGGCTCTTTTTTTGGTTTTGTTTTTATTTTTTTTTTATTTTTGCAAGGCAAATGGGGTTAAGTGGCTTGCCCAAGGACACACAGCTAGGTGATTATTAAGTGTCTGGGACCGGACTTGAACCCAGGTACTCCTGACTCCAGGGCTGGTACTTTATCCACTGCGCCACCTAGCTGCCCCAGCATGGCTCTTAAGAAATAAATCTAGCCCATAAACCCCAAGATATCTTGCAAAGTTTCAGAAATAAAAACTTATATCCCTTTGGGCAGTGTGCCCATAGGTAAGGGTATTATTCTCTATGAGAACAGAGGTAGAGGAGGAAGGGAAGGAGGGAGGGAAGAAGGGAAGAAAGAAAAGAAAGAAGGAAAGAAGGAAAAAAGCAGGAGAGAAGGGAAGAAGAATGGAAGGAAAGAAGGGAAGAAGAATGAAAGGAAAGAAGGAAGGAAGGGAGAAAGGAAGGAAGGAAGGAAGGAAGGAAGGAAGGAAGGAAGGAAGGAAGGAAGGAAGGAAGGAAGGAAGGAAGGAAGGAAGGAAGGAAGGAAGGAAGTTGCTTTGTTGTTCAACTGACCAGTAAGATCCCAGTGGAGCAACTACTACTCACAGATTATTTTTGTCCTTCATGCCTCAAGTCTCTGCCCACTTTACTCATCCTTTATTCAGATACCAAATGTTATATCTAATATTATATCTAACAATATTAGCTCCACCTACTCTATGACTTTACAAACTCCAATGACTTCTTGTTACCTATATATGAAGTTGCATGTCATTTAATTCTTTGTAACCTGACCCCTTCCTATTTTTCCAGTCTAACAATTCCCTCTAGGCACTGTACAGTGCAGTCACATAAAACCAGTTATTGTTTCTCCTAGGACATTCCACATCTTATGCCACTGCTTCTGCCTGGAATGCTATTACTTCTTACCCCAAAAATCTTAGTTAGCCTTCAAATCCTACTTCAGCTGAAGATTTTTGTCCTTCTAGTTACTAGTACCTTCTACTCTAATATTACCTTCCTCCTATTTTATGTATATCCTGCATGTAATGAGTTGGCTTACACATAATTCTCTTTCATTAGAATAACCTGCTTAGGTTTAGCCTTCTTTGTATCTCCATAGCTAAATATAGTGCCTGCCATAAAGGAAGCACTTGATAATTATTAAATTTTTAATGGATTGCCTGACCTTTACTAGTCATATGACCATGAGAAAATCACTTATTTTTTCTGAACTTATGTTTCCTTAACTATAAAAATGATACAACAATGTTTGCATTACCTACCTCATGGAATTGTTTTAAGGAAAATACTCCACAAACCACAAAGTGCTATATAAAAATAAATTCTTCTATTTCCCAATGGATAAATGGTCACATGATAGGAAAAGGAAGATATTCCAAGCTATTAATAACCATATTAAAATGTTCTAAATCTAACAGCTAGGTGATGCAGTAGATAGAGCACTGGGCCCAAATTCAAAAGGACCTGAGTCCAGCCTCAGACACTTAATAATTACCTAGCCGTGTAACCATAGGCAAGTCACTTAACCCCATTGTCTTATAGAAACCAAAGAATAAAATAATATAAAATGTTCTAAATCATTAATAATTAGTGAAATTAAAATTAAAATAACTCTGAGGTATCACATCATACCTATCATATTGACAACCTTGACAAAAAATGGAAAATGACAAATGCTACAGAGATTGTGCATTAAGGTATTTAATGTAATCCAGATATTCTGGAAAGCAATTTAGAACTATGTCCAAAAACTAGTAAACTTACATACAATTTACTAGTTTTTGGAAAGAGTGACTCAGTGATATTCTACTAGGTCAATAATCCATAGTGATCAAAGAAAGTAGAAAAGGAACCACATGAATAAATATATTTACAGAAGTATTTTTTGTGGGGACAAAGAATTGTAATTTGAGGAGCATGGATATCAAGTGCAAAAAAGTTGAACAGATTACGATATATGTATGTGAAAAATTGTTATTATGCTGCAAGAAATGAGGAAAGGGATGGTTTTAAGGGGAAAAATGGGTAGATCTAAATGAACTGATGCAAAGCAAAGTAAGAAGAACCAGGAGAACAATTTATACAATAACAGCAATATTGTAAAGACAATTAACTTTGCAAAGACTTAGAAACTCTGATCAACACAGTGACCATCCACAATTCCAGAGGGCTCATAATGAAACATACTACCCACCTCTATATAGAGAGGAATAGACTCAGAGAATAAGAACTAGAAGTGGGTATTTTGGATTTGGATAATACAGGAATTTGCTCTGATTTCTATATCAGGGAGGTTTAGTCAATTAGTTTCTGTCTGGGAGATTAGGAAGGGGAATAATGTAGACCTAAAAATTAAAAAATATTGAAATAAAAAATAAAATGGGAGTTTTTATTATCATTAAGATTCTTACCACATCTGTGCTGGATACTTAGGAGAAGGTATTGTTCTTTAGGTTTTCCTAGGAAGGAAAAATGGTAATAGTCATAATTTATCCCTTTTAGTAGGTAAGCAATGAAGATAACTTGTGCTAGTTTCCTTGATACCATTCAAATTCATGAACTTGAAATTCCAACCTTGGGAACTACCATTCCCAAAAACAATACACATGTTCTGACCTGCCCACACAGTGTCATGAGGCTCCTCATTCATTTAGGCTCATCTGTCCCTTTAACATATCTAAAGAGTGCTTAGTTTAATTGGTAATGCAAAAATAGGCTTTTCATCAAGGACTGAGAATATTCCCATTGTTTATTAATCTTTCTTTTTTTCTGAAATTTTGTAGTTGTCAATATGATAGTTTGTATCAGTTACAAAGCTCCTATTTTAGAATGTTGAGTTTTCATGTCCCAGCAGCATTGCTCCCTCTAGTGCTGAGTTAAACTAAAATGGAATATGGGATCAAATCTAGACCTTTCTGATGAGCCTCTTCCTTATCCAAAAATGACAACATTTTTTAGCTTGAAGAGATTTTATAGACAATCAAACTCAATCCTTTATCCTTCCACTAAAGATAAAGAAACTGAAGCCCATAGAAGTTAAGCTATTTTAAGTGATTTATAAGTCTCATTTTATGAGGTTCAAATAGTCATTTATTTTGCCCCTTTCTATACAAGAGTCATCAGTTTATTTCATGGCTAGTAATTATTATTAAAGTCTACTATCTAAGAAACTCCTCCACTCAAAATTGAGACTTGAATTTGTGATTCATAGATTATAGGCAACAAAGGTGAAAACTCTCTCCTGCTATCCTTTTTACTTTATTTCCATCAATGTCAGACCAATGTCCCATGAAGCTCCTCTTCTATTGTTAAGAAACTGTCTTTCATATTTGGCTTCTTTTTCTCACTCTTCTTTTATCTTCTTGAAACCATAGAAACTTGGCCACATGTTCACTCTTCCAACCCAAGAAAACACTACACCTTTGATCTCTCTCTCTCTCTCTCTCTCTCACACACACACACACACACACACACACACACACACACACACACAAACACACACTCAGACATGGTCAGGAGAAAATGGAAATAAACTTCCTCCTCACTGCTACTTCCAGACCTTCTAACCACCTATAATCACTCAGAGGCCTCTTGGTGTTTTGAGATTCACTCTAGCTAACATACATATACATACATATTCATGGGAGTGATATTAATAGTAAGTGGTTGGAAGTCTGGAAGTAGTACTGAGGAGGAAGTTAATTTCCATTTTCTCCTGGCCCTGAAGTGCTGGGTGGGGGATATATGGGAGTGAGTGTGTGAGTGGGTGTGGGTGTGTGGAGAGAGAATATAGATATGTCACTATAGATGTAGCTATAAATATAGATATAGGTATACATGTAGATTTAGATATAGATCCTAGTGTTGAAAAGGCTGAATCTTAAATTTAGTTTCCTTCCTTTCCCAAGGAATTCAGGAACTAGAACCCAATTTTCTGCTTCAGCCCAACCCTTCCCCTTCTTAGGGACTTCAGTATATGTTGATGTTCCTTCAAATACCCTTGTTTTTTACCACTCCATCATCATTAACACTAAGGATCTTCATCTTCACTGTACCTCAGACACACAGAGAGATGGTGATACTCTTAGTAATATCATCATCATCACTATCCACCATGATCCAGAACTCCAGAGTTCATCTATCTGGCTATAATCTTCAATTTTTCCATTTCTCTCTATGCCTCGCCTCTCCAAAACCTATTCTCAATTCCCACTAAAACTTGCTTTCCTGGCATTGTCACATCACTATCCCTGCTCTGGCTCCTTCAAAATCTTGACCCTGTGGTTTATCACTTCAATTTTACAAAGTTCATTGTCATATAATCATTCATCTTTTTTCCAAATCCCAAACCTAATTTTCTCCCACCATTCTCCCACCTTCTCTACACCCATTCCCTTGTACCTCTAAATCCTACTAAAGGAAGTCATACAATGCTGCTAACAATCCCCAACAAATTTATGTAATCTAGTCTCAAATGGACCCTGACTGCTACATGTCAAATTGTGTACTCTTCTCTTATTGCCTCTTTATCATATTATCCATATTTGTTTCAAACTTTTTCTATCTCTTCAAGCCCCCTGTGCCACTCCTCCACTCTTATTCAATAAGAAATATGTGTCTCATATTACCCCCACCCAATCTGAAGCCATCTGTGGTGAGCTCTGTTTTCTCCCCAGGATTTTAATATAATATAATTATCTTACCATTGTTGACCATTATCTTCTCTTTGCTCTAATCTTTGAAAATGACTTGACCCTTCTTCTTACCAAAGCTAACCCCTTTTCTTTTGTCCTTAATTACATTATCTTTAGGGAGTTTCCCCCTTTAGCACTGTAACACTCCAATTTTCAATTTTTCTTTTTCCTCTGACTTCTTTGATATCTGTAAATATACTCATCTCAATCATTCTCCCTCCCCTAAAAATAGCTTCTCTCTACTCCTTTTTGAAACTTCTAGTTAAAAGTTATCTTTTTTCTAACGTAATTGCAAATCAACCCTGTATCCAGGGTATTGGATGCCCTGTCCACCCAAGGATCCAAGTTTTGGCATTATATAAACCAGTTTCATGCACTGGTGGATTTGATCTCTAAAAAAAAGAGGTTTTTTTTCCTCCTTGCCTTTGTTTCTTTATGCCCAAATGCACCAACTGCGGGGGGGAAATCACATGAAGCCTAGATTTGATTGAAGTCTGGGATATTCTCAAAATCGCAAAATCTGAGAGTTCAATGGACCTCCAAGGTTAGCTAGCTCAACTCATACACAAAAGGAATTCCTACTATAATATGCCAAATAAGTGGTCTTATATGCAATTGGTCTTCAAACACTTGAATACAATTATAATGTCCCCCTTGAATCTTCTCTAATCAAAACTCAAAATCTCCATTTCCTTCGAAAGATCTTCACCTGACATTGACTCAGGACCTTCCATCATCCTCTCCTTTGAAAACTCTTCAATTTATCAAAATTTTTCATTCACAGTAGTGCCCAAAACTAAACATAATACTCTACTCCCATGAGGTCTATTGAGAGCAGAGAGCAATGAAACTATCACCTCCAGTTATGAAAAAATGTACTCTTTCTTGATTCAATCAAAGAACACAGAGGCATTTAGTGACACACTGAATATGGAGTGCTGGAACTGAAATCAGCAAAACTTGAATTCAAATCTAGTCCCAGATACTTATTAATTGTATGACAAGTCATTCACTTAACCTCTATGTGCCTCAGTTTCCTTAACTATAAGATGAGAATAGTTATGGCATCTACTTCCCAGGACTGTTTCAAGAATAAAATAAGATAATAACAAGCATTTAGCAGAGAATATAGAAATACAGTATTTCCTTCTGTTAGGTTTGTTTCCTGCTACATCACACTGCTTACTAATATTAAGTTTGAAGTCCACAAAAAAACACAGTTCTTTTTCAGAGCAACTTGCTGACCATGTCTTCCCTGTCTTATACTTAGAAAGTTGAATTTTTGTATTTAATTTCAAGACTACATTTATACCTATTGGGTTTCATTTTTTTAAGTCAGTCCAATATTCTGACCAATCAAGATTCTTTAAGATCCTGACTCCATCATCTTCACATATTTGATGAGCATACTGTCTTTGTCTTTATCTAAGTCACTTATAAAATTTTTAAATAGCACAAAGTCTAGGACAGATCCCTGAAGACTTCCTGCCCCATTGATATTGAACCATTAGCAGCTATTCTTTGCATCTGACTGTCCAACCAGTTCTGAAGCTCATGTATCATCTAAACCATATCTCTCTATCAGAATAGCATATTATACTTTATCAATGACTTTGCCAAAAACAACTGAACTTTGATTGCCTCTCATCCAGGACCATCTCCTTATCGTCCTGATTAATATCTGACCACTGAATCCAGAAAATTCTGGAGAGAAAGTGAGGCTGTTGACTAAGCACAGTCCTCACTCAAATCTAATTCATGTGGTTGTTATGGCATCACCACCCTGATGTTGTGGTCTCCTTCAAAAATAAAGGACAAAAAATAAAAAGCAACCCCCCCCCCAAGAAAAAAGTCAGCTCTGAAATAACCTATTCTTGATGCAGCCAGGTTTGCTATTTATAATCACTTCTAGATGTACTAAAATTCGCTCTTTAAATGATCCATTTTTGAATCTTCCCAGGAAATGAAGTCAAGCTTGCTGGCCTATGGTTTATAAATTCTATTCTCTTCTTTTTTCTGAAAATCAGGAAAGCATTTTCTGTTTTCTAATTTGGTGATGCTTCTCCCTTTTACATGATTTGGGTCAGTTGATTTGAATTCCTTACAGGCAGCAGTTTGGTTTCCCCTACTATCTTTTTTATTTAGTTTATCATTCCTTGCTTGTTATTTTTGTTCTGTCATATCCAGGGCAAACATTTGAGAACAAAAATTTGAGAAGGAAGGAAGGAAGGAAGCAAAGAAGAAAAATCTAATGAATGAACCACTCAATGTGCTTCAGAGCTCAATCTTATTTGATAAAGGACCCATTCCCAGTATATGCATATCCTGTATCAAGTGACAAAAGTATCTTTCTCTTGCAGCAATCATGGGAACTTGTAATAGATTGCAGATTATCTCAAAGTTCTTCAGCTTTGCCTCTATGTATTCTCCAATGTGGGCCAAGAGAAATTCAGCTCAGCTCTACATTCAGTCTCTGGACGAGTTCTACCTCATCACATTGACATGCTTTGCCTTGGCTTTCTCACCCACTTCTCACCTTTGCAATTGGCATTTGATGTCATCAGGGACAGGGGATGGAATAAGGCCCTACTATGTATCAAGGACTGCACTAAATACCTCACAACTTATCTCATTTTATCTTCACAGCAATTTTGGGAGGTAGGTACAACTATTATCCCCATTTTACAGTTGAAGAAACTGAGGCAGGCAGAGGTTAAAGTGACTTCTCAGGGTTGCACAGTTAGTAGTTGCTGAATCTACATTTGAACTCAGGTCTTCTGGTACTCTATTCACTGTGCCACCCAGCTGCATTCAATCAGAATTATTCTCTAAAGTCATAAACAATCTCTTAATTCTTAAATTCATTGATTTTTTTTCTCCTCAATCCTCATTCTTCCTGATCTCTCTGCAGCACTTTGTTGTCAAATTCTTCTGGATTCTCTGTCTTTCATGATTATTCATGATAATGTTCTCTCTTGGCTTTCTTCTTGTCTGATTTTTTTTTTTGCAAGGCAAATGGGGTTAAGTGGCTTGCCCAAGGCCACATAGCTAGGTAATTATTAAGTGTCTGAGGTCTGATTTGAACTCAAGTACTCCTGACTCCAGGGCCAGTGCTCTATCCACTGTGCCACCTAGCCGCCCCTTCTCATCTGATTATTCAATCTCTTTTTCCTTTGCAGAATCATCATACATGTCCCTCCTCTAATGAGTAGGAAACCACTGGGCTTTGGGCTGAGCTCTCATCTCTTCACTCTTTACAATCTTTGCCTTGATGATCTCATCAACTCCCTTGGGTTCTACTTTCAACTCAATGCAGATCATTTTCAAGTCTATATATTCAGACCTCCTTTCTTTCTGGTCTTCAGTCCTGTGTCAACAGATGCCTCCTGGGCAAATCTTTCTGAATGTCCCAGAGGAATCTTAAAGTCAACATGCCTAAAATAGAATTCATAAGATCAAAGATTCAGAGCTTTTAAGGGACTTTAGAGGTGACCTCTTCCAGTCCCTCCATTCCTAAAGCATAGCTCTGACCCTACTTCAGAATTTTCAATGTCTTCCCATAGTCTCTTGGATAAGATATAAGCTCCTTTCTTTTACATTTTAAGCCCTTCCCAGACTAGTCCCAACTTATATTTTCATACTAATTTCACATCACTCCTTTTCATGTGCTCAGCATGGTAGACAAACTGATCAACTTTCTGTATCCTCGCCAAAACATTAGGGGAAGCTGGGTGGTGCAGTGTAGAGAGTGCCAGGCCTGGAGTCAGGAAAACTTGAGTTTAAATATTGCCTTAGACTATTAGTAGCTGTATGACTGGCCAAATCACTAATCCCAGTTTGCTTCAGTTTCTTCATCTGTAACATGAGCTAGAGAAGGAAATGGCAAGCCATTCCAATATCTTTATCAAGAAAACCCCAAATGGGGGTCATCAAGAGTCAGACAAGACTGACACTACTGAACATAGATAATATTCAATCTTCTGCTTTCATTGCTTTTAATATCTTGTGCCTGGAATATTTTATCTTCTCATTATCATTTCTCAAAATGATTACATAAAAACTCAATTTAAAAACCATTACATACATAAAACTTTTCCCTCATTCATAAGTGCTTACTTCCCCCCGCCACGGACACACACACACACACACACACACACACACACACACACACACACACACCTTTCAAGCTTTGGGCATAGGAAAATATACTGGATTTGTCAGAAAATACACTGGATTTGTCATTAAAGGTTGAGTTTGAATGCTCCATCTTCCACTTGATACTTCTGTGACCTTGACCAAGACCCTTCTTTACTCTAAGCCTCAAATTTCTCATCTGTAAAGTACAGATTACACTAGATCACCTATCAACTTCTTCCAGTCCAGCTATGATCTGTAAAAATTTATTTGTGTAATCACTTCTATATTTATTCTCTCTTCCCAGGAAAATATAAGCTCTTATTAAGGCACTTACTGCTTTTAATTTAATCTTTGGAGTTATCCTAAGCACCAAAGTTCTAGAACATGGTAACTGAATCGAAAAACCCAAATGATGAAAAGAAGGTAGAGGATTTAAGTGACTTGTCCATCATGATCCCATGACTGGTGAGTCTCAGTCTCAGAATTTTATGCCACTCTTTACACTGAACAATGCTTCTTCAGTCATCTTCTCCTCTGTAAATTCTTCTTCTCATTCCCACCATCCCAAGCAAATCTTTCCCTGTTTAGCCAACATATAAAAGGTATAAAATCTTCTGGTCACAAAGGTGTATAAAAGTGAATTTTCTTTTCTGCAGAATTAAATATGAGAATAAATATTTCCTGTGTTTCAAGGGACACAACTTCCCCAAATGCACAATAAAAGAGAAATCTTTTTCAGCATGCCCAACTAGATCCTTCCCAACTATCCTTAAAATTGCTTAGGAATTGCCTCAGAGTTTGATACTTTTCTTTGCATCCCTAACAAATGCCAACAGAAAAACAAAAGCTAGAGGAGGAACCAAGAAAGTATGCCAATACTCAAAGGTCCCTATACAACTGATAGAAAGCAAGAGGGAAGCATGTTTATGGCTATTTTTTTTTCATTTTGACAGGCTATGGGGTTAAGTGGCTTGCCCAAGGCCACACAACTAGGTAATTATTAAGTGTCTGAGGCCAGTTTTGAACTCAGGTACTCCTGACTCTAGGGCCTGTGCTCTCTATCTACTGTGCCACCTAGCTGCCCCAAGTTATGGCTATTACCACACAGAAGAGTGCCTTTTCCCCCTTCTTCAACCCAATCTCCCATGGTGCTTTTCCCCACAAGATTATGACAGCCTGCAAGTTGGAAAGTCAGTCATATATTTAATTTCTCTTTCTGTGAGAAGAAAGTAGTAAAAATTTAGTGAGAAGATATTTTAGATATCTTTCTGTACCTAGTTATAGAGAATCATCTATCTTAGAATCATCAAGCTAAGATCACTAACTATTCCCTCAATCCTCTTATGTATACTTCCCAGTATTACAACAGACTGAGGAGAGAGCATAATTAACTAGGAGCAAGTCACTCAATTCCTAATTAACATGTCATGATATCTCACTTTTGACAAAAAAAAACAGCTCTGAAAAAGTCTTGATGGTATATGATTAGTTTTGAAGGGCATAGATAGCCACGCTAGCACCTATAGGCAGAAAGGTGGCCACTGGATTAAGTATAAACCTAGAATAAGGAAGACCCGAATTCAAATTCAGTCTTAGACAATTACTAGCTGAATGACCCTGTGTAACTTAAACTCTGTGTGTCTCATTTTCCTCAAGTATAAAATGGAATAACAACCCAGGGTTCTTGTGAGAATTTGATAAATGTTTGTTTCCTTCCTTCTTTCTTTCCTTATCTTCCATTTCAATACTAGGGATTTAAGAGGACAAAAACTGAAAATGAAATCCATCAAGTAGCAGATTTATCTACTTAAGAGGTCTTCTGATTCAATAAGGGATACTTATAATCATTTTTGTTGGAGATGGGAAGCTTAAGACAATATTGAATTTATATTTAATAACTATTTTGGCTAAACTCATTCATGAGTTTTTTTTCAGATTTTTTTTGCAAGGCAATAATGGGGTTAAGTGGCTTGTTCAAGGCCACACAGCTAGGTAATTATATTAAGTGTTTGAGGCTGGATTTGAACTCAGGTACTCCTGACTCCAGGACATGTGCTCTATCCACCGTGGCACCTATCTGCCCCCTAAACTCATTCATTAGTAAAGTTTAGTAAATATAGTTTCCCTCGTTGACTACTTTTCTGGAGAGCACCTATTACTCCCAAATTCTAAGGTAACTTGTGGTCTCACATTTCTAACATCCCTTAACAGCAAGTAGACACAATGAACTCAAAGGAGAGTATTTACTAAGATGTTATAGTAGGAAAAGTAGCTATAAAAATCTATACTTCACTGAAAAACTATCCCTGTACCCTCCATAATTCTTGTTCCTATTTGGCATCAGTACCATGACCATTCTAGAAGCATGGCCTTCTAATAAGGGTCAAGTGTTATATGGTCTTTTGATGGGTTTGAGGACGTTTCTACAATGGCTTACTTGAAAGTGACCATAGATTTGATTTTATAAGAATATTGGCTAAGTCTTGCTAACTGATCATGCATGGTTCTTGGCAGAGGGTGGTTAAATTCCTGAAAAGTAGATAAGGGGAAATTCTCAATAATTATATAGCCTCAGTAGTTGGAGTGTAGCAATAATAAAGGGTTGGTAGACTTCCTCACTAAGAAATCTTAGCTTCCTCACTCCCCTCCCACCCATGCTTTTAGGATTAAAACAACACTGGTACATTTTAAAAGAAATATGTATGGGGCAGCTGGGTGGTGCGGTGGATAGAGCACTGACTCTGGAGCCTGGAGGACCTGAGTTCAAATCCAGTCTCAGATAATAATTACCTAGCTGTGTGACCTTGGGCAAGTCCCTTAACCCCATTGCTTTGCAAAAACCAAAAAGAAAAAAAAAAGAAATATGTAACATAGTGAAAATGTTGGAGGAGAATGTATTTCTCTAGGTGAGGGCAATAATATATGAGAAATTATTTCTTCCTTATATTTATTTAATAATGAAATATTGAATCAGGACAGTTTTTCCCCATTTCTATTTTCCTCATCCAGAAATCAACTGCTGTGGGAAATCTCTCTTAAAAATTTACCCAGGTCAAGATCTAATCAGACATTAAAAGAATTTATGGATGCATTCCTGCTCATTGTGTTTGCACAAAAGGTCTGGGTGATTCTCCCTGTTGTCAGACAGATGATATGAAAATTCCCAAGTCTCTTTGATCAAGATTTGGATGATTCAAGCCTGTATCCCAAAACTCCTATTTTAAGATAGCCCATTGTGTTAACCAGTCGGAGTTAAATGGTATGCTTCAGGAGCAACTACTCTTCAAAAGGCATATAAACTGTGAAATCACTACCTTAGGGGATCTTTGGTCCAAAAGAGATGGCCAATGATCATCCCTTTATTAATAAATCTTTTGACTTTATTCACAAATGATTAAATTACCCAGAAACTATGTCTCTCATAAGTTTTTAATCACCATAAATTGGATAGGCAGGTCAGGGTTTCTAAATGACAATAGTGACTTAACAAGAATCCAGGTTCAAATATGGGACTTTCTACAATTTTTTGGTTAATTTTTTTTAATTTCTTCCCCAAATTCACATTCATGAGGATTCCATCCCAAAAACTCAGCATATTAGGTCTATACCCTTAAAAAAATCACTGAAAGAGAACTACTTTGTTGAGGTCAGCTAATAATTAATGATTGATTGATTGATTAATTCCTATGTCATGGAATAAAAGGATCATAGTAACATAGATTTAAAACTGGAGAGAACTTTAGAAATCATCTTCTCCAGCCTTTTCATTTTACACATAAGAAAACTAAGACCCAGAGAAATGAAGAGACTTTCCCAAAAGTCATGCAGGAAGTAGCGGTAGAGTCTTGGCTACTTTCACCTAACAAAAGTCAAGGTGACTGGCAAGTTTGGTTCGAGAATTTGAAAAGTTACTCCTACAGACCATTTTCTGGAGATGCCAACATAGTTATATGTACTGTTATATCAGATCCATTGCAAAGGTCATTTCTTTGTCAATTCATTATTTATCAGCAAGGTGGTTTGTTTTCTTTAATTTGGATCCTTCCACTATATTCTCCAGATGTAAAGCTCATCAGAGTTTGTTCTCATGGAAATGATCACGTTGCTTAAAACAGATGTTAATGAGTGACAGTCTGTTTAGAAGACAGAATGAGAAAAGACAAAACAACTGTGGGAAAGAGTTTTAATCCTCTCTGGGGTTAGAAACATATCACCATACTGGACTGACATACTTGTGACTCTATCTATGAATTTTTTCTTATGATTATTTCTTCACTCTCTGAGTGAATTAGACCTTTAAATGATTACTGAATATGGTAAAAAAAAAAAAGCTCTGAAATTATATTGTAATAAATTGGATGCTAAATATTCAAATGGATCTGTGATCCCTCCAGAGATGTGGATCCCAACCCTTCATACCAATCAGACTACCAAAGGATTATTTTAAAGAGTGGTTAAAGGGTGGCTAGGTGGCACAGTGGAAAGAGAACACCAGCCCTGGAGTCAGGAGTACCTGAGTTCAAATCCAGGCTCAGACACTTAATAATTACCTAGTTGTGTGGCCTTGAGCAAGCCACTTAACTCCATTGCCTTGCAAAAAACTGAAAAAAAAATAAAGAGTGGTTAAAAAATAATAATGAAATTTACCTGTTGAAACAATATGTCAAGAAACTCAAGGGAAATAATGAAAAAAATGGAAAAGAAAGAGACCTCATAATACCCAATCCCAAATTCTGCTATAAAGTCTTAATTGTCAAAATGGTATTTGTAACTGATTAAAAAATAGAAAGAGATTGATCAGTGAACAGATTAGGTGCAAACTTACAGAAGTTAACAGGAATTTAGTGTTCAGTAAGTCCAAAGACCAAACTGTTGGGATAGATAGAAAGGTATGCAGCAGAAAGTACCTCATATCATATGCCTAAACAAAGTACAAGATAGATATATAACTTAGGTATAAAAATTCACATCATGAACAAAATAGAGTAGTAAATAAGAAATTGCATTTGCAAAAAGGGAACAGTTAATGATAGAAATAGAGAGAATAAATAGATAAAAATTACCTTTGAGATGTATATGAATAAAAAATAGTTCATGACCAAGTAAGAAACATAGAGGATCATAAGAATATAGACAAAAAATATTTAATTTTTTTGTACAACCAGTGGAAGAAATAATACATAAAAGGACACCTATAAAGGAAAGATGAACAGAAGATCAACATTTCCACTATTTACATATTTCTTTTGTTGTTGTTGTTGGTTTTTGCAAGGCAGTGGGGTTAAGTGACTTGCCCAAGGTCACACAGCTAGGTAATTATTAATTATTTTCCTCTTGGAAAAGTCCAGAGTAATACAGTTTTGTTGGAAATGAAGAAATGACTGCCTGCCTTGAACATCCTCTTTAAATGGAGGTTCTGGGAGAAACCCTATAATGGAAAGGAGCAGCAGCAGAGGGCTCTTCCAAGGTGTAGGTTCCAGGGCAAAAGTAATTTTTGAGAATGAAAAGATATCTGATTTTTGGTAGAGAAGTAAGAGTATAATCTAATGGGGAAAAAAAGAAAGACATCTATAAATTGATGGAGAGTGAAGTGGGCAGGAGCACAAGAACAATTTATATAGCATTTATAAAAACAAACAACCTTGAAAGTCTTAAGAACTTTAATCATAGCAATTTTCAGCCAGATTCCAAAAACATCAGCACTACTAACACCCATTAAATGGAAAGTGATAGTTTCAAAATACGTTTTGGGGCATGGCCAAGTCAGAAAGACATTTTACTTGAATATGTATGTCTGTTACAAGAATCATATTTTTCTTTGTTTTTCGTTGGAAGGTAGGTAGAGAGAAAATTTATGCTTGTTAATTGAAAAAAAAGTAAAAATAGTTATATATATATATATATATATATATATATATATATATATATATATATATATATATATAAACCCAATCACCTCTTTTCATCAAGTGGGTACCAATGGTACATATAGGTTGATCATCAGTCATACTTCACTCAGCCTGTGTCTAATACATTTTCTTTATTATATGTTTATTTGAGGGTAGCCTTTTATATTGTTTCTTTTATTCAGCTTCTTGTTTATAATGTGTTGTAGCTTATATACATCTGTCATTACCTTTTTGGTGAGCCTCAACTTCAATTTTGTATTGTTACATGACTTCCAATCACATATCACCCTCCTGCAAAAAGTTATTGAACAGATAGATTTTTGTTATCCTGTGGTTTGACTGGAAGCATGTATACATGCTAAAATTCAACTAATCTGAGAGTAGACATTACCTCCTATCTCAGCCACTTGCTTGCTGTGGCACAGATAGGGTTAAATTTCCTATAATCCTGACCTTCATTTCTCAATTTCTATTAGATAATTCAGAAATCCTTTAATTTCAGTGATCTAGATTATACCATTACTTCCCCCTGTCCTCCCCCCAAAAGGCAGTGCTAACTCCTATAATGCTATGTCTAATGGCAATGTCTTTTTGTCTAAGATTCCATATGATGTTGAGCTCTGAGTAGCAATGAAGCCTTTAATCAGAGTGCACAACTTGTATAGCCTAGTCACTAGCTTACTAAAGGAGCTAGAGATAGTAGTGGGAAGGGAAATGAAGAGAGGGGAGGAGAGGAGAGGAGACAACAGGGGAGGAGAATACCTTTCCATGAGATTTCTCATTGGCATCTATCTGTCTCTCTCCCATTGCATTGTCATTCTTCAGGTTCAATTCTTTCCCTTTTGTCCTATGGTTTTTATTTCAGAAAGAAACTTATCATTAAAAAGAACTTTGTAGTTTGACCTTGGCAATACAATTCATTCTCCTGCTTCTGTTTAACTAAAGATCCAATCATGTTTTCATTTTCAGGTTTTGTCCAATATACATAAACTGATGGACATGTTCTAGAGGTTTTCCATCCACTTGTATATTGTGGATTGAACAATAAATATTCTTTCTTCATTCGATGTTTTTTTTTCTTTTTTCCATTTAGATAGGGTGACTTTAGGGTGACTGTATACTGAATTCATAAGGCTTTTCAGTTTTCCAGGAATGGGTTCAATCAGCACAATGTCACGTGTAAACAGATTATCTGTAGGACCACACTATCTTTAGGGAATCACTTTTCACTTTGAAATTTGAGCCCTCCTGGTGAGCATGCATTTCCGTATCTTATGATTCATCTAATGTTCATATTCAGATGTAACAGAACAAGGTTATCTCTGTTGTTACACATTTCAATAAAATGAATATTTGTTATAAGATTTATGGATTTCTTTTGCCCCCAAGGGGAGTGGTGGAGAGATGGACAAGAAAATAGATTTCTATTAACTCAAAAAGTTTAATTAAAAATAAACAGTTCACAGAAAAAAAAACAGAAAAAGTACTTAGTCTGAGTAAATAAATATAACTTTAATGTTTGACTATATATTTGTTACAAGCTTTTAATCTTTTGTTATTGTTTTTATGGGGAAGGGGGAAAGGAGATGGAAAGAAAATTAAATATTTTTAATTGCAAAAAAATTGATTTAATTTTAATTTTAATAAAATATAAAGGAGTATACTGTTAAGGAATAACATTTAAGGTGATGTTTTATTTTAATATATCATATGCTTTTCCATAATTAATAAACAATAAGCACAGTGGAATTCTGTATAATGTTCATGTCTTCCTCTGGAATCTAAAAGCACTTGCTGAGAACTACTAGCTGCCCAGGAAACATTCTAGGCTATCTTGAACTTGTAGGATGATAAATAGTCTGCTAGTTATGTTGTTCAAAGCCTTGTATTTACACATCCAGATCTTTCCATGAACCAAATAATCTCTAAAATGCTGAGGCATAGCTTCACTATCATTAACAAAGAGACAGAAGAAATTGTGTAAACTCCTTTCTCCCAGACAATAACCAGCTTAAACTGTCTTCCTAGTGTTCTGGAGCTGCTAGAATAGGTGAAAAAGGAAAGGAGCCTCAGTGTTTGAGACCTAAAGCTAATAGGCATGGCTAGCAGGACTGTTCTGAACCTTTAGTCAACACCTCCCACTTACAACCTTCACCCCACCATGTCCCCTTCCACCTCTTCCTCTGAGAATAGCAATCATATCAATTCTACTGTTACTACTAGAAAGTTTGTAATAATAAACTGCCATATAACTCAACTTCCAATCCCTATGACTCCCACAACAAAACTCCTTTGCCTGACCATAGCTTTCCTAATATGTTTTATGTTTCTTATTTAAAATATCAACTCTTTCAGGGCAGGAATCATTTCTATTTTGGATTTGCATCCCCCATCACCTAGCATGGTACCTGGCAAATAATAGGCAACAAATAAATATCTTTTTCTTATATTTTATTTATGGCAATGGCGTTAAATGACTTGCCCAAGTCACATAGATAAGCACTTATTAAATGTCTAAGGTCAGATTTGAACTCAAATCCTCCTGATTCCAGGACCAGTGCTCTATCCACTGTGCCACCTAACTGCCCCTGGTAAATATCTTTTGATTCATTCATTCATATCACCATTACCTCCAATTATCTATTTTTCCTATTCACCTATTCCCATCTTAATCTTGGCACACCATCCTGGCTATGCTTGACTCAGTTTGGGGGGCATTCTTTAAAATTAATTTTTATTTAAGATATTATTTGAGTTTTACAATCCCCCCCACGGAAAGCAATCTGTCAGTCTTTACTTTGTTTCCATGTTGTACCTTGATCCGAATTGGGTGTGATGAGAGATAAATCATATCCTTAGAGAAGAGACAAGAATTCTAAGAGGTAGCAAGATCAGACAATAAGATATCTGGTTTTTTTTCTAAATTAAAGGGAATAGTCCTTGAACTTTGTTCCAACTCCACAGCTCCTTAACTGGATACAGATGGCACTCTCCTTTGCAGACAGCCCAAAATTGGGGAGCATTCTTTTAGAGCAGCTGTGGTGAAACCATTAACGAGAGTTGCCAAGGATATATTCAATTAGGAGCTCCTCTATAACAAGGGTGTTGCTTTTGAAAATAATAAAAATTATTATTTGGTCTTTTATTTTATGTGATATTAATGTATATATTTCAAGGATCTGTAATTTGATCTGTGTGGTTATCCCCTGCTTTATACAAATTACAAATCTCCCAAATTTCATAATTTGTAATTTAAAAAATCCCTTGTCTTGTAAACAATTTTCTGGTGATTAGGCTATCCAGATTTAAGTAGGTGAATACTTAGTTGACAAATACCCAGCATTGATAGCCTTGTATATAAAGGGCATCCAGTTTGATAGGAGCTGCTAAATCTTATATTCCATAGGCACTCTACTCAATCCTTCCCACTTGGAGGTAAGATCTGTGTCAGGATCACCTCCATCTCTTGAAAAAGAATCAGGATAAAACCTTAAATAACTCTATTGAAAATGTTATTTATTGCATTCTTCTGAGCTCATTAAGAAGACCAGCCTGCATGAAACCTACCAATGCCATCCCTATGCCACAATCTTCCCTTTTCTAGAATAAAGAATTGTCAAGAAGAAAGAACATTCATGAACCTTTCAAAGTATAAGATATAATTAGAGAATACAGAGGCAAATTGACTTCAAGATAAATATATTGTTTGCCCCTTCCCTTCATATTTCTTTCTTCTTTGATGGGTCTCCCCCTAATCTGCTCCTTAGTGATTGTACAAGGATAGTTCTAGATACAATACCAAGAATAGTACCAGTGACAGTGGTCATTTTACTAATTCACTTGGGTTAAAAGAATTATTTTTCTCTTTTCCTCTTCCATATAATGACACAAAAAAGACATCTGGGGTTGTCCTACTCCTGCCCCTAGAGAACTGAATGGAGTATGTTTTAAGCACGTAATCAGTTCATGTGGGAAGTATTGTTCCCATGGGATCTTTGGCAGGATTTTTCAAATTTAAACAATATATGTGGGAAAAAATCAAATGTGGGAAAGATATAATGAGATTTCATTGCATATAGGTATAATTTCTTTTGTAATGAAAAGAATATGTAGTAAACAGTTCCATATTTTTCAGCCTTTGGGTCTGAGCCAAATTGAAAAATAGCTCTCAGGGTGCCTCCAAGTCTTTTGAGTCTCCTTTCAATAATTCTTTGGTGAGAACCACATCTTAAGATGTTTCCCTCGTTATTAAATGGAGAAATTGTATGTACAGACCTGAGTATTGTGGCCTTGTCATTAACACTCCCCAGCTGTCTCAAGACATATGACCTTAAGATAAAAGTGATGCAAAACATCCCCTGGCCTAGAAGTCACTCTAATAAGCACTGGAGCATGAGAGAAGAGGGAACTTTCTGTGACTCTTAACTATTGCCTAAGTACCAAGGGGAGGAACACATTTCCCAGGGGGTATAGTTACAAAGGTATTATGGCAGGATGTGAACTCTCTCTGGTCATCAAGAGTATTCAAAACTTTGTTTCCTTGTAACTAACTTGTGAACAAGGTCATTCATTTTCATTTTGAAAATGATATACAGGCTGTGTGTACTTGTGCTTTCTGTCAAGGCTTTGCTTTGGAGGAGCAAAGGAAGAAACAGGAACTTCTCTAGTGATTTGTTCATAGTATATTCCCATTCAGAACTGCATCAAAATAGAGGATGGGTTTTATGGAAAGCTTTAGAAGAGAATAAATATTATGTTCTTAAGACCTCAAAAACCTCAATCAAATAATTTGGAGTTGAAGAATCAGACTGGCTGTTAAATGATAAAAAAAATAACAGAACTGACCTTGTTTTAGTTTTATTATTTTATTCAAAAAGATGTGACTTACTACTCTGATGCTTCATTATAATGTGGAAACGTCCCTGAGTGTTGAAGGTTGTGCCACTGCAGCAGAAAATGTGGGAGGGTTCTAATATGTTGGAAAGGCTTTGAGTATCATCCTAGCCAAAAAAAAGTGAATGTTGTTCTAAAACTAAAGATCAGAGAAGTTCAGCAGCAGTAGCAGATTAGCCACTGGGTAATGAATTCTTTCGTCCAGGTACCTCACATATTAAAAAAGTAGTCTGAGTCAATTCCTTCTTCATGAGAGGAAGAATGGTTTCTGATGTGAATATTTGGCTTCTACTAATCCCAGACTGGGTAATATAGCTTTTGTTTTTCTGTTTTTTCCTTTTTTGATTTGTTTGTTTATTTTTACTATGGGATGACTTTGAAAATAGAAGTGGGACCATAAGCCAAGGCCATTAAGGGTGAGTGCAGTAGGAAACAAATTAGGGATGGAACAAATAGTTCTGGGACATCTGAATCATGTGGATTTCCTCAAATCTCATCTTAAACAATTCAGATATGTAAACTTCTACATATCTGTACATCTCTACATGTAAGCTTCATCTTGTCTTGTGAGTAAACTTGTTAGAACCTGATGACAGGTATAGTCCTCATTTGGGGCAAATTAACTTCAAAGAGAGAAGAAAAATTCACCACACTGACTATACTCCTAAACCCCAACAGTAATCTCACTGAATGTCTTTCACATTGCTTCACTATGATGATCAGGTGACCTGGTTTAGTGTACATTAATAACCACTATTGTATGTTTAAAAAATATTTTTGCATTTCTCACTGAAAAAGAATCAGTGATTTCATCTTCAGACTTACAAATCTGAAAGAGCCCTACTCTGTGATCTTCTTACCCTGAAAGATGCCTCTAACATTGCTTCCAAGCAACCTTCTCAACCTAGGAAAAACTGCAGATATAGCCCTTTCCTCTGACTGGTTAGCTGTTGTCAGAACTTCCATGTTAAGGAAGTATTCAAAGCATCTATATTCACTCCTTCATTCCTCTTTAGCATCCTATCCTGACTCCCTGGACTTCATTCTTCCCCATACTCCTGTACAGATACATCATCCCCCATTTTCAACTTCCTTTTTTTGTGTCTTCCCCTATTAGAATGTATACTTTTTGAGGTCAGGAATTATTTTTCATTTTGCTTGTACTTGTAACTGCTTAATAAATATGTTTTGACTTGACTTGGATCTTTGCTGGAAATGATGTATCTACCAACCTCAGTGTGTACAGATGGCATTCCATTTAAACCTTCTCATTGTATGTGATAAGTCTTGTTCATATTCTGTAAGTCTGTCAGGTGTGTTGGCATCAAATCATAGGTTGTCCATGTGTTATCCTTCATTCATGCTAGATGACTAGCCAATCTTATATTCAGGTTGCACATGTTTTTGGTTTCTTTCTACATTGTCCTATTCTTCATTAGTAACATGATACAGCCTATTTTTAGAAAAAATAGACCTTTTTGTTGCTCTTTGACTAACCTCCAAATTTTGCTTAGAGACTGATATTCTATGTGTTCTTTACATCACATTGCATATATATATATATATATATGCATATATATCTCACATATATGTGACATCAAAAGAATATTGGTATAGAGGAGATGGGTGGTGATTGTTGTTTTTTCCTTTCAGGGAATTTGGAATCCTTTAAAAGCACCGTATAATCTCCCAAATCCAAACCAACATACTTTCTTGTTCCTATTGATTCACTGTCCAGGTGCAGTGTCCTTCTAAGATCTATGCATTGATAGACCATTGGTACTTTAAAGTTCATTGGTACCTGGAGAAAGCAGCTTTAATTATATGAGTTGTTCAGAATTCAGATTACAAAAAGGTTTGGAAACTAATGAGAGGAGATGGAGTAGAGGAATCTAGTGTCAATGTCTCTCTCACATGGACTCTAGTCCTTTTTATTATTATACTCTGCCAGTTTGTGGGAGAACCAGTTTGGGAAATCAACTTTCCTACTCCTTCCAATAGCTCACATATTACTGAAAACTAATTTTATATGCAAGGGATGTACTTTCCTACTTTTTGACAAGTAGTTGAACTGCATGACGATTTCGAGTTGTAGTTGCCAGCATTGATCTTTTAAGGGAAGAGGGCCACCTAGTGGCTAATATATGTTTCAGAATTCATTTTTTTTCATACGTAAAGAATGTATTGGTATTTGTTCTAGATTTGATTTTACTGGAACTGATGCTTAAGTGTATCAGGGTCTTTTGACAACCCATGGTGGAAGATGCAAAAGTGCACTCTAAAATAGATGTCTAAGTAAAATTTGCAGGAGACTGAGGAGGGTAGTAGTGAGTTCAGAGTACTTAAGTTAGATTATTTGGGTCCCACCTGCTGGAGCCAGCTAGAATGAGGTTTGAATAATGAGAACTTTTAATGAACATTTACTGAGTTTCATATAGTAGGAACAAAATTTCCTTCTCTATCTTCACCCTATGACAACCAGTTCAACTCTAATCTTGAATTCCTTTGACACTGATAATACCCTACCACATCTCAACCATAAATTACTTCCCTATCTACCTCATTCACTCCTTTCCTGTGGCAACCTGAAGAAATCACGAAATGAGGCTTATTAGATTCACTAAAAAATTATGTTACATACATAATATTCTGTTATTGTTGCAAGGCAATTATTTTATATCTCTCTAATAATTTGATATCCTGATACACAGTAGCTATTCCACCCCTTTTCATTCCTCCTCTAGTCATCAAAAGTACTTCTCCTTCATTCTCTCAGCTGAGAAGCTTGCTTCATAATTCATTCTCCAAAACTGGAGCCATTTGACATGAGGTTAATCCTCTTTTCAAATCACACAACTTTCCCCTCAATCTCCTTTACTCCTCTTGCAAGAAGAGATGACCCTTCTTACTAAGACATCATCCTTGTTCCCCTTCTACCATCTTCTCCAGTAGATTGCCACTACTATAATCTCCTCCAAACTCCATCTCTCCCTCTCTCTGTGTCTGACAGTCTGTCTGTTTCTGTCTCTGTCTCTCTTTCTCTGTCTCTCTCTTTCTATCATATATCTATCTATCTCTATCTCTCCTTCAATTTCTCTCTTTCCCCATTGGCTACTATTCACAGCTTAAAAAATTATATATGTCTCCCCTATTCTCTTTAGATAGGAGCAGCACCAGTAGCTATCACCTCCTATCTCTCCTCTTCTTTACTAGAGTCCACGAAAGAGACATTGACACTAGATTCCTCCACTCCATCTGTTCTCATTAGTTTCCAAATCTTTTGTAATCTGAATTCTGAACTCCTCATATAATTAAAGCTGCTTTCTCCAGGTACCAATGAACTTTTAAATACCAGATGTAATACTTTTTCCCCCTCATTCCTCATCCACCTATGAAAACTTTAAAACGGAAAATCATTTATTTCCTGGATAATCTCTTCTTTCTAAATTTTTTTCCACATTATTATTCTTCCCTGGTTTTCCTATCTCTTAGACTACTCCTCAATATTCTTTATTGCATATTTATCCTAGTCATGTCCACTAACCAGGAGTGCTCCACAAGACTCACTCCTGTCCTCTTTTTTCCTTTATGTTATATCATTTAGTGATTTCATCAGCTCCCTTAGATTTAACTATCATCTCTGTGCAAATGATTCCTAGACGTAAATACCCAGCCCTAATCTTTCTCCTCCATGGGGTTTTCTTAGCAGTGTTGCTGGAGTGATTTGTCATTTTCTTCTCTGGTGGATCACTTCCCGACTATGATCTGTCCATTTTATGTAATCCTGTATTGGCCTAGTTCATCCATGCATTGAGTAAAGCAAGTCCCTCCACCAAGACAAAGTAGTGATGCACCTACTTCTGTTTCATTGACTGCTCTAAACTTTTGTTGGAATGGTTGGATCAGTTCATAACTCCAACAAAAACCGTCCCAGTTTTCTAAAATCCCTCCAACATTGATCATTTTTCTTTTTTTTTTACCATTTTTACCAATCTGATAGATGTGAGATGATATTTCAGAGTTGTTTTAATTTGCATTTCTCTAATCAAAAATATTTTAGAGCATTTTTTCACGTGACTATAGATAACTTTAATTAAAGATAGACAATTTCTATCCCACTTACGGTTACTGAAGATAAAGAAAGAAAAGACCCAGGGCAGCTAGGTGGCACAATGGATAGAGAGCTGGCCTTTGAATCAGGAAGATCTGAGTTCAAGTCGGGCCTCACTTAATATTTATTAGCTGTTTGCACCCTCTGGAGATGACCATCATTAGATACACACACACACACACACACATACACACACATACACACACACACACACACACACACAAAGCTATATATCTAAACAGGTATATATATGTAAAATTATTATATACATATATATATATATATATATACTTCCATTTATCAGTTGCAGATAGAATCTTCATATGTCTTTCCAGTTAATTTGGGTATTTATAATAGTCAAAATGATGTATTCACTCAAAAATATTCTTAAAACTATATTACTGTTACTATACACAATGTTCTCTTGATTCTGTTCATTTCACTCTTCATTATTTCATGTAAATCTTTCCATGTTTTTTAAATCAATGAGCTCATCATTTCTTCCAGCATAATAGTATCCCATTACAATCATATACCACAACTATTTAGTCATTCCCCAACTGATGAGCATCCCTGAAATTTGCATTTCTTTGCCATCACAAAGAGAGCTGTTATGAACATTTTAGAACATATAGGTTCTTTTCCTTTTTCCCTAAACATCTTTGGAAATAAACCAAATAGTTGTGTTGCTGGGTCAAAGGTAGTTTTTAAGTAATTCTTTGTAGGGGCGGCTAGGTGGCATAGTAGATAAAGCACTGGCCTTGGAGTCAGGAGTACCTGGGTTCAAATCCGGTCTCAGACATTTGATAATTACCTAGCTGTGTGGCCTTGGGCAAGCCACTTAACCCCATTTGCCTTGCAAAAACCTAAAAAAAAAATCCAACTTGTTAATGACATCTATTTTAATTTTTCCAAATCAAAACTGAACAGGAAGTTCTAAAGGAAAAACATTTAAAGAATCAATAGCATATAAAGATGTTGCAGATAATAATTAGAGAAATGCAAATTGAAATTCAGTTTATCTTCTCAAGAAGTTAGACACTCTTGATATCATTTTACAGATATGGAAACTGAAGACTTGAACTTAGTTTGGCTTTTTAAATCAAGGTTTCTTAATCTCAGGTTCACAAATTTTTTAAAAAATAATTTTTTAAATTTAAAAAAATTAAATAAAGGTTTTTTATTTTTTTAATGTTTTTAATTTTTTTTATTTTTTGTCAAAGTACTGAAATAAAAAAAAATTTTAAATCCAGTATGATTGGATTTCTATGTAATCTTTTGTATTTTATTTTATACATTTAAAAACATTATTCTGAGAAAATCTACAGATCCAAGACACACACACACACACCATGTTAAGAAAATTTGATCTAAGTCTGGGACTCTTAGATTTCTCTAATCAATAATGATTTAGAATATTTTTTTCGTAGGACTACAAATTGTTTTGATTTCTTTATTCCTATCTTTTGACCATTTATCAATTAGCAATTGACTTGTACTCTTATAGATTGTACTAAATTATTTAAATATTTGAGATATGAGACCTTTATCTGAGAAACTGTCTATAAATTTTTTTCCCAATTTTCTGCTTTCCTTATGATCTTGGTTACATTGTTTTATTTGTACAAAAACCTTTTTTTAATTTAATGTAATCAAAATTATCCATTTATATCTAACTTGATCTCTATCTTTTACTAATTTATGAATGACAATCCTTTTGCTTTTTTTTTAGGTTTGTGTGTGTGTGTGTGTGTGTGTGTGTGTGTGTGTGTGGCAAATGGGGTTAAGTGGCTTGCCCAAGGCCACACAGCTAGGTAATTATTAAGTGTCTGAAGTCAGATTTGAACTCAGGTACTCCTGACTCCAAGGCCGGTACTCCATCCACTGCACCACCTAGCGACCCCTGAAAATCCTGAAAAAATAAAAAATAATATTCAAACTATTTTCCAAGAAATTAATGCATTCTAAAGCAATGAAAACAATCATAGCTTCATTTCTAAAATAATACAGTGTATTTCTACTCCTGTTTCCCAACCCAAAAGTAAATCAGAATTCAAACTCTTCAAAACTTAATCACCTTCTATTAGAATGAAGAAATGAATTCAATTTCTGTAGCTAGAGAATATTCTTGGGTAGTCTGGAACTTATAATTCAATAAAATGCTGAGTCTCCTAGGAACATTGATTTAACAATATTTATTATAAAGCAGGCTATCAGATTGCTAACAAAGATGTTGGCAGAAGTCCCTACTAATCCTGGACATCAGAACAACAATAACAAAAAATCATCTTTTAGAGATAAAGTAACATCCACAGAGGGCCACCAGAGGGTGCAGTGGATAGAGAACCAAGTTTGAAGTCAGGAATACTCATCTGGCCTCAGACAATACCTGGTCTAGTCACTTAACCGTGTTTGCCTCAGTTTCTCATCTATAAAATAAGCTGGATAAGGAAATGTTTAAATTACTCCAGTATATTTGCCAAGAAATGCCCAATGTGATCACGAAGAGTTGAGCAGGACTGAAATGACTGAACAAAAAAAAAACACCAACAGTCTTTGCATGAGAAAATGGTTGCTGAAATATCAGGTGGCCACTAGGTGGACCCAGTTCCTTGTAAAATCAATGACTGGATTAATGATAACTCTTTAATTAGGTTAATGGAATGAAAACCCATTGATCACAAAATTGGAAGCCATATTCCACTGGATATAAAACTAATGTATAGCAGTAATATCTAAAACAGTGAAATGAATAGAACTAGGGTCCAAAAAGAGTCCTACCACAAACAAGCAATATGAATTTAAGTCAAAAAACTGAGAACTTTATGTGATTGCTATAAGAATTTTAAAATAAAATAAATTTGAAAGCTTTTTTAAAAATACAACTAAATGCCACATAGATACTGCCCTCTTTATGAACATCCATTCAAATCAAACAACTTTCCATAGAATTCAATGTCTGGCAGAACAAAATGATTGCTGTCCTTTGTAATTGAAGAAAACCATGAAATCAAATGAATGTCAACACATTCACATGATGTTTATTATAGTGAGGGGAATGTTGTGCAAATACATCCTTCTTATTGCCTTTTCCAGAACCATTAACAGCCCCCATGATCTGATTTAATGGAAACAGAACTTCCAGTGATGACCTGGATACTGTCTTTGGCCTTTATAGATACAGGTCCTTCCCATATCCATGAGACATCACAGTTCTCGAGCAACTCTGGGAAGAGTGCCAGCATATGATTTTTCTGACTGGTGACAACACGGTTTATCCAAATCTATCTCTTGATGGTCTAGTCATCAAAAATAGTGATTTGGGAGAGGGGCAATAGTCTTTTGACAAGAAAGTAAAGCTAACCTGTTTCAGGATGGACTACTCATCCAGTATGGTACAATTTGGTGGACTACTGGGAAGCTTTTGTGGGCTATTGTGAGATTCTAGCCAATATTTCTTTTATTTTTTAACTTCAGAAATTTTTATTTTTTGCTTTACTATCTACTGGTCAATATTTTATATGATCTATCTAGAGCCACTAGATGAATTAACAAAGAATTGTTTGTATTCACTGATCTAGTTGATTTGTTACATGGTTCTAGTTAAAAACTTGAATTGGCATTTTAATTACAGCAGACTTAGTGAACAGAAGGAAGTTCTTTATTTACGTGACCTGTATTCCTTTTCAAAGAAAATAATTTGCTGAATTATTCATCTATTTGTGCAACATGACCAAAACTCTGTTATGGTCTTTCTCTCTTGGAGAAGGCAGTGCTGTATATTGGAAAGAGCCCTGGATTTGGAATAGGAAGGCCTGATCTTGGATCTTAGCTCTGCTACTTGCTAACTTTGAGCAAGTCAGATGTGTGAGGAAGATTTACTATTTACTTAGCTGGGAGATGTAGTCAGTAACATGCTACCTAGATATCAAGGTTGTTCCTTGTAACTGTCTCTGGGTTGTTCCTACTCCTTCCTGACTCTACCTCTGTACTTCCCTATCAATGTCAGAATTCCTAATTATCTTCCTTAACTTTCTTGGAAATGATTCTTGTAATTTTCTTAGGTTTAATTTTTTTCCTTTGAAAGAAAGGCAACAATTATGTATATTGCTAGTACTTAGATTCTTATATAAAGTTTGGGAATGGGGGTGGCGAGGTGGCACAGTGGATAGAGCACCAGCCCTAGAGTCAGGAGTTCAAATTTGGCCTCAAACATTTAATTATTACCTAGTTGTGTGGCCTTGGGCAAGCCACTTAACCCCATTTCCTAGCCAAAAAAAAAAAGTTTGGGAATTGAGGATTTGTTTAGGATTTTTTGTTTGTTTTTGTTTTCTTAAACTGATAATAGGGCAGAATAGTAGCAAAGTTAATAGGGAGTTGGCCACCACCTGGGAATATCTGAGTTCAAAGTCAGCCTCTGACATATATTGACTTTATGACTCTTATGGAAGCCACTTCTCTCTTTCTTATAGAACTCTCTAAGACTGTAAGTTGCAAATAAGATCTCTTCCCTCATTTGCTTAGAGGGACCTAGCCACTATTTCTAATAAAAAATGTTTTCTAAGTTCTTGACAAATTATTTTAAAATGGAATTTTAGGATACAGTGTATTCTCAAGAAGGTTGTTGAAATTATTTGTATCAGTGAGTTAACATAAATCAGGAAATAGGGGAAATAGCATTAGTGTAATTTTTTTAATACAAATAAAAAGAATGTGGCATTAGGTTACTCCTACTTTAACTGCTTCTATAATATCAGGCTAAGCAGGCTCAACACAATATGCAGTGCCAAGTACCAGAGGGAAAATTTTTAATATCTTCTTAATCTGGATTATGAATGACTATGAATAATAAGGTTCACAAGGTCACTTACAAAATTGGGATGAATATCATCTTCAAGTGGTAAATTGCCTTAGATTGAGGAGTGAGTATTCTAGTATTTATATAGCATTTGTAACTATATGTTGATATACTATTAAGCACTTTACAATTATCATCTCATTTGATCTTCACAACAATCCTGTGTGTTAGGTGTTGTTGTTGTAGTTGTTCAGTAGTTTCAGTCCTATTCAATTCTTATGATTTCACCTGGGGTTTTCTTGGCAAAAATACTTGGAGAGGTTTACCAGTTCCATCCCCAGTTCATTTTACAGTTGGGGAAACTGAGGTAAGTGGGCTTATGTGACTTGTTCAGGGTCACTTAGCTAGTAAATATTTGAACTTGAATTTGAATACAGGTTTTTCTGTCTCCAGGACAAGCATTCTCTCCATTGCGCCACTATCAGAGAAGTTTAAAGTTAATACAGGATGTTAAGCTTATCTGTATCATCTACATGTCAGGTAACTAGAGAATGTAACAGTTGGGCAGTTTTGGCACTGCTATCTCAGAAGCAGTTTGACAGGTCTGAAAAAGACCTTATTTGCATTGAAGTGAGCCTAGGCTGAACAGTAGAGTTACATATTTGACAATAAAACCGCTACCATGATTCTAGTCAAAACTCTTCCAGAGGTCAAATAATATGGAAATGGAAAATAGAAGTCCACTTTTCTCTTTAAAACCTTTTAAATTAGGACCAGTTAAGGGTTTTTTTTAAAAAAAAAAGGAGTGGACGGGAATGAGGGGAGGTTCATTTAAAGGAAGAAATTTGTTATCATTGTCAAAAGATATGGGCTAAAGAGAATCAAAATGATATCACTATGTTAGAGCTTTACAATGTAGTCAACTGTGGCTGATTAGACCAATATGAGCTCAGATTGCTCTACCACAGGTTAGACACAAATAGTTCTTGTTAATAACTCTAAACATTCTCTAAATATCTCATATTTCCTTTAAGTTATGTCTATTCTGCTTGGTCATAGAGCATGAGAACCTATTCTGATGAGGACATGCCATGCTGAATGTGACCCTGTACCGGTTATCTCTCATGTCACACAATCAATTCCCAAATTCTTGAGAAAGACTCACCCCCTATCCCAGTGAGTACTTGCCTTGTTTGAGTTTTATATAAAATAGTCTTTTGGGCAAGTGAACATTTAAGTATTTGCACAGTATGACAGCCTATCAGAGTTGTGCTCTCTTTTGAAGAGTTTGAATGATTGGCAGCTTAGTTTGGGAAAGGATCTCAGTGACTGGTATCTTATTTCACCATATGATCTTCAGAATCTTCCAAGGATAATTTGGAAATTTGTGGAAAATTTCTATAAACCTTAATGCCTGACTGTATCAAAGGCCTTGATCAGTTCTATTGTGTACAGACCTCTGCAAAAATGCCATTTCTCCTGGAGTTGTCAGACAGCAAAATGGAAGCAATTCAGTTTCCTAGCATGGTGCTGGTAGACTGTCCAGGTTTCCCAGGCACACACAGTAATGAGGTCAGCACAATAGCCTTCCATTTGGTAGTCAGTCCAATATCTCTTCTCTCCTACATTTTCCTTCAGTCTCCCAAATACTGAGTTAGCTCTGGCAATGCATGTGTCAACCTCAATATCAGCGTGAATCTTCCTGGAAAGTATGCTGCTCAGGTAGATGAACTTATCCACAGTATTCAGAAGTTCTCCATTTACTGTAATCGATGGTTCCACATATGGATGATGTGGTGGTGAATCCTAATGGAGTACCTGTGTTTTCCTGGTGTTAAGTGTTAGACCAAAATTAGCACAAGCAGATAAGTATTGATTCATATTTTGTTGCCTCTGAGCTTCAGATGCTGCATCAAGTGTACTATTACCTACAAATAGAAGATCATGTACCAACACTCCTACTCTGGTCTTAGCTTGTAGGCTTTTTGAATTGAAGAATTTATTATCAGTACAATAGCTGACCTTAATTCCTTGTCATCTTCATTGAAGGCATTTGAAAACATGGTTGAAAACATCATGTTAAAAATATGGGATTAAGGATGCAGCCTTGTTTCATTCCAGTGGTGAATGGGAAATCACAAGAGCATTATCCACTATCCAGAACTCAGGCATAAATACCATCATGAAACTGATGTAAAATACTGATGAACTTTTCTGAGCAACAATATTTTGACATAATTTTCCATAAACCTTCCTGTCTGACAATATATATCAAAGACCTTGGTCAAATCTACAAATATTGTTTACAGACCTCTGTACAAATGTACCTAGCATTTCTCAAGGAGTTGTCAGGCAGCAAATACTACGTCATTTGTTTCTTGGTCCTTTTTGAAGCTATATTGGCTCTCAGGTGATCATCTATGAGATGAAGAATCAGCCTATTAAGGAGAAGCCTGGCAAGAATCTTGCAGCAATGACTAAGGAAGAAACACTCCTGAGATTGTCATAGGTAAAGCTATTGCTTTTACCTTATAGAGATGGATAATGGAGGCATCTTGGAACTCCTGGGGGATAATCTCCTCATGTCATATAACCTAGGAAGTTTTCAATCATGTTTTGTATGAACAATGGACCCCACAATAAATGAATCTCATGGAATAAAATCAGCATCAGATGTTTTACCCCATGAAAGACTCACAATGGCATTAAAAACTTCTTCTTAAGTTGGAACTTCAGCTAGGGAGGGAGTACTTCAACCTGAAGTAAACAATGACCTCAGCATTGATTGATGACAGTCTGTTGAGAACATATGGAAGTGTTCAACTATCTTTCTAGGATTATGCCTCTATTGCTAATCAATGTGAATCCATCAGCACTGAGTAGATGAGATGCATTGGTAGATCTTTGACCCATAGATAGCCTTCAGGGCATCATAAAAGCACTCTGGATTGTTACTATCAGCATAAAACTGTCTTCTTACTGAACTGAGAGTCATGCATCTTTCTAAACTTTGTATTTTACTTTGATAGAATTGGAGGTCTCGTTTTTCATTGAGCAGCTTTCCCCCCCCATCATTTTCATCAAATCAGTCTTGATTTGTTCTGATCCAGATGAGCAAATATAATAATGTACACTAAATCTTTGAAAGTTATCCATTCCTTTTCTGCTCCACTGTTGCCAACTGTGTGATGGTTCAATTTTTCATTCCAAGTTAGTAGCAAACTGTTCCCACTCAGAGAAGTGTTTCTTGACAGTGATTCTTCTGCTAATCATTTTGCCTCCTGGCTGCCTCTTCAGTGGAATGTGAATATTTAGCTTGGATGGGATGAGTCTGTGATCAGTCCAGCACTCTGCACCTCACCTTGTCTTTGTCACTCTCACATCCTCTCTATTTCTTCTCCTTATAGTCATATAGTCTATTAAATACTAACATTTGCAACCACAAAATTTTATGGCAATTTGGCAAATGGAAGACAGTGTTAGGGATAAGGTCATGAGATGCACAAGTAGTAGATGACCACTACTGTTGCTGTTGTCAACTACATTCCTCCCAAGGACTCCCTGCTATGCCTGATAATCTGAGCTTCTCTAGTATTAGTCACCCCAAATTACAAGTGTGTTCCTTTTTTGGCACATCGATGATAAGGATCTCCAGGTATTCATAAAATTTTTCTTTAACCTTTGCAAAGCTCATCAAGGTAGAAGCATAGACATTGATGAAGGTGGTGTTTTTCCTTGGAAGTGGCAATTGTATTGTCATGAGCCTGTCATTCATTTCTTTTGGTAGACATACAACATCATTGTTGTAGACTAGATTAGTTGACTAGATTAGTTTTGATTGCCAAACCTATGCCAAATTCACCCACTCCCCTTCTCTGTGATAATTCCAGAAAAATGTGTATACATTTCCAATTTAAGTAACTTGCCCTTCATTTGTCAGCCTTGTTTCACTGAGGGCTACTATTTGATATGGACATGATACCTACTGAGTTCTCTCTCAACCAGAGCAGTTCATCGTTCAGGTCTACTGGATTTCGTGTTGTCTATGAGTATGCATACATACCATGTACCAATGGAAAGGGGAATCATCTCTGAAGAAGTTGTATTTCTGTGTGAGTGTGTGTATGTGTGGGTGTGTGTGTGTGTTTCAACTGCAGTCAGCTGCCCACCTGTCACAGTAATCTGGTCAGAGTTGGATAAACAGACAATTTTTAGAGGTCTTTTTCTAGCACCTTTCTCACACCAAGAGATAAATGATGCGATCCTTAAAAGGTTGCTCAGTCACCCAGAGGGCTGCAGAATACCACTGCTGCTTCCAGTAAGAAAAGGAGCCTATAATCTGAGCAGTCTGTATACAAAGTTGTAATTACAGCTCCCAGAGTATCCACACCTGCTGCTTCATCACTTGCCTGTCATTAAAGGACTTTGAGATGGTAAAAATGGCAAAAATGGTATGAGTGATGTCTTTTGATTCATGTGTAAATTGTATTTAAGTGAGTCAGAGTTGCACAGAGTTTTGGCCTCACTCTTCCAGAGTTATCACAGTTCAGTAGCAAGACAGAAACAAGACAACTAGTGATGTTTCGAGATGCAGGAGATGATCTTGGTATGCTCAGTATCTAACCAAGTTCTAACAGCTCCACAGCACCTGATTCAACTACCTGTTGGAACAAATTGTCCTCATCTGACCATTTTGCCAGGGCAAGTCTTCACATATTTGGAGTAGATATCCTGTCAACTCACCAATGAGTTTTTTATTCTTCCACTAAACCCTTAAACTGGTTTAGCCCATTTGGCAAAATGGTTTACTGGGATCTGGTCGCTTTCTTGAAGCCACTGGTAAGAGTTAGGCGAATCAGATGGACATCAAAGATAGAAAGTAGCCCTGAAAACGTCTAGGAAACTCTCACACACCAGAGGTACTAGTTTTCTCTGAATATACACCCTCTACCCCAAAAAGATGTAATAAGATATTGCCAAAGATATAAAAAAGATTTTGCCTCTGTTGTGGATAAACATTTCCCTGTCTGAGTGGGAAAAGAATTTTGGTTTAATATGTTTTGAAAATGTGTAAGAAGAAATAGATTATTGATAGGTTTTCAGAAAGTTTTGGAGAGAAAATTATCTGTAGTGTGGATTTAACAAGCTCAATGTATCTGTTAACAATGTGGAATGATATCTCATCTGTCAGAATAGTTTAAAGTTATAAATAGCCAAAGTAACTTATTTTTAAAAATGAGTAATTTTAATTTCAAAAATTCAGTTTTAAGGGCATTGATCAATCAACTTGAATTTATTAAACACCTGATATTGTGCCAACAGCTAAGAATACAAAGACAAAAACCATTCCCTGCTCTTAAGAAGCTCACAGTCCTATGAGGAAGGCAATATGCAAACAATCATGTACAAAGAAGTTATGAAACATATAAAACTTGCTTGATTTCTGAATTCTCTGCTGGTTCAACAACCACAGACACCCTGGGTCAGGGGATAGGGAGGGATACTTTTGTGCTTTATGGACCTGTAGCATAGCTGATAAAGCACAGAAACCCTGAGATGGAGGCACCCCTCCTCCTCTAAGGAAAACATGACATAAACCAGATATTCTGAGTCAAGGGGCCCTTCCCTAATGGAACCATGACAAATGCCAAGAAATCTTGAAACACATTTATGACGCTGTGAGGCTAGAATGTCTAAAACCGACTGGGTCCCTGCACTCCCAATGACCCCAGCCTTGTCATCTTTGTCTCATTCCTATAAATTTAACCTTAACCATTTCTCCATTTTGAGTCTCATTTTCTAACTGGAACTCCCATGCATGCATGACCGTGAACTTAAGAGAAATAAATATACACATCATTTAATTCTATTTATCTTTCTTAAAATAAAACACTGATGGTCTACAAGATATATCTAGAATAAAATAATTTCAGGAAGGTACTGAGACTAAGGACTGGGAAAGGTTTCATGAAAAAAGTAGGACTCAGGTTGAAATTTAGAAGAAGCCAGGGAAGCCAGGAGATAAAGATGAGTACAGTGAACATTCCAGATATGGGAACCAGGCTTTAAAAATGTTTTTAAATGAGAAATGATAACATGTTTGAGTGACTGCAATGTCATTAAATGGCAGAGCACAGGAAATGGAATAAGATGTTAGAAACCAAGAAAGGTATAAGGTGACCAGGTTGTGAAGGCCTTTGAAAGATAGAGAATTTTATATTTGATCTGGGTAGTGGTTGAGAACCACTGGAATTTATTGAGTAGGAAAGTGATATGGTCAGACCTGCATTTGAGGAAGAACATTTTAATGATTCATTAGGAGAAGGATTGGAGTGGGAAAATCTGAGGCATGTAAATCAACTCAACATGCCATTCTACTAGTCCAAATGTAAGATGAGGAGGTTTTGCACCAGGATGGTAGCAGTGTCAGAAGAGAGAACATGACATATATAAAAGATGTTTCAATTATGGAATTGACAGAACTTGGTAACTGATAATATAAAGAGGGTGAAAGATAAAGGCAATGAGGATAACACCTAGGTTGCAAGACTGAGTGCCTAGAAGGATAGTGGTACCCTCGAGGATAACTGGAAAGTTAGGAAGAATGGAACATCTAAGGGGAAAAAGTAATGAGTACTGTTTTTCAATATGTTCAAGTTCAAGATTATAGGACTATCCCATTCAATATCTAAGTATATGAGAGAGAAAAGATCAGGAAAGATGTTATTTCTAGAGAAGTAGATCTAAGATTCATCTCATAGAGGTGATAATTGAAATAATGGGTGCTTATGAAACCACTAATAAATAAATGATACTGTGAAAAGACTACTGGCCTGACTTCAGATATCCGTGATTTGGTTCTAATTCTAGTTCTGCCACTGCACTAACTAGGGGTATTATTTAGGAGAAGTCACTAACTTCCTTGGGACCAGTTTCCTCATCTATTAAAAAAAAAACAAACCACCTAAAATTTTCAGTCTTAAATTTTGTTTTGCTTTAAAAGCAGCAAATAGACCTACAAAAGGTGGCACTGATATGTGAGAAAGAAATCAAAAGATTTGAATTTGGAGAAAGAAAATCCAAGTTCTGTCATTTTTTATGTAAAGAAAAGCATTTACCTTCCTTGGGTCCCTGTTTTCCTCAATGGTAATCCCTTCTGGTTCTTTGTTCCTATAATTATCTAATATATTCCCCTTCTGTTCTTATTATATCTTCCCTTTCTGTAATGAAATTCATTCAATAAGCACCTTTCAAGTACTTAATCTCTTTGGGTTTTAGTATCCTCAAATGAAGATCATAGACTAAATGATTTTTAAATTTCCTCTTCCTTTAAATCCTAAAATTCTATGATATAAACATTCAAGGCAATATTCTCAGCACAGCAGAAACAAAGATAAATAATTGAATTAAATTGATTTAAATGATCCCTGGCTTAAATAATTTATCAATTAATAATGGAGACTATGATGGGGGTCCCAAGTAATGATTCCCCACCTCAGATCTGTTCTGAGCATCTTTCCTGGGTCCTTACCAGGAATTCTAGATATAACTTAATTACTGGCTCTGCAGTTCGCTACCTCTGCTTTTGCCCAAGGCCTTTTAGCCTTCTGGTTGCCCAATACCAGGTTGGACCGCTGGGGGCAATCCTTGCTGTTTTACCTTTTATGTGAAGATGGGAGTCTGGTCTGCCTAGAGTTTTAATCACTTATCAGCATCTAGAGTGAGATATCTTCTTTGATATCTAAAAGCTCTCCTGAACAAGCAAGTTTATAACTTAATTATAAGCTCTGTTCCTTCTAACTGTTCCTTAGTGGGGCTAACTTCTGACATCTAGACCTATTTTATTTTTTAATATAAATATTTTATTCACTTTCCAATTATATACAATAGTAGTTTCTACAGATCATTTTATTTGCAAGGTTTTGAATTTTATAATTTTCCCCTTCCTTCCCTTCCCTCTCCCTTCCTCCAACAGAAGACAATCTGACTTTACATTTGTTTTCATAATATGCATAGATCAAAATTGAATGTGTTGAAAGGAAAATAAATCCTTAAGGAAGAAAATATTAAAGATAGCAAAAACATAAGATGACTTTTGCTAAAAATTGAAGGAAATAATCTTTGTTCTTCATTTAAACTCCACAGTTCTTTCTCTTGATACAGATGGTATTCTCCATCACAGATCCCCTAAAATTGTCCCTGATTATTGCACTGGAGTGAGCAAGTCCATCAAGGTTGATCATCACCCCATGTTGTTAGGATGTACAATGTTCTTCTGGTTCTGCTCATATCACTCAGCATCAGTTCATGCAAGTCTTTCTAGGCTTCTCTGAAATCTCATCCTGATTTCTAATAGAACAATAGTGTTCCATCACATACATAGAACACAGTTTGTTCAGTCATTCCTCAATTGATGGACAACCACTCTATTTCCAATTCTTTGCCACTACAAACAGAGCTGCTATGAATATTTTTGTACATGTGACTATTTACCCTTTTTCATGATCTCTTCAGGATATGGACCCAATAGTGGTATTGCTGGATCAAAGAGAATGCATATTTTCATTGCCCTTTGGGCATCATTCCAAACTTATTTCCAGAAAGACTGGATCAGTTCACAGCTCCACCTACAATGCATGTCAGACCTACTTTAAACTAATTTATTTATTTGAAACCATTTTTTCCTTTCTTCTTTCTTCTCTCCTTTTACAAATGAAAATGTCAGATCCCTCTTTGCTAGATTACCTCCCAACTCTCAGCCAACAATACCTAATAAAATGCCAACTTACCTGAGAGTGAGACCTTGTCACATGAATTCTTTCTCAGACATCCTACACTGAACCCCAATATTTTGGGGTTGCAAACCCAACAATAAAACACACATGTAAACAAGCATAAATTTAAAATATTATTTAACAAAACTACAAGCAAAACCAGAGTGCAAAAAGGGACCTTAGAAATAATCTCCTTTTATAATATCTTTTCTATCTGTTCCCTTCTCTCTACTCATTCTGGTAGCCTTAAAAAAGGCTCTCAATTAACTCAGAAGATAACTGGACACCATGTTAAATATTCATTTTATTGTTTTTCAATTGTGGCTGACTCTTTGTAACCCCATTTGAGGTTTTCTTAGCAAATATGCTGGAGTGATATGCCAATTTCTTCTCCAGTTCATTTTACAGGTAAAGAACTGAGGCAGACAGAATTAAGTTACTTTCCCAAGGTCACACAACTATTAAGGTCTGAGGTCAGATTGGAACTGAAGTGAATCCTTAGGAAGGATTCTATCCACAGTTCCATGTTGCATCCTGGGAAATTTCTAGTCATGTTGGCTTTTATCTTACTACTAGTCTTAGAGGATTCTGGAAGAGAAAGTGAGGCTATGGGCAAAATTACTTCACATATATCTAATTCATGCTCAAGTCAAAACACTAGCCCATGATGTCACTGTCCTCTTTGAGAAGGCTGAACAACTGATACTCTAAACTACTCTAGTAGCCTTCGAACAGGTCTTTTGGCCTCAAGGGTGTTTCTGTAATACAATCTATCTCCTACACCTCTGTCAAAAATGATTTCCATAAAGTTCTTGCCATTTAATGAATAGATACAATAAATACCAGTTATCTCTATTATTGATCAACTCACTGGCTTTAAGTTTGAACCCAGTCCCCAAAGAATGGAGAGGTATATGGAAATGTGTGCCCTTCCCCAGACATGAGTATTCCCCTTCCTGCACATCTCTTATAGTTCAGTCAAATTTGCCTTCTGTTATGTATCTATATAGTATATAGGATCTCCTGTCTCTGTACCATTATCCTGGCTATTCTTTTTGCAGTTTTGAAACTCATTCTTTTCTCACCGCTGCTTCTGTGAATTCCTATTTTTATCAAAGCTTAACGCAAGTTCCTTCCTAGAAGTATTTCCTTATCCCCTCCAGTTGCTAAATGTCCTTTCTCTCCTCTTCTTCTCATTATTTTATATTCATTTTGCAGTTATTTTTATATGTCCATCCTTAATTCGAAATGAAAATAGCATTTATCTACTTCAAGTTTTGCAAAGTGCAAAGGGAGAACAGAAGCAGGCAGAAGTTAGACAACATCTGACTAGACTGGCTCTTCCACACTTAAGTTCAAGCCCTACCCAAGATTACACAGTAAATCCTTCAAGGGGAGGACTGTTGTCTTTCCCTTTTGTCTTTGTATCCTGATGGAACCTAACACATAATAAGGCTGTTAAATAAAAAAAAAAATGATTGTTTATTCACCAGACTGTTCCCCGCTGAGGGAGGGGGTGAGGGGTGGTGGAAGGAAACTCCGTCATCTAAAAAAATGCATATACGTGTGGATGAATGTTGACTATAATTGGAAAAAGAAAAGAAAATATGGATTAAGAAATAAAATCAGGATCAAATGATTTTTTTTTTTAAAAAAGATAGTTGATTGATTATGGAGCGGAACGCCTTCATTTTACAGATGGAAAAAATCCTGGGCCTGCTAAGTGTTATCACTTGTCGGATGCTTGCTGGGGGCCCAGGATCTCTTGCTTCGTTTTTCCCTGCTTCTAGGCTGGAATGGGAATCCTGGGCAGGGCTGCTTGGCTGGGCCTGGCCCAGGGCCGTGGAGGGAGGGCGGGCTCCAGGCACCTCGCGCTGTTTAGCAGACAAGGATAAGCCTGGGGGAGGAAGGGATCCGCCGGGAAGGTAACAGAGCCCGGATTCCCCGTCGAGTTCCAGGGCCGAATCCCAGGCTTTCGGACTTTCCTTCCCTCGTCCGCCCCGCCCCGCGGGCGCAGAGATCGGGCCAGCTCCGGAGCCCGCCGCAGCCGCGGGGCGCAGCCGCGGGGCGCGGCCGGAACGGCGGCCCAGACTACAACTCCCGGCGGCCCCCGCGCGGCCCCCCGCGGGGCGGGCCGGGGACCAAGCCGAGGCTGCGCTGAGGTGGCAGGGGAAAGGCTCCCGGATGCGGCGGAGCCCGGGCGGCGGCCGCGGAGGAGGGGAAGGCCGACGATGGACTCCTCCGAAAAGGCGGCCGCCACCTCCTCCCCTCGGGGTCGGCCGCCCCGGGGCAGGCCACCGAAGCTCCAGCGCAACGCCCGCAACGGCGTGGGCAAAGGCGGGGAGAAGACCCCGCATATGGCGGCCTTGATTCTCGCGAGAGGCGGCAGTAAGGGCATCCCGCTGAAGAACATCAAGCACCTGGCGGGGGTCCCGCTCATCGGCTGGGTGCTGCGCGCGGCCCAGGACGCCGGGGTCTTCCAGAGGTGCATGCGCAGAGGGGGCGCGGGGCGGGGGCGGGGGTCAGGGGGCGGGGGCCGCCCCGGCCCGGGCTCCCGCGCCGCGCTCTCGGACCTTCCTCCGGCCCGGCCCCAGCGATGCGGGGGACACGAGTCAATGAACGAACGAACGAACGAACGAAGGAGTGAATGAACGAATGAATGAATGAACGAACGAAGCAGTGAATGAACGAATGAATGAACGAACGAACGCGAGCCCGCGGACGGACGAAGTAATGCCCTTCACTAAGGCTCACTAGCTGTCTGGGGCGGTGGGCGAACCCTTTAATGCCCCGCCCCGCCTGCAGACCGGCCCTGGTCGCTCACTGAAAAAAGGGGTAAATTCAGAAATTCTTCCATGCCGGCCGCCCTGCCCTCCGCCCGTGAGTCAGCACAATCTAAAGGCAGCCCCTGTTTGTACGTGGGTGAAAGAGGGGGAAAGGGCCGTGGCACCCTGCTTTTAGGGGGGAAGGGCCGTGGCACCCTGCTTTGAGGGGGGAAGGGCTGTGGCACCCTGCTTTGAGGGGGGAAGGGCCGTGGCACCCTGCTTTGAGGGGGAAGGGCCGTGGCACCCTGCATTGAGGGGGAAGGGTCGTGGCACCCTGCTTTGAGGGGGGAAGGGCCGTGGCACCCTGCTTTGAGGGTTCCGTTGTGAGATTCTTGTGAATGGAGTCATGATGCAAAGTGGTTCAGAGATCTGCCAGTGCTTGGCCCTCCTTGTGAGTGATCTGCCGTCCCATGATGTCCCTGCCAATAGCCCTTCAAGGAGGTAGACCTCCCTTAGATGACTAAGGGGAAGGGAAGAAGTGTTTCTTAGCAATTGTGAAGTGAATCCTTACAGCTTCAGACAATGGCAGAATTGTATATGAAATTATTGCTGGGAGGATTGCAGTATTTGAGTTTTTTTAGTGAAGAGTTGACCTGATGTAGTGGTCAGTCAATCAGGAAGCATTTATTATTAAATGTCTACTGTGTGTCACACACTATGCTGAGGTAAGGATCTGATATAGAAAGAAAGATGATAAACATTCCCTGCTGTCATAAGTTCACAGTTTAATGCTGGAGACAACTGTATTCAAACAAGTTATATACAAAATAAAATGGAGATAAACAGTAAAATTAAGGAGGGCTAAGAAAGGCTTCTTGAGGAAGATGGGAGAAGCCAGGAGGCAGAGATAAGGAGGGAGAGCTTTCCAGCAGAAGAAAATGCCTAGAAGGGAGAGATGAATATCTTGTTCTTGCAGTGTTACTGGATTGTAAAATATGTGGAAGGCATAAGACTGATAACACCTTTCCAGGTATTTAAGAGATAAGATTATGAAGGATTTTGAAGGCCATGTGGAATAGAGTACTTTATATTTGATCCTAGAGATGAGAGGGAGCCACTGGATTTTATTGAAGTGAAGAGGAGGGAGATAAGGGAATCAGACCTTCTCTTTAGAAAAATCACTGATGTCTGAATGGAGGATGAATTGGACTGGAAAGCTTGAGGCCAGGAAACCAACCACCAAGCTTTTGAAGTGATGGAGGGCCTGAAGCAGGGTGGTGACAGTGATAGAGGGGAAAAGGAGAGTGGATTTGAGAGATATTGCAGAGATAAAAACTAGAGGCCTAAGCAACAAGTTATGAAGGAGAGGATTCAAGGATGATGCCTAGGTTGTGAGTCTGGGAGACTTGGGAGAATGGTGGTGCCCTTAGAAGTAAAAGGTAAAGTTTAAAATATCTACTTGGACATCCAATTTGAGATATCTGGAAAGCAGTTGGAGATTTGAGACTGGAGGCCAGCAGAGCTGCTAGGATCACCTAGTGAAGTAGTATAGAAGGAGAAGAGATAATTTGTGCTTCGTTTTTTATTTTTTTTTAGGTTTTTGCAAGGCCAATGGGGTTAAGTGGCTTGCCCAAGGCCACACAGCTAGGTAATTATTAAGTGTCTGAGACCGGATTTGAACCCAGGTACTCCTGACTCCAAGGCCAGTGCTTTATTCACTGCACCACCTAGCCGCCCCTTTGTCCTTCATTTTCAAAGACCATTGGCATCAGGGAGGTGATGCCATGACAAGCATAGGAATTGGATTTAAGGGAGGGGTTGCTGTGCTAAGTTGCCAGCCTCCCTTTCTACTCCGGAATTGTTCAGGTCCAGTGACCAGATGAATCAGGATGACTATGAGGCAATCAGGATTAAATGACTTAATCAATGTCACACAGCTAATAAGTGTCTGACACTGGAATTGAACTCAGGTCCTCCTGACTCCAAGGTTGCTCTTCTATCCACGAAGCTATCTAGAGAGAAAAGAGAAGGCCCAGGACAGAGACCTGGCCTCAGAGGACCTGTGCTCACATCCTCTTAACACACACTGGCAATATGATCTTAAGATCTTGATTTTTCAGTGCTCTAGGCAACTCCCTAAGAATATAAATGGCAGAGAAGATGTCAAGCAGTGTTGGTAGAGTAAGTTCATCAGGAATTGTATGTATGTGTATGTATGTGCATATATATATATATATATATATATATATATATGTATATATACCCTGAAGTCATAGGCCCAGTCCTTCTTTCCCACCTTTCTAGTAGGTTTGTATTCTACCCCTGGCTCTGAACCTGGAACTTGGTGACTGAAAATTGTTCATTAAATGAATTCAAATAGTTCATAGGGTGCTCTTAGCACAAGAAGCTTCTCATCAGCACCTCCCTAAAAACAGGCCCAACTCCATCCCTAATATAGACAATAAATTATGTAGAGAGAATAGGGATGCACATAAATTCACAGAAAAGTCTCAGCTCTCCAGAAGTTTAAAAAAAATCCAAGAAAAAGCTAGGGAAAAACTGACATCATTTACCTACAAATATGCTCAAATCTCTCCAACCTTCCCCTCCCCAAAAAAAGTTTTCCCTTAATTGATATTTTCTCATTACTGTTTCATGTGTTTCCCTCTACATTGTTATATGTCTTGAAAAAGTTTTATCTAATGCTGCTACTTCCTCGCCCGCTGTTCTCTCCTCAATCTTTTCCGACCACCCACCATTCAAGGCTCTTCCCACCATTCTTTTTTTCAAAGTTATGAGTGTGGCATACTGCATAGAATGTCAGACTCTGATATGTTGGTTAGTTTTGTCAAACTGTTTTCTTCCCCATCTTATTTATTCTTTGTAATATGAGATGTGCTGGGGTTGGGGGGAGGGATACATAAGAAAATCTAAGTGTTCTGAATCTGAAAGTTATCAATAAAATTTTATTTTTAAAAATTATTCCTTCAGAAATCACTTATGATCTAAAAATCAAATCCTTGACTCTTTTTCAGTCATTGTCTTTAATTTTTCTGCAGTTTTTGACACTGCTGTGTTATATTTAGTCCATTTTCCTCCCTCAACTTGAGAGGCACCAGTCTCTTTTGGTTTTTCTTCCTTTCTCATCATGCCTGAAGCATCCAATCTTATTTCTTTTCACAAAGAGTGGATAGAACATTGAATTTGAAGCCAAAAGTCTTGCGTTTGAATCCTACCTCATATGTATGTCAGTCTCAGTTTCTTCATCCAGAAAATGAACAGAATATTTGTTTTGGGGCAGCCAAATGTCTTAGTGGAAAGAGCACTGAGTCAGGAGTCAGGAAAACCTGAGGTCAAATCTGGTCTCACATTTTACTAACTGTGTGACCGCAGGGAAGTCATTTTATGGCTGTTTACTTTAATTGGAAAAGGAAATGGCAAATCTCCCCAGAATCTTTGCCAAGAAAACCTTAAGTAAGAACAACCTGGACATGGAGTCAGGAAGAGTCAAGAACAATTGAAAAGCAACAATATTTGTTTTGCCCACTATCCAGGAAACCAATTTATAGATTAGATGCTTCATCAGGCTAACATTTTCCCCACTTATCTACATCTCTCTCTCTTGCCAATTGGAACTCTTAATCATATCTTCAATTATCTCTATGCCAAAGGCTTCTAAATTAATATCTCCAGTCTAATCTCTTTTCTGAATTCTAGACTTAGAAAACCTAACTGCATATACAATATTTCCACCCATATGTCCCCACTTAAACTCTGCATATCTAAAATTGAACTTGTCATCTTAGCCCATCCTCCCAGAAACATGTTTTTCTCACTTAACTGTTTCTCTCTGGGTTGCAATATTCACTCAGCCATCCATATTTAAAACTTTGGCCTAGTAATTGATTCTTTCCCCCCTCCTAAATCTCTCAATACCATTCAGTTACCAGTTGATTCCATCTCTGCAATATCTTTGATATTCAGCCCTCCTCTCTCTTCCTACTGCCACCACCATATTTCTTCCCCTCCTTCTACTCTCCTCAACTGTTAATAGTAATTTAATAATGGGTTTTCCCAACTCTTCATCTCATATTCCCCTAAATCCATCTTTTGTTCTATTGCCAAAATAACCTTTCTTAAATATGCATCATCTTGCTTCTCTGCTAAATAATTTTTAGTAGCTATCAATCAAATAAAGCTTGGATTACATATTACTCAGACCCACAAATTCCAGCCTAATTGAACTACTCTCTGTTCTCCAAATACATGCTGTGATCTCTTGCCTCCCCTCCTTGCTCACCCTATCTTATAAGCTTACAATGACTTCCCCTTAAATTCCTACCTCTTAAAACCCATGAAACTTTATGATTTTTCCAGCCCTTTTAGACCTTAAATAGCACTCTGTCATCCATTAATCATGTAATAAATTTACCTTTATTTGTGTCATCCCCTTACTTGTTTGGAAACTCTTCGAAGACTGGGTATCCTGTCTTATCCAAAGTATATTCCTCAATGCATAGGATAGTGCTCTAAACACAGTAAAGACTTAATAAATTGGTACTGAATGAATGAATGAATGAACCATAGCTACTGCTGTAGCCTCTTGCCTTTGACAGCTGCCTAACCCTACTTTATTCTTATTTATTTGTTTGTTTGTTTGTTTATTTATTTTGCAGGGCAATGGAGTTAAGTGGCTTGCCCAAGGCCACACAGCTAGGTAATTATTAATTGTCTGAGGCTGGATTTGAACTCAGGGACACCTGACTCCAGAGCTGGTGCTCTATCCACTGCGCCACCTAGCCGTCCCTTAACCCTACTTTAGAAAGAATCTAAACAACTTTAATCTACCAACTCAGCTCTGGAATTTATTTGTTTGAGGAAGCTTGAGTAAAGCATATGGTTTTTTTTTTTCTTTGCCCATGTTTTGAGTTGTTTGTGCCTTCCAAAGCAACAACAGCTCGCTAAAGGAAGTTATGGATAGAACCATAAGCAGAAGTAGGAGCTGACACTAAAAAGATATGAAGGCATATGAAGCATGGCCTAAAGAGATAAGGGAATGACTGTGGCTTCCCCCTCATAGCTACAGATGAAGTATTACAGAATCTCAGAGTAGGAAAGGATCTCAAAACTAGCTTTCTATTACCTTCCTGCTTTGTTTAAAGATGTCAGATGAAAGACCTCCTAAGGTATCCCATTACATTTTTGGATGGCATTTTTAGGAATTTTTCCCTTATATTAAGTCTAAAAGCTGCCTCGCTTCAGCCCATTTTCCTGAGTTATCTGAGGGCAAAAGAGCAAGTGTGATCTCTCTTCCAAATGATAGCTTGCAAATATTTTAAGAAGACTATCAGGCTATCTTTCTCTCCTTATCTCTTCAGTCTCCTCTTTTTCAGGCTAATTATTCCCTTTATTTTATCCTTTTATAGCAAGATTATAAGACCTTCACCATCCTGATGAATAATATTAGAGTTAGAAAAAACCTGAAGGAACATCTAGTCTTACTGTCTTATTTTGCAAGTGAGAAAATTGAATTCCAGGTAAATGATTATTATCCAAAGCACAGACATGATATGTAGTAGAGTTAATACTCTGGAAAAATGTAAATCTGATACGCCTAATTTGTCCTCCATTTTAATGGAATGGATTTTTTAATGAAAGTGAATTTTTGAGATTGTTCAAGCTATTTCTTTAAATCCTAAAGCATATTTTTACTGTTTTGATATAAATATTTATAACATGTTTCTGACTTAAAAAAAGTACTAAAAATAATAGTTTCTTAACCTAGAGGACAGCTCAAACCCTGCTTCTCAGATCTAACATAGAACTTGGAATGCAAAAGTTGTGTGTGTATTTGCACAACATTCTCCTCACTTTAATCAACATAATGTCATGTCATCATTCACTTGATGTTTTGATCTTCTTTGTTTATGAAGAACAATTATTAATCACTCAGTCACTGTGCCAAAAATACTTTTTCTAGGATCCCAGCAGTAGGCTACCTGCTTTTTTACTGAGTTCAAAGAGGCTTATTGCCAATAGACTGGTCATTTAGTGATGAATTCCTTGGCCATGGCAACCCATGAAATAGAAAAGAATGCAAAATGGACCCACAGCCTTTTGCAGACCCCTTGTTTCTACAGAACAGCTAGGTGGAGAAATGAATAGAGTGCTGGGTCTGAAATTAAGAAGACCTGATTTCAAATTTCAAAGACATGTACTAACTGTATGACCCTGGATAAGTCATCTAACCCTATTTGCCTCCATTTCCAATGAGGTGGAAAAGGAAATGACAAATCACTCCATTATAAAACCCCAAATAAAGTCACAAAATATCAAATATGACTCAAGTGACTAAACCGTAGACAACAGGCTGTTTTTGCAGTGATGGTGGCAATAGCAAAAAAAATAGAGCAAAGTATGTCCCATCACATAGTTTGCTTTTTTCTTTCCTTGGATCATCTACAGATTTTACCTTAGTTGTTAGTAGTCTGCATGGGAGATCTTTATAGAATGAACAATGAGTGAACATGCAACTGGAGGAATAGAATTAGATTTATCTTGACATTCTTGCTATAAATAAAGCCAGAAGAGGAAAAAAAAACCCAGTAAAGTGAAGGATGGCTCATAAGTATATCCTTAAAAAGACAATTAAAGGTATTATTCCCAAAGGATTAAAAAATAATCTTGGAGGATATTCATTTAATTATGTTCATGATAAGTATTCGTGAAACAATCACTATAAAAATAATTTTAACTTATGTGCCAACATCTATTTCAGAAGATAGAATAATGAAACTTTGAAGGACACAATAAAAAGCCCTCTGGAACTTTAGGATTTCTTTTCTTAAAGTCACTTTATTGATACATTTTGTCTTTATATCACAGTCATATACCACCAACTCCCACCAAAGTGTAAACTTTCATTGCAAAGAAAAACAGTTAAATGGTGTATATGAAGACCAATATAGTATCTGACATTATTGCATATCCTATTTTGCCTTGTATTTTGTCATGAAGCAAGAATTGTGTTTCATTGGTCCCATGACTGTCATTTGATTTTCTATAATTCGGAGTTAATTTTGCTTTTAGTTATTTTTATTTACATTGTTTTAGTCATTGTATATAGTACTTTTAATTTTATTATTTTGTTCTGTGTAAGTACATGGAAATTCTCCCACATCTCCCTAAACTCTTCATATTCATCATTTCATACTGCACTATTATATTTCATTACATAGTTTTTCTACATACTCCCTAGTTTCCAGGCATTCATTTTTTTTCAGTTATTTAGTGTCACAGTACAGTTATCACTATGTTATTATATTAGATTTGGGACATGGATTTGGAGGGGAATTGACTTATTTAGAGATATTTGCCTAGTACTGTGATTGCCCCAGTAAGACAAGGGGTGTGGAATTTTTGGTCACTTTTCTTACATGATTTCTAATTGAAAAAAAGAATAGTTGAATCACTTCACAGTTCCTACAATAGGATGTTAGTGTTCTTGTATGTCCAAAAACTTTTAGCATAGACAACTCCTCCTCTTTAATCATCTATGCAATTCATTTAAAACCTTGAAGTTATTTTCATTTGCATTCTCTTATTCTTAATAATTTGGTTACTGTAAGAATACTAATTTATAGAAGTGGTTTTTGACGAATTTGCATATTTGTATAAAGTTAGTTAGAAACAACTGTGCATATTTTTCCCAGTTCTTATTAGATATTTCTTTCCTCTCGATCAAAATCTTATCTGTTTCATCAGTGGAGTTCAGTCAGCCTTGTGTCCTATTGCCCACTACCTAAAGTTTGCTAACTAGGAGGATATCAATCACAGTGCCAAATCTCTTCCCAGAACTATGATGTTAACAGGGCAATGTTTATATTTGTATTTGATAACCTTTTGTTGCCTCATACCCTTGTTTACAGGCAGCAACTCTTTAAAATATTACCTAACCTATCTCCTTCTTTAAATGAGTTAATTAGCCTAAGATAGTTGTAGAAACTCAGTTTACCAATCAACACTAATGACTATAAAGAAGGCAGGAAAAATTGTTTTCTAATAAATGATTGGAGCCGCAGAAAAATAAAAGACTAATTTCCTAGAGAGATAGTGTGATTGAAGGAGAGCCTCAGAGTCAGGAAATTAAATTTCTAACACATAGGTTGGTTGTTGTCCGTTATTCTCAAAGAAGATCAAAGCAACATCCCAGTTTTAGAATCAAGTTGCAGTGTGTGCAACTGTGGCTGATCAGTCCAGTATGAGCTTGGAATGCTTTGCCATAAGTTAGTACAAATAGTTCATGTGAACATTTTGGGTGAGTTTTCTAAGCATGTGCATCTCATGTTTCCTTTGAGCTACTTCAATTCTCCTTTGCTCATGGAGCACAGCACCCTCTCTGAAGAGGGCATGCTATGCTGGATTGTCTTGTCCCAGGGTCTCCCTTGTTGAATAATCAATTCCACAGTTCTCAAGAGAGACCTTGAGAATCATTTGAACAATGTGACCTACTCTGTAGCAGACTTTGGATGCTTGGCAGTATAGCTTAAGAAAAACCTCAATATCTAGTACCTTCTCCTGACAGATGATCCTTCAGAATCTTCCTAAGATAATTTAAATGGAAGCAGGATAATTCATCCAACTCTAGGATCAAAAGTAAAGTGTAAACAAAGTTTAGAGAATTGCAGACTTCTTGACTCAGTGACATATCAGTTATGTGATCCTAGGCAAGTCACTTATTAATGCCGTCTGCATCTTTCTGAGTCACAGATTTGCATTCTTAATTAGATATTTGTTTGTTTTTATAAGGCGATGAGGTTAAGTGACTTGGCCAAGATCACACAGCTAGGCAATTATTAAGTGTCTGAGGTTGGATTTGAAATCAGGTCCTCCTGACTCCAGGGCTGGTGCTCTGTACAGTATAGCTGTCCCCGGTAGTTGGAGTTTTGGAAGGGACTAAGGAAGCAGCATTCCTAATCCTGATGAAATCACAGATCTAATTTTGAAAAATTTACATTAAACAATTTTTAAATTTTAAAAAAATTCTACTAATTAGTCTTCCCAGCATTAGTGTCGTCTGGGTCTTAAGCCTCATGTTTTTTTCCTTCATCTTCAAAGAAGACCATGACATTAAAGAAGTAATGTCATGACATGCACATGAATTGGATATGAGTGGGGGGGTGCTGTACTACTCCAGTCTCACTTTCTTCTCCAGAGTCATCTGGGTTCAGTGACCAGATATGAATCAGGATGACTAGAGATGACCCTGGATGCAAGGCAGTCTGGTTAAGTGACTTGTCCAAAGTCACATAGCTAGTAAGAGTCAAGGGTCCAAGGCTGGATTCAAACTCCCATCCTCCTAAATCCAAGGACAGTACGCTATCCACTCTACCTCCAAGCTGCAGGACTAGCTGACCTCTGATGGACCTTCTGACTCTAAGATTCAGTGAGTCCATGATTTGACAAAGTGCCAGTAACAGTTCTTAAATGTCAAATTTACATTGTACATAGACTCACAATTTTATGGTTAGAAAGAGCCTTAAAAAAAATCATCTTCTCAGGGGGTGGCTAGGTGACTCAGTGGATAAGTACCGGCCCTGGAGTCAGGAGTACCTGGGTTTAAATCGGGTCTCAGACACTTAATAATTACCTAGCTGTGTGGCCTCAGGCAAGCCACTTAACCCCATCTGCCTTGCAAAAACCTAAAAAAAAAATCATCTTCTCGATCTTCCAGATAGTAAATATAATGGTTGGGCTACTTTTATGTTTTTCAGTTATTAATATGGTATATATGTTCCTTGGGGGGAGAGCATTAATTAGTTAATACTTCTTATTTTTCACCTTAATATCCCAGACTTAATATGTTTTTTTTTGTTGCCTTAGGTTGATTCTTTGTTTATCCCAAGATAGCTAATGTTTGACCATTTCTAAAATGATTCCATTTTTAAAGTCTTAAAAATATCTAATTCTTAAAGCAAAGTTAGTCTAAATCAATATGTCTACAAATAGCTTGGCCTACTTACAGTTCTCCAAACAGGACATTCTATTTCTTTTCTATTTGCTTTAATACTGATTGTCCCTTACTCATGGAATAATGTTCTGTCCTATCACCTAAACCTCTTTAATTGACCTGGTTTCCTTTAAGATGCAATTCAAATTGCATTTTCTGCAAGAGGCCTTTTCCTATTTCTGCTCCCACTCCCCAGGTATTAAGATCTTCCTCTTTCAGGTTACAAATGTTATCCCAACATGAAAACAAATATATACAAAGCCAACTATATATAAGATAAATGCAAACTGATTAAAAGGGAGAACAGTGGAATTAAGAGGAGCTAGATAAGGCTTCCTGAAGAAGGTTGGATTTTAGTTAAAGGAAGCCAGGGAGGTCATTAGACAAAGTGAAGGAGGGAGAACATGTCCAATCAGAGAAAATACCAGGAGTCAAGATATGGAATATCTTGTTTGTGTAATAGCCAGAAGGTTAGTATCACTGGATCAAGCATAAGTGGTGGTGAGTAAGATATATGAAGACTGGAAAAGTAGGAGGGAGCTAGGTCATGAAGGGTTTGAATGCCAAATAAGGGGAAATCAGTCCTAAGGCAAATAGAGTATCATCTTTAGAGAACTGTAAGTAGACTATATTATATAATGTGTGAAGACTAAAGTATAAGAAGTCTAGAAAGGGCACAGGCTTTAAGTAAGAAGTTTTAATTGCCAAAAATAGGATCGCATTTTTGGTCAAAGAGCAAATGGAAAGCCACTAGATGTCCTTGAGTAGGATGGTGACAGGGCCAGACCTTGGCAGCTGAATGGGAAAAGACGGCTAATGATAATGAAGTCACATGTTTGAACTCTAGCATTGAAATTCTAGTTATACTGTGCTAATGAAATAGAATTAGAACTGATAAAAACAGGTGGGGGGAAGGGGGGGGGCTGGAGACCAGAAGATTAGCAGCTAAGTGGCACAAGTGGATAGAAAACTAGTCCTGCAATCAAGAGGATCTGAGTTCAAATGTGCCTTTAGACACTTGATACTTTCTAGCTGTGTTTGACCTTGGGCAAGTCACTTAGTCTTATTGCCTTACAAAAAAAGCAAAACAAACAATAAAAGAACTGATGAAAACACATTGGAAATTTAACTAGACTTGAATCAAGTTTCCACAGAGGAAGGTAGGGCTTTAAGTCACCCAATTTTGAAGGCTCTGTGGGATTGATTCCTAAATCAGAAGGAGGGGAAGGTACCAAAGGCCTTATATTATCCCCCCCCCAAAATAATAGACAATTGTAAGAATAAGTAACCACAGACCCATATTTCCCATTTAGACAAATCCTGATGAGGGTGTGAGAAGTGAACAGGAAGACTTTCACAAACAGTATTCCCTAATAAATTTTTTTTATAATCATACAATTGACTAAAAGTTATAGTAAATACCAGATTTTACCTTGATTATTGTTCAATATCTATAAAAATGCTAAGTAAACATTACTAGATTATGTTAAACTATTTTATGATTTGAGTGAGAAATAGGAATTAAGCCCCCTTCTAACTTCTTTCCAAGTGACTTGAATTAATAAATATGCTATTTTGTCCAGCTCAGTCCTAAAGTTACCATATATAGGGATTGCCTGAATGATATATATATATATAATTTTCATCATAATCTAGTAATGTTACTTAAATATTTTTCTACTCTTGCTAAGGAAAATTTACCAATGGACTATTTTATATAACAAATTCATATCTCACAGTTAAAATAATTTTGATCTCAATAAAGATTCAACCAAAATTTAACAACATAGGTATTGTGCCCATCTTTAGTTTCAAAATGATATAAATGTGACTTTCTTATGTAACCTTTTGGGGCAGTCTTTTTTCCCTTCTTCTTGGTTTTTGTGGGTCCATGGGATTTAGTAACCTCCAAGGTTACACAACTAGTATGTATCAGGTGTCTGAGGCTGAATTTGAATTCATATCCTTCTCTCTCCAGGACCAGTGCTCTATTCACCAAGTCACCTAGTTGCCACCTTGGGGCAGTCTTAAAGATGAATGGGTTTTAACACATTTGACACATATCAACTGATTAGTTTACCATGCACAGTGATACTTTCAGACTAACTCAAGTAGTTTCACATCTAAGGTTAAGGTGTTAATATGACACATAATATTCTTTCAGAGCCTTGGTAAGGCAAGTTTTCATTGCAAATAATGGGAAAATTTTTCTCTATTCTTCATTAAATTCCTGTTTTATAATATTAAATTCATTATTTCATAATGTGAGTACTCTGTTGAATTGCTATTATTTGGCATTATAAAACTAAAATTCCAATACAAGAACTTTACAACCTTTTTTTTTTTTTTGCAAGGCAGTGGGGTTAGGTGGCTTGACCAAGGCCACACAGCTAGGTGATTGTTGAGTGTCTGAGGCTGGATTTGAACTCAAGTACTCCTCACTCCAGGGCCAGTGCTCTATCTATTGTACTATGTAGCCACCCCCTTTACAAACTTTTGAAGCTATTCACCTTGATAGGAAAAGCTATCTAATGATTTGGGGGGGTTGTGTTTTTTTAATCTGTATATAGTATATGGGTTTCCACGGATCATGATGAAATTGAGAAAGTTGCCAAGCAATGTGGAGCACAAGTTCATCGAAGAAGTTCAGAAGTCTCAAAAGACAGTTCTACTTCTTTAGATGCCATATCAGAATTTCTAAGTTATCATAATGGTAAGTATTTAATTACTTGTTTATTTTTTAAAGGAAGCGCATTTGATTATTATTGTTGTTGGAATGAGATCTATTTAATTTTTAGATAAACTGACTTTAAGATGAATTATACATGTTAGAAAAATTTCTTCTTTGACACTCAGTTTTCTTTAGCTGAAATCAATATGACACACATTTTCTTCATATTTTGTCTTCTTAAGAGGTTGATATTGTAGGAAATATCCAAGCTACATCTCCATGTTTACATCCTTCTGACCTTCAGAAAGTGGCAGAAATGATCCGAGAAGATGGATACGATTCTGTTTTCTCTGTTGTGAGGCGTCACCAATTTCGGTGGAGTGAAATTCAAAAAGGAGGTAACCTGACATTTTCATTCTTTCTAGTCTTAACTTATTACAAAGGTCAAATTTTTTCTTCTCTAGGTATGTTATGAGTGGTAAAAGTGAATACCTAATATTTAGTGAAATATGGAAACATTAAGAATGGAGTATTGAAAAAATTAAAAGAAAGAATGGAGTATTATTTCTGTTTGTAAAATTACTGAATTTTATTATTAATGATGAGATGATAGTAGCAAATAATATATGTAGACCAGTAGTTTCCAACCTTTTCAAGTAAAAGGACTCATTTTTTAATATAAAAAGATTTTGATTCCCTATAACAAAATAGAAAAGCTTCCAAAGTCATCACTAGTTTTAAGTGAATTTTTATTTTGCTAATGAGAGTATCTCCATAAAGCAGCTTCAGAACAGTAATACATATGTTATTTATCCAGTCAATGAAAATTATGTTTATTTATTATGTGGAATTTCATGAAATGGATCTCTTGCATTCCACTATTCCATGTTCATAGCTATACATCTGGATTGAGAACCTTAATTTGGCTTCTCCCTCTAACCTAAGAGAAAGATTTAAAATTTTTTTTAAAAAACAAATAAATTGCATTAGGTCAAATAGATAAGGTAAATATGTGAAATATTCTAGACCTGAGTATTCTAGTTCTTGATATATTAGATAAAACCTAATTAAATGTTCTGGATTCATCATTCTAGAAGAAGACTAAGAATAAGATGAGATGTCAGTAAAATAAAAGCTAATGAAATAATGAAGGACTTGCTATGGGGTTATTTAAAGCCCCACCCCTTAAAACTTGAAGAGTTTTAAGAAGTAAGACCTAATATATTAAAATATTAGATTCTACCTCAAGAGATGGTAAAATATAAATAGGCTTAAAGAGGGATTGAATACCTTCAGGTACAAGAAAATAGGAATGTTTGGGCAAGGGGAAAGGGATAGGGCGAAAGGTGGGAGAGAAATGACAGACAATATTTCTTTAATCTTTTAAGATTTGACTGCTTTTCCTGTAAAATGTCATAATTAATAAAGACAGACTACTAAGCTAGAGAGTCCAGGAGTTTTGGGCGCAGGGATACTTTCTTATGCTCCTATGCTTGTCTTCCATCTTGACTGGATCAAACTACTGAAGTTATTTTGGTATATGAAATGCTACATTTTATAGGCCCCTTTCTAATGGTGAGACTGCTAAACTCAAAGAACCCATTTCTCTTTACAGTCTCTTACAGTCATTTCTCCTTTAGAAGACTGCTCCAAATCAAAGTCTTTAAAAATTTATATTTTTTAGTAAAATTTTAATGATAACTTCTGTTCTCATATCATTTATATTTCCAAATTTATTCCTCTCTCCAGCCCCTTCCACTGAGTAATCTCTTATTACAAAGAGTAAAAACAAAGGGGGGGAAAAAAGTTCCTCAAAGCTAATCAGAAAACATTAACTCTTTGTACAATCTTACACACTGTCAAACCTCTACCTCCGCAAAAAAACAGTCTGAGTATTTTGTAGGAGGAGCCTAACCAAAAAAGAAAAAACTAATCCGCAGATTAAAAGTATGCAGAATATGATACTATTTTTATCTATGCAAGACTCATATTAGTTTGGTTGGTGGATAGTAAGAAGGTAAAGAAGTTGTATACTTAAGAGTTTAAGAGCAATTGAAGTTTTCTGAGAATGTGGTATTTTTAAAATCAATATTTTAAATTGATATTTTCTTTAATACACTATAGAGTTGATTCTGATAGCTGCAAAAGTGTTTTTCTATTGAATAATAAAAATAGCTATTATTTATATAACACTTTAAGGTTTGCAGAGCACTTTACAAATAGTATCTCATAAATAACATCACCATCAGTTTAATTTTGTTTGTATACATAGTATTCAGTACTGCTTTGTCAGAAGATCCTTTCCATTCAAATGAATTCTGATATTGTGATCACAAACATCAAATGACAAGTAATAGTTTCATTTACTTTTACCATATTAAGTTATCCTAGTGTATGAATAATTAGAGTACTGCAGGGAAACTGGACAGAGGGGCAACTCATAGTTGTAGCATTTACCCTATTTGGAGCAAGTTGTCCTTAGTTCCTTGATATGCCTGAAGTCATAACTCAGAGTTATTACAGAGGCCTTTTAGACAAGTGTCAACCATGCAGCCAGCCAATTTGAGTTAATCATTTTTTTGAGTATTTGAGTTTAGGAACTACTGTAGAGTTGAATCAGACAGCTGCAAGTGTTTTTCTAACAATAGCTAAATAACAATAATAGCACCTGTTTATATTGCACTTTTAAGGTTTTGCAGAGTGCTTTGCAAATATCTTTCAATATCACCATCTAATTAAAACCTAAATTCAAATACAAACTCAAATTTGAGTTTGGTTTCACAATCTATTCTTCCAGGGATATGGATTTATAATAAGGGTTTCTTGCATCTGACATGGATCATCAAGCAATTATGAGGAGCTAGAATATGTTCTTAAACAATATACTAATATATTTTAGGAAGGTTTTCTAGATCTTTATGGCCAATTTTCATTTGACAATAACATCAGTAACAAAATGTTTAACCATAATGGCCATTCCCCTTAAGCAATTTAGTTAATTGAGATTTTACTGTATTACATTTTACTTTTACAAAATGTTCTTTTCCAGAATCATTCTAATAGACTTGTTAGCAAAGATGGAGTTATTGGAATTTTTTAAATATATATATATATATGTATATATATATATGTATATATGTGTGTGTGTGTGTGTATTTTGAATTAATTATAGTATTTTTCTTGCAGTAAGTGAAGTGACAGAGCCTTTGAATTTGAATCCAGCCAAACGTCCTCGTCGGCAAGACTGGGATGGAGAATTATATGAAAATGGCTCCTTTTATTTTGCCAAAAGACATTTGATAGAAATGGGCTACTTACAGGTTTGTATAGTCATTTGCCAAAAACCCTCTAAAGAAGTATTAATTATGTCTATGTCTTAAATCCTGAAAAATAACAAGACAGATAGAGTTGATAAGTGGATCAAATATCAGTCTTAAAGAGGGCCAGACTATCACTGACAAAACTGCTTTGTATGAGTCATTGCTCTTCATGTTCATTCTCTGGTACTGATCACTAGACTGCATATACTCTATCCGTACTATTCTGTAGTATACGTATTATATGCTATACATAAAGATATTCTGTATATAAACACTTTTCAGACTATATATATATATATATGTATATATATATATATATATATATATAATCTTCAGATAGCAAATTTTAGTATATCATTCATATTACTCTATTAAAAGCACTAATAGTTTTATATTGATTTTTGAGTTATTGTTCACGTATAGCATTACTGTGTACTAATTGCCTCTTTGTTATAAAAGTCACCCTGAAAATAAAACTTGAAAATTATGGAGTTCCATCTTATCATCATTAATTTATGTAAAACACCACATTGGGAAGAAAGCAAGTTTTTCAATTTCTCATCAGTCTACAGTTTTATACAAAAGATCAGATATTGATAAAAAAATTATACTGATGAGGTACATTTTCTTCTTATAAGCTCCTATCTGAGACATGGTCCATAAATCACATCCTAAGATATGGAGAAAATAATATTTCTTTGCCCCAGCAGAAGTGAGACATAAGGACTAATAATTAATAGAAAATGATCATTGCCATCCATAAAATTGCTAAAATAGGCAGTTATACTCCCATTGACATCAACAAGTTTCCACACATATACCTTCTGTTTTCTTGACTGAGAGTTTTAATTTAGGCCTAAATATTAGTTCTTCATCTGTTCTATATGAATTTCCACAAATAGATAATGTTTAATATACTCTATATTTTCTTGTCCTCAATTTGCTCTTGAGTCATAAATGGAACAAAAATTTCAAGGACTTTCACACTCCCCCTGAGTTGGAGAAAAGTGGAAAGAAGAGAGATCTGTTCATATATGTTGTTATCATACAGGGCTCTGTGTCTAATTTTCTTCTCCGTCAACTGCCTTAGAGATTGCTTCTTGATAATACTTATCTTCCTCTGGCCATAATGTTGGGGGTAAGAATATTATTTAAATATTAAAGTAGAATTTCATTTCAAAGGAAAAAAAAATAAGAATTTTGGACCATATTTGGAAATAGAAGTCTGTGTTTCTTGTTGGGTTTGTTTTCAATATAGGGAGAAAAAAGTTCCTTCAAATTATTTAGTTCAAAAAAATCTTTGGTTTAGATTAGTAATGTCTTGCATTTTTGTAGTTCTCCAAATATCCTTTTAAAAGTATCACATTGGGGCGGCTAGGTGGCGCAGTGGATAAAGCACCGGCCCTGGAGTCAGGAGTACCTGGGTTCAAATCCGGTCTCAAACACTTAATAATTACCTAGCTGTGTGGCCTTGGGCAAGCCACTTAACCCCATTTGCCTTTCAAAAACCTTAAAAAAAATGTCAAAATTGCATTCATTGTAATTAACTTTTTTCTAGAAAGTGACTAAATTGTGTATATCTTTTGACCCAGTTGAAGCACAAAAATGTTTGTAGCAGCAAACAGAAAACTCAGGGGTTTCTAATTTATTAGGGAATGACTAAACAAATTATGGTCTAAGCATGTAATACCATGAAAATGAGAAAATGGATAACTTCAAAGGAAATTGGGAAGATAGCTATGAATTGAAGCAGAAAGTGAAGAGATTACAAAAATAATGAAAACATCATTATAATGAAAAATAACCTTGAAAGTCTTTAGAACTTTGAACAATGTTATCTTTCCCCACAAGTCCTCTATTCCTGACTTCTCTATTACCATCACCTTCTCAATCATGCATGCTTATAATCTCGGTGTTATCCTTGAGCTCTCATTTCTCTCTCATCCCCCATATCCAGTCTGTTCTAAGGTCTGTCAATTTTCTCTTTGTAATATGCTCTCTTCCCTCCTCTGACACTGCCACTAGCCTGGGGCAGGCTCTCAGCATATCACCCTGGACTGTCTCCCTGGCCCAAATCTCTCCTCACTCCCATCCAGGCTGCGTTCAACTATCAGTCATCAAAGCTCAGGTCTGATCATGCAGCCCTCTCTATAAAGTTCCAGGTGATACTATCACCTTTAGTATCAGATATGAAGTCCTTCAGAAGCTGCATCACCTTTTCAGCCTTCCTGAGTCTTCCCCATTCCTGTCCTTCATTTGCTCCCAGAACATTGGTTTCCTGGCTGTTTCTCAAACAGGACCCTCCGTCTCCAAACTTGATGCATTTTTCTCTTACTAACCTCCTACCTGGAAAGCTCTGCTCCTCCTCTGCCTCCTGGCTCCTCTGACTCCTTCCAACTCATAGCTAAAACTGGAAAATTGAAGTCCATGTTTCTTGTTGGGTTTATTTTGATATAGGAGAAAAAAGGTCCTTCAAATTATTTAGTTCAAAAAAATCATTGGTTTAGATTCGTAATGTCTTGCATTTTTGTAGTTCTCCAGATATCCTTTTAAAAGTATCATATCAAAATTGCATTCATTGTAATAAACTTTTTTTCTAGAAAGTGACTAAATTGTGCATATCTTTTGACTCAGTTGAAGCACTGTTGAGCACAAAAATGTTTATAGCAGCAAACAGAAAGCTCAGGGGTTTCTAATCTATCAGGGAATGACCAAACAAATTGAATTGTTGGGAATTCTTTCCCCATTTCCCCTTAATATCAAGAGCCTTCCTTCTGTTGATTATCTCCAGTTCATCTTGTCAAGCTAACTTGTACCTAATTGTTTATATGCTGTCTTCTTCATCTGTGAGCTCCTTAAAAGCTCAACTTTCTCTCTATTCCCTGTGCTTAGTACAATGCCTGGAACATGGCAGGTTCTTAATAAATGTTTATTACTGACTGACTGACTAATTAAAGATGAAACATGTTATCTACTTCCTGCCAAAAAAGGTAATGGGCTTAAAATGAGTGGGCTGGCTGGGGACGCAGTGGATAGAGCACCGGCCCTGGAGTCAGGAGTACCTGAGTTCAAATCCAACCTCAGACACTTAATAATTACCTAGCTGTGTGACCTTGGGCAAGCCACTTAACCCCATTTACCTTTCAAAAAACTAAAAAAAAAAATGTAGAATGAGACATTCATTTTGGATATGGTCAATGTGAGAATTTATTTTATTGTACTATGCTTATCCAAAAGGGATTTTTTATTTCTTTTCTAAATTTTTCATAGGGAGGCATTAGAAAAGAAAGATAATTTTTAAAAAACCTTTTGCTGGGACAGAAATTTGAGGTATTTGATAATGGGAATGAATACTTTTGAAATTAATTTTCTTTGTAGGGTGGGAAGATGGCCTACTATGAAATGCGAGCTGAACACAGTGTGGATATTGATGTTGATATTGATTGGCCTATTGCAGAACAAAGAGTATTGAGGTAAGAGCATTTAATTAAAACCAAATATATTTGTATTTAACAAATAGACTAAATTCTATATTTAATCTATATAAATAGTTGGCAATTTCTAAATGTCTTGTAGGCTATAAGATACTTATATATTAGTATGGATCCATAAAATGACACCATTTTAGCCTACCTTGATCTTGTCTTCTGTAACATAAAAGAATATATATTCTTTTATATGTGTCATTATATGTAATAGATGTCTTTAATATTTGTATGATTGACTTGAAAAATTAAGTAAATAACATGCTTATTAAATTCACAGGCTACAGCTAATTAGGATGTGGCTGTTTGTAAGTAGACTGCTGAACTTGGAGTCATGAAAGCATATACTGGTATCTTTCCTCAGCAGTAGCTGCTTGACCAAGGGAGAGGCAAATAGTTACCATGAACTTCAATTTTTTTCATCTGGGGATTACATTAACTATAATATCTGCCTCAGGAATGTTACGAGACTCGAATGAAATGATCTAAGTAAAGTGCTTTTAAACCTATAAGTATTTAATATATTTGGATTCAGAAGTACCTTGTCAAATTTGGATTTTGTTTCTTTCAGATATGGCTATTTTGGCAAAGAGAAGCTTAAGGAAATAAAGCTGCTAGTTTGCAATATTGATGGATGTCTCACCAATGGTCACATTTATGTATCAGGAAACCAAGAAGAAATAATATCTTATGATGTTAGAGATTCAATTGGGATAAGTTTATTAAAGAAAAGTAATATTGAGGTATTTACCTACTGAATTTACTATATTTTTATTTAGTCTCACAAAATTGGGGGAGAGAATCCTTATATTTAAATATTATTAAAATCTCAAATATGCAAGATAATAAAGAAACCATCTTTTCCACTTCTTACCTATTAAGAAATACCCTTTACAAAATTCCCGATTAGTAGGTTTTCAAAGGTAGCTCATTCCATTTTTAATCAATGATTAGAAAATTTTTCCTCATACTGAGCTTAAATCTATCTCTTTAAGACTTCTACTCATCTGTCCTTTAGGGCCAATCAAAATCTAAATCTTCTAGCATAGATAACTGTTTATATATAGGAAAATAGTTAAGATGCTTCACCTAAATCTACTTTAGGATAAATTTCAAGTTTTTTTGTTCTTTATTCCATTGTTTCAAGACCCCTCCCTATCCCTGTTACCCTTCTCCATACACTTTTCAATCTGTTAGTGACCTTCCTAAAATATGGCACATCATATTTTACTCCAGATGTATCCTCATCAGCACAGTGCAATTATCCCCTCCCACATTCTGGATTCTGGAAATGTCTTATTTATCAGAATAGGATAATTTATATATAATTTTTTGCTCTGAAGTCTTTAATTTTATGGAAATACTACATTCTAATCTTAGACTAGACTTAGAAAAATGTTAAAGTAGTCACATTTTAAATATGAAATTATTTCTTTTTACTTAAAATTTTGTCTCAAGATATCACAGAACTATTGTTTTTAAAGAATTTTTCTATTTTTAAAATTACTGGTGCTTTAATATTTCATCTTTTTTTTTCCTCATAGGTGAGGTTAATCTCTGAAAGGGCCTGTTCAAAACAGACACTCTCCTCTTTAAAACTGGATTTGAGGATGGAAATTGGTATATCCAATAAGCTAGCAGTTGTAGATGAATGGAGAAAAGAAATGGGTTTATGTTGGAAAGAAGTGGCATATCTAGGTAGGTAGCTCATTATTCAGTTATAATAAAGCAATTAGGATTTCATCTTTCACATATGAATCTATGGCTATTTTGTGCATTTTATAGATAAAGAAATGGAGAAAAGAAAGCTTCACTACGAGAGTTAATGACAGGGAGGCAGAATGCTTCTTGTTTCATAATGCCACTTCCAGACTCTCCTCTTCTTTGATGGTCAAATTGTTCAAATTTATCACCGAATCTAGTTCCTTGGGACCATTTTTTAAATTTAATTTTTACTTTTTTTAATTATGTAAATATTTGGTTTTTCAATTATATGCAATAGTAGTTTCTACCAATCTTTTTTTGTAAGGTTTTGAATTTTATAATTCCCTTCCTTTGCTTCCTTCCCTTCCCCCTTCCCCCTTCCCTCTTCCCCCTTCCTCCAACAGAAGGCATCTAATAATATTTGCATTTGTTTCCATGATATGCATAGATCAAAATTGAAGGTATTGAGAGAAAAAAATATCCTTAAGGAATATTAGAAATAGCAAAATTATACATTATATAAGATGACTTTTTAAAAATTGAAGATGATAATCTTTGGTCTTCATTTAAACGCCATAGTTCCTTTTCTAGATACAGGTGATATTCTCTATCATGGATTCCCTAAAATTGTCCCTGATTATTGTACTGGTGGAGTGAGCATAACCATCAAGATTGATCATCACTTCCATGTTGTTATTATGGTGTACATTGTTCTTCTGATTCTCCTTATCTCATTCAGCATCAGTTCACACAAGTCTTTCCAGGCTTTTCTGAAATCCAATCCCTCCTGATTTCTAATAGAGCAATAGTGTTCCATAACATACATATACCATAGTTTGTTCAGCCATTCCACAATTGATGGACATCCCCTCAATTTCCAGTTCTTTGCCACTACAAACAGAGCTTCTATGAATATTTTTGTACATGTGGGTATTTACCCTTTTTCATGATCTCTTCAGGATTCATCCAGTAGTGCTGGATCAAAGGGTATGCACATTTTTATTGCTCTTTCGCCATAATTCTAAATTGTTCTCCAGAAAGGTTGGCTCAGTTCACAGCTCCACCAATGATGCATTAGTTTCCCAGATTTCCCACAACCCTTCCAACATTGATCGTTATCCTTTCTAGTCATATTGGCCAAACTGAGAGGTACAAGGTGTTACATCAGAGATGCTTTAATTCTCATTTTTTCTAATCAGTAATGATTTAGAGCAATTTTTTCATATGACTATAGATAGCTTTGATTTCCTTGTCTGAAAGTTCCCTTTGCATATCCTTTGACTATTTGTCAACTGGGGAATGACTTTTTTTTTTAATTTGACCTAATTCTCTATATGTTTTTAGAAATGAGTCCTTAGAAACATTAGTTGTAAAAATTGTTTCCCAATTTACTATATTTTGATCTTGGTTAGAGTAGCTTTATTTGTACAAAAGCTTTTTAATTTAATGTAATCAAAATTAGCCAGTATGTTTTTTATAATGTTCTCTACCTCTCTTCCTTGGTTATAAACTGCTCCCCTTTCCATGATTTGCTTATAATATTGTCTTTTAAGTCTAAATCCTGCACCCATTTTAATCGTATCTTAGTGTAGAGTATGACATGTTGGTCTAATCATAGTTTCTGCAATATTATCTTCCAATTTTCCCAGCAGTTTTTATTGAAGAGTGAGTTCTTATCCCTTATTTCTTTTAATTAAATCCCTTGATATTCTCATCTTTTTGTTTCTCTATATGAATACAATTTTTCTAGGTTACTAAAGCAATTTTTTGGAAATAAAGTAATTTTTTGGCACTAAAGTGGTTTGATTTTGGTAGAATTGTCATTTTTATTATATTATCTCGACCTATCCATTAGTAGTTATTTAGATCTGATTTTATTTGTGTGAAAATTGTTTTATAGTTGCTTTCAAGAAATTTCTGAGTCTCCCTTGGCAGGTAGACTCTCAAGGATTTTGTGTTGTTTGAAGTTATTTTAAATGTTAATTCTCCTTGCTGCTGTATCTTTTTAATAATATATAGAAATGCTGAGAATTTATTTTATATCCTGCAACTTAGCTAAAGTTGCTAATTGTTTTCCAGTAGTTTTTTAGATGAATTTTTAAGTTTCTCTAGGAATACCATCATATCCTCTGCAAAGAGTGAGAGTTTTGTTTCTTCCTTCACAATTCTAATTCCTTCAATGTCTTTTTCTTCTCTAATTGCTGAAGCTAACATTTCTAGCACAATATTGAATGGTATTGTTGACAACGGGCTTCCTTGTAACTCTGATCTTATTGGGAATGCTTCTAGCTTACCCTCATTGCATATAATGCTTGTTGATGGCTTCAGATAGATACTGCTTATCATTTTAAGTAACAATCCATTTATTCCTTTGCTCTGTAGTGTTTTAGTAGGAATGGGTGCTATATTTTGTCAAAGGCTTTTATTGAGATAATAATATCATTTATTGAAATAATTGTATCATTTCTGTTGGGTTTTTTATTGATATAGTCAATTATACTGACAGTTTTCCTAATATTGAACCAACCCTGCATTCATGGAATAAATCCTCCTTGGTCATAGTGTATTATCCTGTGTTGTAATATCTTATAATATTTTATTTAGGATTTTTGCATCCATATTCATTAGGGAAAATTGGTCTATAATTTTCTTTTTCTTTTTTGATTCTTCCTGGTTTAGGTATCAGTAACATATTGGTTGTCATAGAAGGAATTAAGCAGAGTTCCATCTTCAGCTATTTTTCCAAATGATTTATATAGAATTGGAACCAATTTTTCCTTTAATGGTTGATAAAATTCACACGTAAATCCATCTGGCCCTGGAGATTTTTTTTCTTAGGGAGTTAGTTCATTGATGGCTTATTGAATTTCTTTTTCTGAGATAGGGTTATTTAGATATTTAATTTCCTCTTCATTTAACCTAGGCACTTTATATTTTTTCTTATATAATAATCCATTTCATTTAGGTTATCAAATTTATTGGCATATAGTTGGGCAAAAAGTTACAGATTATTATTTTAATTTCCTCATTGGTGGTGAGTTCACCTTTTTCATTTTTGATACTAGTAATTTGGTTATCTTTCATTTTTTAAATCAAATTAGTCAAAGGTTCATCTATTTTACTGGTTTTTCATAAAGGCAAGTCTTGGTTTTATTTATTAGTGTAGTAGTTTTCTTGTTTTCAATTTTATTAATTTCTCCTTTAATTTTTAGAATTTATAATTTGGTATTCAATTGGGGGTTTTTAATTTATACTTTCTCTAACTTTTTTAGTTGCATGCTAAGTTCATTGATTTCCTCTTTATTTTGTTCATGTAAGCATTTGGAGATATAATATATCCCCTAGTAACAGCTTTAGCTATATCCCACAAGTTTTGATATGTTGTCTCATTGTCATTGTCTCAGATGAAATCATTAATTCTTTCTATGATTTGTTGTTTGATCCACTCATTATTTAAAAATGAGGTTATTCAGTTTCCAATTGATTTTAAGTCTTTGTCTCCATTGCCTATTATTCCAGGTGATTTTTATTGCATTATGGTCCAAAAAGCATATATATATATATATATATTATATATTATATATTCAGCACTTTCCAAGCTCTATACTACAATAACTGGGATACACTGGGATAGTTGTGGTATAGGCAAGATTACGTTCTCAAATGATCTCTGAATAAGCATGAAAGAAAAAGTCATTTATCAAATTAAATAAAAGGTTATTTTGCTTTGAGTAATAATGTGCAAACTATATTTTGTTCTAATTCTTTGAAAATTGATCTACACATTAGATTTACATATAGTATTTGGCATTTGGAAACCAGAACCCTACATTCTTACTTGACAGGTGTTTCCTGTAAACCAGTTTGAATTAAGTTGGAAAAAAATTAGAACTGAATTTATTTCCTCCTCAGGGGCTCTCGACATGGAATTCATGAACCACATGATAACTACATTTTAATATAATTGGCTTCCTTTATGATCCTTTTTTTGTTTTACTTTTTGCATTTAAAAATAGAATTCTGTAGGTTTCACAGGAGTGCCTAACACAAATAAAGGGTAAGAGTCCCTGGTCCATGATATAATATTTATATGGGTGTTTATCAAGTTTGTCTGAATTAATATGTATCTGTTCCTTCAGATATGTATGTACTTCCCATGGTTTATTACTCTATCTTAAATTTTTAAAATTGCTGTTGAAATATCTTCCACATATGATCACTGCAGGCTACATTACCCATTAAGGAATGAAAGCTTAAATTTAGGTAATCCCATTTGTCAGTTCCTACCAAGCAGTTTCTTTACTCACTGCAACCAGTGTCTCTGCATCAGGTACCACATCTGTTAGAGATGGATCATAGGATCATAGTAGTTTAGCTTTTGAACTGATTTTGGAGGTCATCTAGTACAACTGCCTCATTAAAACTACAATCTGGAAGACTTCCTGGATTTTTGTACCACCCTTGCATTTGTATCATTACAATTTTAAATTTGAGTAGATGTGCTCCCAGGGCAAAAATCAATTTCATTTAATGGGTGCAGAAACTGAGGCTCTGAAACATAAAATGATTTACTCAGTATCACAGGATAAGTGGCAAATGCAGGATTTGACTATACTGTTACCTCCCCAGTCTCCTTTAAAGTCTCAAGATTCTGTGACCTTCTGATCCAAGCATTGTGGCATGATGGTCTGACAAATAGACTTGGAGTCAGAAAGCTCTATGTTTAAACTCCTCTTAAGACACTTAACAACTATGCAACTCCAGGCAAGTAACTTAACCTCTCTTTGCATCATTGCCTTCATAAGGGTAATGATAGCAGCTACTTCACAGAGGTGGTAAATTGTTAAAATAATAGTCTTACCATATCCCAAAAGAATACCTTTTGTGTTTTAATAGTGTTTGCTTTAGTGCATGTATTTTTTTTTCTTTTAGGAAATGAAGTTTCAGATGAAGAATGCTTGAAGAAGGCTGGTATGAGTGGGGTTCCTGCTGATGCTTGCTCCATTGCCCAAAAGGCTGCTGGATACATTTGCAAATGCAATGGAGGCCGAGGTGCTGTCCGAGAGTTTGCAGAACACATCTTCCTGCTGATGGAAAAAGTGAATTCATGCTCAAAATAGAACATAATGTGATAATGATGATGATAATGATAAAAAGGAAGAGGAAACTATATAACCCTCTTCAACTACTTTGATTTTATTTTTGTTTTTTTTTTCCATGTTGTAATGTTTCAGAAATATGATTTGTTCTGTGGTATAGTTAAATAGCTTTAAAAAAGAAAACTTCTGAAATCATTAGCCCAAAATCTGTTGTAGAAATGGATGGTCTGTATTGCCTTTTACTTGAATTCATCACTTAAGGTTACTTCCAGTCTTTCCCAGATTTTTGTTAAATATAATTAGCAATATTGTCAGAAGGTTAAAGCTTTGCATTGTACCAAATAAGAATGCATGTTTATGTGCTTCAAGTGATCCTTGAGTTTTATTTATTATGGGACTGTGTGTCTGGTAAGATTTGCACTATCAATTAATAAAATTATATTGCACAAACTTTTGCACTAGAACTATCTCATTATTATAGGAGAGAAAGGTTAACAGAAACATTGCCTCATTCTTGAAATGCATTTTGGATTGCCACGTGACTACATTTTAGAGTCAGTTATAGATTAGGAGTCAGCATGATGAAGAGAAAAAGGTATCATACTCATGACCAGCTGGATGAGAACAACTGACACAACTCCCAGGTGCAACCTAAACTAGATTAAAAATCTAGGGGTGGCTAGGTGGCGCAGTGGATAAAGCACCGGCCCTGGAGTCAGGAGTACCTGGGTTCAAATTCGGTCTCAGACACTTAATAATTACCTAGCTGTGTGGCCTTGGGCAAGCCACTTAACCCCATTTGCCTTGCAACCCCTCCCCACCCCAAAAAATCTAGTTGATGCATGTTTTTACAAAATAAAAATACAATGTAAAGTAGATAATGTGAATCTGTGGTTTTCTAATATGGAATATTGAACTTGTAGGGATCCATGTCTATTTTACACCACTAGTATAGATACTTGACTTGATTTAGGAAGTTCTACCTTCAAATCTCATTTCAGTTATTTAATAATTGATCCCACTAAGTCATCTAATCTCTCTGTGCCTCAGTTTCTTCATCTGAAAATTGAGAGGAAGAGGTATGGCTAATAGCTAGGTAGCCATTAAGATGTCTTTCAAATCTAATTTTGTGAACCTATGATCCTGTGCAAATTCTAACAAACTGTTGATTGTATTAATTTACTCATTCAAATATTTTCTAAAATACTTTTTGTGTACATTACACTGTACTCACTAGAGGAGGGGAGGGAAACTTTTTTTTCTGCCAAGGGCCATTTGGATATTTATAAAATCATTCTCCTGTTATATTTGGTCAAGCATTTAATTAATTTGCCCCTTAAAAAGCTAGATTTATTGAATTTCTAGTCCCACCTGCAGTTGTCACAGCACCAGACCCAGGCCTTGTACAGTCCACAGGCCTTATATAATCTGCAGGCCAGAGGTTTCCTATCCCTGCACTAGAGAATGGAAATAAAACGATATCCCTATTCTCAAAGACCTTACTGATGGGTGTAAAAGCTTACATTTTATTTAAGTTTATATTGAGCTGGATATTTAATTGAGATGGGGAGAAGAAAATGTACTGGTGAGTCTCTTAGACTTATCTCTAAGGTGGTTTTCGTGCTATATTTTGCTATAGTCACACTTATAAACTTAACAAAGAAGTCTCTCTTCTACTTGAGTCCTGAACATAACATCTCAGAAGTTTGGACATTTAGATTAGATATGAGAGAAACAAGAGATATTTGTTTTCTTGTCCATCTAAATACTTCTGTTATGAAGAGGATTTTTATACTTAAAATTCCTATGGGGGCAACTGTGTGGTACTGACTAGGTGGATAAAGCACCAGCCCTGGATTCAGGAGTACCTGAGTTCAAATTTGGCCTCAGACACTTAATAATTATCTAGCTGTGTGGCTTTGGGAAGTCACTTAGCCCTCCCCATTGCCTTGCAAAAAACAGATAAAAGATCTTATAAATATCTACAATAAGACATATTGACCAACAAAATTGCCTGTTTTCTTTTTTTGGAAGCCATACAATCTTTTCTCAACTTTTCCATGATTTTTTGTCCTATAATAGAAATAATGTTTGATACTTAAGACATAATTGTATTTAGAAACTTAACTTTCATTCTACCCTACCTTTTATTTGTTGACTAATGGTCAAAACAAAAGCAATAAACTCTAGCTGTATAAGACTTATTAAATAATTTCCTATTATTAAATTGGATCCTAGAATTATGTACTCAACTACATTTATTAGGTACTTTATATAGTACCCATGTTTTTTTTGTTTATTTTTTATGAGGAATAACTGAAAGGACCAAGATAGATGGATTACTCCAATGTGAAAGTTTTAAAATTCTCCCTAGTCATTGCAGTACTTAAAAGTAAAAGCTCTTTAAGCAAAAATCAATTGCCTTAAAAGGGATAAGGAGGAACATTACATCCTTTTAAAAGGCACCATTGGTAATGAAGCTATATCATTACTAAATATGTATGGCCCTAGTGGTATAGCATCCAGATTCCTAGAGGAAAAGCTAAGTGAATTACAAGGAGACATAGACAGAAAAACTTTAATAATGGGAGACCTCAATCTCCCTTTCAGAACTAGATAAATCTAAAAACAAAATAAACAAGAAAAAAGTTAAGAAGGTGGATGAAATCTTAGAAAATTTAGATATGCTAGACCCCTGGAGAAAACTTAATGAGGATAGAAAAGAATATGCCTTTTTCTCAGCAGTACATGGCACCTTCACCAAAATTGATCATATACCAGGGCACAAAATCTTTATAATCAAATGCAGAAAGGCAGAAATAATAAATACACACTTAGACATGATGCAAAAAAAAATTACATTCAAAGATAAACCAAGAACTAATTGGAAATTATATAACTTGATCTTAAATAATGAGTGTATCAAAGAGCAAATATTAGAAATAATTATACCCAAGAAAACAATAATGTTGAGACATATATCAAAATTTATGGAATGCAGCCAATGCAGTTTTGAGGGGAAACTTTATATCTGTAAATGACTATATCAATAAAAATAGAGAAAGAGAAGATCAATGAATTGGGTATGCAACTAAAAAAAATCTAGAAAAAGACAAATTAAACATCCCCAGTTAAATACCAAACTAGAAATTCTGAAAATCAAGAGAGAGATTAATAAAATGGAAAGCAAGAAAACCATTGATCTCATAAATAAAACTAAGTTGTTTTCTGAAAAAAGCCTATAAAATAGACAAACCTGGTTAATCTGTTTTAAAAAGGAAAGAAGATAACTAAATTACCAGTATCAAAAATGAAAAGGGTGAACTAACCACCAATGGGGAGGAAATTAAATAATTCAGAGCTACTCTGCTGAACTGTATGTCAACAAATTAGATAACTTGAGCAGTTTGTATTTACAAAATTACCAACTGCCCAGATTAACAGAAGAGGAATTACATTACTTAAATAACCCCATTTCAGAAAAAGAAATTGAAGAAACCATCAATAAACTTTCCAAGAAAAAGACTCCAGATGCAGATAGATTTACATATGAATTCTACCAAAGATTTAAGGAATTCCTATTCTTACATAAACTTTTTAAAAATAGAGTGGGGCAGCTAGGTGGCACAGTGGATAGAGCCCTGGAGTCAGAAGTACCTCAGTTCAAATCCAACCTCAGACACTTAATAACTACCTAGCTGTGTGGCCTTGGGCAAGCCACTTAACCCCGTTTGCCTTGCAAAAACCAAAAAAAAAAGAAAAAATAGGATAGCAAAGAGTTCTGTCAAACTCCTTTTATGACACCAACATGGTGCTGATAGCTAAACCAGAAAGAACCAAAGAAAATTATAGACCAATCCTAATGAATATTGATGCAAAAAATCTTAAATAAAATTTTAGCAATGAGACTACAGCAAGTTATTACCGGGGTAATATACCATGATCAGGTTGGCTTTATAACAGGCAGGCAGGGATGGTTCAACATTAGGAAAACATTCAAGGATAATTAAACTTATCAATAGCAAAACCAACAGAAATCATATGATTATCTCAATAGATGCTGAAAATGTCTTTGATAAAATAAAACATCCATTCCTATTAAAAACACTAGAAAGTTTAAGAATAAATGGAGTTTTCCTTAATATTAACAAATATTATATTTAATGGGAATAAATTTGGAACATTTCCAGTAAATTCAGGGGTGAAACAAGGATGGCCACTATCACCATTCCTATTCAATATAGTATTTGAAATGCAGTAGCAACAAGAAAAGAAAAAGAAATTGAAGGAATCAGAATTGGCAATGAGGAAGCAAAACTTTCATTCTTTGCAGATGAAATGAGGGTATACCTAAAGAACCCAAGAAAATAATCTAAAAAATTCCTTGATACAACAAATTTAGCAAAGTAGCAGGATATAAAAGAAACCCACATAAATCATCAGCATTTCTATATATGAACCAACAAAGTCAAAGAGCAAGAAAGAAAGATAAATTCCATTTAAACATTAAATATTAGGGAATCTACCTCCCAAGACAAACCCAGAAACTGTATAAACACAATTATAATGCACAGTTCACCCTTATAAAGTCAGATCTAAATAAATGGAAAAAATGTCAAATGCTTCTGGTTAGGTCAAGCTAAAATAATAAAAATGACAATTCTACCTAAATTAAATTACTCATTCAGTTCCATACCAATCAAACTACCAAATAACTACGTTACTGAGCTAGAAAAAATAGTAACAAAATTCATCTGGAGCAACAAAAGGGCAAGAATAGCAAGGGAACTGATGAAAAACAAATGTAAAGGAAGGTGGCCTAGCTCTACCAGATCTAAAACTACTACAAAGCAGCAGTCATCAAAACTGCCTGGTTCCGGGTTAAGAGACAGAGTAATGGATTAATGGATTAGGATAGGTTCAAAAAGGGGCAGCCAGGTGGTGCAGTGGATAGAGTACTAACTCTGGAGTCAGGAGTTCAAATCCAGTCTCAGGCAATTACCTAGCTGCTGCCTTGCAAAAACCTATCTGATCTATGGAAAAGGGATACATTTATGACCAAACAAGAATTAGAGCACATTATAAACAGCAAAATGAATGATTCTGACTATATTAAATTAAAGTTTTTGCACTAATAAAATCAATGCTGCCAAAATCTGGGAAATAATCTTTACAATTGATAGTCAAAAGACAGTTTTCAAATAAAGAAATTAAAGCTACATATAATCAATCATATGAAAAAATGTTCCAAATCACTATTGATTAGAGAAATGCAAATTAAACAACAAAGATGTATCATCTTACACCTATTAGATCAGCCAAGATGAGAAAAAAGGAAAATGATCAGTGTTGGAGAGGATTGGGACATTGATGCATTGCTGGTGGAGTTGTGAATATATCCAACCTTTTGGAGAGTAATATGAAGCTATGCCCGAAGAGCAATAAAACTGTTCATACCCTTTGACCCAGAAATTCTAATTATAGGTCTATATCCAGAAGAAATTATAAAAAATTGGACAAGTCCTAAATGTTCCAAAATGTTTACTACTTTTTGTAGTGGCAAAGAATTAGAAATTGGGAGGATGCCCATCAATTGAGGGATGGCTAAACAAGTTATGGTACATGAATACTACGGAATACTATTGTTTTATAAGAAACCATAAATGGTCAGACTCTAGAGAAGCATGGAATGACTTATGAGATCTGATGCTGAGTGAAGGGAGTAGAACCAAGAAAACAATGTACACATCAACAATATGACATGAGCAACCTTGATGGAAGTTGCTAGCAATAGCAACAAAAGAAAAAGAAATTAAACTCCTCTTCCAGAGAGCTAGGAAAACTGCATTTGACTGGTTATGGACTATGTTATCCCCAAGCAGAGGAAGAAAACCAAAACAAAATACACAAGGGAAAAACCCAACCCTTCTGAATCTGATAAACATTTTATAAAAATCATCTCTTATGTATCTCTTTCCCTCAATCCTAATTCTCATGCCAAAAATTACTAATTTGTAATATATTTAACAAAACATGTGTGTAAAATGCTAACCTGACTGTTCCCTGCTGAGGGGAGGAGGTAAGAAGGGAGAGTGGAGGGAAATTTTGTAACCTGGAAAAAGGCATGTATAAATGGATGAAAATAAATAGATAAAATTTATAATAAAAAAATAGATCACACCAATGTTATTAAAATCAGACAGAAATAAGGTAGGGATGGTGGGGTAGTGGGGGTGGGTGAATGTCATGAAATCATACATAAGTATCCCTAAGGACCACAAAGTCATTTTACTTTAAAAAATATCTATTTTTAAAATTTTATTTTGCTAAATATTTTCCAATGACATTTTAATCTAGTTTCACCCACACTTGGGAGTATTAATTGCTGGATGTACCCACATGGGCCACTTTTTTCTTTTTTTTTTTTTTTAAGGTTTTTGCAAGTCAATGGGGTTAAGTGGCTTGCCTAATGCCTCGCAGCTAGGCAATTATTAAGTGTCTGAGGTCTGATTTGAACTCAGGTCCTCCTGACTCCAGGGCCGGTGCTCTCTCCACTGTGCCACCTAGCCGCCCCCAACTGCTCCACCTAGCCACCTTCCCCATGGGCCATTTTTGACATTACTGGCTTGTAATATATTATTAGTGGTGAGTTAATGAGGGGAGAAACTGGTATAAAGCATGTCATTAATGACATGTGACTAGAAAAGGAGTCGGAATGATCTTTTAGCTAAAGCAAAGGATAGTTGATAAATAGCTTGTGAATTCCATTGGAACCTACAAAAAGCCAAAAGAACAACATAAAAGCTCTCAGCATATTTCTCTGAAAAATGTATGGGTTTTCTTCAAGAGGATCACACAGAATAGATAGCAAGAATAGTGTTATCTATACCACTGAGGACTATGATAATATTAGTGATATTGGACATTTATGGATATATTGAAGAAAGAACCACATTGTATATCAAAAGATATCAATTTAGAATGCTTTATTTTTATTACATATTCATGGTGTTTATCATAAATATTATATCCATTAAACAAAAGCTGAATTAAAATCTTGATTATTTTATTGTTAAATGTATGTCAAAAGAATATGCATTTCTATTATGGGATTTCAATTTATCTAAAAACATGGCTTGCTTGGATATTGTAAAATACTCTTCTATATTTTGATGAAAAAATGATCATGTAAATGCAGATCGTTTAAATAAAAGTGAGTTCTCTTCAAATTAAAACAAAGATTTATCAAGATTTAAAAAAAGAAATGAAATCTCTTCATATTTGAATGGTCATTTCTTGATTCATTATCTCAACATTTGAGAAATAGCCTCTAAAATTAGGTCAACACAGTGAGAGATATGGGTGAATTATTTAGTTTTTGTATACTGTAACATTTGATGTTCTTGATGCAATTCTAAAAGAGTTGGTGTGAACTGAATAAATTATCTTTCTGATTTTAAATAAAAAGGAAAGCTTTTAAAGCATAAATTTAGCAGTGAGGATAGATAGGACAAAACTTTTTAAGGTGATAAAGGCTCTCAGATTGAAGTCTGTACTATTCCAGGACTTGAAGCAATCAACCCAGTATCATCTGCATATAGAACTTCTTTTGAGAAGTCTTCTTCATGCATAGGGTATCCCTCCTTCATTTGGCTTCTGTGCTTAACCTCCAAGGCACTAGAAAAACAATTGAGCATACATTTTCTGTGTTATGTTGCTTAAGATATATCATTGGTATATCATAGCTATAATATATCATAGGTAAGGTATATCATAAAGTATAACATTTGCTAAGATTATCATTAACTGGTTATCTAAGTTATCTCTATGTTACATTTTTAAGATGTCTTATATGATTTTAATATATTGTCAAAAGTTTTGATAAAATTTTGATAAACTTGCTTTTAGAATCCCCCTACTCAATCAGTCTAGTCACTCCCAAATCAGCTATATAGTCACTCCCAGCTATATAGTCATCTACCAAGACTAAACTGTTTATTGTCTGTCCTTTTAATTACACTTTACTTCATCTGGATCAGCATCTTCTGCACTTAACTTTAACTCCTGGACCCTGGTCCTCTAGAATTCATGACTCCCAGTGCTTGGGGAATCCATTCATTTTTGGAGCTCCCACTTTGGGTTCCAACCTTCTTTATGAATGATGGAGTGAATGTAGAGTAGTCTACCTAAACCACCAAGTCTGCTAGCTGGCCTTAGATCACCGTTCATATTCATATTCAAGCCCCATCTTGCCATCTACCTGAGGCTGTGTCAATTTTTTCCCCTTACTCCCCTTCTACTTCTTGCTCTGTGCACAGAAACCTAATCAATAGTCAGTCAATAATTATTTATTAAAAATTGATAACATGCCAGAGACTGTGCCAAGCATTGGGAATGCAAATGCAAAAAAAAAAAAAGTCTTTGTCTTCAAAGGGATTACAATCTTATTGGGACAGGACAACACACAAGAGGAAGCTAAAAGGGGTGGAAGTGAAAAAGGTACTTAGCCAGGAATGGGGAGATTTGATGAAGAAATCCAAATGAATGTAGCTAGATGGAAAATAAAGAGATGGCTTGTGTTGTTGCCCTTCTTAAATGAAATAGGAATCTTCTTTATTCTGCTCAAAATATTTCTTTTTGATAAAGTAGAAGCAAATAGAATTTAGATTCTCTATTATTTTTGTCTATTATCATTTCCTAATCCAACGAAGAGAGAGGTACAGTTCTTATTTAATCTTACTCTTTTTGCTAATATGATTTTTAAAAACCCCACCCTTTGATAACCTTTTCTTTCCAGTGTTTTAGTATTCCTGTTTTTTTACAGAATTGATCCACACTGTCATTCCATATATATATATATATATATATATATATATATATATATATTCATTTTTATTACCTAGTTTTGTCATAATCTCTACCTATCTTAAAAATAAATATAAATTAAGTTGATTCAAATGCAGTTTGGTAATGGGCATTTGGTTTTTTTAATCTATAGAACTACATGGATCAATATAAATTGATTGAGCAATTCAATCTATTATTTTGGAGACATATAAAGACAACATAGCTGAACATCATAGAACTTAAAAAGTCATTTGCAACTATTATACTCCAGACCAATTCCCATTTTATACATATATATACATATATATATATATATATATATATACATATATATATATATATATATATATTTAAGGCAGTGGGGTTAAATGACTTGCCCAAAGTCACACAGGTAGGCAATCATTAAGTGTCTGAGGCTGGATTTGAACTCAGGTATTCCAGGGCCGGTGCTGTATCCACTGGACCACCTAGCTGCCCCCCCCAATTATCAGTTAATTTTAATTTGTATGTGCCTTAAGTTTTCACAGATGTCTCTTTTTATGCTTACAGTTTATGGAACAGTCCCAGGATAAGTACATTTAGATTTTTACTATGAACCACAGGATCTGTGGTTGTTGGGCTATTTTTGTACATAAGACTGAGTTATAATGAGGAATTTTATAATAGAATGCTTTCCTTTATCAACCAGAAGATTATGATGCTTTGAAACTAAAGCATGTTTCTCAAAATTGGGTCAAGATAAGATTTCAGACTAGAATTACCTTTATTGAGGTACAGGAAAAATGTTAAGGTTGATGAGGAACAAGAAAAATGTTGAAGTTCATGATGCTGGTCATCTCTTCAATGACTTCACACTCGGCCTTCCTCAAGTCAAATGAAGGCATTTATTTGGAGGATCATGCTCTCCAAGAGCATACTGGCCTCCTAAGGCAAGGATTTATTTGTTGCTATTGTTGTTGATAGGTGCTTGTCTTGTGCTAGGGGCAGGGATCTACCAAGTCCTCGCCAGGGGGCAAGATACTGAAATTCATTGACCTGATTTTGAAATGTCAAAGTATAATAAGTTTTTCAAAACTATATTCCCGGTCAAAGGTCATTTGGATTTTTATCTATTGTGAGAAATAGAATATTATCTTTCCCTATGTTAATTACAAACTGAAGGCAAATGATTTAGAAAGGAAAACTAGTCCTACCCTCCTTATAATCTAGGAAAGAATGTATCCTTTAGCCAATATACCAGTCTATAAGGATGTCAAGATTTCATGCAACCTAATAGAATGGCCTCTAAGGAGGTTTAATATTTTGTCTATTCTTGTTTATATATAAGCATCTGGGTCCCCCCCCCGTTTATGTATAAATATACTGGTCTTCCTCTACTACAGGTAGCCATCTTATACAGATGGTTTCGATCTATACGTTTCTTGGAAATCCTGGAAAATAAACATCATGTCTTGCTTATTTTCTGTCATTTTATTTTAATATTATTTTTTAAAGTTTTACAGAAATAAAGAAAATTGAGTCCAAAGCTATGGAACTCTAATAAGAAATTATTTCTTTTTTACATCTTTTCTTATTAAAACCCTCAAATTTTTATAATTTGTAATGAGTCTACAGTTATTTATACCTTGAACAAAACACACTTTGGCATGGTCTGAAAATGAGTTTTAAAGATGATAGTAAGATTAAGCGAAGAAGAGACTGTTACAACTTCAGCTGGGTGAGACTAACAAGGACAATTAAAAAAGGTAATCAAGAGAAACAACCATGAGATGGTGGCTGGATTTAGATCTGGGTTTAATCACAATGGATCCAGCCTTTATGGAGCTAGGACCACAAGGGTCCTGCAGCATGCAACTAGAATCAAATGAGTTTAGAACAGAAAGGAAAAGGAAATGGAGTCACCTGTCATGGAGAATAGGAGAAAAGAGTGAGCAAAGGGCCCTCTTTAAATATACTTCTGTAGTGGGAGGAATGGGGTAACATTTAAGGAATGGGTTAGCACTTGGTAACACTTGAGAACTTTGGTGATACAGTAGATGGAATACTGGCCTTGGAGTTGAATGGACAGGAGTTCAATGGACAGGAGTCCAGCCTCAGACATTTGGTATTTACTAGCTGTGTGACCTTGGGCAAGTCACTTAACCCTGACTGCCCACCATCCAGGGCCATCTCCAGTCATCCTAATTCATATCTAACCACTGGACCCAGATAGCTCTGGAGGAGAATGTGAGGCTGGTGACTTAGAGAATGTGAGGCTGGTGACTTAACACAGCCCTCCCCCTCACTCAACTCCAATTGATGTGTTTGTCATAGCAGCACCTCCCTAATGTCATGATTTTCTCTGAGAATGAAGAACAAAACATCAACACTTGGTGTAGGAATGGTTAACACCTGGTATGAGGCAGCATCTACTGCACCTACCCCAGGAATGAGTATGTATGCCTTCTAAGGTCAGCACATGAACAAGTCCAGAGTGGTTTAGGATTAAAGATATAGGGATCTAAATGAGGTTTACTAAAGTTAATACAAAAGGGGAAAAACACTTAACCAGTACAGAAAAATATTACAAGATTTATTTCCAATAAAAAAAGAAAATTACAATATTTCTCTGAACCCTACTTCAAATGTACAACAAATATAATCAAGAATTATATACATTATATACACATATCATCTTATATTATTTATGTAACTACATTTAGATATGACTAGTCCAATGTATTGCCAAGTGTGGTGATGCTTTAACTACTATTGGTTAAGTTTCCTTTTTAATTCCCATCATGGGCTCTAAAGTATGGAAAAATAGAGTACAATATGATAATTCTTTATAAATTCATATAGAGTGCAATCTTGATAAGGAATGAATCAAATATATCATTTTTCCATGAACTTTCACTCATCTTGCACTATATTTCAAATCCCCTTGACCAAAATTTGGGGGTAAGAACCCGCAGTTTGACAAAAATTGCTGGGACAACTGGAAAACAATTTGGCAGAAACTTGGCATAGATAATAAACATGGCACATCATATACCAAGCTAAAATCAAAATGGATAAGTGAATTAGACATAAAGGGTGATATGGAAGTAAATTAGGGAACATGGAAAAATGTACCTGTCAGATGTATGGATAAGGGAAAAGTTTATGACTAAATAAGACATAGAGAAGCTTTTGGAAAGTAAAATGGATAATATTGATTACATCAAAAAAGTTTTGAATAAACCCAACTATTGCAGCCAAAATTAGAAGGCAAACAGGAAGCAGGATGAAGGGGTTGGGATTTACAGCAAGTTTCTCTGATAAACTCTTCCTTTCTCAAACTGGCTAACAACAGAAAAGAAAAATGCTGGAGGAAGGTGGATAAATTGGGACACTAATGTACTGTTGGTGGAATTGTCAACTAGTCCAACCATTTTGGAGAACTGTTTGGAACTAAACCTAAGGGATTATAAAACTCTTTCTACTCTTTGAAGCAACAACACAACTACTAGGTCTATATTCCAAAGAGGGCACATAAAAAAGGGAAAAAACCTACGTGTACCAAAATATTTAGGGAAGATCTTTTCATGGTAGTAAAAATAGGACATCAAAAGTATTCCCTTTAATGGAGTAATGATTGATCAAGTTGGGGTATATGATTGTCATGCGATAGTATTATACCATAAGAAATGACACAGGATGGTTAAAAAAAACCAACTTGTGAAGTTACTCATGTAAAGTGAGTTGAACAAGGATAATATGTACAGAGTATCAACAATATTGTAAGGATAATCAATTGTGAAAGATTTAGTTATACTGAACAAGACAATGATTCAAAACAATTCCAAAAGACCCATGATGAAAAATGTTATCTACCTCAGAGTGGAATTCTGGGTTCAGATTGCAGCATATTTGACCCCTATTTTTTGTGTGTGGATTTTCCTTTGTAACATGGATAATGTGAAAATATGTTTTGTAGACTTCACATGTATGATCAGCATCATATGACTTGCCTTCTCCAGAGAGAAGGAGGAATAGGAGAGAGGGAAAGAATCAAAATTTTTAAAAAATGAGTGTTAAAAAATTTGCATGTAATTGGAAAATATTAATGAAATAAATACAAAAATATTTGAAAAGAAAAATAAGGCAAATATTCTACTCCACTGATATAAAAGATAACTTATTAAACACCCACTGTTTATCAAGCACCAAAATTTTAAAAGATGGTGCCTGAATGACTCATAGGGTTATTATGAGGAAAATTCTATATAATTGTAAACTATTATGTATCATAATATTCTGTCATCTATACCATCTACACGAATATCATTGTGATTCTTTTGAAAAAAAGGAGAATTTTACTTTAAGTGTATTATATTTGGGGAAAAAGCTAGATTTGTCAAATTCCATCACTTACAAAAATATTTATAGAAAATATTGCCTTTCCTTTTCTAAATTGCATGTTTTTTTCTCACTTTCTACCCTAAAAACTAGATTGACTCATTTAAAAAAATAATAATTTTTTTCCCATTCTGCAAATCTCTGAGCTCAAATTCAGTCTCAGACACATTCAAACTATTTATTCCTATGTATACTTCTATATAACAAATCATTTAACCTTTATCTGTCTAAGTATCTTTTCTGTAAAATGCACATAGTAGCACCTCTCTTCCAGGCATCCTCATAATACTGTTATGAGGATAAAATAATTTGTTATGAGGATAAAATAATTTTGTAATTTTTACAAAAAATATTTGTAATGTACTTTTCAAACTAACAGAATTATATAATTATTAGTTATCACTGTTAATTTTGTCATGTCTTCTGTTTAGAATATTTTCTGTTAATGTTTTTAACGTGTTTGCGAGACATTTTAAAAATAAATTCTATTTTGGGTAGGAATATAAGTTATATTGTTATCTGTAATTCTTTACAACATAGACACTGCAATGTCAAAGCAACATTCCCATACCATCTTTACATTGCAAATATCTTAAAAATTATACATCATCAACAAGATATATATTATATATTATAACAGATGAGGATCATAGATTTGAATAATATAGAAGGAATCTTAGAGATCATCTAGTCTAATCCTTGAATTTTATAAATCCAGAGAAGTTAAATTACTTCCCTAAGGACTTGGCTATTAGTGGTAGACTCTGAATTTGACCCCAGGATTCTCGCTGACTCCAAAACCACTGCACTCTGCTGCAATATTATACAGAGTTAAGGTGATATGATACTATCCTGGTAACATGGTTTCCTAGCAAAGCATTATTTAATTTTGTTGTAGTAATAGGAGGGCCAGTGCTCTATCCACTGCACTATCTAGCTGCCTGCTGAGCTTTCATTCTTGCCAAGAATGCCAATAACAATTTCCAGGGAAGTTTTCAGGACACATTTAGTTGCATAAATAGGTACTTGCTCAAGAGAAATTCCTTACATACTTATAAAAATTAGATTAAAATGTGATAATAATCAGATAACCCTATGGCTGAATTCCTTAGCAGAGAAACAAACAAACAAAAAAGGTCTTAAATAATGTTCCAGAAATTCTAGTTTCCATAACTCCCTTCTCAGTAACACCTCAGTATAAAACCACCAGTAAGTAATACCTCATATCCTGCAAAATCTTCAGATTCTGAACTTCATATCATCAAAGATGTGTTTGCTTTTGAGGTAAAGGGAATTGACTATATCATAATGAAAACTGTTCCAGGGAGTACATTTTAATAATGGAAGTATAATAATGAGAAGAATGTTTATATTACACTTTACATATATTATCTCATTTACTCATCACAACGACTTTGTAAGAGAGATTTATTTTTATTGTTCCCCATTTTGCAGATAGGGAAGTCAGGGTTTGATTTACCTAGGGTTCTCCACAGTTGGTAAGTGTCTGAGACAGTATTCAAACTCAGATCTTCCTAACACCAAGTCCAACCTTGTAACCATTGTATACATAGCTGCCTACTCTGCCTTGTTTATGCCAACCTGGCAAACTTTGTAACCTATCTTAAAATGAATCTGGATGCTGAAGTGGCTCTGGCCCAATTGAGCTTTTAAGAAAGGGGCAGGGCCAGCTAGGTGGCACAGTGGATAGAACAGTTCTAAGGCCAGGAAGACCTGAGTTCAAATCCAACCTCAGATACTTAATAATTGCCTAGCTGTGTGACCTTGGGCAAGTGACTTAATCCCATTACCTTAAATAAAAATGTTTAAAAGGGGGGGCCATAAGGAAGATTGGGCTTCTTAAAGTGAATCTGATTTGTGTTTTTGCAAGGGGTAGGAGAAGTGGAATTGGGAAGGGGAAATCATAGAGAAAGAACCAATTTGAAGAATGGAACTATTGTCACTCAATGTAGCATAAGATAAAATGTTTCATTTTTGATTATGTAATACTTAGTAGAGATTACCGACCTTGATAAATTAATAAATGAAATACATAGCACAGTGCGTGGAACATAGCAGGTATTTATCAAATACTTACTGATTGCTTGTTTTTTGGACTGATGTTATGGAATGCTAAACAATGGCCCATAGAGATATACAGTTAAGTCAATAAGAATTTATTGAGCAGTTATGATATGCCAGGTCACTATTCTAAGCAGACATTTGTGTGTGCACCACACACACACACACACACACACACACACACACACACACACACACGTCCCCATTCTCAACTTTATTTTTTTTTAGGTTTTTTGCAAGGCAAATGGGGTTAAGTGGCTTGCCCAAGGCCACACAGCTAGGTCATTATTATGTGTCTGAGACCGAATTTGAACCCAGGTACTCCTGACACCAGGGCTGGTGCTTTATCCACTGCGCCACCTACCCACCCCACAAGTCCCCATTCTCATAGAGCTCATAGTCTGGAACTTTGACTGAGACTTGAAGGAAATCAGAAGTTAGAGATGAGGAGAGAATACAGCACACTTTATTACTGGGTCTTCCTAATATGAGTGAATATTTATTATCAATCATAAATAACTTTGTTTTTATTCATCTAACTAAAGAAACAAATTTTATTTTAAGAAATACAATTATACCTAATACACATTTAAAAAACAACATAATATATGAAAATTCTTTTTGAAACTTTAGGATATGATTATGCAAACATTCTATGCAATCTTATCCACTAGCCTAAAGAAAAATTTCTCCATGTTTTATAATGAACCTTTTATATGTAAACCTTATAAGGAACACAATATTTCCAATTATTTGCTGACATAGGATCATTCAGATTTCTCTGAATCTTATATATTCAATTTATTTGAACTCTTGAATCTTGTACTTTAACCTTGTATGCTCAATTTACTCCTTAAGATTACGTTGATAAAGATAATTTGGGTATTTGAAATTGCCAAAAGAGAATTTTCCTCCAACCTGATGTTTTTTCTTATTATGTCTGAGTCTGATTTTCTCATTACAGTATTTTCTAATACTATTGCATCATGAAATTGTTTCCACAGGAATGAAAAACCCCAGATTGTTTTTCTCCCAAATTCACAAAACCTACTAGTTACCTATTTTCAATTTCTTAGAATCAGAAGTCAGCTCATTTTTTTATTAGATTTTCATCAGTGACTTTTTTCCAAAGAAATTTTGCAAATTGAGAATAGCAATAATAAGACATTTTCCTTATAGAAGGTATCCAATACTGTCTACTTGAAAATTTCTGTATTTCATTTCTTGACTGGTATGGAGAGATAATCTTTCTGTTCTCCATAAAATATTATAAGACTATTTAGATCTGGAAGTGACCTTAAAGTTCTTCTAATCCATCCCCCTCATTTTACAGATAAGGAAACTGAGGCCCTGAGGGAGTTAAGTGAAATACCTAAAGCCATACAATTAGATATCTGAAGAGCTTCCCCTCCAGTGTGTTTTTCTTGTATTATGGATAAAAGCAAAGAAAGATTGAGGGATAGTCTACATTGTATGGGTGTTTTTTGCATTTTATTGCTTTCTAATTCTTTGATAATTGATAATTTATGTATTGCAAAACATGCTAATTGAAGTAAGAGTAAAATCATAACCTTTCCCCCTATACAGGTTAGTCTAGTTTTTTTTTCCCTTAGAAGATATTGAGACACTCTGTAAGACTTGATTGGTTCCAGGGACTAACGAAATATTGACTTATTAAATATCCTTCTCTTGCTATAGGAAAGTAAACTTAGCAATAAAAACATCCTTTTGTTAACTGTTGAATGACCAAGTGTGTTGACTACCAGACCACCTGCTCCAGTTAGGCTCAGCCTAGAATACTTGCCAGATTGGAACATAATAAACTCTGTAAAGTGAGTTGGATGGGCCATGCAGAAGAAGGTTAAGCCTTACCTGGACTCCTATTTCTTGTGACAGTTTTGATGAGGCTTCTAGTGGTTGCCCCCTAAGAAGGAATTGCCATAATTTCAAAGACTAGAGAAAAAATTTCTGGTAACCATTCAGCAAGAAGAGAACACTATGAATATATTCTGTGCCCTTAAAACCCATTTACCCTGAAGATGATTGCACTAAATTGTGGTTTAGGTCCCCCAGCTCTGCTGCATCTTCATGCCTCCTAAAGTAAGCATCCTTGTTCTACTAAAAGATCTCTTCAGAACTTGGCATACCTATAAATCAGCCTGGGGTGGGGGGAATGAACTTTTTGAGATCAAAAATGACAGATTCAAAAAAAAAATATTGTGTTCAGACCTTGACAGAACATTAGGAACTAAGTGTCTTATAGACGTTTCCAACTTATCATATGCAAATGAGAAAACATTATCCTTTCCCCAAAACCCACTCTTTTTAGAAACTTCTCTTTCTATCAAAAGCACCATCATCTTTGCAACCTGAAACTTGTCCTTCACTTCTCATCCTCTTGCTTCCCTCAGCACCATTCCCAGTAACATCAAATCCATTTAGAAGTTTTATGAATACTACTTTACTTCTACATTACTTCTCTTTTTAATCTACCTACTTTAATCTACCTTATCATTTTTCAAGGAGACCATTTTAACACTCCTTTCATTGGTGTCCCTAACTTTATTCTCTCTCCTCTTCCATTTATCCTCCACAGAACTTCTAAATTTACCTTCCTAAAGCATAAGATTCCCAATTCAGGAAGTTCCAATAGCTTCCTATTAGTCTAGGGTATATTACAAACTGTTTGTTATTTAATTAATCAGACTGCAATCCATCTTTTTCATCACTTCCCTTCATTCATTCTACATCTTCACTAAAATGGTCTATTTAATATTTCCTGTACTAAGGAAAAATATTCTACTAACAATTTTATCATTATCTACTAATCATCTCTGTGCCTAGGTTAAAAATAATATCTCCCCTTATTCCTGGAATATACTTCTTCTTTATCTTCATCTCATAGAATCCCAAGTTCTAAGTTTGGTTTCATTGCTACTTTACTCATAAAGTTTTTCTCAGTACTCTCAGTTTCTATTGCCCTCTCCTCCCCCTGATTCTGTATTTCTTTTTGTATATATTTTCAAATATGCACATATCTTCTTCCCCCCATTAGAGGGTAAGTTCCCTGAGAGAATAGCTAGCCTTTGTATTCATACCCTCAGGTTAGACAATAGGAGATGCAACATAATTGCATATTGAAAGAATATTTTTAAGTTTAAAAAGTGCCTCATAATTGAGATGGGAAATTCCATCCATAACTAGAGAAAAAACTATGGAGTCTGAATGCAGACAAAAGCATACTATTTTTCATTTTCTAAAACTTTATTTTCTATTTCTTATTTTTTTCTTTAGTTTTGATTCTTTCAACAATGTGACTAATATGGAAATATTAAATATGATTGTACATATAACTATCATATTACTTTATATCATGGGGATTGGGGAAAGACATACAAAAATGTGAAACTCAAAAGTTCACAAAAAGTTGAATGATGAAAACTATCTTTACATGTAATCGAAAAAATAAAATAACATTTTAAAAAAAGAGTCTCATAGGCACTTAATTATTTGATAAATATAATTTATTTGAACATATTGACAATATATTGCCAACATTTGAAAGCAATTGAAATTTAATTCAAAATACAAAAACATATTACAAAGAGAGCCATGCAAGAGAGCACTGAAAAAGCATCAGACTGTCATATTTAATTATTAAAGTGCAAACATCTTGCTATCAGTTACAGAAGGTTTAACCCAAATTTTTAATTTGTTTGCTTAAACATTTCAAAGGGTGAGAGTATCTTCTGTTTGTACATCAACAGTAAGTTTGATAGAGAAGAATAAATTGTATAAAAGGAAATTCTTTCCCAAAAGAGTATGACTTGAAGGAATAAATTCTGTATCTTTATTTACCTTCTTTCTGCTATAACCATGTTTCAAAGAAGTATTAGATAGTTTTCCTGAAGCAAATTCCTATATTTACAATAAATCATATCATAGAATAAAATCTTTGGCATGTCCTACCATGTTGAAAGGGCTTCAGATATATCTGCCATTTTTGCAATGGTATCTGGGGAATGAGAGAGGGAAGACCATAGAGAGCTCCTCTCCATCCTCCTTCATTTAAGGAGATTACTCAGGACAGCCATCTCTCTTCATTCCTCATCTGCCCTCCAGGACTTCATCAAGCCTTACTCCACATTTCCTTCCCCACCACTTTTCAGCTTCCTTTTGTGTGTTTCCTCCCCATTCTCCCCCATGCTATTGAACTGTGGGCTCCTTTGTATATCCAGCATCTAGAATAATGCCTACTAGCTTAATAAAATGACAGCAGAGGGGGCATGTGAAAGACTGAAGGAGAGAAAGAGAATGTGGAAGATCGAAGGAGAGAGAAAGAAAGATAGGACAGAAAGACAGAGACAGAGACATGAGAAAATGAAATGAGAGAGTAAGAAAGTTGAGAGGTTTCTACTCTGCTAAAGAGGGGAGGAAATTCAACCTTTGAATGAAGATGCTGCTGCAAACTAGATGGAAAACTGATGGAAAGAATCAGAAGCAACAGCTGGGATGGTGTGGTTTGGGATTTCTAGATCTTCCAGACAGGGCCAAGTGTCATTGTGTCCACCTTAGTCACTGCTTCTCTTAGATAAATTCAGAGAGATTTATGGAAAATAAGATATCAATGAAATTATATTTTTCCAGCCACAACTGTGAAGTACAAAAACCATGTATCTGTTTTGGTGAAGAGATCTCACTCAAACTGGTGAAGTCACAGATCCTTGAAGTACAAGATAAAATCTGAGAAGTTAAACTAGCATTTTTTTTTCAGGGAAAGTTTATAAATGGATTTGTTTGGATAAGAAGATTTCCTGGCAGTTTGTGCTTAGGCTGGTGGGGGCAGCAAATTAAAGGAAACTGTGATTGCAAAGAGCCAGCATGGTTTTATCAAGTATTTCATGCTGGTGAAACGTTAGCGGTCTGTGTGAGCTACACAGACTAATTTTAAAGCTCATTAGTCACTCCTCTCCCAAATGATGTTCAACAAGCTGCTGTCTCTCCCCTCTCTAGTTCTTCCTCCACAGAGCTGCCAAAACAATCTTCCTAATTCACATGACTGAGAAGTTCTCCCTCTGCTCAAAAACTTTTCCTGACTGGCTAGGTGGCACAGTGGATAGAGTACCGGCCCTGGAGTCAGGAGAACCTGAGTTCAAATCCAACCTTAGACACTTAATAATTACCTAGCTGTGTGGCCTTGGGCAAGCCACTTAACCCCATTGCCTTGCAAAACAAAAACTGGCTCTGACTCCCCCATAAAATACAAACACCTAGGGTTGACATTTAACAGCCTTAAGAGTCTGGCTCCCACATGTATATAATTCTCGGCTTCTTCTAGTCCTCTTCACAAATTTTACATTCTAGAGATCAGTGGACCTACTAGATCATTTTGAATCATGAGGCATTGGGTTCGAATCCTGTCTCAGACGTATATTCTCCTTTTGACACTGAGCAAATCACTTAACTTTTCTGGGTCTCAATTTTCTTATCTGTAAAATGGGTGCCAGCGAGAGAGGGATTGGTTTGGATGGTGTCTGACATTTCTATTTGGTTTAGATCTGAGATCCTATTGCACTTAATTCTTGGTTCTAGGCTTTTGCACAAGCGTGAATTTCCATGTTTCCACCCCTTTCTTACCAAATCTCGTTGGAATTCATGTCTAAGTTGTCTGCTGTTATCTCACTTATGTAAAGCCTAACCTGATCTCAGTTGTTCATACTCTCTTTCCTTAATTATTCTTGTATTATACTACTTGTCTTTGTATTACTCACTGCCTTTCATTTTCCTTTCCTTCTTGAGGCTGAGCAGGATCTGTATCTGCTGCTTCTGATAAGATAAGGTATGGATCAGGGAAAGGAATATTTCTGCAGAAACCCTACAATCATGAGGGATTCCAAGGCAGCCCTAGACACAAGAATATAAATTTGCTGGTGGTCCTGTTGTGGACCTATGGAGACTGGTGGGGGAAATATGCTGCGAGGGCACTCGAAGTAGAACAGTTTTCCAGGCATCTAGGTGATTCGGGGGGGGGGGGGGAGCATGTACTCTTTTCATTTGATCAAAGATGCTAACCTATCAGAGAGTGGGGATGGGGTAAGGGGGAACCGAAGGCTGAGAGGTTTCTACTCTGCTAAAAGGGGAGGAAATTCAACCTTTGAATTTCAAATTTCAGTCTTCATCTCTACATAGGTAAATCTGGGCAAATGTCTCACTTCTGACTGCTTCAGTTTCCTCCTTGGTAAGATGGAAATAATAATAGTGCCTCCTCACAGGTTTGAGGTGAGATTCAAACAAGATAATATTTGTAAGGTGTCTGGAACATGAAAGATTAATAAATGACATCCCCTTGTCCCTTTCCAGGATATTTATTTTTGTCCAGGATTCTGTTAGACAGTAGAAGTTACCTCAGAAGTCATTGATTTCTACTTTCCCTTTTACAGAAGAGGAAACTGAGTCCAGAGAATAAATAACCTGGGATAGGTCACTCAGGCAACAAATACTTTAAAAATGTTTCTTGAATGAAAGAACAGATTGACATTGGCTCATGGACTTACTATTAGAAGGAACCTTATCTATACCAATCTTCTCATTGTACATATACAGAAAGAAATGCATAGACCTCATGTAATATAATGCAATTCCTGGTAAAAACCAAAGTTTAATTATCCATGGTAGTATAAATATTCCAAAACTTGCTACCCTGATACTTTGTGCTACCTATATATTATGAGCATCAACATATCCGGTTTTGAATTATTCATTCATATCATAACTCCTCTCCATTAATGCAGTAATAGAGATATACCTGCCTAATGTATACACTTTGTATACTTTTTTATGTACGTGCATACATATGCATAAAAAGCAGTTATTTCATGTGCAGAACCTTCCCAAGTTAATCATACAGGAAAATACCATTCACATATCATCCACCAAGCAAACTAAATTGTCTTTTATTTATGTGTTTAGAATCAAGTACTCACTGTGACAGTTACAAAGAAGAAATATGACATCATTATAATATTGAATTAATTTTAAAATTTTCCAATACTTCGTATTCCTTAAAAACCTGTGAGGTAAATATTCTGTCCTTATAGATGAGGAGGCTGAGACGCTAATAAGTTAAGTGATCTGATCAAGATTAGATAGCTACTAAAAAGATCCTCTGATACATAGTCCCTGTGCCCTTGGTTTTCAACTATTTTCATTGGGTAGGGAGTCAAGAAGACATGAATTCAAATCTCACCCTCAGATAACTTGCTAGATGACCAAGCCACTTAACCTCTTTCTGTCTTAATCCATTAGAGAAGGAAATGGCAAACTGTTCCAATATTCTTGCTAAGAAAATTCCATGGACAGTATGATCCAGGGGATCACAAAGAAAAAGACAGATCTGATGGATTAAAGAACAACAAAGTATGTATGCATGTGTATTCACATATATAATAGCCCTTTGTGAATATATGTATTATGTTTAAATATACATGATGTATAGATATGTCATAAATGATTTTTATTTTTGATATTTCTACAAACTAAATAGAAGCAACAAAAATAGTTAATGGTTCTAAATGAATTTTTATATGGATGTACAAATACATATATATTTCTATGTAAATGTATGCTCATTTCTCAGATAATTTTTCAATCTTTTAAAATGAATATTATAAACTCTTGAAATTACTGCATGTGAAGAGAAAACAATGGAAAAATTAAAATGTTTTAATAATATATTGTTATAGTATTTTTATATTCTACTGAACTATAGGAGAGAAGAGAATCCTCCTTAAATTTATACAGAACAATTGACTGGTTATGTAAGGGTTAGCATCTTTGATCAAATAAAAAAAAGTTCATGCCTTTTTTTCTCCAGTAAACTTAATAACTCTTTCAGTGGCAATAAAGTTCTCAAACAAGCAGTAAGGAAATATGAATCAATAAAATGAGAAACCTTTATATATGATTTGTAAGTGACTTTGGTCATTTAAAATTAAAACTGATCTAAAGTCTAGTATAAAGATTGTAGTATTAGATAAGATTAGCTGATAAATGTCAAATTATGAAATTTTGGGATGAATTAAGACACTTAGGTTTTTAGTTTTGTTTCTATTATTTGTTTTCTTTTGGTATAGATGACAAGCAGGTTGAAGTCCTAAGCATGAAGTTGTGAATCCGGATTAATCATTGCACCTGCTAATGATCCCAACAGTTCTCTTTAAAAAAAAATATTTTTATGGGCATCTTTGTGGTGCAGTGGATAGAATACCAGCCCTGGAGTCAGGAGGACCTGAGTTCAAATATGACCTCAGACACATTAATTATCTAGCTATGTGATCTTGGGCTAGTCACCTAACCCCATTGCCTTGCAAAAACAGCAACAACAACAAAATACCAAACCTTTTTATTCTGAACTTGAATACTAAAAAAAAAGCGAATGTTTCCATTTATAAAATAGAATACAAAAAAGAAGTTTGTATGTAAAATTATAAATCTCCATTTCATTTTGCTTGCTTTTTAAAAAAAGTATAGAATAAATTGCAAATTAATTTCAGAATTGGCATGTGTACCTTCTTCTGAACTTCCTTCTGATATTGTGAGGTTCAAATGAGATAATATTTGTAGCACACTTAGCAAAGTACTCAACAGACATCTGATAAATGTGTGTTGCCTTTCCCTTCCTCCTCTCCTTTTATGTTCTTTTTCAAAAGAATGTTTCAGTGGTCCTCTTTTTAAGCATCATTATTGTACTTGTTCTCCTGGTTCTACTCACTTCATTATGTGTCGGTTTGTACTGCCCAGGATTCCCTGTAATCATCTACTTTATTTATCTTAGGTAAAAATAATATTCCATTGTATTCACACATTATATTGTGTTTCCATATTCTCCTTTTGAAGAATACTTCCTTTAGATTATAATGTTTTTCTTTTTTGTCTTCCTTTTAATCTCCTCTTTAGGATCAAGAAATCCTACATACAACATTATTATCTTTATCACCCTGCCCTACCCTACTAATTTCCCAGTTAAGTTTGATATATTACTATATTACACATTCAATCATTCTTTGTTCATTGCAAATAAGAATAAAGTTCATTTCATGCCCATTCCCCCTACCTTTTCTTCCAATTTGTAAATTCTCACTCAGGAAAAATAACAGATTTGATTTTCTTTCCTCTCTATTTTTCTTGTTTAAATTCCCCAATTCCCTTTGAGAAAAGCAAGAGTCTGAAGGAACACATTTATTTCCCTATTAAAATGCTAACACATCATCATGTATCCCATTTTATTTAAATCTAGTTTTCTAAATTTTTCTTGGTTCTTCTGTTTGTATTTCAAATTTCCTATGTAGCCCCAGTCCTTTCATTAGAAATCATTAAAATCTTCTATTCCATTGAAGGTTCCTATTTTTCCCTGGATTATACTGTTTTGCAGATTGTTATTTTTAGCGTAAGCCTATCTTTTTTGTCTTTTAGACTATCATATTCTAAAACTTCCTTTCATTTATAGTTGACACCATCAAGTCTTATGTCACAACTGGATATAGTCCCTGACAGAGTGCTAGGTATCTCAGAGACCTCAGTTCATTAGCTGTCTCAATATAAATAATTTTGTGCCACTGGTCTCTGCCATCCTTATGACTTCTGAGATCTCCACTGTGGATTTCTGACCCGTACATAATTCTGAATCATCTTTCCATAAGAGTTTTTTTATGATTAATCTCTGATCCCTTTCTAACCCCTTGGATATAGAGCTTTGCATTCCACATATATTCTACAAATATCATTTTGACTATTATCTTTTTTTTTAGGTTTTTGCAAGGCAAATGGGGTTAAGTGGCTTACCCAAGGCCACACGGCTAGGTAATTATTAAGTGTCTGAGACCGGATTTGAACCCATGTACTCCTGACTCCAGGGCCGGTGCTTTATCCACTATGCCACCTAGCAGCCCCAGACTATTATCTTATTGACCTATGCAGAGGTGCTCTATTGTTGGTGGTCCTTAGAGCACCATTGGACTTCTAGCTGACTCTGATGTGCCACTGGGGAATAAGAAGTACCTGCCATTATTCATCACTGGATTTCTCTATCATTATTCAATGTAGTGGGAATTTGAGGTTTTTGGTTTAGTAATAGGAATTGGGTGGTCTGCATTTATTGGTCATTTTAGACAAAAAACTCAGAATTTTTACATATAAATCCAAAGAGTACAGCAATATTTTGACAGAATAAAATCTACTGTATATTTTGATGATTAGTAAAAGAACAATATGATGTTAGATCATATTAGATATCAAATTAGAGATTCAGTTGCAGCCAAAGGTATAAAAGTTAGATTCCACAACTTTCATTTTAAATATAGAAGTAATTGGTCATTCAATTAGTTAGCAGGTATTTTATTAAATACTGATTTTGTACCAGAAGCATGGGAAGGTAGGGGCAGTACAAAGAAAAACAAAAGACATCTAATTGGGGGCAGGGACAATATGCAAACAACTATGGATATACAAGATATAACTAGAATAGATGGAGAGTGATCCTAAGAGGCAAAGCCCTAGTATTAACAAGACAAGGAAGGTGAGATTTTAGCTGAGACTTGAAGGAAGCCAAGGAAGCCAGGAGGTGAATGGAGAGAGGGCAGACTCTAAGCATGGGGGAAGAGTTAGTAAAAATGCACAAAATATTTAATGACTGGGAAACAGGAAACAGTTGAGTCCTACACACAAACTGTCCTTCAAAGAATTAGAAAATGTACTAGATTGAGTCCTAATTGGAAAATCATAGTGAATAGCTTAGGTTCCAGCTTAGGTTTTCATAGGGAGATAAATAGGTGAGCAGACAGTGAGTATGTGGTCTAGATGAAAATAGCTCTGCAGAACATTGGGGGCAACTAAGTAGCTCAGAGGATAGAGTCATGAACTTGGAGTCTGGAAGACTCGTTTTCAAATCTGGCCTTAGTCACTTTCTAGCTGTGTGAACCTGGGCAAGTCACTTAACCTTGTTTGCCTCAATTTCCTCTTCTGAAAAATGAGTTGGAGAAGGAAAAGGCAAAGCATCCTGATACGTTTGCCAAGAAAGTTCCATAAGGGGTTACAAAGAATCAGACACTACAAAACAACTGAGCAACAACAAAATTACAGAATGGTCCAGAGTAGGAACTGAAAAAAGGACCAGAGTTGTGCCTATATTGTCTTCAGGTTGTAGGAACTTATATAATACACTATTAAGTTCTGGATTGGGTGGACTGAGGAGAAAATTAAGAAGCAAATCACAGCAGTAGCTCTGTGGTAGTGACCATAGGAATGGAGTGGAGTCCAGTTCCAGCCTTCCGCCTAGGAGGAATAACTAGGTCAGGAATCCCAGACCACAAAGGAACCTACAACTATAATTCTAAACCTGAAGAGCTTTACAATTCACTAATAGTAGTTGAGTCTAGTAGTAGTCTACTGGAGCCCCACTTAGACACAAATCCACAGTTTTGTAACCCAAAATAAAATCAAGATTTGAAAATTACAATACATAGACTAGGAAGGTAGTGAAAGGAGTGATAAGATTTTGCCCTAGATTCACTTCAGAGGTATTGAAAGCTTGTAGGTATTCAGATGTACCATCCTTGAGAATCTGGAATAACTGAACATGTAATTCCCCAATAAAACTGCAAAATAGCTCAAGATTATACAAGCCTAACCCAAATGTTACCTAATGTAAGAAGCTAAACCCTAACATAAAATTCAAACCCAGGAAGTAAGTTGAAGGAATGAATAAACAATAAAGAATCCTGTTATGGAGAATGCCCAAGACAAACACTCAAAAGAAAAAAATGACTCCAAACATCTACAGAAAAATTTCAAAAAATACAACTTGGGACTGAATTCAATTCTAACTCCTGGAAGAAATAAGTTTAGACTCAAAAGAGGACTTCTGGCTAAGATGGTGGAGAGAAGACAAGCACAGTTCTAAAGTCTCCTGATCTTTCCCCATCTATCATATGAAACAAACCTTTTAACTGAAATCTGACCCACAAAACCCAGAAAGAAAAGCCAGTAGAAAGAACATCTAACTCAGAATTTGTCTCCTGTAGCAGCCTTGAGCGAATCTTGGCAGGGTGAGTCTGGGCTCAGAGGGTGGATCAGCCCTAGATCAGCCATTGTCTGCTGAATTAGAGCCGGGGAGTCTGAGGGCCCCAGAGATGGAACTGCTGGATCAGTGGTGAGGCTAGACTGCAGGGACTTGATTCAATGGGAGCAAAGGCACTGGTGTTGGCACTGACACTCTGGAGCTTGCCAAGAGGGTTGGGGGGGAGAGTTCCAGTGCACGATAGCTGCGGACACACCATCCCTGGGCTCCTCTGGTCTGAGGAACTCTGAGTCCATGCCTGCATTGAGGCTGAGGCCTCTTCCCAAAACAAACAATTGTAAACTACTTCTGCCTCAGACACAGGGGTGTGAGCAGAAGAACCAGCCCAGCTGACAACAGGGAGAGGAATGACCATACTCCAGGGTAAAGCCCCTCATTGATTGAAGGCAAAAGGATAAAATAGCTCCAATGCCTCCCTTCAAGCTAAGGGAGAAGGCCTCAATCAAGGTCACAGACACTCCAGAGAAAGCAACCAGCACCTCCTACTGGCCAGTCAGAGAAATTGCACTCAGTGAGTAAAGCATCTAGCAACCCCAAATCCCTGTGAACCAGCCCCTCCCCAACTCAAGGTCTTAGCAAAATGAAGAAGGGTCAGTGGAAAGGTGGATCCATACAAAAATTCTTGGAAGAAAAGACCCTAACTCAGAGACCTAGAGCCTCTGAGGAGAATATTATCTGGTCTTCAGCACAGAAAGACTTCCTTGAAGAAATAAGGAAGGAGTTTAAAAATCAACTGGAAAATTTGGAAAAAGAAACCCAAGAGAAGATTAACACCTTGCAACAAGAAAATAAATCCTTAGTAAATACAATTGAACAAATACAAAAATGAGAATAAATCTCTCAGATCCTCAATTGGACAAATATAAGATGAGAATGAATCTCTCACATCATCAATTGGACAAATAGAAAATGAGAATAATTCTCTCAGATCCTCAATTGGGCAAATGAAAAAATAAAATAATTCTCTCAAAACCTCAATTGGTCAAATGGAAAGCTCTTTCAAAAGTAGAATTGATCAATTGGAAAAGGAGTTGCAAAAGGTTAATTAAGAAAATTCCTCCCTAAAAAAAAAAAGAATGGAGTCTGCAGAAGCTAACAACTCCATAAGACAGCAAGAGCCAGTTAAACAAAATCAAAAAATAGGAAAAAAATAGAAGAAAATGTAAAATATCTCATCATCAAAACCACTGATGTTGAGAATAGGTTGAGGAGGGGCAACCTGAGAAATATTGGACTTCCAGAAAACATTGAAGAGAAAAAAAAAAGCCTGGACCTAATATTACAGGATCTAGTGATGGAAAACTGCCCTGATATCATGGAACCAGAGGGCAAAGTAGCTATTGAAAGAATACATCAACCCCCTCCAGGAAAAGATCCTAAAATGAAAACACCAAGGAATTTTGAGACCAAATTCCAGAACAATCAGATAAAAGAGAGAATCCTGCAAGCAGCCAGAAAGAAACAATTTAAATAACAAGGAGCCACAGTAAGGATTATGTAAGACCTGGCTGCATCAACATTAAGGGATCTAAGGGCCTGGAATGAGATATTTCCAAGAGCAAGGGAGCTTGGAATGCAACCAAGAATCCACTATCCTGCAAAGTTGAGCCTTTACTTCCAGGAGAAAAGATGGACATTTAATGAAATGGAAGAATTCCAAAAATTCCTGATGAAAAGTCCAGAGGTAAATAAAAAATTTGGACATGAAACAAGAGGTTCAAGAAACACATGAAAAGGTAAAAAAAAGTGGGGGGGCATTAAAAGGAAAAAACAACTGCTATCCAATAAGTTGAAACTGGCTATATCCCATCATGGGGGAAAAGATATTCATAAATTTTGAGAATTGTAACTCTAACAGAGAGAATATACCTATCCAGAAGTGGTGGACATTCATGACCTAACCATGAAAATTCTATCCAATGGGATGTAACTGGCTTTAACCCCACTTGGGAGAAAGATTCTAATAACTCTCAGGAATTTTTAACTCTATTAGATAGAATGAACTTAGCTATAAATGGATACTCAGAATTTTCTAAGACCCAGATAGAATGAACTAAAAAACACTACCCCCTTAAAAAGGGGGACAGGAAGGAGATGAGAGGAGGTAGGGGATTTAATGGGGTAAATCTCATTACACTAAGAGGTACAAAAACCCTATGGTAATAGAGGGGAAGAAGGGAGAAGATGAGAAAAACCTGAATCTTCTTCTCATTAGACCTGGCTGAAAGTCAACTTACACATACTTAGTTAACTTAAAAAACATCTAACCTTTCAAGTATTAAAATGGGAAAAGGGGAGTGGGGGAGACAGATAAAGGGAAGGGAAGTGGGGGAAAAGGGAAACTAACAAAAGGAAGGGAAGGGAAAAGGGAAAAAAGGAAAGGGGAAATAAAGGGGAGGAGGTAAAATAGGAGGGCAAACACACTTAAGGGGGTTGTATTAAGAAACAAAATACTGGGGAATACAGAAGGGGGAAAGGGGGAAAATACAAACAGAGGGAAGATAGCATGAAGGGCAATAAAGAATTAGTAATCATAACTTTGAATGTGAATGGGATGAACTGTCCCTTAAAGCATAAGCAAATAGCACAGTGGATTAAAAACCAGAATCCTACAATATGCTGCTTACAAAAAAACTCATTTGAAGCAGAGAGATACATATAGAGTAAAGGTAAAAGGTTGAAGCAAAATATATTTTGCTTCAGCTGAAGTAATAAAAGCAGGGGTAGCAATCATTATCTCAGACAAAGCAGCTGCAAAAATAGATAGTGTTGAAAGAGATAAGGAAGGAAAGTTTATCCTCCTAAAAGTACCATAGACAATAAAATTATTTCAATACTGAATATATATGCACCCAATTGGATGGCATTCAAATTCTTAGAGGAGAAGCTGAAAGAACTACAGGAAGATATGGACAGCAAAATGCTACTAGAAGGACACCTCAACCTCCTGCTCTCAGATCTAGATAAATCGAATCATAAAATAAACAAGAAAGGAGTTAATGAGGTAAATAGATTGTTAGAAAAATAGATATGGTAGACTTATGGAGGAAATTGAATGGGGATGGAAAGGAATATACCTTTTCCTCTGCAGTACATGGAACTTATACAAAAATTGACCATGTACTAGAACATAAAAACCTAATGATCAACTGCAGAAAAACAGAAATAGTGAATGCATCTTTCTCAGATCATAATGCAATAAAAGTCATATGCAATATTGGGCCAAGGAGATATAGACACAGAACCAATTGGAAATTGAATAATCTCATTTTAAAGAATGAGTGGACCAAAAAACAAATTATAGAAAGAATTAACCATTTTATCCCAGATATGACAATAATGAAACAACATACCAAAACCTATGGGATACACTCAAAGCAGCTCTCAGGGGATATATTATACCTTTAAATGCTTATATGAATAAATTGGAGAAAGAGGAAATCAATGAACTAAACATGCAACTAAAAAAATTAGAGAAAAAAATTAAAATCCCCAATTAAATACCAAATTAGATATTCTAAAAATTAAAGGAAAAATTAGTAAAATTGAAAGCAAAAAAAACTATTGAAATATTAAATAAAACCAAAAGTTGGTTTTATGAAAAAACCAATAAAATTGATAAACCTCTGGTCAATTTGATTAAAAAAAAGAAGAAAACCAAATTGCTAGTATCATAAATGAAAAAGGTGGATTCACCATCAATAAGGAGGAAATTAAAGTAATAATTCAAAATTATTTTGCCCAACTCTATGACAATAAATTTGATAATCTAAATGAAATGGATGAATATTTACAAAAACATAAGTTGTCCAGGTTAAATGAAGAGGAGATTAAATACCTAAACAACCCTATCTCAGAAAAGGAAATTCAGCAAGCCATCATTAAACTCCATAAAAAAATATCCAGGGCCTGATGGATTCACAAGTGAATTCTACCAAACATTTAAGGAACATTTCATTCCAATTCTGTATAAACTCTTTCAAAAAATAGGAAAAGATGGAACTCTGCCAGACTCTTTCTATGAAACCAATATGGTGCTGTTACCTAAACCAGGAAGAGTTAAAACAGAGAAAGAAAATTATAGACCTATCTCCCTGATGAATATAGATGCAAAAAATCTTAAATAAAATCTTACCAAAATGATTACAAGTTATCACTAGGATAATACATTTTGATCAAGTAGGATTTATTCCAGGAATGCAGGGTTGGTTCAATATTAGGAAAACTGTTAGTATACTCAATTAAATAAAGAACAAACCTATCAGAAGTTATATGATCATATCAATAGATGCTGAAAAAGCATTTGACAAAATACAGCATCCATTCCTAATAAAAACACTAGAGAGTGTAGGAATAAATGGACTGCTCCTTAGAATAATAAACAGTATCTCTCTGAAACCATCAACAAGCATTATATTCAATGGGGAGGTGGTAGACCCATTCCCAATAAGATCAGGGGTGAAACAAGGGTGCCCATTATCACCACTACTATTCAATATTGTATTAGAAATGTTAGCTTCAGCAATTAGAGAAGAAAAAGAAATTGAAGGAATTAGAATTGGGAAGGAAGAGACAAAACTCTCACTCTTTGCAGATGACATGATGGTATACCTAGAGAATCCCAAGAAATCATCCAAAATACTACTGAAAATAATTAGCAATTTTAGCAAAGTTGCAGGTTATAAAACAAACCCTCATAAATCCTCACCTTTTCTATATATGACTAGCAAGAAAGAGCTAGAAAGAGAAATCCCATTCAAAGTAATCTCAGACAACATAAAATACCTGGGAGTCTATTTGCCAAGACAGACTCAGAAATTTTTTGAGAACAATTATAAAACACTTCTCACACAAATTAAATCAGATTTAAATAACTGGGCAAATATTAACCGCTCATGGATAGGTAGAGCTAATATAATAAAAATGACAATTCTACCAAAACTAAACTATCTGTTTAGTGTCCTACCAATCAAAATTCCAAAAAATTACTTTAATTAATTAAAAAAATGTAAGTAAATTCATATGTTGAAATAAAAAGTCAAGAATTTCCAGGAATTTAATGAAAAAAGTGCAAAAGAAGGGGTCTTAGCCCTACCTAATCTAAAATTATATTATAAAGCATCAGTCATCAAAACTGTTTGGTATTGGCTAAGAAACAGAGTGGTGGACCAGTGGAATAGAATAGGTGCAAAAGCAGGAGATGATTATAGTAATCTGCCGTTTGATATACCCAAAGAGTCCAGCTATTGGGATGAAAACTCTCCCTTTGGTAAAAACTGCTGGAAAAATTGGAAGTTAGTATGGAAGAAACTTAGACTAGACCAACACCTAACACCCTTTACCAAGATAGGATCCAAATGGTGACAGGATTTAGACATAAAAAAAACCCAATACTATAAACAAATTAGAAGATCAAGGACTAATTTACCTTCAGATCTGTGTAAAGGGGAGCAGTTTATTATTAAGGAAGAGATGGAGAACATCACCAAAAACAATCTAGAAGATTTTAATTACATTAAATTAAAAAGCTTTTGCACAGATAATACCATTGTAACCAAGATCAAAAGAAATGTAACAAATTGGGAAACAATCTTTACAACTAATGATTCTGACAAAGGACTCATTTCTAAAATATACAGAGAATTGAGTCATATTTTTAAAACAAAAAGCCATTCTCCAATTGACACATGGTCAAATGATATGCAAAGGCAATTTACAGATGAGGAGATCAAAGTAATCAATAGCCATATGAAAAAATGCTCTAAATCATTATTAGAGAAATGCAAATTAAAGCTTCTCTGAGGTCACATCTCTCAGACTGGCCAATATGACCAGGAAGGATAATGATCATTGTTGGAAGGGTTGTGGGAAATCTGGGACACTATTACACTACTGGTGGAACTGTGAATTCATCCAACCCTTCTGGAGAACTATTTGGAACTATGCCCAAAGGGCAACAAAAATGTGCATACCCTTTGACCCAGCAATACCACTACTGGGTCTATACCCTGAAGAGATCATGAAAAAGGGTAAAAACATTACTTGTACAAAAATATTTATAGCAACCCTGTTTGTGGTGTCAAAGAATTGGACATCAAGTAAATGTCTTTCAATTGGGGAATGGCTTAGCAAACTGTGGTATATGTATGTCATGGAACACCACTGTTCTATTAGAAACCAGGAGGGACTGGATTTCAAGGAAGCCTGGAGGGATTTGCATGAACTGATGCTGAGTGAGATGAGCAGAACCAGAAAAACACTGTACACCCTAACAGCAACATGGGAGTGATGTTCAACCTTGAAGGACTTGCTCATTCCATCAGTGCAACAATCAGAAACCATTTTGGGCTGTCTGCAAAGGAGAGTGCCATGTGTATCCAGATAAGGAGCTGTGGAGTTTGAACAAAGTGCAAGGACTATTCCCTTTAATTTAGAAAAAAGCAGATATCTTATTGTCTGATCTTGTTACCTCTTAGACTTCTCTTCTCTTCTTTAAGGATATGATTTTTCTCTCATCACACCCAATTTGGACCAAGGTACAACATGGAAACAAAGTAAAGACTGACAGAGTGCTTTCCGTGGGGTGGGGGGTGGGGGGAAGGAAGCAAGATTGGGGGGAAATTGTAAAACTCAAATAATATTTTTAATAAAAATAAATTAAAAAAACAAAAAAACAAGATCAAAAGAAATGTAATAAATTGGGAAACAATCTTTACAACTAATGATTCTGACAAAGGACTCATTTCTAAAATATACAGAGAACTGAGTAATATTTAAAAAAAATATTCCCCAACGGACAAATGGTCAAAGGATATGCAAAGGCAATTTACAGATGAGATAAAAGCAATCCAAAGTCATATGAAAAATTGCTCTAAATCATTAATTTTTAGAGAAATGCAAATTAAAGCTTCTCTGAGGTACCACCGCACACCTCTCAGACTGGCCAATATGACCAGATAGGATAATGATCATTGTTGGAAGGGTTGTGAGAAATCTGGGACACTATTACACTGTTGGTGGAGCTGTGAACTCATCCAACCTTTCTGGAGAGAAATTTGGAACTATGCCCAAAGGGCAACAAAAATGATCCCTTTGATCCAGCAATACCACTACTGGGTCTATACCCTGAAGAGATCATGAAAAAGGGTAAAAATATCACTTGTATAAAAATATTCATAGCAGCCCTGTTTGTGGTGGCAAAGAATTGGAAATCAAGTAAATGTCCTTCAATTGGGGAATGGCTTAGAAAACTGTGGTATATGTATGTCATGGAACACTATTGTTCTATTAGAAACCAGGAGGGATGGGGAATTCAAGGAAGCCTGGAGGGATTTACATGAACTGATGCTGAGTGAGATGAGCACAACCAGAAAAACACTATACACCTTATCAGCAACATGGAGGTGATGTTCAACCTTGATGGCCTTGCTTGTTCCATCAGTGCAACAACCAGGGACAATTTTGGGCTGTCTGTAATGGAGTATACCATTTGTATCCAGATAAAGAGCCATGGAGTTTGAACAAATTTCAAGGACTTTTCCCTTTAATTTAGAAAAAAACAGATATCTTATTGTCTGATCTTGTTATCTCTTATACTTCTTGTTTCTTCCTTAAGGATGTGATTTCTCTCTCGTCACACTCAATTTGGATCAATGTACAACATAGAAACAAAATAAAGACTGACAGGTTGCTTTCTGTGGGGCTGGGAGTAGGGAAGTATTGGGAGAAAAATTGTAAAACCCAAAACTCAAAATGTTTAAAAACTTTTTTAAAAAGAATCAAATGAGAGTGTGTTGAAGTGGGGAGGAGGGGGAAAGAACTGATGCTATGGAATGAATAATTGGAAAGATAACAACCTGGGACAAAAGACCACAAAACCTTACCCAAGAAACTCCCTGAAAATTAGAATAAAAGATATAAGCTAAAGATTCCATGAGCTAAAAAATCATAAGCCAAAAGATTGAAAAAAATAAAAGGCTACACAAAAGGATCTCATAGTAAAAGCAACTTACCTAGAAAATATACAGAAGAAAGCTAATTTAAGAATCATTGGTCTAACTGAAATAACCAAATAAATAACCAAAAATAGAGCCTTATACATCTTATTTCAGGAAAACTGTCCAGATCTCTTAGAATGAGAATAAATAGAAAAAATTGCTGATCACCTCTTGAAAGAAATTTCATGATGAAAACTTCTAGGAACCTTATAACCAAAAGAAGTTTCAGATCAAAAAGAAAAAAAATAGCAAGCATAAAGGAAAAAAAGAAAAATCTCAAGTTCCCAGAAGCCACAGTCAAAATCATACAAAATTTAGTGTACACTGCTATAAAAGAACAGAGAGCTTGGGATGTACTCTTTCAGAAAGAAAAATATCTAGGCTTACAACCAAAAATAATTTAACCCCCCCCAAAAAAAAACCAAAACAATCAAATGGAGGAAACTTTAGTGAATTTGAAGACTTCCAAGAATTTCTTATGAAAAGGGAAGGGCTGGTGCTCCATTCACTGCGCCACCTGGCCATACCTACAATTATTACTATTATTTTTTAATTTTAATTTTAATTTTTTTTCTCTCCCCTTTACTTTATCACTCAAATGAGTCTATATTGTATTTTGGGGAGGGGGTATTTTGTTTACTCTTAAACAAGAATATTTTATTAATGTATAAAAAAATTGTTTGTACAAAATGAGAATAAATAAATAAATATTAAATTGAAAAGGCCAGAAAACCATTGTAGAAACTTTGAAATATAACAGGAGTCAAGAGAAACATTAAAAATTAAATAAAATTAGACAATTAAAATTAAAAAATAAATAAAATTAAAAACAAGCATTAAAAATGATTAAACAATAACAAAGAACTAAGCAATGATTAGATGTTTAAATTCTAATATATGTGCTCCCTCAAACCTATTATCATCATGAGTTTTGAAAAAGCCTAGTAAGACAGAAGACCTGGGAGTAGCCTACTATTATTTTGATTATCTTAAAAGAAGAATGAGGAATCAGAATAGACTAAGGGGGGGGGGGAGGTGAAAGAAAGATGGTGAAAATTATTTAATATAATCAGAGTGCATAAGTAGGGGACTATTAACAAGGAGGAAGCATTAAGGGAGTCACTGAGACAAATCTTTCTATCATCTAAATTGATCAAAGGAGAGAATAAATCCCACATAGTTAAGTACAGAATTTTATTTCACTTAACAGGGAAGTGAAAAAGAATGGGAGTATGAAGCATTGCCTATAAATAGGGTAACAGATGAACAAATTATGGTACATAAATGGGATGGAACACTACTGTGCTGAATTCTGTTAGCATGATGACTAATAATGAAACATGCTACCCACCTTCTGAAAGAAAGGTGAAGAATATAGAATACAGAATAAGGCACTTTTTTGAAAGACCAATGTAGAAAATTGTTTTGATTGCTTATGTACATATTTCTGTTGATTTTGTCTTTCCTATATTATCTATTAGGAGTTGGGATGGAATGGGAAGGTAAGAAGGTCAATTATGCATAATTAAAACAAAATATATTTTTAATATTCCCAGAATTATCTTGGTAGGAACAAAAGAAAAAAGCCAGAAAGATGATTTATTAATGAAGAGTGTCTAGCTATGGACCTTGATATATGTGAGTAGAACATTGTTTTGAAATATTAGTTACATGGGTGAAAAAACTTGGACTTTCTGATGTTAAGGGCTTAGTCATTCAGATAGTTAGAAGTAGAATTGAAATTCAGATCTTGTTCTTCTGATGCCAGATTCAATGTTCTTTCTACGATCATTAGAGTTGGGTAATCATTCACTAGAGCTCTCCCTTAATATATTGCCAAAACTTTGCAAACTTATAAATATTTATTGCTCTGAGGAGTAAAATGAAAATTGCCTCAAACTACAGAGCTCAAGTAATGAACAATGCAATTGATTGTGCCCTGAAATAACTATATACCAATAGAGAATTATTCATTTATGAATGTGCCTTATTTTTGTATAACATTTTATAATTTTCAAAGTATTTTCTCCAGTATTATTTCATTTAATGCTGAATCCAATCTGGGGAAATAAATAAGACAAGTCTTACTATTTTGTTTTATAGATGAGGAAATTGAGTCTTAGAGAACTCAAAAAAATTGTCTAAGACCAACCAGAATTTGGTGCAAATTTTCTGTTTCCTGGGTCAGTCACCTAGTCTAACTGGAACACTCTGGCTAACAGTAGTCAGCCATTAAGCATTTATTAAGTGGCTACTATTTGCCAACCATAGGATAAGTGCTCAGGATACAAAGAAAAGTAGAAGATAATCCATGCTCTCAAAGAATAGACATTCTAATAGGAAGAGCTTTTCTCTTTGTCTTATGAAAACTGAATTCTCTAAGTCTGAATTATTGCATTCAGTTAATCAAAGATTTTGTTCAGAGCAATGCTTAAGATTTAGGTGATGGGAATGGAAATTTCACATATTCTCTCCCACTGAGGAGTTCTTATTCTTTTCCTTTCATATCTGTCTTCACACACACACACACACACACACACACACACACACATCACTTTCCTTCCAACTGAAATGTGATGAAATTACCTTGAAGTGAATGATTAAGTGAAATGTGAAAAAATCCAGAATATGTTTAAAAAAAACAACAGTGCTTTTGCACTGTGTGCTATCATTAAGGAGTAGAGAAATTTCCATCTTCTTTCCCTTTCTTTTTTTTTTCAGGGGCACCTACTTTTATAATGGGCAAGAAGCTTTGCAAGAAGAGTATACAAATGAAATGTTGCCTTGGAGAACCTAGACTCTGGATAGCAAAACATATAATGGGGACAGGGTGGAAGGGACAAAATCCCTTTGCCCCCAAGACAGACTTCATGTCAGAATTATCTGAGGTCCAAGAAACAGAGAAAGTGTAGCCAGAACAAGACTCCCTTCCATTATGTTAATCACAGGAATCAGCTGCTGCTGCTGCTGCTGCTGCTGCTGCTGCATTCAGTTAGACATTGCACACGCCAAAATGGACCTGGGGAAGGGGGCTTAAGGATTGATGTGAGTTCATTTTGGGTAAGGAAATCACCAGAATCTTTTGACTCGGGAGGATAAGGAAAGGCTTGAATTTTAATTCACAGGTTATTGCAAAAGTTCACAGGTTCCTGAAAAAGGTTCACAAATTACTACAAAAAGTTCACAGGTTAGGTTCTTTGGAGAAGCAGCAAGATAGTGAGTTTCAGTAAAACTAGAGGAGTTAAGAAGAAGCAGCCATAAACTGGGCTGGTGAGAACATCAAGGACAGCCAAGAGGGAGGAAAGAATCAGCCAGGAGGGATGATTGAGCTTAGATAAACATGGATCTGGTATCATGGAGGAAAGGGTAGGAAAATTTGAGGGTTCACACTCCCCCAGAGTCAACTTTCAAAGGAAAGTGGGCAAGCAGGGCATAAGCAATAAGAAAGGGCATTGGGGCTTGAGAGATTATTTGGGAAATCATGCTCCCCCAGAGCAGGCTGCCCTCCCAAAGGAAGAGAGCAGCTCCACTGAGGAGTGAGCTTTTTAAGGAAGGATGTAGATAGCTCAGAGAACAGAGATGAGGTAATTAGGGATATGCAGATGAAGAATGATAGGTCAAAGACTTGATCCTTTCAGGATAAGAAAGAGATCCTTGTTTTGTTTCCTAGAGTCTTATTTTGTGCCTAGGGGCAGAGATCTACCAGGAAGGGGTAAGATACTTTACTCAAAGTTCATTGACTTCATCTTATAGCTTCAACAATGGGATGGGGGTTGGGAGAGAGGTCACTGTTAATGTAAGGACAGTTCAAAGGGAACAATTTACAATCAAAAATTCTAGAATCATATTTCTCTTAAAATTTCTTCTACTTCATTCTCCACTTAAACAATTTAGGACCAATTCATTTGGGAGTTAGGGCAGAGACCTCTTCCAAAGCTACTTCCAACTAAACAGGAGACATAAAGTTGTCCCTAACCTGATTGCAGTACAAGATGATATTGGGTCACTAGATTGAGATGTATCGCTTGTCATCTGGAGGAAATGGTAAACTCTGGTTCCCACATGCAGATGGGGCCAGTATGGAGAAAAGCCAGGAGCCCCTTCCTTTAGATTAAAGGAAAGTTCTTTCAGGTTGATATTTTTCCTGTTCTCATTTTATCTTATGCTATAACTTATTTCCTTATGAACAAATATTATTATTTTTATGTTTACTCCATGTCCTTTGAATGTCCCACAAAATGTTGGATATCAATCTAAACCAAACTAAGGATTATTTTTTCACATTGCAAGTAGAATGAGTGCAGTGAGACAACAAATCTCTTTGTAATATATTTTTCTTTTCAATGAAAATCCATTGCTTCATTTGAAAAACATCAGTCCTACTCACAGATCAGAGGAACAATTTACATAAAAACATCACTAATGAAATAGTCATGAATACTGAATCTTATAATAATGAGCCTTAACTCTCTTGAATATTTAACAGATTCAATTTCCTATAAAGAAAATGGTGGGAATATTTTTCTACAAACTGTTAAGAATAAAAATATCTTAAGCAACATCATGTTCCAAGTCCCTGATCATTCAACTTAATTCAACAAACATGTATTAAAATATAAAAGGTACTGTTCTAAGTACTAGTCAGGGAGTGGGGGAAAACAGATCCTGCCTAGGAGTTTAACTTTACACAGTTGGATACTACAACATAATTTCAGAACAGAAAGTACACGAACAACTAGTTTGTTTAAGAAAATCTTCTAGCAGAGCTCTGGAGAAAAAGGATTTCATTTTATAAGAGACAAAGGTGAAGAACAGGTGCATTCCAGGCAGAATGAGCACCTTATGAAAATGTGCAGAAAATGGAGATGGAATACTGAGTTTGAGGAACAGTGAACAAATCATTTAGGTTGAATTATAGAAGGTGTGAAGTGGAGTAATATGAAATAAGTCTGAAAAAGTTGCCTGGAACTAGATTGTAAAGGACTTTTAATAGCAAGATGAAGAGATAGCATTTTATTCTAGGAGAGATAGGTAGCAGCATGAGATTCTTGAGAGGAAAAGATATGGTTAGACATATGCTATAGAAGGGGCAACAAGGTGTGCAATGGACAGATTGCTGAGCTTTCAGTCAGGAAGATTCATCTTAATGAGTTCAAATCTAGCCTCAGACACTTAATAGGTAAATAACCTTGACCAAGTCACTTAAGGAAAATATGATGACTATTTTCAAGTATTTGGAGAAACATGTGAAAGAGAGTTTAGCTTTAATTTAACTGTTTGCCTCAGTATCTTCATCTGTTCAATGAACTGGAAAAGGGAAATGGCAAACAATTCCACCATCTTTGCCAAGAAAATCCCAAATGGGATCATGAAGATCCTATAGAATTAACTGCAAATGATGCAACAGAAATAAAATGTTGTAGGAAGATTATTCTGGCAGCTTTTTGAAGAATTGTATGGAAAGTGAAGAGATTGAAAAGAAGAGACTACTGTTCAGAGACTACGACATTAATATAAAGTAGTGTTCTCTGAATGTTTTGGATGACATATTTCTATCAATAAAATGTAATCATCTACCTCAATATATGTATATCATATATTTGTGAAATTTATGCATGTGCTAGTTTGCTAATAATTTATGATAATTTGGGGATTAATCACATAAAATAGAAATTAAAAAGATGAGATTTAAATGAAATAATATTTGATCTTAAAGTTGATCTACTTGGTGATTATTTTTCAGTTAGTAATCTTTTCTTTTGGAGAGAGCACTCTTATTTTAGCACAGTAATTCCCAATGTTTTATTTTAAAGTCTCAGCTCAATGCACCTGATTTTTTAGTTCAATATGCCAGTCATTATGCCTTCTAAAATTATTCATATTTGGGACATTTCTGTGCCTAAATTAAAATAGATTAAAATGCAGTTTGTTTTGTGATTTATGAGATAATTGAAAAAATCCTAAAAATTATACAAATTGATGGTTATCAATAATTGTCCTATTATTAACATCATTCAAGAAGGATTGAAAATGGAAGCATGTATATTTGAATGTATCTTGGGAAACTCTTGATAGTTTTCTTTAAATAAGAACAGATATTAACCTGGTCTTTCTAATAAAATTGTGCCGTAAATTTTTACTTCAGTAGGCAAATCAATGTTTATTTTATTAAGCCCAAGTTTAAATGCCTGAAATTAATTATAAACATAACTGAAAACATCACAGAATATAAAATGGAATATATTTATAATAGAGGGTCATATTCTTCTGTCACTGTGGTGGAGCGATTGACTATAAAACTACTAGAAAACAAATTTGTAAAATATGAACCACTTACTCAGTTTGATACTAATGAGGTCAATGAACTTCAATGAAGTACTTTATCTCCTATCAACAAACAATAAATCACTGCCCTAGCCTGGAAGGATTCAGTCTTGAACTACTGTCCCTCATTTACATATCCTTAATTACCTCATCTTTATTCTCTGAGTTATGCTTTCATCAGTGTATACCAAATACCTCATCTTCTTGCCCCTTTAAAAGCTCATTCACTCCCCCATTGAATTTTTCATCTTCCTTTGAGAATCCAGCCCATTCTTGGTCTGAGTGATTCATCCAATGACCTCTCACAGACACTGCACCTTTCTTTACTACTTATCCCTTGATTGCTTATCTCCATTTAGGAGGCCAGCCACTCCTGGGGACTCTGATTCCCTAGATAAACTCGAATGTTCCTAAATCAGTCACCAAAGGAGTGAAACAATATGTATCCTTGTCCCATACTTTTTAGCATGATGTTTTCAGCCATGTTGTCAAATGCCTTCACTGAGGATGAACATGACCTCAAAGTCAGCTACCACACTGATGACAAATTCTTCCACTTGAAAAGACTACAAGGCAAGACCAAAGTGGAGGGAGGTTGGTGCATGATCTTTTGTTTGCAGATAGTTGTATACTCAGTGTAGCCTCTGAAGCTGAGATGCAACAAAGTACAGATCAATTCTCTGCTGCTTGTGCTAATTTTGGTCTAACAATTAAGACCAAGAAAACTCAGGTACTCCATCCTAGCCAGCACCACACCATCCTTTTGTGGAACCATCGATTACAGCAAATGAAGAAGTTTTGAGTTCTGTGGATAAGCTCATTTACCTTGGCAGTGTCCTTTCCAGGGAGGTACATATTAACAATGAGGTTGATATTCCCATTGCCAGATTTAGCTCAGTATTTGGCAGGCTCTGGAAAAAAATGTGAGAGACAAGAGGTATTAGACTGACTACCAAACTGAAGGTCTACATAGCTGTTGTGCTGCCTTCATTGCCTATGAAATCTGAATAGTCAATAGAGCCATGTCAAGAAACTGAATCGCTTCCATTTAAATTGTCTTAGGAAGATTCTGAAGATCACCTGGCAGGAAAAGATACCAGACACTAGGTCCTTATCTGAACTAAGTGTTCCAACTACAGAGTGCAACTACAATGGACTTGACACATTGTTGGAATGCCAGACATATGTTTGCCAAAAAGACTATTCTATGGAGAACTCACACAAGGCAAGAGCTCACAAGGGGGTCAGAAGAAGCAATACCAGGATACCTCTTAAGAACTTTGGAAATGGGGCAGCTAGGCGGCACAATAGATAAAGCACCAGCCCTGGAGTCAGGAGAACCTGAGTTCAAATCCAGCCTCAGATACTTAATAATTACTCAACTGTGTGACCCTGGACTTAACCCATTGTCTTGCAAAAAAAAAAGAACTTTGGAGATCATGCAGCATGGGAGACACTGGCACAGGACTACCCAGCATGGCAACCCCATCTGTTAGGGTGCTGAGCTCTATGACAAAGGTAGAATTGAAGCAACTCAAAGGAAACGTGACATATATAAGTTTAGAGTACCCACCCAGGTGTTCACATGGATTATTTGATCCCAACCTGTGGTAGAGCAATCTAAGCTCACATTGGGCTGATCAACCACAGTCAAGACACACTAAATTGTCTCAAACATAGTGATGTCATTCGATAACAATGGACAAGAACCAATACCTTTTCTTACTATTTTTTATCGCAGTAGCTGATATTGCTGCTATTCCTGCTACTTCAAATCTGTCTCTCCCTTAGCTTCTACTAAATACAACAATGCCTAAATAATTTTTTTTATCCTAAATGCTTCAGAATTGATCTTTTAAATAAATTCTTTCATGTTTTCTTGAACTCCTGAAACTTTTAACTGGACACATTTTTCTGTCAACAATACCTCCTTTATAGCTTTTTTGCTTCTTAAAAACTTTATTATACAGTTTGCAATTTCAAAAGTAGCTGATTCATATGAAATGAATTAATTTCACAATGAAACTGATGGAAGAGACACACAATAAGAACTGATAATTAATGATCAATTTAAAGACTATTCTACAAAAAATTTTATCTAAGTCCTGTTGAGTAAATAGGATATTAATAACCTGCATATAACTTTTACATATGCTAATGAGACCAAAATTAATGGGTTTGGAGAGTTGTCAGTGAGCTTACTTTCCTACCTGATGATCCACACAAATCTTTAATTATTTGAAATTAGGGAATAAATATTTTCTATAATAAAAATTGACTACTGTGACAGTGCCAACTAAGACCTGCCCTATGTGAGCATTATGAATGAATTGCAATATGGTAGACATTTTCATTGAGCATACACATTAATGATTTGATCATTAAGAACCCAGAGGGATAAAATGGGTTTAAGTTGCATTTTTGGATAAGGACAGAAATAAATTGATATAAATGAAAGATATTTTTTTGGAAGAAAAATATTTACTTAGTATATATGTGAAAATACATTTCCCTATACATAAAAATTACAGAAATATATGACAGAATTCATGATGAGCAAAATCTCAAGTTCTAAAGCACTTTTTGAATATTTCCATTGAAAGTTTTTTGCAATTTGAGGAATATTGATATTGGGTAGAAAATTATATTATCATAAAGCTATTTTTAAAATATCTTCTAGGGACAGAAATCAGGGAAGTTTTGTAGAGAAAGTCCAGAGAGTCAAGAGTAGAGGCCAGAGAAGGAAAAAAAGTCATAATTGACAGGATGTTTTCTTCAAAAAAGATCTGGAAAAAACAATCAAAGGAAAGGAGCTCAGGAATGAAATAGTTTCCAGTATAAGAAGTCAAGGGGAAGTAAAAGTAAACTTGTGTGGCATAAGAAAATCCAGAGAATCAGGAATGGAGCCAGAGAAGATTGAAACAGATCTGAATTATATGCCTTCCTTTAAAAGATGAAATTTAGTGCGGTGGTACACCTTAAAGATATAGAAAGTATGGAAAATTTTTCCAGATACAACCCAATCCATTCTCTTCTTCCTGTTTATTCTTGAGCTTAGATCACTCACATTCTACAATGTCTGTCCAAGACAGATATACTGACTGAGTGGACTACTCATCAAATGGCACATCATAACCTGGACAATACCTGCCTTTCATCCATGTGGTTTTTCCTATGCTGATAATGGTATTACATATATATATATATATATATATATATATATATATATATATATATGAATGAAAATTTTATCAATCTAGTCCAAACTCCTAATTTTACACATAAGCTGTCACCAAAAGAGGTTAAGCAATTTTCCCAAGATGTATGTACTATTCCTCTTTGTGTAGACATGATTTTCCAGGAGTAAATTAGGCATTCCTGGAAACAGAATAGAACTCTTAGGTCAGTGGAATTCATGTGGAATTATTCCTATTGTTTGCTAACAGAGGAAAAATACTTTAAATATTGTGGCATCATATTGGCTATGACTCAATCAGATATGGCAGCTAATTCTCAATGTATCCTATAAATTATATTTTTGCAATATGTAAAATGAATAATTTAAAAATTTATAAAAATTAATAATAGTTATAATGATATTTTATTTATTAATATTCAATCATTCTATTAATTCCTAGCACTATTAAATTCAATAATTCTAAATAAGAATACTAATGTGTTATAGATACATATACTGCTTTTTAATGTATTTAATTATATGTAAATAATGTACTTAAAATAATTAAAGCATAAGAGTAATATTGTTTGTCCTGCAAAATAGAATTCTTAGTAGAATAGGATTCTAGCACAGAAGAAACTTTAGAGCTTAAATTAGAGCTTAATTGAGAATCTAATTTCCTATGCTGGTTTTAACAAAATAAGTGTTACTTTAAAAATTCAAAGGAGTACAGAATCACAGAAATCAATGAGTTTATAGTGAACATATTTCTTATTCTTTGCCCAATTCTGTAGTCCTCTAATTGGCAACCCTATCTTAAGTCTCTCTCTTTTCCAAATTATCCTACAATGTTCTTCTGTATTAGACTTACTAAAAGCTTGTACTCATACTGTCACACCCTGTCAACTCATTCAAAATGCTTCCATGATTCTCCAATGTTTACTGAATAATGTCCAAAATATTTAACTCAATATTCTTTTAAAATAATCATGCACAATGAATTAATTAATTTTAAATTTAAAATGTTAAATCTTTTTCAAAAACTCATTATTTTATTTTCAATTCAAAATCTCTCACTTCCTCCTCCAACTATTGAAAAGTCAAGAAATATAATATTATATATATGTATATATATACATATATATATATTAAGTCCTGCAAAACACTTTCTACATTATTAGGTTGACATTCAAAACCCTCCAGAAACCAGGTGCTTCTAGGCTCACCCCACACTATTCTCTATCATTACTTGATATTCTAGTCAAACTAACCTTTCTACATTTTCCCCCAGACTAAGCCATCCTTTCCCAATTCTGTGCTTTTTCTCATTACATGAGAAAAACTGGAAAGGAATTTTATCATCTCTTCTGTTATTCAATTCATATTATACTATGTATGCATGTAAATATATATGCATATATAGAGAGAGAGAGAGGGAAGGAGACAGAGAATGAGAGGGAGGGAGGGAGAAGTAGAGAGGGGGAGAAGGGAGAGAAAGAGAGGGGGAAAAAAGGACAGAGAGAAAGAGAAAGAAGAAAAAAGGAGAGAGAGAGGTAACCAATACTAGATTATAAAATTCACTTTTGTTCATAAATATGGAGATTGTTCAACTTCTGCTCTGCCTGGTTTCTACATCATGGAACAAGACTGATAAGTTCATCACTTGTAAACATGCTTCTAACTCAAGCCTTGATTGACACCAGCTCCCTTAGCCTCCTCTTCTGGAAGATGGGAGGGTGGTATACCAAACTCCTCCCACTGTTTTCCTTTATGAGGGCAGAAACTGGACTTTCTGCAAACTCCACTTTGTATCTGCAGCTCTGCCTAGTTTCAACCCACAAATCACTGCCCTCGCATTGGTTACTGGCTATGGTATCCCCACAATGTCTTGCCTCCTTTTGTGTATTGTCTTCCCTTTTTAAATTGTTAAATTCCTTATGTCAGGGAATGTCTTTCCTTTTATAAATTGTTATTTCCACTGCTTAATCCCAGCGTCTGGAACATAGTAAATATGCTTAATAAATGTTCATTGGATTGTATTGGATTTATCTCCCCATCCATTTGATTAAGTCACAGGTATATGACTCATTGGACTCAACTCTTTCCAAAGTCATTTACAGTCCTATCTCAACATTCTCACATGGCATACCCAAGATGAAGTTGTTTAGAGTCTAGATGGGATATTCCATTTTCAATGATTACAAAAAAAAGATTAGAGAGATAATGATAAATATATTCCCTTTCCATCTATTTGTTGTCTTCTGGTCTTTTTTATATTTAATGTTCCTTTGATGACATGATTCAATAGCCTCACAATGACCTTTTTGGAAACTTGACTTTTCCTCCATTGCTCTTTTTTGTTTTATGATAGAAAACTGCTAATTATCTTCTTCTATTCTCTTCTGTAATTTATATAGATCAGTTTGTCTTCTAAATTCATATTTCCCTTGGTTGCCATATCTCTGCATTTGGCAAATAAATGAATTATTTGTTGACTGAGGTGGTTATTGGGTTCTTTTGACTTCTTCTACAAAGACCCACAAAAAAAGGATATTTTTCTATTTCATATTTATGTTTAAGGTTCATTTTTTCTTCTGGTGATTTTGTATGATTTCCAGGAATGGGATAATAGTCTCTCTGAAGATGAATTACCAAAAAGAAAATTTAAGAACATGCCATGGGAATTAACAGGATTAACAATTAAGACATTTCAAAAAATCACACAGATAAAGCATTTTATAAAATGTTACCAGAGAAATAAATGACTTGGGTGAGGAAAGATAGGCTGACTACCTAGTAAGGGCCAGGATATCCGATAGACAACCCTTATACAATGAGTAAAAGGAAGGTCCCAGCACAATAAATGGACCTCCTATAGTGTATTTATGAAAGGACATGGACAAAATTCACATAGGATGGACAGGTCTGAATAGTTTGAGATATTTATCTATGCAAGGAGAGTTCACAAAAATGAAATCACACATCTACTAGAATAATAATATAATCATATTTTAAAATAAATGATAAATGTTCTTAAAGTTTTAATACTAAGAATAATAGGGAAAAGGAGATAGTACATGTGAAAACTAGACACAAAAATGTTTCCAGGTATATGTTATCCCTTAAATATGCCTGTGGCTTTTAGGAAAACATCAGCTCTAAAATCTAGAGATGAGGGAATAGTAAAGATTGTAAAGATTCAGAGTTCAATCCATTAATTTACCTCTGCTCAAAAACACATTGGAAAAAGTTTTGAACACCCCCCTATGTTTTCCTGGTATTTTTGCAAAATATAAAAAAACAAAGACCTCCAAAGGGGAAACTATCAAATATTTTAAAAAGCCCCTAAATTTCAGTACTTATTTTAGAACAGAGATCAACAATCTCTTTAGCCCAGGGTGATAATAAGATTGAGAAATGATCATGAATGTTGATGATTAAACTAAATAAATTTTAGATAGGCAGAGGCTATAAAAATGTAGGAATAAGGAAATCAGAAAAGAAAAAGAGAAAAGGGGAAATATGACATGCATGTCCAGATTAACAATTTTATTAAAACATTGTAGGTGTGATAGTATACGTTCAAAAACATACAATCATGAAGACTGGTCTTCCAGCAGAATGTGATTTTTACCTTTCTCTGGACTCTACAACGCTGTATCTATATCATCTATATCTATATCTATATCTATATCTATATCTATATCTATATCTATATCTATATCTATATCTATATCTATATCTATATATACATATAAACCATTATCAATAGAAACAGGTTGCATGGTGTAAAGCTGTGATTTGGGTGCCCCCTAGTGGAATGTGCACCATAGCTGTTGACAGTCCAGTCAAATTTGGAATCCTTTATTAAATAGGGAGATTATTACTGTTGTTTGTCCTTTGTTCTGAAAGAGGACCATAACATCAGGAATGGGATGTCATTACAAGCAAGTGAATTGGATTTAAGTGAGGGAGTATGCAAAATCACTAGCTTCACTCTGGAGTCATCTGGGTCCATTGGTTAGATATGGATCAAGACATCTAGAGATGTCCTTGATTGTGGAGGAAGACCTTGGCTTTTTTAAGCTAAAGTTTTTTGACAAGTCTCAGTTTGACTGAGTAAATGCCAACACATTCTTTTTTTTTTTTTTTTAGATTTTTCAAGGCAATGGGGTTAAGTGGCTTGCCCAAGGCCACACAACTAGGTAATTATTAAGTGTCTGAGGCCGGATTTGAACTCAGGTACTTCTGACTCCAAGGCCAGTGCTTTATCCACTGCACCACCTAGCCACCCCCAACAATACATTCTTGAGGCTAGGGAAGAAAGAAATCATGAAGCAAAGGATGGCCTCTTTTACCTACTCAAAAAAAAAAAATCAATCTGGGAGAGGAAAACCCTCAAGGTTTCTGGTCAAAACAGAAGTTGTTATTTACATTCACTCCTAACCAATCAGGACCCAAGCAGTGACCAGCTGGCATTTGAGCTGGGACCTGTTGGTGGTCAGTCAATGAGAGTCAGAGTGATTTGGGGCAGGTAAACCCCAAGATACTATGCTAGATTTCAGTTACCAAAATTTACATTCCTTGGGGGTAGAATTAGTAAAGAATTTGAATGGGTGGTATCCTATTCCCTTTCTAAATTCTAAATACCTTAACATCAGATACACTATCATATTGATCTACTTGTTTTGTAATTCTATGATAATAAGTTTTAGGAAGCATATCATGACTGATTCTATAGTGCTAAAGATCAAATATGGGTATTTGATAAGATTTCAATAATAAAATGAAAGATCTCTGACTATATGGTTGAAAAAAAGTACTTACTTTTCAGCACAAGTCTCCAAATGCTTCAAAATAATAAGGAATGAACCCTATGACCTAGTTAAAATTATGATAAGAAGAAGAGAAGATAGGAAAACACTCTAATAGATTAAAAAAAAAAACCTTCCAGAATGACAGGAGAGCATATGAAATATCCACTGCTTTAATTACATCAAATCTGCTATGCCTGGTAAGACATGTGCTTGGCATGACTGACAGATTTGCATTTTAAAAATTGACTATGGGGAACAGCTAGGTGGCACAGTGGATAGAGCACTGATCCTGGAGTCAGGATGACCTGATTTCAAATCCAATCTCAGACACTCAATTGCCTAGCTGTATGACCTTGGGCAAGTCACTTAAACCCATTGCCTTAAATAAATAATTTTTTTAAAAAAAGGATCAACTACGGTGTCTTCTATCATGTTAGTTCTTAGCTGTGTGACTCCTTGCTATCCCTCAAAACATACAAATTTAACTCTATGGTAGAAGGAGAACTATGGAGGAAGAGGGAGATGTACAAAAAGTACAGAGCTGCCTTTATGAGAAAACTTCTCTGCTGAAGGAGAAATCAGTAGGTAAAGATTTAGCTATGAACACATTTTCCTAGAGTTTCATATCCTTCATAGAAGTATCCCCCTTCTCTACCTACCCAACTATTACCTACAAAAATACTTTCAATGTGTGTGTGTAGTGGGGGGATCATTGAAGCTCCTGAGCATCAGTGCTTGTATAAAAAGGAGAAAATAGGTGACAGAAAATTAAGGAGGGGAAATATAATAAAGGGGCCTGATACAAACCCATCTAGAACAAAAGTATAAGAGTAGACGGTAAGAAGGTTGTTGATAAAAGTTAGTTATGATCTCCAAGTAGATAGATCAACAGCTGAAAATGAAAAGAAAAATGTCTAAGAATATGCAATGCATTTAATATATATTATACAATCTTAGAAAATGAATATAAAACTCTGTTAAATTACAGAAAAGAAAAAGAAAGGAAAGACATTCTTCAGGACTGAGCCCAATAATGAAACAATGGCAAGGAACACTGCAATCATTCAGAAGAGAAAGAAAGCAATAAAAACCAAATGAATAAATTAATTTTATTAGAATTAGGGCATTTAATAGAATTAGGGCAGAAACCAGATTTTCAAACAAGAACTCAAGAAGCCAAATGAGAAAATAAATGACTTAAAATAAGTAATGGGGGTGGCTAGGTGGCGCAGTGGATAAAGCACCAGCCCTGGAGTTAGGAGTACCTGGGTTCAAATCCAGTCTCAGACACTTAGTAATTACCTAGCTGTGTGGCCTTGGGCAAGCCACTTAACCCCATTTGCCTTGCAAAAAAAAAAACCCTAAAAAAAGATAAGTAATGGACAACCTATCCAAAACTATAGGGTTGGGTGAAAGTATAGCAAGCTTGGGATTCAAAATATAGAGATGAAAAACATGAACAGAGAATTTGTCCTGAAAGGACAATGGAGTTTTTTACAATCCAAAACAACTGCCTCTGATGATAGGATGAGCAGAGATATTTAAAAAGCCATATTATATATATATATGTATATATATATATATATATATATATATACACATATACATATATGTATATATATATATAACAAACTTTAGTCAGTCAGTATATATTACTAAGTGCCTATAATGTATATAATATAAAGATATAATACAAGAAAATTGAACACAATTTTGGAAATAGAAGGCAAAATGCAGACCTATAGAATCAACATGTCACCAACAGAGATAAAACCCTTGTTGAAATTATCAAAGGCTATTGTGGCTAACTGTTAGACTTTCAAAATCAAAGAAAAAATGTAAGCTATTAAGGGAAATAAATTTAAGCACCCTGGAATTGACCTTCTCTAATGAAAAAATCAAAGAAAATAGAGTAATATTGTATTTTAAATGTTTTTTTAAAGTTTTTGCAAGGCAATGGGGTTGAGTGACTTGCCCAAGGTCAAACAGCTAAGGAATTAGTAAGTGTCTGAAGTTGGATTTGAACTCAGGTCCTCCTAACTCCATCTCCAGTGTTCTATTCACTGCACCACCTAGCTGCCCCATAATATATTTTTTTTAAAAAAAGGTGATTGGATTATATCTCAAAATAGTATCTCTTGCAAAGATGAGTCTAAAAAGTCAATGAATAAATGGACCCTAACTAAGAGGGAGAGTTTTGGGTCACTCCTATAAAAACCAAAAGAAAGGAGTTTAATGTTCATACAAAACTTCAAATGAGAGAAACACAAGAAAAGGAAATAAAGACAAAAAGACAGCAGCTAGATTAATAATTTCATGCTTCTCTAGGGAAATATAAGGCTACTTTTTCATAGAACTTATCACAAAGATTGGAAGCAGAAGAGGAACCAAAAGAGGAGAATTTACCAGTCTTAATTAAACATAGAGTTACATATTTAAGTGTGTGTGTGTAGGGGGGGTAAAATAGGCAGAAAAAAAGAAGAAATTAATTGATATTACATAGACAAAAATCTATTCTTATATAGAGATCAGTAATGCTGCAATTGATGTAAACAGAAGGAATTTAAGAACCAGAGATTCACATCCAACTAATCTGAATTTAAGAGGAGACAGGGAAATAGTTTTTTAAGTATCTTTACCATTCTGGAGAAATAGATAAGAGTCCAAACAAAGTAATGTAAATTAATCATTAAGACTAAGTCATTAAGAAAAAGAGAAGAAAGAAATAAAAACACTTAATAGTTGTAAAGTAATAATGGATTAGCTTCCCTTGTCTCCCAAAAAGAAACCTGACAAAATGAATAAGAAAACAAAACTAAACAATTTGCTACTTAAATTTGTTGCAATTTAAACTGAAAAGCTATAAACAAGGAAAATGATCTGTAACAAAATTTATTTTGCAACAGGAAACTTAATAAAACAGAAGTTATAAGCATGTTTTCTGTTAAGAAAGATAAACAGGGAAATGGTATTGTATTTAAATGTACCAGAGGTGGAGCCAAGATGAAGACAGGAGAAGAGTCTCTCTTAGGTGCTCTCTCTATAATATTTCAAAACTCATAATGACTCTAACTAAATTTTCAAGAGACAGAACCCACAGAGAGATCCAGTGAGGCAATTCTCCAGAATGAGGTAACCTGGAAAATAGTGGAACAGCTCCGCTCCATGGGGTTAGAGGGGTGGCCCACCAAGGTGAAGGAGCTTCAGCCTCCCAAAGGCAGCTCCAAGGCTCCTGGGAGCCTCAGCTCATGCAGCAGGGGAAGTTTCCTGACCTACACCTCAGGGAGCACTAGGCACAACTTGGAAGATCAGTGGGGAGACCTCTGCAAGAGTGAGCATGTGAAGCCCAACCCTCAGGGCACTCAAGGAGCTGAGGTGGCCAGGGCAGCCCAGATCCAGGAACTGGAAGCAGATGGAGCCAGTAAGCAGGAGCCCCCAGGCAACTGAGCCTTGAGTGCTCAGTTTATCAAAGGTATGGGAGTGGAGAGAGACTTCTGAAGTCTGTCCTCTATACCTGGAACAGGATTCTGGAGCTCTGACTACATTCAGATCCTGATCTCAGTCTAGGCCTCCCATAGAACAGCAGCACCCCCCACCTCAGCCCTGTGGCAGAGGGGTGCACTTGTGATCATTCACAGACCAGGAGGGAAGACAGAGCCTCACACACTGAGATCCTTGTGAGGGGGTGTCCCAATAATACTCAAGAGCTCAGGAAGCATCCGAAAATCAGACACAGGCTGGAGAAATGAGTAAACAGAGAAAAAAGAGGAACACCATTGAGAAATACATTGTCTATTATTCCAAGAAGGATCAAAATACTCAATCTGAAAATGAGGAAGTGCAAGTTCCTGCATCTAAAGACTGCAAGAAAAACAGAAATTTGGCTCAGGCTATGACAGAGCTCAAAAGAGATTTTGAAAATCAAGTAAGGGAGATAGAAAAAAATTGGGAAAAGAAATGAGAGAGATACAGGAAAAACATGAAAAAAAGAAGTCAGCAGCTTAGTCAAGAAGATCCACAAAAGAATGCTGAAGAAAATAACATGTTAAAAACCAGCATAGGTCAAATAGATAAAACAATTCAAAAAGTTATTGAGGAGAAGAATGCTTTAAAAAGCAGAATTGTTCATATGGAAAAAAGAGATAAGAAAGCTCTCTGAGGAAAACAAATCCTTCAGATCTAGAATGGAGCTAAAGGAAGCTGTTGACTTTACAAGAAGTCAAGACACAAAATACTTCAAAACCAAAAGAATGAAAAATTAGAAGAAAATGTGAAACATGTCATTGAAACAACTGATCTGGAAAACAGATACAGGAAAAAAATTTAAAAATTATTGGGATACCTGAAAATCATGATCAGGAAAAGAGCCTTAACCTCATTTTTAAAGAATTACTACAGGAAAATTTCCCAGATATCCTAGAATCAGAGGGCAAAATAGAAATTGAGAGAATTCTGCTCTCCCTGGAAAGAGTTTTAAAAAAAAACAACCCCCAGAAATATGATAGCCAAGTTTCAGAACTCCCAAGTCAAAGAAAAAATATTACAAGCAGCCAGAAGGACACAATTCAAATATTGTCAAGTTGCAGTCAGGATCATGCAGGACTTAGCAGCAACTACATTCAGGGCTTGTAGGGCTTGGAATATAATATTCTGGAAGGCAAAAGAGCTCGAAATGCAACTGAGAATCAACTACCCAGCAAAACTGAACATCCTCTTCCAGGAAAAAAGATGTATTTTTAATGAACCAGGGGAATTTCAAATGTTCCTGTTGAAATGGCCAGAGCTGAACAGAAAGTTTGATTTTCAGGTACAGGACTCAGGTGAAGCATAGAGAGTAGAGGAGAAGGGTAAAATATGAGGGACTTAACAATGATGAACTGCATGTATTCCTGTATAGAAAAATGATAATGATAATACTCATAAGAAACTTTTCATTTAATAGAGCACGTAGAAGGAGCTTTTATAGATGAAACACAAGAGAGAGCTGAATTTGAAAATATAATATATTGTAAAAATGGAGTCAATGGCTAAAAGCGAAATGTAATGGGAGTAAGAGAAAGGAGAGGTGGAATAGGCTAAGATATTTTTTATAGTAAGATTTTTTTTATTACAATGAGCTATTGCAATGATATGGAAGGGGTGAAGGTGAGGAGAAATGGGGGGACATTTGCTGTCATCAGAAATGGCTCATAGAGGAAAGAGCATATATACTCAATGGGGATAGACATCTAGAGTAATAAGGAGAGAAGGGGGACATGGGGAAGGGGGGGATGTGAGTGATGGAGGAGAGGGTGGATTGTGAGGGAGAGTGATCAGATATAACGCATTTTCTTTTTTACTTCTTGCAAGGGGCTGGGATTGGATAGCCTGTCTGGGGCCACAGGGCTGGGTGGTTGCTGGGCCTTCGGGCTGCTATGTGGGCTTGGGGCCTTTTGGCTCCCGGGCTAGTGATAAATCTGCTGTGCCATTCAGCTACCCTACAGCACATTTAAGAAGAAGGACAGAGAGAAAAGAGAGAGAAAATGTAGTATATGGTAGTGGGGAAGTATGGATGGAAGGAGTTGTGATCAGTAATGGCAACGATGGAAAAATATGGAAGTAGCTTTTGTGATGGACTTATCATAATGAATGTGATCCACCTGCAACAGAGCTAGTGTTGGAACACAGACTGAAGCACATTTATTATTATTATTATTTTTTTAATTTTAATTTTAATTTTTTCTCTTTATTGCTCATGGGAGTCTATATTTTGGGGGTATTATATTTACTCTTAAACAAGAATATTTTAGTAATGTATAAAAATTCATTTGTACAAAAATAAAAAGAAATATAATTAAAAAAGAAATGAAAATGAAATGTACCAAAGACAATGAAACACCACTCCTAAATATATCTGTGATTTTTTTAAATTGCTAAATCTGATGACCTTTTTTCAATCTATATTCTTCTGGACTATACTAGTTTTTGATGCCATTGATCACACCTTCCTCTTGAATATTTTCTGTCCATTGGGTTTTCATGATACTGTTACAGGACACCTATTTCTCTTCTTCCCTATCTGACTGGCTCCTCATAGTTTTCTTTGCTGAATTATCAAACATTGTCCAATTCTTGATATTTCTCATTTGACACTCCATCTCTTGTCCCACTCTGTACCACCTTCTTACTTTTATCTCTGAGATACCCAATTGCTTCTTTCAAAGTTCTCTCAAAATTACCTCTTACATGAACAATGAATCAGTAAACATTTACTAAATGTCTATGTAGCAGACACTGCAAAGTTCTGATGATAAAAAGAAGCAAAAGACTTTCTTCAAGAAGGTTACAGTCTTTTTCCAGTTGCTTTCCCCACCTGCAAGTGCCCCCTCCCTCTCAAAAAAAGAAAGTTTTTATTCCTATGCTGTAAATACTTACAATGCACATGAATTCTCTCCATGTAGAAAATAAGTTACTTGAAGGGAAGAGACTATTTCATTTTAACTATTATGTCTTTTTTTCCAAATCAATAACCCTCCACACATCTAGAAACACAAAACATACCTCAATTCTCTTCCTCCCTTGAACCTGGAATTTCTTCTGGGGCCAAATGACTGAAATTATACAGGGCCTGTTACTATTAGAGTAGGGCCCCAGCACTCAGAGCCATCAAAGCAATTTCAAGTCTCCACTTAAGGAGAAATTAAATTTTTTGAACCTGATGGGCAATAAATTCATTGAATGTCACTCAGATACAGGTCATAAATTAAACGAAAGTTTTCAAGGGTTGCTCTGTCAAAAAATAAAAACCAAAAAATTCATCATCTTAACGTTATGATATTAGCCTCTACAAATCCATTAGGTTGGATCTTGAATCATCATTGCTTCTAAATGGGAATAGCCATTCTACATGAAACCTCCTCAGCTTGGCAGTACCTGCAAAATTAATCAAATTAATAATTTGAAGACATAGCCTTCAAGAAAGACTTCAAATGGGGCGGCTAGGTGGTGTAGTGGGTAAAGCACCAGCACTTGAGTCAGGAGTACCTGGGTTCAATTCTGGTCTCAGACACTTAATAATTACCTAGCTGTGTGGCCTTGGGCAAGCCACTTAACCCCATTTGCCTTGCAAAAACATTAAAAAAAAAAAAAAAGAAAGTCTTTAAATGAGGCAACATCATCTTATCATCATCATTATCAACATCATTTTGACTCTCCTAGGAGTCACTTAATCTCCCTGGGTTTCAGATTATATGTAAAGTGAGGAGTGGGATTAACCAGTTTCTCAAATTCCTTCTAGCTCTAACTCTCTGATCCTTTGGTCTAGACGAACAGTTAGCCTTTTTGGGAAAGATAGGTTCAAAGAAGAGTTAGGATTATGCTTAGAGCAGATCAGAAACATTTAATTCAACAAACATTTATTGAGCACCTACTCAATTTGCCAGGTATTTGAAGATACAAAGACAAAAACAAAACAGGCTCACATTGGGGAACCACATATACACAGATAAGTATATACAAAACATACACAGGGTAAATACAAAATATCATGGGGAGTGGGAGTGGTACATGGATAATATTAATAACTGATGGGATCAGGAAAGGCCACTTGTATAGGACATGTGCTTTGAAGGAAACCAGGAGTTTTGCAGAGTTAAGGTGAGAAAGGGCATTTCAGGCATGGGGAATATCCTATTCAAATTCATGTTGGTGGGAGATCAGGAGAATGTTGATAGATGTTTAACAACCCCTCCCCTAATGCATACATAACATGCTTTTAAGTTTTATCTGTTTTATTAACATTTTCCCATCACCTTCTTAATTCTAGAAAGCATCATAATAATAGATCGATCTTTGGTTTGTAGCATTGTCTATTTCTGAGATGTAAATACACCAAAAATTTAACAATTAGCTGTCATAGGTAAATGCCAGTTGACTCTGGCACACCACTTTGGGACACAAACTAATTTATATGAAGAACAGTGATTATGTTGGACAGTTTAGGTAGACAGAGCGGGGAGGGGGAGAAATGTGATCTGTGAGTGAGGGAGACTGTGATCTGCTTGAAAAGAGTGATTGGAACCAAACTGTTAAGGATTTAAAAACAAAACAGGGGAGTTAGCATCTATCCCAAAGTCATTTGTACTTTCTAAGCAGAAAGGTTATACAGTCAGACACATCTGTACTTTAAGAATATGAATTTGGCAGAAATGTGGAGAATATGGTGGGATAAGAGAGGGGAGGTCAGGGAACTGGAGGAGGATCAATCATGAAAATATTTTGAAAACCCAGGTGCAAGGTGGTCAACTGATGAGTATGTGAGAGGACAGGGCGAAATGTATTTGTATGTGGGGAAGAGAAAGAAAGAGAAAGGGAAAGAGAGGAGAAAGAATGTTGAAGAGTAATCATTAAGACTTGACCACAAATTAGTAAGATTTTAGTAGGTCAGTGAGGAAGCCTGAAGAGTTGCAGATTCCCCTGAAATTTTCAAGCTTGGTAGAGCGGAACTGCTCTGAATATAACTGAAAAAAATAGAAAGAAGAGACAATAATGAGTTCTGTTGGGGGCCTGTTGAATTTGAGATGTCTACAAGGGGCACCTGGGTAAAAATGGCCAATAGATAATTGGCAGATGACAGAGAAATACTATTCAACTCAATATTTGCTTTTGTCTCTTTGACAAAGATAATAATTATAGAATATATTATAAAAGAGATTACTAATGAATATCTAGAAAAGGGAGCTCTGACCACAAGAAGCCAATATGGCTTCTTCAAGAATAAATCATACTAAGGGGCGGCTAGGTAGCACAGTGGATAAAGCACGGGCCTTGGAGTCAGGAGTACCTGGGTTCAAATCTGGTCTCAGACACTTAATAATTACCTAGCTGTGTGGCCTTGGGCAAGCCACTTAACCCCGTTTGCCTTACAAAAAAAACAAACAAACAAACAAAAAAGAATAAATCATACTAATCATGTGTCTTAACAGTTAATAGATTGGTAGATTAGATTTCTGCTGTAGCAATATTTTACCCAGATTTTATCAAAATATATGACAAAGTAACATTATATTCTCTTAAAATGCTGTATTGTCTTTTAAAAACTATTGTCATTTCATGTTTTTCATGATATCATATGTATAATTAATATCATATTATTTTTCTTCTCAAGGAGCGGAACAGGAGTGGGAAGGAAAACAAGAAAATGAAACTCAAAATTTTTAAAAAATGAATGTTAATTTTTTACAGGTGATTGGGAAGTGTTTAATGAAATAAATAAAAAATATTAAGGATAAAAAAAACCTGCCATCATTTCCAAATAATACCTTTCTTCATCCAAGGAACTCTACTGTGTAGTAATGAAAAAATGTTATGTCCATTTCGTGTTATTTTTGCAGAAAATATGCAGAGATTTAGGTTAGAAAGTGTAAGAGTTAGGTGGATTTGAACTGGTTAAATTGCTAGACCCAAATAATAGTTCCAAATCAGTTTGGGACTGTTTAATAGTTCTGATTAATACCTTAGATAAAGGTACAAATGACACAGTTAATAAGACAAGGAAGATTTCCTGTGCATTGTATCGAGAAGAGAGAAGAGGATATTGTATTTGTTTCCTGAATCTGAAGGAGTGGCAAGGCAATAAAGTCATGATATGGGTAATAAGAGATTTTGACTTTATGCTATCACTGGAAGTTATTTGATGGTGGTAGGGAAGAGTTATTTGAATGAGAAGGGGATTGCCTTTAGTTTAATAAATTCATTCCCCTTCTGGAAGAAGCAAAAACTATAGAGTATTGCTATAAGTATGAAGAACTCTGGGACCAGTAATATACAACAGTTTGCTTAATCTAGATATTTTGTTATAACTGCTTGTCCAGTTAGGACTTCTTAGAATTTCAAAATATTTTTACAAAATATTTTTACAATATTAGAGCATCCAAAGCTCTAAGCAACACTTCATTTATATATAATACTTGCTTCAGGCAAATTTACAGAGCAATTGCTTAATTATCCATTTTATGGATTGCCAGTGACTACTGTCACAACTGCATTATGGAGAATGGGATAAAGAGCTCTCCTCAGAATCAATAAAACCTGGTGTGTTAAATCCTGCTCTTAGCAAATAATGAGTAACTTTTGGTAAGCCATTTAACTTCTCAATGTGCCCCCTCCTCATCTTCACCCCACCCCTCCAAGACAACTCTCTAAGAATATGTTACAGAATGTTCTTCAAATATTCATTGGGGGGAGGAGCTATCCTAACCAGAAGTTGCCCATAGCAATGAAATAAATCTTCTTGACCACCACCATTCCTCAAAAAAAAGGGATTAGTTTGGCCTTGGTACATAAATGAGGAAATCATGAAAAGTCAATGTAAGGTTAGCTAGGATCTGAAAAAAGAATGTAATCTTTGCCTCAATTTTCTTTATGGGTATAAATGTAAATCAAGGATTACCTGGATCAAATGTAGACAGAAATACTGTCCTCTTTCGTTTACTCTTCATTCTTTCTGTACTCAACTGATCCTCTTCAAGAACAAAGGTAAACAACCAATCCACCAGTTCAATTATCATCATCTCATCTATCCTATGTAATTTAACTATTATTATCTGGGGACCCAGGCTTTCTCCCTGTTGATATATATGTATTATAGTGTATAATATTTATTTAATGGTGTGCTTGTTTAAAATAGTGAATTTTTATTCTGAACCATTATGATTTTCTTTGTTGTAGCAGGGGTTTTAATTTATTTTTTCAGTCTTATTTTACTACTAATATAAATTTACATAAAAATTGTTCCTCTATTTATGTATATAACACACACACACACACACACACACACACACATATATATATATATATATATATATATACATATATATATATATATTAAATAAAGTAGAGAACAGAATAGGGCAATGAATTAGATGATTCAAGTCCTTCAAAAGTATTATCTCCCAATACATCAAGAGGTAAAAAACGGATTGTGTTTCTTTGTTTATGTGAGAGATTATCTCAATTCTCCATTTCACTTAATTCAACAAAAACTATTAAATAATTGCCATATGTAAGACACTATGTCAAGGGGAAAAAATAAAACAGTTGCTACTTTCAAGGAATTAACATTGTGTTGCAGTATTCAGTCAGTCAACAAGCATTTAAAGATTTAGAGTATGCTGAGCTGTCTGGATACAAGAAAGGTCAAAAAAAACCTTAACAACAAATAATAATAATAAAAACTCTGTGGTTCAAGGAGCTCATATCATATTCTAAAGGTCAGATAAACAAATACAAGGCAATTGGAGAATGAAGAGAATACTAAAGAATAAGAAAAGGCGTCATATGGTGATATCTAAAGTAAGCCTTGAAGGAGTCTAAATGAGGTTGAGGGTGGAGGGTGGGTAGGGATTGTTATTCAGACATAAGTGAAAGTTTATGCCCAAGCACAGAGATTTGTAAGGGAATTTTAAATAACTAGCAAAGCAGTTTAGCAGAAATGTTGAGTGTGTGAAGGGAAGCTAAGTGAAATAAATTTGGAATGGTTAAGTTGAAGCCAGGCCACAGATGGCTTGGAATACCAGAAATACCTGGAAATAGAATGAGAAAGTGTAGAAGGTCTTCTAGGTCTAACTCTATTGCTCATAACCTATACTTGTTTTATTTTTTAGTTGTGTGGAGGATGAATTAGAGAAAGGGAGAAGAGTAAAAGTAAGGAGATTAATTATGAGACTATTGCATTAGATCAAATCTGAATTAGGGCTCAGTTATTTGAAAACAAAGAGATGATGGATGTAAGAAATTTGGAGGTAGAAAGCATAACTTGGCAACTAATTGGAAATGAAAAATAGAAGTAAAGGAGAGGGAAGAGTCAACAATTTTGATTTAGTGAATGTGAGTGATTACAAAGTTTATGATATCATCAAAATGAATGCAACATTTTGGAGGAGACCTGAAAGGATAATAGTATTATGTGTCACTCCAGTTTTTTTTTCTGCATTTGGAAATATATGAATTTATCATGAATCATTCTGGAATCTTGAGAAAGGAATGAGATCACTGTTAAATGTGGATGATATATACACTCAATGTGGATGATATATCTAAAACCCCAGATAGTTATTTATTACTTTCTTTTTCCCATCCCCAACCCCAACACCAATTTCAAGAAGGAAAGCAAAGGCAGCAACAATCTTTGCATAATATGCATTTCAATAACAGCACAAAAAGAGGTAGGCAATCAATTAACATTAGGAAAACACAATTTTTCATCTAAGCTTTAAAAAAGATCATAGTACATACTCCAATTTTATTCAACAAACATATATTACTTTAAGACAATCATCTGTATATAAACAATACAGGTTAGTCATGTCACAGTGACCTCTTCCTCTTCATAAATCAGAGAAGAATGGAAGAAGACATTATTTTACCTTAAGGAGGAATGATATAATAAACCTGTAGAACATTTGTAAATGTGAAATGAACTTTGTTGGGGGGTTTTGTGGTAATGGTAATCAAATGATTGTATTGCGTTCCTATGAATATGATATTATGAGAGTTACCCCTGATCAAATGGCAATGCCAGTCTTCAGGTAATAGCACACAGTTATATATTACTTGTCTACTTTCTAATTTTAGGAGATGAGATAGTAACAAATACACAATTATAAAATTTGCATTGAATTTCTTGAGTGGAATTTCTTAATGCTAAGCATCTTTTCATAATATGACCTCACACCCATCATCCCTTACTCCTGTACTGTAGAATCTTTTGGGGCCAGTCCCCAGTACTTTCATGGAGGCTGTATAGAAATAAATGTAATGACCACACCTTCACAAAATGTAATGAGTAAGAAAATCCAACTGGATGAACCATCAACTTAGGTCACAGGTTAATTATGAAAAAAAACCTAAATATTTCAGACATCAAATTCCAGTGGAAGATAAAGTCTTCATTTTCCTGCCCATCTCACCTCCTGGAATTTCCAAGTCAAACTCCTGCCCAAATTATATCTGTCCAAAATTATGACTCTTCTATTAGTCAGAGATTATAGGTAATAGTTTCACATTTAAATGGGTAGAAAATGAAATTACACCCCTTCTCCAATTCTCACAAAAACCCTTGTAGATACTGTCATCCCTGTTATCCTATTTATGATGGACCCTACTCAATGTTTTTGGTTTAATGCATGGTGGAAAATCATATAATCATGAATATATCAATTGGGCACATGTCCACACAAATACATACATATGTGTGTGAAGAAGTATATTATACACACATACACAAATATATTCCATATATATATATATTCATATATATGTATATATATATTCTCATTCCTCTAGCTTATATAACAGGTTCTTGATAAATGTTTCTGACATGATTGCACTATTGGGTACAATTAGAGGAATTTCTAATATTTGTAATAGCATTAACTTTCCTCAGAAATACATTGTCTGGATAAGCATGGTATATGACAACTAAAAATCACAAAATTCAGTATGCTTACATATAGAAAACCAGACTGTAGATAATTACTCCTCAATGAAAGAAACAGGTGAATAATAGGCTTTTAAATTATGAAATTTCATAGTTCTCGACAATAAGAAATTATTGAATGATATGGTGTTTTTCAAGTGCAGTGTAATCTCAAGTAATTATATAGATCATGTACTCTTTGGAATTTTTGTGGTAAATTTTGAATTTCAAAAAACAATTTCAATTTATTTAGCATCAGTGAACTGGACACTCTCCTAGGCTTTATCACTTGAAAATCTGGAAAATGACATTTTAAGTTAGTTGAAGAAAAAACATGAATAAAGAATTCCTTTAAACTGGAGATAGCATTGTATACTGGAGTCAGAAGACCAGTGTTTGAGACCCTGGTGAAGTCACTTTAACCATTCTGTCTCAGTTTATTCAGCTTGGGATGATCAAATGGACCAAAATGCTATGTAGTTTGGAAATATTATTATCTATTCCAAAGCCAAACGTAAGTTATTTCAACATCCTTGCATTACATAGATAATTGAAAGCTGAGTATATGGAAATGGATTCTAGTGTGAAAATTACATTTTATATGCATTATCAACATGCCAAATGCAAAGCTCATATGATGAATAATCCTTTAACTATATATAACGATGACTATTTGCAAACTTGTATATTTCTAGATGATTTTAAAGAAAAATAAAAGTCATACTACACTCTTATTTTCCTTCTCTATTAAAAATAAAGTACAATTTTTTGATTCAAAATTAAACTTGAAAAAGCAAATTGATATTTAATGGTTATATCCTCTACTGTTTAACCATCAGAAGTGCTGAAATTTTGTTTTACTAATTCTTTCTTGTTTTGGAGCTAATTTCTTGTGACTGATGGACACATAATTCTATAAAATCTAATTGATCAAATATGATACAAAGCAAAAGATATATTCTTAAAGTTCTTAAAAGCAAATAGTTCTTATTTGATTGGGAGTTTAGCATTTATCATCATTGAGCTGACATTTCCATTATGCACTAAGAAAGAAGGCAACATAAGTCCTTGGTAAGGATCTGTGTAAGAAGTATGACTCTAAAGTGGACTAATTCAACAAATAATCCATAGAATTCAACTTTAATACTTTATAGATACATATATGTATATATAATGTATTTAATATGTTAGCATATATGTAACAAAGTTTTCAAAAGTGTTTCTTTTGCCCTCTGGAGTCCATGAAGCACAGATAGGAGTACACAACCCCCTAGTATAGCATTGCATGTATTCATAATAAATCAGAACTGGAAATTATGTAAAAAAAGGTAACATTTTCTGAGATTTTTAATACTGGAGAATAAATTATCAGATGGACAGATTCTAAACAATCAACTGATATGGCTTTTTTTAAATCGAGCCAGTAATTTGGATACATACAACATAGAACTTTTGGATGTATTTCTCTGTTTTTAATACTTATATTTTAGTGATATATATATATATATATACATACATATATATATATACTTAGACATATGTTTACAAATGGTAATTACTGAGCAGTTTGTAGTCTGAAAAAGTTTTTATAGAGATATGTAGATATAGATAAAGATATAGACATATTTTATATTCAGGTTGATGTATGTGTTGGACATTTACTGAAGCTTAACAGAATTAAGTTTTGCAACAATATACTGCCATACAGGGTCCAAAATTGCTAACAACTGTAGAGTGGATTAAGATAACCAACTACATTTTTTATGATCTATTTCTCTTTTTTGGCTATCCCATTCTTTCTACTTTAAAACTATCTCATATTTGTTGATGACATAGATTAACAAAACCATAATTTATTCAAAAATTTTATTCATTAAAATATTTGATCTGGGCATTTTAGTTCTTGTCATTTAAATTTTATTTGTTGTGGGTTTTATATGAAAAAATTGATAATTCCACTGTGCCTCTATGGGTATTCCTTTAAATGGTTCAAATCTCTCTTATTCCATAATGAATGCCATTACTCCCTATCAAAACAAATAGAATAAGTTTGCTGGTAAACCCCAGAGCCTCTTCAACCACAGACTTTTTCATGGGAAGCTTTGTGTGACTCAGAGCAGCAATAGCCATGCAAGTGATAGTGTACATGGATGAAGAGGTCTGTTATTACTCTAGGTAATTTTTTTTTTTGGCTTAGAAATTGGATTCCTTTCTTAGAATTGGCTTAGGAATTGGATTCATTATAATTTAGTGGTGTAGAGACCCCCTCAATCTGGAAAATTTTTGGCCCTCTCTTTGTACCAGAGATTTCTGAACTATTATGGTATTAAAAGATAAAATATGCAGTACAATACAATACACATATCTTAGGCATTTCTGACTTTCTAAATTTTTTTCTGTATTGTCTCCTAGCCTTTACATGTTGTTTACAGCTTCCACAAAACTCCCAGAAAATTCTCATTTAATTTCTTCAGCTGACCCAGCCATGACAGAGAAGGGATAACAGTAAAATGGAAAAGAGCCAGTTAGCTATGATGATCTGAGCACTAGAGTGTGAAAAGCTAGCACATGATGGATTTTGTTGAAATCCATCATTGGTTATAAATTTTGACCCTAAAAACTGGCAATTTTGTGTATGAAGGGATGAGTATGTATGTCTAGGAAGAAGATGACTGTCTATCTTGCATTATAGATTATATTCCTAGGGAAATACTAAACTTAAATACTGCTCTGATCCCAGAGAATTTAATATATATCTAAATACCAAATTCTGAACAAGAGTATAATAAATTTAGAAAAAACTACATTTATATATGTAGTCTCATTATACTAACAAAATAACAACTGGTTAACATGAACACAATTGTATAATTTAAAAGTTGTAGCTATTACCTGAATTTTTCAGATAACTGAGAGAGAAGCAGAAAAGAAAGAGGAGATGGAATCTAGATACCCAGGCTGGTTACCTATATAGTTCCAATTTACCAGGATTTCACATTGTCTAAGTAATTGGTAAAAGAGCAACCCATCATTTGAAGGGGGGAAAAAAGTGATTACAGACACAGCATTAAAAAAAAAAAAACAATCACAACAATAAACTGGCAATTTGGATTGTTGTTACAGAGTACAATGTTTTACATACACACACAATTTTCCCCCTCCCACCCACCCCACATAACTCCAAATGACAAAAATAAATAATGCTTGTAAAAACTACCATTCTAAATACCAGTTTTGAATCAGCTAGAATTCTATACGACAGTCAATGTTATTGGTCAGTCACCATTGAAATTTCATCTTTCCATTTCCCAAATTTCCTTTTTCTGTTCCTCAATCTAAGTCAACATGATCTTCATTGAATGGCACAATCTGAACTTGAACTTGCCAAAGGTTGCTTTGTTTCTTTCCCAAGAATCGACTTCCAAAGTTTCACTGGTCAAAAATCCAGAGCAAACTACAAAATATTTTGCAGAAGGAATGATCTCCTGGTAAACCTCCAAATCAATGCTTAAACCACAATTTTGTGTCTTTTTTCTTGTGATTTATGCAAATCTATAAATAAGTCTGAGTGTTTTCCCTTCGGCATGTTCACACACAATACTAAAAATGTTGCATTGGACCATTCACTTCCTCTGCCTTAGTCCTTAGGAAGTGGGTTGGAGTGAGAGGTCTTCACATGGTTCTAGCTGCATTTTTAACACTCCAATTTTATGAAGATACCAAAGCTGAAGGAATTCCTCTGGCATAGCATGAAAACCTGAATAAGGGAGCTCATTGTCATAGTAGTGATGACTAATAGATTGTTCATGCAAATCCACTGAGAAAGGCCAGAAGCCATAGATGGTAACTTCTTCACACAAGCCTAGGGCGGCACTAACAAGAAAGAGACCTGTAGACAAGCGCTTAGCATGAATTCCTCTATTTTTCCAGAATTTTCCGATGCTTCTGAGAAAGTTGGGATTGGCAAAAAGCACTGTTTGGTTGGCCCCCACGTCTGCCAATGTATAATAAACCCGGAGAGATGGCTCTGTCCCTGTTTTCATGGAAAAAGCAGGCATGTATATGTAGCTGTGGTTATATACTTTCATGTCATCAACAAATGTCTTTCGGGACCAAAGCAAGTTCTGGAATCTGTTTTCAAAAAAAAAAATCAATTTTTAGCAATGAAGGAAACAAACACAACATCCAAACAACTCCATCTATCTTGTGGTGGCTCCAGTGATTAAATTAGTAATTAATTTTAAAATAAATCAGCAATTTATTTTACCTTTTTATGTAAAGTCATTTTTGAACTTAGAAAAGTAGTTTTCATGAGCTGCTCTCCAAACTCAGATCTAATTTTTTTAATGTTCAACCTATCTTCATATAATATTTTCCCTGAGCATGAAAAATAGTGAAATCCTATTTTCTTTTAAAAAAGAATTCACAAGAATTTTTATTTGAAATTAATTATTGAGAAATTTTCAACTTGACATATGTGATTGCTAAGACACATTTAATCTTCTTATTTTCAGGGGATAAATTCTGGAGATCCCAGAGAATTCCATGCATATTATAATGTACCAATAATGATGACTTATACACAAAAGAGAATTTATTTCCAAAAATTAAAAAAAAGGCCTCAAACAGCTGCTTATGTTTTTCTCCTAAGTAAAAATGGCTCATATTTATGGTATTTAGAATACTCCAAAGTACTTTCCTCCTAATAATTTTTTAAGGTAAGCAGTACACATGTTGTCATTTTTATTTTATTGATGAGAGAGTTGGATGAAAAAGTGATTTGGCTTAACTGACATTCAGTAATTTGTTTCAAGTCACACAGCAAGGAAAGTATCTAGAATTTGAAAAAAGAACTTTTGAACCCAATACTATCCCTACTTTTACTTTACTTCTCAGAAGATTTTTACTCAAAGAGGGCTGCTGTTTCATGAGTATTCCTAGATTTTCAGACATCTCTAGCCAATAATAGCAGAAGATGAGGATGACAATAGGGTAATTTTGGGAAGCCGGCGGTAGGACCACCTATGAAGAGTTGGACAGGCTGAATCATGAATTTTTGAAACTGCAAATTATAAATCCACAAGATTCAAGGTTTTCCTGTTGGACATAGCTGTCAGCTTGCCAAGAATCTCATAGGGTGAGCAGGCATGGATGAGCAGAGATCTGCAAATTGGAGAAAATATACAAATCATTGAGGTTGTATATCCACTTGCATATTTGAATATGATAGTTAGGAATGAAAAATCTAAAGTCTTGTTTATTATGACTGCTAGATAAAGCATAAAACCAACATACCATTCAGAACACACTCTTCTCTCAAGTTTTGTTCATGTTTCTGAGTTCTCAATTCTTAGGGATCCCTGACAGGCAAGAGTGATATGTGAGTTCTCATGCACCATTACTATGCCCCCTTAGAAGAATGCATAAAAATAAGTTCAATCAAATGTCAAGGACTACACATAACTGACCTTTGAATTCATAAACTCTCATTATTGGGTTTATGGGTTGGGTTTATGGAAGGTTGGAAGTAAAATCTTTTATTGATAAGGAAAATCTATCTAATGTAACCACTGAACAGGTTTTACAAGAACCTGGTTTATTTGGAGGAAGTCCTTTAAAGTTATATGTTTGGTGTGTGCCTGAGCTTTTCCCAAGGGAACATCAGAATCTGACTTGTGTCTAGCTCTCCCCCCCACTAAAAGCAAAAGGGCATTTTGTTCCCATGAAAGCACTTAGATTAACAAAGCATTTATTATAGCATAGGGCTTTTATTAAACAATGTGATCAAAAATATAAAAGACTAGCATCTAACTTCATAAATTGCCAGTACAGTACTTATCCCTCTTTGGTAAACCTTTGCATTTTCCAAAAATATATGCAATATTCTAAACTTCTAGTACTAACTTTTTTTCTTCCAAAAAAGAAAAGCATTCAAGAATATCAAGCAATCCTCCTTCTGGTTAGCCCCATATCTACCAGGATTTATATAGTTTGTTCCAGAATGTCCTAGTGAGGCAGTTATATGAAGTTGATAAATTCCCTTCCTGTGTCAGAAAGACCAGAGTGCAAATCCAGTCTTAGAAATTAACTAATTTCTGACTTTAGGCACGTCACTTAACCTTTATCTGCCTCAGTTTTCTCATCTATAAAATGAGGATTAATAATAATATTCTTATCCTGGAATTGTTTTGAGGATAAAATGAGATAATATTTGTAAATCACTTTGTAATCTTAAAGTACTATATAAATGTTTATTATTAATTATTATCATTATCATCATCATTATTATACTACAATACCAGATTAGCCAGTACTCCAGGTCAACAAAGGATCAATTCTTCACTCTCAAATATATAATACATAACTCACAGTACCAGTGAAAGACAAGGTCCTGGTTTTCTTCTCTATATCATGGCTTAAACCCTTTGTATTTGCCAAATTTGATTCTGCCTCTTCCTGATCCAGGAATTCCTCCATTCAGTCTTAAAATGAACTCCAAACTCCTCTGATTAGTCAAAGAGGCTTGGTCTAGGAATTTCTCTGTGTTGCTACCATTGCCACGCCATTGTTTAGGACTCAAAATCCAGATGCTCCTGTACTGGTCCAGGAATTTCTAACTCTTGCTCTATTCCCTGGGATTGTCCTTTAAGGAAATAAGTCTTTTCTTGATTTTTCTTCCTCTTCTCTCATATTTCGGTGTTCAAGTATAGGCTCTTTGAAAGGCTAAACTCAAGAATGTAGCTTAGATAAAATTAACTGACTGAATCAACAATCATTAATCAATAATCATTACTTTGTACTCAGGACAAAGAAGAAGGAAAGGAATTCACACCTCTAATGATGACTTTTTGCTTTGTTAAAGAGACATCCTCAGTGACCAAAATCTTGGACCAATAAACTCTTTCCAAAGAAGTATACATGGCCATACTAACATACACTATACTAACAGGGTTTCCCTGAAGTGGAATAGGGTGCCTTATGAGAAAGCAGTTTCTCCTTCATTGAAGGTCTTTAAGCAAAGCTGAATTTTGGGATGTCATAGAGAAGATTTCTATCTGGGTACTCTAGTAAATAACTTCTGAAAAAGACTCTAAGTAGAGCTAGTCTAAAGTGTCTCTGCAAAAGTCATTTGCCAGGGCAGCTAGCTAATTCAGTGGATAAAGCACTGACTCTACTAGAGTTAAGAGGACCTGAGTTCAAATTTGACTTCGGAAATTTAATAATTACCTAGCCGTGTGACCTTGGGCAAGTCACTTAACTCCATTGCCCTACAAAAACAACAAAAAAGTCATTTTCTACTTCTAGAGTCTGGAAAAAGAGATAAGAGAATAAAGGAGTTGAGCTAGTAAAGAAATTATTCATGATTCAGAGGACTTTAAAGGATAGAGATCGAATTTGGGATATTTGATGAAACTTTGGAGAATATGAAGAGAAGAAGAAGAACCACTTTATCTGGAAGAGAACTGGCCAGAACTCAAACAACTTAACAAATGTTTATTGATTGCTTAATCTGAAGGAGGAAAAGGATTGGGGAGAAAAGTCCTACAGAGAAGAACTCAAGGAGTAGGGAAAGGAGAAAGTAAGGGAAGTAGCTAAGTGGAGCAGAGGATAGAGATCCAGGTCTAGAGTCAGAAGACTCATCTTCCTGCATCCAAATCTAGCTTTAGACTCTTGCTAGTTGAGTGATCCTGAGTAAGACATGTAACTCCATTTGTCTTGGTTTCCTCATCTGTCAAACGAGCTGGAAAATGAAATGGCAAACCATTTCAATATCTTTGTCAAGAAAACACAAAGAGTTGGGACACAAAAGAAACAAACAATTCAATAACAACAAGGTAAAGTAAGTAAGAAAGGGTAAATGGTAAGTAAAACAAATTAGAATGTAAAGCAAAAGACAATCAGAGAAGGGAAAAGAAGTTGAAGGGAGGCAGACAGTTCAAAGGGGGGCAAAAAAAGAAATGTAGAGGAATGTGATGGACTAGTTCCAATCCACTAGGAAGAATAAATTGTTAAATTTTCAGTGAGAATATTTACAACTTGATATAAATTAGGGACTGGTTTATTGTTTTGTTGATTATCTACACTTTAAAAAAGCAATTGAGAAAATGTTAATAAAGTTGATTAAACTTAAAATGTTTGGGATTTTTTGATAGCTGGATGCTAAATATCAGTTCATTTCTGGCTTATACACATCTTAAGGAGCTAGAAAGTAAATTGGAAAAATCAGCAAACAGTTTGAAAAATAAATTTGAAGATCTTAATAAGAAGAGTTGGAAAAAATCTGCAATGATTTGAATTGAGGGTCAATTATTGGCACAGCAAACATTTATCAAGGGTATACTGTGCAGTGCTTATACCCACCTTCATTGCATAATGGCAGTGATATGATACAGTGGATGCTGACTTAGAGACAGCAAACCCTGAGTTCAAATTCAGTCTCAGACCCTAGCCAGGTCACTTACCCTTTATTTGCCTCATCTCTTAAATGGGGATGATAATATCTCTCAGGGTTGCTATGAGAATCAAATGAGATAATAATTGTAAAGTGCTTAGCACAATGCCTAAGCCCATCACAAGCACTATATAAATGTTTTTATTATTATTAGTTATTATTATTAAAGTGACTGCTATGTTCAAAAAGCAGGTTGATCTCCTAGAAGGTAAAGTGAAAGGACAGGACTACCTCTCCACATTCTAAATGGCAATGGGGAAACAAATTATTTCAGAAGACTGGACAATAGAACAATAACTAAAAAATAAAAATAAAAAGGAAGAGGAGGAGGGGGGGGAAGCACTTTGTAGTCCGCTGCTAAAAAGACATTCATATACTTTGAGACAAAGAGGAAGCTGAATTACCTCTGAGGAATGATAAGATACTTTCACAGAGGTTGTCAGTTGATTTTATCCCAGAAAACTTAGAGGGGAAAAGAGCACGTCAGCAGTGAATGGTGACACTCCAGTAAAAGAAGTATTATGAAGCAGGTGTTTTGTTAGCATGTTCATCATAAGAGAAATTTGTTGTTTTTCCTAGAGCTTACAGCCATGATATAACTGAGATCCACTCCCCCCAACGAAGACTTGTCAAAAGGGATAACAGTTTCACACTTCAGGAGATTCACAGGGTTATAAATTAAAAGGACAGAAGGAACACAGAAAGCATTCTGAATGTTGGGCAGGAAACAGAACACCACAGGAACATTTGGGCAAGGAGTATTAAAGGGAAAAAATTAAGGTGATCTTGTCACTAGAATGTGCTGCATGCTTAAAGAGAGAAGGGATGAGACATTTGGGAAAGAGATTACAAGTGTGACAGTCAATCCATAAGGATATATGAAATATCTGTACTGATACAAGAAATATCAGTCACTACACCAAGCACTGAAAATACAGGCAAAAAGAAAAGACAGTGCCTGCACTTGAGGAGCTTACCATCTATTAGGGGAAACATGCTGAAACAAAACTGTGTACAAACAAGTTACCAAGAGAATAAATAGGAGATAGTAAACAGAGAGAAGACTCTAACAAAAAGGAGAATCAGGAAACGTTTCTCAAATATGATAAGATTTCATCTAGAACTTGAAGGAAGATAGGAAAAAGCCAATGGGCAGAGATGAGAAGAGTAAGTTGGTAATCTGAGTTGTGTTTGTCTCATCATTCTCCCTCATTACCCACAGCCAGCCAATTACTAGTCTTGGTAATTTTGCCACACTATTTCTCACATCTATTCCCCAGTTTCCATTCATACTGAAACAATCCTATTCAGACTTTTATCACCTCTTGCCTGGACTATTTTAACAACCTCCTATCTGATTTCCCTTCATTCTAACTGATCTCCCTCTTTCTAATCCACCTTCTACATAAATGCTAAAATGGCATTCCCAAATCACATGAAAATGTAAGTCCTAACTGTGTAAAGCCCTCTGCTCAAGAAACAAAAAGCTTTAGATTATTTCTGATAAAATTACAAATAGCCCTGTATGCCTTTAAAGCCCTTCATAATCTGATTCTAACTTTCTTTTGGGAGCTGATTTCACTCCTTTTCATTTAATGTATAGTCTAGCTAAGTTTGACTAATTGTTGCCCATACACAAATTTTATCTCCTATTTCTGGGCTTTTCCATATGCCTGGAAATATACTGTCCATGGATCAGATACTTGTTGATTGATTGGAATGAACTCTCTTCTCTGATTTCCCTCTTGGAGTCCCATACTCTTTTTCAAGTCAAGTCAAGTATCACTTTCTATATGAGATCTTACCTATTACCTCCATTTACTAGCATTCTCTAAAAGTGAGTTATATTTCCTTTGAGTATTGACTTCTTTTTGTACATGTTTCAGTACATGTTTCTAACAATGAAATAGAAAGAATAGAGAGAAGGATCTACCTTGAGGTTTTCTTCTCTGTCATTAGGATGGTGCAGTTCGCTGTGGTCATACTCTGGAAAGAACTTCCCTTTACATATGTGATTTTGATAAATGATCTTTATGATAAAGAAGGGGTTTTTTTTCCTTAGCTGGTACAGTGGCTAGAGTGCTAGACCTGGAGTACAGAAGACTCATCTTTCTGAGTTCCAGTCTGGCCTCAAATACTTATTAGCTGTGTGATCCTGAGCAAGGTACTTAACCCTGTTTGCCTCAGTTTCCTCATATGTAAAATGAGTTGGAGAAGAAAACAGGAAACCACTTCAGTATCTTTGCTAAGAAAGCCACAAATTAGGTCATGACTGAAAATGAATGAACAAAAAAAAAAAAAAAAACCACAATAACAGCAACAAAGAGTGTTTTGTGACCTATGGAGATGAGCTGTTTCACTTGTAAACAGGATCAATTGAAGTCCTTTCAGAGTGGGAAAGTATGTGAATATATCAATACAACTCTGCCACTGAGTGATGGCAATGCTCTAATTATATGAGATTTAGTGTGTGAAGAGAAGGGACAAACAAGTGTAGTCATCTGATTTGGGAACCCAATAAGAGATTCAGAAAGGGTAGGTATCTTACTTTAAAAGTTACATATTCTCTTGATTGTTTGTGCCCTTGTGTATTAGATTAATTTATTTGCACCCCTGTTTAATAGATTAATTTATTCTGTCCTTGTGAACAAAAGCTTGGGTAAAGTTCATTAGATTCAAGTGTGTATGGACAAAGGGGAAATAGAAAAGCAAAAAAAGGTGGAAGACAAGGATTGTGACCATATGGAGAATTGCAGTAAGGTACCAGAGACAAGACTAGCATTCCTGAAATGGTATGCTGGTTGGCTTACCGGGTGAATGTTTGAGATAATTAGGTTTTATAGCCTAGTACAAAATTCTTCTTTGTAAAGTTCTAGAGAAAGACCTTGTTCTCTGGAATGTGAGCAGGATGCTCACAGTCTGAGATAATAGTGAAATTTAAATTTGTTGGTCTTTGTTGCTAAGATAAAGGTGCTCCATTGTTGATCATTTTAATTCATTTGGATGAACTGGACTTATTGGACTATGCAATAATTGAATTTTGCAGATTATTGGTCTACTAATACTAATGTGAAAAATTTAAGTCAGATCATAAGGGTGGCCCAAATCAAAATGCATCACCCTTTTAGGTTTAAGAACATCAGCTGGAGGTTTCATAGGAAAAGGAATATCATGTGTAGAAATAGAGATATAAAATGAATGACTTCTGAAGGTACTGTTCAGAGATATGATATTGGTATCAACAGAATATTATATAGAAGAAGTATCTGGGTACTGTAGAGGAAGGAGAACTTGAAGTCAAGAAGACCTGTGTTCAATTCTTCCTTAGACAATTACTAGTTGTATGACCCTAGGCAAGTCATTGAACTACTCTCAGTCTCAAGTGTCCTCATTTGTAAAATGGGGGAAATGATACTATCTACCTTATATAGTTGTCACAAAGATTAAATAAGAAAAATAGATGCAAAATGTTTTGCAAACCTTAAAGTGATTTATAATCATTAGCTGTTTCTTAATACAGAATTATAGAACTCAACTGGTCCAATTCCCCATTTTATGTATGAAATAAATAAGAACCCCCAAAGTAAAGTAGTTTACCTAACGCCACATAGCTAATTAGTGAGGGGTTAGAGAGGGGTTAGAACGCAAACATCCTAATTTCCAGGTTAGCCTTATTCCAATCACACTTTGTGATTACCAATAATAAAAATCCTATTTTATTTTGTTTAGTCTCTCATCTTAATTAGACCTGTTAAAGACATCTTACTTCATCCTCTCAAATGTTTTTGTCCTCCTCAAATCATTATTAAAAGACTGGAGAAACATAAACATTTAAAAATAATGTTTAGCCAATGATTTTTCACCTTTTCCCAAGAATGATATTTTCATAAAGCAAGCTTTTTTCTCACTGTGCTTTTGCTTATAATTTATATTTTTTGTCATGGTTCTTCTATTTCCACAATTTTTTTACCATTCACTTCCTGACCAAATGTATTTCCACATATTATCTTTCGCTTTCCAGTACTACTTAGATCTTTTTGACAGCTTCAGTGTTGTTTACTATTGGGTTTTTTTTCCTTCTTTACCCTATTTGTTTATCTAGACATTGCTTCCTCTCTCCCTTCCTTCTCCTCCCCCATCTCCCATATTCTCTCTCTGTGTCAGTCTCTATCTTTGTCTCAGTCCCTCTTTCTCACACTTCAGCATCTCCTACATGAAAATATTTTACTGTAGAACACCTAAATTTCTACAAATAAGTAAATTGTTAATACATATAGTTAGAAATACTGCATTGTATTTCCTCTAAAATTGCATTTATGTATGACATATCCAGAAGCAGAGACATAATTTTTTCTGTTCTAAGACAAAGCAGAGGAATTCATAAAAAGAAATTTCTGGCTATGGAAGTCTTTGAATTACCATGGCTGTATTTATGGGACTTCACAACATCTACCAATTTCATTAGATTAAATCAATTCTATTAAAAATTCTCACAAATTATGAGTTTTGTGCAAAGGACAAATACCCAAATGTTTCATTGAACTGCAGCTGTTTTCATACTGGGTAAAAGCAGCCTATAACTTTTCACCCCATAGGAGTTTTATAGCTTGAAGTTTTTCTCCTCTTTCTAAGTATAATCTTCACTGAAAATAATGACAATTTTCTCCTCCTTGTTTTAATAATGGCACCACCTAACTTTGCTGTATTTTTCAAATGAGAAGGAAAAAATTGAATTGCAGGATATTGTTGTTGATTTCAATAATGTATGATTCATCATAACCCCCTTTGGGGTTTTCTTGGCAAGGATATTGGAACGGTTTGCCATTTCCTTCTGCAGTTCATTTTACAGATGAGGATACTAACACAAATTTGATTTAGTGCCCTGCACACGGTGATCCAATTTGGAAATTTCTGAGACTAGATTTGGACTCAAAAGTGTACGAGTCTTCCTGACTCCCAGTCTGGCACTCTATCCCTGTGCCACCTAGTTGCAGGATATTAGTTTTTTGCTTATCCATTTCAGCAAGCTATTCTTAACTCATTCATTGGAGATTTATTTTTTTAAGTTATATCCATGCTTTTTTCTTTACATCATAGTCATTTCTCAGGAAGAATAGGGGAAAGCCTTCACTCCCTACCAACTCCAGAAGGAACCTTTCCTTGTGACAAAGAATAACAAATACACAAAGTATCTGACACAGTAATGACATCTGGCTAGAAATGATATTATATCTTAGTAGTCATAGGAGGATAGCTCTAGAGCTGGAAGGGACTTTAGAGATTCAGTTTACAGATAAGGAAACTGAGGTCCAGGTGAGGTTATGTGATTTGTCCAAGGTCATGCAGTTGGCTTCAGAGGCCAAATTTAGACCAAGAGCCCCTGATTATAGAGCCAGGACCCTTTTCACTGGGCTTCCTTGTATCTACTACAAAATGAGTGGCATGTTTAATCATATGCTCTCTGCAAATTTAATTGGTTTCTCATTTATTCAGAGTTCAACTTCCTAAAAGGAAGGTAGTGGTTTAACTGAAGTCATTTATCTGTCACATGAAGAAGCTTGGACTTGATTCAGTAAGCAGTAGGGAGGAATTGAATAGTGAAATGATGTAATCAGAACTGCCAGTAGTATATAGGATAAACTAAAGAGGGAAGCTATTAAAGTCTGGAATACTACTGAGAAGCTATTATAGTAGTTCAGATGATAAGGAATAGAAGGGTGAGCGAGGGTGGTGTAGTCAGTAGGGTTATAGAGAAGGGGAATGGATTTGATAGAGATTGCAAAAGAACTGGCAGTTTTAATACAAAAATAATTTGTTTCTTTTTATATCTTTGGCTTCTATCAACTTCTGATAGCTTTGGATTCCTGGTAATTAACAGGGTATTAGACATGCTGTGGACATTTTGATAAATAACTTTTTAGTTTTCTGATTGTTGACCCACTCTAGGAACAATAACAACAATCTATTATTCATCTTTTGGCCTTTACTCTAGTCATTTAATTAATTAATTAATTGATTAATTCCCATTAATAGTCTGTGGGTGTGCTGATATCTTGGAGGGGGAATATTCACATTTGTGGAGATCTTGATAAGACAACTGATAAGGCAAAAAGAATACCTCCTACTAATATTTCCTAAGAGGTGTGTCTAATATCCAGCCCCATTCTAAGTTGAAGGTCATTCCATTCTGTGATGAAGAAGCACCTTTTTCAGATCCCACCTTCTGATAGTGGAACGTATAAGGACCCAGTTCCAAGCTCTATCATTGAGGGTTTGGTTCTCTAGCCAGACCATGTCCCTTCCTAGACAAGCCTGTGGAATCAGTAAGCTCAAGGAAATAATTAATCATCATCATCATCATCATCATCATCACACATGTAACCTAATTCTGTTTTACTCTTGAGACCAAACCCTGGAGGTTAATATTTATTTGTCCCTTATCAGGACAAATTCTGAAGGTTAAAACATAATTATTATTATTATTATTATTATTATTATTATTATCATTATTAGTTTTTTTGCAAGGCAGTGGGGTTAAGTGGCTTGCCCAAGGTCACACAGTTAGGTAATTATTAAGTGTCTGAGGCTGGATTTGAACTCAGGTCCTCCTGACTCCAGGGCTGGTGCTCTATCCACTGTGCACCTAATTATTATTTTTAAGGTCAAATTTCACAATGTTCCTCCTCCAATCCATACTTTGTTGCCAAGTAATGTTCTTTACTTACAGATCTTGTCCTTCAAATATCTATTAAGCATTTGTTGTGTACAGACAGAGGTGTGGTGGGAAATGTTTAAATATCTGTTTTTCATACTTTCTGGGCCAAAGATAATTCTCCCTGGCAGAAAAAGAGAAAGAAAATAAGAACTGCATAGTCCTGTTTTCTCTCTCTCTGGCCATTTGTTACTATCTGGCCCACACAATGAATGGATTCTCTTTTTGCCCCCCTCATCTTAACTGAATTTTCTTTTTTTAATTCAGTGAATGCCTCCTAAGAGGAGGGTCAGTCTCCAAATCCATGAATATGTTGAGGGGTGGGGTAGGGCAAGGGAGGAATTATGAGTAAAAAGAATGAGAAAACTCCCTCAAAGTCTACTGAGGCCCTTGGGTTAATTAAAGTTTCCCACACAAGGGTTACAATAGGTCATTTCTTTTCTTTACTGGCCTTGTCTCATTCCTCCAACCCTGAGTAGACTGCAAAACCGTTGATGCAGTGGCTATGTAAGAAAAGGAATAAGAGTTAATTATATCAGTCACTGAAAGAACATCTATTTTCATTCCATCTTGTGATTCAAGTGCCGCTGGATTACATCAGCATTTACCTGAATGTGCCTACCCTAGGATTTCGAACAGACAACTGTCTGGTTCAGTGTCTCTCTGCTGAGTCACGCTGCTAAGAATCATCAAGCCATTTAAGGGCTCTTAGGGATGGAAAAACTCCGATCAGGGAAGATGCTTTGGTTAGAAACAGACAAAGAGCAGGACGTTCTGTCCTTTTTCAATCCATGATGAATGCAGGTGACATTATTGCAGCATTCTTGAGGAAGAGAAGAATCCAAACAACTGTCTAATAAGCTTCCCTATTTCCCAACCATATAGGTTGTGTGTACAAACATACAATTGTGAAGAAATCAATTTCTTTCATCAAGAAGGGCAGCATCTTTGGACTTGAGATCAAAAGATGTAGAGAACTTACCTGTGAGAAAGCTAGTTACTGACTCAGAAATTATTCTTATATTTCTGGGAAACCCTCAGAGATTAAATGACTTATCAAGTAACATAGATCTTTATGAGCAACTAAGTGACCCAGTGGCTAGATCTTGAAGGCTTTGAATTTGAACCCATGCTTTTCCTTAATCAAGAGCCAGTTCACTATACTTAAAGCTATGCCAACTGTCTCTCATTAACAAAAAACACTACTGAAAGTGTTTTGCTTGTCTTAATATATCCTATTTAGAAATAAAAAATATCTCATCCTTTTGAAATGCTAAGTAATATCTCTATAGCCCTCCATGATTAAAGGGCAGCTCAGGGGTTCAGCAAGGACCATTTTTCTAGATCACAAGCTCAAAGGCGAAATTTTCTCTAGTCTCCACAAACCCAAGGAACAGGCACTTTCAAAAGCACCACAGGGTGAAAGGAGGCTTTATAGAGATGGGAAGATCTGCTTCATAGCCAGAGATGCTCCAGGCTGATACAACAGACATTTTGCTCATAACTTCAAGTAGCAGATCAGAAGTTCCCGCAGACTCTAAGGCAGTGGGTAGACATGTTAAACAGTAACATGGTATTCATGTGAAATCATCAATAGATTTATGATGGACTAAAAAAAGCAACTGAGAATGGCCCAAGTGGGAGAGAATTAATCATATGCAAGAAAATAAAATTAACTTTTTATACTTCTAAGATATAAACTCCTCCAATACAGGAACTATTTTGACCTAATTTCTCTAGCACATAGCAGACAGTCTTGAGCATAATAGGCAAATATTTATATTAATAGGTCTCCTCAGAACATAATAGGCAAATATGTATTATAATGGACCTCCTCTTGAACACAATAGGCAAATATTTATTATAATAGGTCTTCAGAAAGGGATGTCAAGGCATCTCAAATCCCAGGCCTGAGCACACTTCAATTATTCTGGAGATCTTTGCTTCCAGAAACACAGAAATTGCAAACTGAGTACCTGTATATGTAGCCTGGGTGTGCCTTATCCCATTATCTTGGGGCTAGAATAGGTGCAAAACAGAAGTTCAACCTAGTCCAGATCATAGAGACCCAATCTCTACTTTATTCTTCCTCAATCACTGGTGTTTGAGAGCTTAAAAAAAATCACAGATATCAGAATGGCTCAAAGCTTGAGACTAAGGTTCCATTCCCCCTATCTCCATGCTTCGGTTACTGTTTGCAAAAATTAAAAAAAATTCTTTCATTCTATACCCTCATCCCTATCTACCTTAACTTTATTTTTCCACAATACATATTCTGTTCTGTCTTCCTATTCTATTGTATAACATAGAATCCTTATTCTAATGTAACAACAAACTCCCCTTTATCAAAACCTGTTTGCTTTAGACTCTCTTCTCATGCTTTAGCTAATAGAATTCGAGTTCTCTCCAGAAAACACAAACATCCCTAGACACTCTAAAACTGGGTACATCCTTCTCTCATGAGTCTCAAAACTCTAGGTCAGGGGAAAAAGCACATAGATATTCCTCAGTCATGATTTCCAAACTCTCTTTGGAACTACCACTCAGAATCTTCCTCTGCCATCCAGTCTATCCAATTTTGTGATTATTTAGTGAAACTTTTCTCTAGTCACCTCTCAATTTTTTAAACATTTTTCCTTTCTTCAAGTGGAGAACCTAATGGGAGTGGGAGATTGTGAGTTAGGTTCATCCCAACTTCATTTAGCAAATAATAGTTGATGTTTTATATGATACTTATCAGGTTTACAAAAACACATTACATTTCTAATTTGATCCTTGGGGTTTTTTTTTCAATTATTTTCATCTTGTCTAACTTTTATGTGATTTCATTTGAGGTTTTCTTGATAAAGACACTGGAGTGGTTTTCAGTTTTCTTCTCTGGCTTATTTTACAGTTGATGAAATTGTGGCATGCAGGTTAGGTGACTTGCCCAGGGTCACACAACCAGGAAGTGTCTGAGATCAGATTTGAACTCAGGAAAGATTAGTTTCCCTGATTCCAGGTCTGATACTCTATCCACTGCCCCACCTATCTGCCCTTTTGATCCTTACTACAACCTAGAAATTTGCCACAACATTATAGAGAAGTAGCAAAATAATATAGACCTGAGACTTAGGCACACCCTAGGTTCAAACCTTATCTATAACATTTCAATAAATTCCAATGTTTCCTTATTATCTTTATTATCATTGAGACACTCTTCTGTTTGTCTTTTATATTCAAACCCAATCAACATTTCCAATCTTGTTATATATTACTCACTTAGCCAAAATGAACTTCTTCCTAATCCTCATACAATACTATTTGTCCTATCACTACTTTCTTAGGCATTCTCTCCTCTATCTCCTATAATGTCTCATTATCTTAAAGAGTTACTTCAAATACAACCTACATTTAACTTTCATTTCTGCAGTTGACAGTGCTCTCTCTACTAGAATTACGTTGAATTTATTCTATTTATTTAAAAAACATGAAAAATATATAATATATATTTATATGGAATTCTATGTATTTTACCATATATTTGTGTTTAACACACACACACATATATATATGTATGTATATATATATATACATATATATATATATAAATCTCTTTTTAAGCCTTAAACCACTATATAAATATCATCTGTTCTTATGAAAAGATGAGAAAATCAAAGCCCAGGTATACATGGCATTTATTAATTCAAGATACAGAGCTAGATGGTACTTAAGTTGAAACTAGAATATAGCCTTCTGACCCTAGTATTATTTTCCCAATTTCATTCTATCACCTCTTCCAGTTCTTCAATATCTCCTTGTTAAAGAAATCTTATTGAGACTACCTTTTAACTTGTTGATTCTTGGAATACTTTATGATAACTTTTGTGGTGGTCTCCATTAAGAAATAGCCTTCTGTTCATGGCACTGGGACCTCTATGCCTTCTACATTACAGACTAGGTCCTCCAGAAGCAAATTTGATCAGTCATATAGAAATAGTTAGCATAAGATCCTCCGTGGTTCTGAATTTTAGAGGATCTGCACTCAACATTGCCTTGGGTGAAGAAAGATTCAAAAGAATAACCTTACAGATGAATTCTCTGCCCCTCTAGAAGGTAGCAATTTAAAAAGGAAATATTGACATGCACTACTGTATAAACAGGTTGAAAATAGTCATCTGTGCTGACATAAAGAATTTTTTAAAAATGCATAATGTAAAATGAAACCAAAGAGCTGTAGGTACACCTTCACATGATGTTGCTGCTGTGATAGCTGACTCTTTATAACCCTATGTGAAGTTTTCTTGACAAAGATATTGAAGTAGTTTGCTTTTTCCTTCTTAAATTCATTTTATAGATAAGGAAACAGAGGCAAGAAAAGATTAAGTGACATACCTAGGGTCACACAACTCAAAACTATCTGAGTCAAATTTGAACTTAGAGGGGCAGCTAGGTGGCACAGTGGATAGAGCACTGGCCTTGGAATCAGGAGTACCTGAGTTCAAATCTGACCTCAGACACTTAATAATTACCTAAACATGTGGCCTTGGGCAAGCCACTTAACCCTATTGCCTTGCAAAAACTAAAAGAAAAGAAAAAAATTTGAACTCAGATCTTCCTGAGTTGAGCTGAATCCAGACCCAGCACTCTATCTACTGAGCCACTTAGCTTCCATCTCTTCATGCAGACACATATATGTTAGCTTCTGGTGACAGAAAACAAAAATATCCATGATATTTCATGATTCAAATGCTTTTCTGTTGGTGGAAAATGAAGAATGAATAACAAAATATAGAGGGGACTAACTTAACTAGATCATATCTAGAAAGTCTTCAAGGTGCTGGGATTCTTAGAGTTCCCTTGAACATATAGAAACAATAGATGATTTAAGAATATGTGGGCTGAAATAGAAGCAAAATGATAAACTATCTAGGAAAAGCTATCAAATTGAAACTTTAAGTTGTAGTTACTAGAATGATGGAATAAAGAAGGCCAAGATTCCATCTGTCTGGGGAAATAAAGGAACTGAGTTGCAGGATAAAAAAAAATGTTTCCTTTGGGAAATGGTCTTAAAATATGTGAAAATGACCTTGATCCTCATCCTAAATCACATAGACTGAAGGATCAGTGATACTAGTTGAATTGAAGAATCCTATAAAGAGGAATTTGTAATAAATGAGATAAGAGATAGTTCAAGACTACCCTAAGCTATGACAATAAGTAATTATTTTTATTTTGGGATGCAGTTATAATAAATAATTCCAAGTATATGTTGACAATAGGTTATATTATGAGTTATGTTGCACAGAAAGAATTTTTTTTATATGAGCTTAGGTAGTCCTACTTTCTGTTCCTGATGACTCATCACCCTTAAGTATTAATCTTATGGCTCACTATGTTGTTATTTAACTTTCATTGAGCATCTGCTCTGCTCCTTTTCACTAACATGTTCATCTTCTTTTGCTACCAAGGTCTTGGCACTTTGTACTTTGTACTACAAATTCATAAGTCACTCTTCTTGTCTCCCTGGAAGTTTCATCCAATTATCTCTAAGTCAGTAAATCACACACCTTCTGTGAGAATATAAAATCATCTTAGACTTCATATATTATTTTTTCTATCCCACTGGGAGGTGGTTAAGGTGAGTTAAAATAGCAATAACTCTTCCTATGTCCTATTTCTAGAATCACATTCCAAGAAATCAGTTTACTACTTCCAGAGGAAAGATTTTGTGTTGCTGAAAGTCACCCTGTGTATGTATGGACATATATATACATATACATATATATATATGTATATGTATATATATATATATGTATATATATATGCATATATACCCTTCAATTCCTTATTTAAATCCTTTCTGTATTGAAATCAGTTGGTTTTGTTATTTGCCAGCTCCTTCTCACTGTCTCTGTAATGACTTTAAAAAAAGAGTTATAGCTCGGAATAAAGTCCTTTGTCACATTTTTGAAACAAGATGATAATTTTCTGTCTTTTTTTTAGTTTTTTTTCTAAGATGATAATTTTCAAAATCATTCATGTGCTATCTATAGTCAAAATTAACTGAAAGCACTTTGGTATTCACTCTGGTCTTTGACTTTTATTATGTTCCCCTCTCCTTCACCTTCTTTATATTGTTTATCTACCCAAAGCTAAAAAATAATGGTGGAAAATTTTGGTAGAAATTCAAATGTTAATTTACATTTTCAAACAAAGTTTACTAAGTTTTCCTGAATCATGAAAATTAATTTTTATTTTTGGGCCATTAAAGCCAACATTTCAATAGAAAACTGAAGCAGTCATTATGACAATGTTTTTTTCTACAAAGATATACAAACATTGTAGTAACAAACCTGTAATTAGCTACATCTCCAATTGGTACTGTACTTCCTGAGGTCACTTTATTATTCTACATCATTTAAGTACCCCAGGAAAAATAATAACAAATAAAAATGCAGGAAGTAACTAAGTCAATTTACAGTGAGAAAATACAGAAATATCTATTCATTACCCAACTCCAATAAGCAATTATTAGTGTCTCATCACATTTCATGATGATAAACATAAAGGATCATTTTAAGGTAAAGTATCTGAAAGTCTGTGAATTCATAATAACTCAACAAAAATGAAACTATATTCAAATGGATTCCAATAGTAAAAAACTTTCAGTACATGTGTGATATACTCAGTGACATTCTTAAGAGTGTCTTTTTACAACCATGAGAAAGGCCCCATGTTCCCTGGCCATTGCAAAGTATCCTCACCATTAAGAAGATGTCAACATTTCAAGAGAGAGATGCCCTTTGAACAAATATAAAGGTAATCTAATAAAAGCAAAATAAATAATGTGCTGGTCTGCAATCAGTTATATCAAGGAGATATCATGAGGGTGAGAAAAAAAACTGCCATATTTGAAATGTTACTTCAAGAGAACAGATATGTTGGAAAAAGTAGATTCAAGGCAGATCTAAGAAGGAAATAAAAATAGTTCAGCTTAGGACAGCACACAGTGAATCCTAGGATACTTGGCAGGTATCCTACAACCTAGTTTTCCCAAACTGAAAATCATAACACAATGTTTTCCATTTGTAAAGACCACAGATTTGCTTTTAATATAACTCCACTGCTTCTGGCCCCTTTATTCTTCCATGCCCACATTCAGTCTCCTGATTCTGATTATTTTCACTAGCTGGCTGTCCTCTCTCTCTAGAACTTTCTCTCTTATCTCTGCCTCCTGACTTCCCTGCCTTCCATCAAAACTCAGTTAAAGTCTTACCTTCTGAAAGAAGCCTTTCTCAGTTCTCCTTAATCTTGAGACCTTCCAGCTAAGATTATTCCTCTTTTTGTTTGTGTGTCTGTGTGTGTGTGTGTGTGTGAGAGAGAGAGAGAGAGAGAGAGAGAGAGAGAGAGAGAGAGCTCAACTCATTCTTAAAAATAGACCACACCTTCATTCATGCCTTCTTTTAATTTTCAATTATACCAGATTTCAATTCAACAAGCAGATGAAACACATATGTAAGGCTAACTATAATGTAAAGAAATTGATCTTCATTTTTTCACATTTTTAAGTTTAATATGCATTATTAACATTTTTTGAAGGCTGGATAATGAATAAAATAATTGAATAACTCTTTTATTCATTATCCAGACTTCACAAAGTTTTAATAATGTAGATTGTAGCTATTGTCTATATTTAAGGCATAAATACTGATACTGAAAATTTAACTATTGGCTCTTGCAAGCTGATTCTAATATATCCCTCAATACCTGCACTAAAAAATGATATTTTTAAATGAAAAATTATTTTTTTTTGTTAGGCAATAGGGTTAAGTGACTTGCCCAAGGTCACACAGCTAGGTAATTAAGTGTCTAAGGTCAGATTTGACAGCTCATCCTGACTCCAGGGTCAGTGCTCTATCTACTGTGCCACCTTGCTGCCCCCTGAAAAATAATTTTAAAAATTATTTAATACTTTATTTTTCCCCAATTACATGCAAAAACAATCTTAGACATTCTTTTTTTTTAATTTTGATTTCCAAATTCTTGAGAATGATCTTTAGACAAATATTACACAGTAAAGTTAATTAAAAGAAAGAAGAACTATCTTTCCAAATATTTTAATTATTTTAAGAAGTCTTCTTTAGGACCTGCCTTTAGAACATAAAGTACATATAAAAATTAATTTCATTATGAGATTTCATTTTTAACACTAGAGAGTATTATCAAGAGTTTCAACATTCATTTCATTCATTAGACTTCTCTCTTAATGACTTCAACTGGAGGACCTCATCATATACAAGGAATCCCAATTCCATTTGGACTCTGGAAAAAGAGATTTTACATGACTGTGGCAAACACCTGTCTGAGTATAATCATTCAAAAGATTTTGAGACCACACAAGAAAAAGCACAGTTATCATTGAAGTAAAGTTGTGGGTCACCCCAAGGACAAAAGGTGTGCATGGTGACAACAGAAAGACTGTGGGATGTTATTATAAAAAACTGACCAAGAAATTAGTACAATGGATGAAATCAAAGGAATACAATACTAGAAAAGAAAATGATGAAGCAGACTGGCTGCTCCAGAAAGTCCCCAGAGGAGAACTCTCCCTGGGGAAAATTTATGGAACAAGATGAATATGGGTTGCACAGCACGAGAAGGGATAGATAAGTCATAATTTGCATTATTAGAGGGAATGTCCACATCAATAACACAATTCTACTAAAGTTTTGAAGTAATAATACTTTTCTAATAATAGTGTTTTTCTTCCATTTTATATGAATCAAGATTTTTGAAAAACAATTACCTGCAATAAAACCCTAATATTTTTATTACAGTTCTCTACCAAAGGGTTTAAATTTTTTGAAGTATTAAAGGTCAAAATTGCCTTATAAAGGTTAGATGACTTGGTTTTTCATTAAATCTTTAAAAATGAAATAACCTATCTACTAACAATGTAATTAATCAGAAAGCTTTCAAATCCAAAACAGATATGCTTTCCTTCACATTTATTTCAATCTCCTATTTTTCTAAGCATCAGTTATTTGTACTTTGGAAAACATCCTCTTTGCAAACACTGCAAGTTGCCATGAAAGAAATCATGCTAGTAATTCATAATATCTGTATAATAAGGTAAGATTATCTGCTTTTTAAGTAACTCTCTTCTCTCTTCAAAAATACTGTTACTATTACTTAGAGCAAAAACTCATTTGAAATAAGCTCTTTCTTGAAATCTACTAATTGATTTTTCCCAGCAATGAATCAATTCCTCATTGATAAGCAGGTAAAAATATGGAGAGATAGGAAGAGAAACAGGAAAGAGGAATTTCACAAAAACTCAAGAAGGAAAGAATATCAAAGTAGAGGAGATGGTCAACAGTGTTGAATGCTTCAAAGGGGTCAAGAATAAAAACTGAGAAAATGTCATAGGATTTGGAAAATAGTTGGTTGATAATTGGTAACCTTAGAAATTTTATTTGAATATTGAGGTTGGAAGTCAAATTTCAAAAGGCTGAGTGTGAGAAGAAAAGTGAGTCACAAATACAGACTGCTTTTTCTAGGAACTTGATTGTGAAAAGGATAAGAGATTTAGAAAGGTAGCTTGAGATGCTAGATCAAATGAAAATGTCTTTATTTTTAAGGTGAAGTAAAAAATAGATGTGTTTGAAAGGAATAGGGAATGAACATGGATAAAGTGAACTAGTGGGGAATAATGGGGAATGAACTAGTGGAAAGAGAGAGGCACAGAGAGAGAGAGAATGTTTTAAGGTAAGAAGGTGACAATTCAGTTGATATTTCAAGGAGAGAAAATGAAACTGCTTCAGAGGAGAGAGGAGGGGATGGGATCAATACATGAATTCTCTTCCTCTAAGACAACAGCAAGTAGGAAAGAGTTGGAGATGTTGCTGAGGTTATTTGGTTTATGGAATTGAGAAAAGTCGGAGCTCATAACAGATGGTATCAATTTCTTCAATAAAGTACAATATTTTCAGGTCTCTTCTGAGAGGGAATCATCTAGATGGTTGAAGGAACATGGTGGTTTGGAATTGACAGTAAGTGGAGTGGAAAAGTCAATCACATAAGAGAAAAGTGATTAACATAAAGTAGAGAGTACAGTTAAGATTTCATAATATAAATTTGTAGGTGTGTGACTTCCTCAATTTTAGCATTTGAATAAGAGTAGAGAAGATGTATGGCAGCAAATGCTCATTAATCCTTGTCATCTTAATTCATAGGACCTCAAATGGTTGTATTAACAGATCTTTTGTAATAGACATTAACACTAAGTACAAAGATATTAGAACTTTGTAGGCTAAGTAAGAACTCTCCGATATCTGGTCCTGAAGAAGGATGAGGATGAAGTAATGATGATGAAATCATGGATGTCAACCACAAAGTAGTACCTTGGCTGTGATTTTCTAGACTTGCCAATCATCTCTATTTTTATCCTCATTGTTTGGGATCAACTCCTTTGTTCAAAAAATAGCAGAATGCTATTGATTTATCCCTGATTGCTAGTTCTCTCCCTCCAAGTGCCCTTTACTTAACTACATTTCATATGTTCAGTATACTTAAATTTATACAAAATGTCTCTGTGGAAACAATATACTTTTCCCTAACAAGATCATTTTATTTATTGTTTTTATCTCCAATGTCTAGGACAGAAGAGGGGACATGGTAGGCATTTAATAAATGTTTGTTGGTTGTTTGAGTGATTTATAAAAGCAACAGTTCAAGAGTCAATACTTGGACACTTTATAGAAGCTTACAAGAAAATAGCAGGCAATGGTGGCAGTGAGTACTAAAGAGAACACTAACTTCTTCTTTTAGAGAGCTGATCCAGGAAAGTTCAGTTTCTGTGTATTTCCAGTACCTGAGGAATGAAAGGGTCTTTTGAGGAAAATACTGAGTATGAGAACTGGTATATTCTTATTGTGTGAGTGACACATAAGGTATGGCTAAGAAGCAATATAGAGCATCTACCTCAAGAATTCTTGACTGGTTAGCAAGTAGTCTTGGAAAATTATCTTCATTGAAATGTAAGAAAATCTATCAAAAGGGTTGTTGTTGGTCAGTGGGATCAATACATAGTCCCATAGTCCCATAGTCCATACCACTCATAATGGTAATTCAGAAGAAACCTAGAAAGATTTATATATATATATATATATGTGTATATATATATATATATATATATATATATATATATATATGATTAAGTGACTTTCCTGGGAAGTGTCTGAGGCTGGATTTGAACTCAGGTCTTCCCAACTCTAAATCTGGTACTTTATTCACTATAGCACTTTGTGTACTTTGAATAATAGAATGAAAGTAGAATATTCCATACTAGGAGTTAAAGATGCTCTTGGTGTTTGCTAGCCAAATCAGAGATTTTCTGTTGCCTCAAAAAAGCAATGAATACTAATGTAGAGAAGGAAGAAGTGCTCACCAGTCAGACACAGTCAAAGAATATTTGTGAGCTAAAGACTTTTCAAAACTTGGAAACCTCTATCAAAAAGCTTAAGAATTCTGATCAATGTAATGACCATCTGTAATTCCATAGTACCACTGATAAAGTCTGTTAACTACTTCCTGACAGAGGTAATAGTCTCAAGATACAGAATGAAATGTGTGTGTGTGTGTGTGTGTCTATGTGTGTGTGTGTGTGTATGTGTGTGTGTGTGTGTGTGTGTGTGTGTGTGTGTGTGTATTAAGCATATTTGTTTCATCAATTTAGGGAAAGAGGAGCTAGGAGTTCAAAAGGATTGGGATAAAGATTCCAAAAAAAAAAAGGTAAGAAAAGGTGAGGCAAAAAGGAATCACAGAAAAGGTGGACAACTTTGAAAGTGAACTAAATTTATTATATATTTGAAAAGTATATAAATAGATATCCAATTTCATATACAATCCCCTCTTTATGTTCTGTAATATATATTGAGATGTTCATTTTCCTTGGTAGATTTTTTAATTTGTTGGAGTTCAAGGTTATTTTTAAATTTTGAGAATGATGCTCCTTGATAAACCTCTCAGGTATATGGTTGAAAAGAACAATAAACAATAAGGAAACAGAGCTATTTTGACCTGAGCAAATTCAATTGAGCATCTTTTGGAGATAGGAGGAAGAGTCAAAACTTTAAATATTTGACCAATAACAAAAAATTGCTCAGATGAACACAAGAGGAAATGGTAACCTTATTGCAAGACATCATAATCTCCCTAAGAAAAGTATTCTTAGGACTAGATGGATTCACTAGTGAATTCTATCAAATGTTTAAGGAACAATTAATCCCAACACTATATAAACTATTTGGGAAAAACAGGCAATGAAGGAGTTCCAGCAAATTCACTTTATGGCACAAATATGGGTCTGATAAATAGATCAGGAAAGCAAAAACCAGAACAATTTCCTTAAATTGAAGCAAAAATTTTAAATTTAACACTTGCAAGGAGATTATAGCAATTTAACAAAAAAAAAAATCACTCAATCAGCAGGTGTAATATAGAGCTTATTCAACATTAGGAAAATTGTCAGTATAATTGATAATATAAATAACAATATGAACAAAAATCATATATCAATGCATACAGAAAAAAAGTCTTTGACAAAATACAATTCCCATTCCTATCGAAAACATTAGAAATTAAAGGAATCAATGGAACTTTTCTTAAAATAAGCAGTATCTAGCTAAAACCAAGAGCAGTCACTGCCTTCCCTTGAAGCCTTCCCAATGGGATCAGAAGGGGGCAAGGTAGTCTATTATCACTACTGTTATTTAGCATTGTTTTGGAGATTCTAGCTATGGCAGTAGGACAGGAGAAAGAAATTGAAGAAACAGCAATGGGTAGTAAGAAAACAAGACTATCACTCTTTGTAGATGATATGATGTTATACTTAAAAATCCTAGAGAATAAACTAAAAAATTAGTTGTAACAATGACTAATTTAAGCAGAGTTGCACAATATAAACCAACACAAACATATAACCATAAATCACCAACATTTGTAATACTACCAACAAAATACAGTAGGAAGAGAAAGATATTTCATTTAAAATAATTGCAAATATAAAATATTTGAGAGTCAATCTTGCAAGACAAAATAAAGAACTATATAAACACAATTATAAAACACTTTCACACAAATAAAGACAGAACTGGGCAACTGGAAAAATATTGATTGCTCATGATCCAATATGATAAAAATGACAGTTCTGTCTAAGTTAACTTACTTATTTCGGTGCCATGTCAATCAAACTACCAAAGAATATAGGAAGATTAGAAGGTCAAGAATATCAAGGAATCAATGAAAAGAAATATTATGAAAGGTATTTAAAAAGAAAGCCTAGTAATTCTAGATTTCATATTATATTACAAAGTGGTAATCAACTAAACAATAGTACTGGCTAAGAAACAAGGGTAGATTAGTAGGAAAAGATAAGGTGTCAAATGTCTGAGGCAGGATTTAAACTCATATCTTCCTGACTCCAGGGCTGGTGCTCTATCCACTGCCTTTCCCTGGAACTAGATAGTATACAGCTAGAGTAATGGTCTTAGAATCAGGAGGACCTGAGTAAATCTGACCTCAGACACTAGATGTGTGACTTTGGGCAAGTCTCTTAATCCTGATTGTCTCACATCCAGGGCATCTCCAGATGTCCTGATTCATATCTGGCCACTGCACCCAGATAGTTCAGGAAAAAAAAGTGAAGCTGGTGTCTTAGCACAGCACCCCCTCTCTCAAATCCAATTCATATGCTTGTCATGGCATCACCTCCCTGATGTCCTGGCCTTTTTTGAAAAAGGACAAAAATCATCTTTTTGTGATGGAAAACAGTTGGAAATAGAAGGGAAATGGCTGAATAAGATGTGGAATGTAATTGTGATAGAATGCTATTGTACTATAAGAAATGATAAGGATGATGGTTTTAGAGAAACCTAGGAAGACTAATATAAACTATGAAAAGTGAGATGAGCAGAAACAGAAGAACATTGGGCACAAAAATAGTAAAGGTGTAGGAATGACAAGCTATGAAAGTCTCAGAATACTCTGATCAAGACAATGATATAAGACGATCCCAAAGCACCCATGATGAAAAATACTATTCACCTAGAGTGAACAGGTGAAATCTGAAGGCAAATTGAAGCATAGTATCTTTTAACTTTGCTTTTGTTTTATTTTGTTTGTTTTCTTTTGAAACATGGATAATATGGAAATATGTTTGTCACAACTTCACATTACAATCAAAATCAAAGTGATGTAGAAAATTATGAATGTAGCAGAAAACAAAATCTATAATCTTTTAATGCTGTTAAAATCAGGGAATCTTGTTAAAAGATGTGAAAACGTCTTTGCTCTTCAGATGTAAATTGACCCCTATTGTTTCATAGTTTAATGAAAAATTTGTAACTTTACCTCCTCATTTCCAACCCCCAGTGTTCAATCCTCTACCTGATGCCAGTCACATAAGCAGGGGAAGAATTTCCTCTTTTGCCCTCAGTGCCCAAATAAGGGGCAAGGCTATAAAACCTAAGTTGAACCCCTGATCAGGGAAGGTCTCTTTCTCTGACTATCTTTCCTTATCTCCTTCTTGCTGTTTCTGCCTCACTCTGCCTTATTCATTCTGCCTTAAGTGTTTGCTGACCCTTCTGAAGGAAATGTTTTTTTACCTATTTACTTTATTTCATTTAATAATAAAATCCTGGGCAGTTTTAACATCCCAGAGAGAGCATGCTAATTCCTTTGCTTTTCAGTGGCACCCAAATTCTTATGCTTATCTAATTACTCCAGATCCCATTGCCCATAAAAATACTTGCCTTCTCCAAATTAGAATTGGGAAGGAAGAGACCAAACTCTCACTCTTTGCAGATGAAATGATGGTATACCTAGAGAATCCCAAGAAATCATCCAAAAAGCTACTGGAAACAATTAGTAACTGTAGCAAAGTTGAAGGATATAAAATAAACCCTCATAAATCCTCACCTTTTGTATATATGACTGGCAAGATACAGCAGGAAGAGCTAGAAAGAGAAATCCCAAAGTAGCCTCAGACAATATAAAATACCTGGTAGTCTATTTGCCAAGGCAGACTCAGAAACTTTTTGAAAACAATTACAAAACACTTCTCACACAAATTAAATCAGATTTAAATAACTGGGCAAACATCAACTGTTCATGGATAGGGAGAGCTAATATAATAAAAATGACAATTCTACCAAAACTAAACTATCTGTTTAGTGCCCTACCAATCAAAATTCCAAAAAATTACTTTAATGAGTTAGAAAAAGTGATAAGTAAATTCAAATGGAGAAAAGTCAAGAATGTGCTGGGATTCAATGAAAAAAATTCAAAAGAAGGTGGCTTAGCCCTACGCAATCTAAAATTATATTATAAAGCATCAGTCATCAAAACCATCTGGTATTGGCTAAGAAACAGAGTGGTGGACCAGTGGAATAGACTAGGTGCAATAGCAGGAAACGATTATAGTAATCTGCTGTTTAATAAACCCAAAGAGTCCAGCTATTGGGATAAAAACTCTCTCTTTGATAAAAACTGCTGGGAAAATTGGAACTTAGTATTGAAGCAACTTAGATTAGAGCAACACCTCACACTCTATACCAAGATAAGATCATAATGAATATAGAATTTAGACATAAAAAAACAATATTATAAGCAAACTAGAAGATCAAGGACTAGTTTACCTGTCAGATCTATGGAAAGGGAAGCATTTTATGACTAAGGAAGAGATGGAGAACATCACTAAATACAAGATAGATGATTTTGATTACATTAAATTAAAAAGCTTTTGCACAGACAAAACTACTGTAACCAAGATCAAAAGAAATGTAGTGAACTGGGAAACAATCTTTACTAGTATTTCTGTCAAAAGACTCATTTCTAAAATATACAGAGAACTGAGTCAAATTTCAAAAAAAAGCCATTCCCCAATTGACAAATAGTCAAAGGATATGCAAAGGCAATTTACAGATGAGGAGATCAAAGCAATCCAAAATCATATGAAAAATTGCTCTAAATCATTAGAGAAATGCAAATTAAAGTATCTCTGAGGTCATGGAACACTATTGTTCTATTAGAAACCAGGAGGGATGGGAATTCAGGGATACCTGGAGGGATTTTCATGAACTGATGCTGAGTGACATGAGCAGAATCAGAAAAACATTGTATACCCTAGCAGCAACATGGGGGTGATGATCAACCTTGATGGACTTGCTTATTCCATCAGTGCAACAATCAGGGATAGTTTGGGGCTGTCTGCAGTGGAGAATATCATCTGTATCTAGAGAAAGAACTGTGGAGTTTGAACAAAGACCAAGAACTATCACCTTTAATTTAGGAAAAAAACTGATATCTTATTATTTGATCTTGATATCTCTTATACTTTATGGTTCTTCCTTAAGGATGTGATTTCTCTCTCATCACAATTCAATTTAAAATATATACCATGGAAACAATGTAAAGACTGGTAAATTGCCTTCTGTGAGGGGTGGGGGAGGGAAGTAAGATTGGGGGAAAATTGTAAAACCCAAAATAACTAAAATCTTTTTAAAAAAATGTTTGCCTTCTCAAAGAGGGGGTAAAAGTAGAGAAGAATGAGAGAATTTGGAATTCAATATTTTTAAAAATGATTGTTAGAAATTCTTTTTCATGGAATATGGGAATATTTAACAAAAGAAAAAGAAAGATTAAAAACAAGAAGAAACATATGAGTGATATCTGAATTACTTCCTTTCTTAGATCTGAAACAAAAAGTTTCAGGGCCAGAGAACAACATAATGAGCAATTGGATATATTGCATAAGCAGTTGCATAACAATAGCAATCACTCCTCTCTCTACACTGTCCCTTTTAACTTTTTCTCTTTCCTACCAATTAAATTAATTGCCTCCTTCTTTTCTTGAATATAGAGAGGAAGGGGGAAATAAAGAAAAATATTGGGCAAAATTAACATTCTCTCTAAAGTAAAAATATTAAGTTCTGGCAACAGTCAAATAATTCTCTCTAAATAAACTCTTTTATAGTTAAGTATGAAACATTTTTTTCTGTCCCTTAACTACTTTGTCTTTCCTTATTAAATAATAAAAAAGGAGGAACCTGTCTTTTCTATAAGTTATCGAAATAGAGAATTACCATCTTGGAAAGGGAGCGAGTAAAAGATTCATGACAGTGGAATAAAATAAAAGTCATTGGACTTAAATTTACTTGCATTCAATTTTGGGGAGTCCATTTTTTCATCTATAAAATAGGAATAATAATAAATCTACCTCGCAACACTGTTAAGAATATAAAATAATATATGTAAAAACTTTGCAAATCTTAAGGTGCTATATAATACCAATTATGATGGTTTTAAGTCATATAAATTTTCCTGAATTTCATGTTTCTTATCTATAAAATTATCTCCAAGACCCTTCCAACTTTTTTTATCCTAAGCAGCATTTGATTGGAAGAAGAAATTCAAGAGGTCGAAAACAGGAATTGCTATTGAGACAACTGTAGTATTAAAGAATCTGAGCAGAAGGTTCAGATCCTTGGAATGAGACAAAGAAAAAAACAAGAGATGTATAGATAGACAAACTTTACGCATTTCACACTTTTGTCAAAGGTCTATTATTCTTACTAAACTAAACCAGATTATCTGTATGTCACAAGAACATAGATTTGCATCTTCATTTTATAGATGTGGACCTTATGCCTAGGGAGGTGTGAAGATTTGTCCAAGGTTACACAAGTAGTAAAGAACAGAGAAAGACTCAAGCCAAGTTATCTGACTCCAAATCCTGAATTCTTTCCATTGCACCTTTATCTCCATATTATGAGATCCTGACCCAACATCTGCAATGGCTGCAGATGTTACACATTGGTAGTTAAACAGGGAAGTGTTATGACGATAGTACCAAAAAAAATAGCGTGATTAGGAATGTTTTTCTGGAATTCTATTTTGAGGATTTTGGCAAGAGAAAATTGCCTTTTCTTCAGACAAAGAAATGTCTTTGAAGTTAAAGTTGAGGGATTCAAGATAAAGTATAGTTCCTTTACCTCCTCTGAAGGCTATTTTAAGTTCATAAAAGATTCTGAAATTCCTCTATAGAAACCAGAATTTGAATGAGTATAGAAATGGAGTAGTTTATAGCCTTTCCAAAGAATGTTACTTTAGATCAGGAGTAGGCAATCTTTCAAAAACAGGGCAACAAATTGCAAACCAAAGAATAAGGGTAGAAATAATAAGTTCTGGCAACAACCAAACAAAGGGTTTGAGGAGGGTCCCCTGGTAGGTTGATGAGAGAGAGAGAGAGAGAGAGAGAGAGAGAGAGAGAGAGAGAGAGAGAGGAGTGGATGGATGGATGGATGGACGGATATATAGATATTATACTCACCATTTCTTGTGGTCAGAAATTGATTTAATAAACTCTCCCTTTAAAGTATAAATAACCTAATGAAAAGGGTTAATCTCATCACTCTTTAGCATGAATTTTTGACAAAAATACTGTTTTCTTCCTAAGGTGAGTTTATTGAGTGAGAGTTTTGACTTTAGGACAAAGAAAAAAGAAAAAATAGTTTTGGATGAATGATTCAGCAAGGCCTCTGGATAGCCAGGAGGTAATATAAATGAGGGAGATGGGCAGGAGAATTTAAATTACTTACCAAATTTTTTTAAGGATTTGGTGCCCATCAAATCTTTATTTCTTGATTCTCTATCTAAATCCTCAACTCTTACCTGTCTTGTCCCATAAATTCACCTGAAAATCATCTCCCATGCTTGAGATCTTTGAAGTCGATCCCAAATCAATATCTAAGCTCAATTACTTTATGAATGAGAATAATTCACTCATTAAAAAAATAAAAACTCAGGGATATCAAGACCTAAATTCAAGTATTCTTTTATTCTTTCAACAAATACTTATAAATTTTTTGGTAATTTAATTGAGTTGGCAAGATCCATGAACAGTAGATGTGAGGATAAAGACACAGTCTCTTCAAGGAGTTTATTCTTTAGTAGAGAATCTACACTAGGAATACAAATTCCTATAATATAAAATGTAATAAGTGAAATAAATAAAAAACAGTATGAGAGTTCAAAAAAAAGAAATCACTTTTGAGTAGAGTCTGAGAAGATGGAATATGGATAGAATTTCTATAGGCTCACTTTTTTAACCCATTACAATCTAGTTTCTGACCTTGTCATTCTACCAAAACCACTCTCTCCAAAGTTACCAATGATCTCATAATTGCCATTTAGCATTGAGTAGACATTTCTATAATAGCTACCACTAAAGGTTTTCTGTAAATCTTAGAGAATAAACTTCATGTATGATCTAAATTTTATTGCTTTATTTTAGCCCCTAAATAATTAAGTTTTCACGATGACCACTTAAATTCAACATGCCTAAAACTCTTTATTTTCTCCTTGTAAACCTCTCCCACTTCTACCTTTCTTATCATTGTAAAAGGCAACACCAAACTCCCAGTCCCTCAGGCTTACAACCTATATTACATCCTTGACTCTTCACTATCTCTTACCTGTCATATCCAATCTGTTGCCAAATTCGCCTTTGAAACATTTCTCAAATAACCTTCCCTTCTCTCCTCCAACACTGCCACCCATCCTGGAGCAAGCTCTCATCACCTCTGCATTAGCCTGCTGGTACGTCTACCTGCCTCAAGTCTCTCCTCACTTCAGTTCATGTTCCATTTTTAACTGCCAAAGTGATCTTCCTCAGTGATAGGTTGGACCATGTAACTTTTCTATTCAACACCACTAGTGGCTCCCTATCACCTACATGATCATTTACAAAATGCTCCATTTGGCATTTAAGGCTCCCCATCACTTAGCCTCATCCCACCCCAGTTTTCTTACACTTTATTCCCTAATTCATACTTTTCATTGCAGTGACATTGAACTCCTTACTATTTTGTGAATAAGACAATCTATCTCTCTGGTTGACTTCCTCCTGTTCTCCCTCCTTCTCTCCACCTACTGGCTTCCTTCAAATTCCAACTAAAATCCCATATTTTATATAAAGCCTTTCCCAATTGCTCTTAATTCCAGTGTCTTCCTCTTTTAATTATTTCCCGTTTATCCTGTATGTATCTGTTTGCTTGTTGTCTTTCTCATTAGACTAAAAAAGATATTTGAGGGTAGAGGCTACTTTTTACTTCTTTTCTGGGATCCCTAAGCACAGTACAATGTGTAGTAGAAAGCATTTAATACATGTTTATTGAGGGACTGACTAAGTGAATAGGCTGTAACTTGAAGAGGCATTCCAAGTAATGCCATCATGAAAAGATGAAGTGGATTAGGCTACAGATAGGGAGCACCAAGAAGACTGATTTGGCTGGACTATAGAGTACATGAAGGGAAAATGGAAAATGGATATTTAGAAGCACTGATCAAATTTATGAACTAATAGGATAATAAGCTTTTCATAAACTGTATCTCTTGTAGAAGGTATGAGCAATGCTACGAATATTCCCACTGAAGGAGGGAAAATTCCCTTTGATGTCTAATTAAAAATATTTTAAGTGATATGGATTGGGCATGGACTGATTTATTTAAACTGTTGTGGATCTCCTGAGGACAAATCAAGTCAATACTCAGATTTTTTCAATCATTTGAGTCATGTCTGGATCTTTATGATCCCATTTGAGGTTTTCTTGGCAAAGATGCCGAAGTTGTTTGCCATTTCTTTCTCCAACTCATTTTACACATGAGGAAAATGAGACAAACAAGGTTAAGTGATTTGCTTAGGATCACATGGCAATAAGTATCTAAGGTCAGATAAGAATTCAAGTCTTCCTAATTCCAGGTCTAGAACTCATACACTTTATTTCTAATACTTAGCCTCTTGTGAGTCTAAATGACCTTTCCTTTGGGTTGAAGTTATTAAAAAGCTGAATTATAACAGATTTGGACCCATTTTGAACATTTTGCCTTTTCTTCTCTTTTGAAAGAACAAACTAGATGGTTAACAGAGTGAAGAATACACATGGGACCTGGTTGGGATAGTAAGGAGAAAATTTCACATACACTTCACCCTTTCCTGGGAACCTCTATGAAAATTACATGTGCATTCATCTGTGAGGCCTGAGAAGTGAGTCCTTGTTGCCCTAGTCTTCTGCTCCAGTTTTGGAGATAGCAGTCATGGAGGGGGAACGATGTGGTCAAGCATGAGAATGACTGAACCCAAACTTCCGATACAGAGAAAGAAGATTACAAAGTTGGAGTATCAATGAGGGACTGAGATGACAATATGAGAAAACAAAGGGCTTAGAATTTGGCCTATGCTATTACCATGAATTATTTTGATAGATTTGATAAGAAGGAGGTTATTTTTCAAGCAATCATAAGTTTCTTTACATTTCAGAAGTCCAAACCCTTTGGATAAAATCATAAGGCAAGATGTCCATATTCACTGGAATGTCAAGAAATTTCCCATTTTTTTTTAGCAATCTCAAGGTTATTTCCTTTCAAGTGAAATTCAAGTTCTGATGTGTCAGGAGAACTCTATAGATTTTAAAGGAAGATGCTATTGTGAATCCTTTATGTGTTTTCTTCATCTCTAGTAAGATAAAATATGCAGGCTATCCTATATCCCATATTATTAACTTTAGTTGTCATTTAAGTTTATGACTTTAGTTATAGTATTGGAGGACCCTTTGTCTCATATCTGCTTCACATTAATTATATTCAAATGTTTCCCAATGGGAATTCTTGAAAGGATATATATCGAGCCAAGAGAACCTGATCTGTACAAACTCAGAACCAGAATACTGGCCTAGAAATGGTAAGGCTTAGGTCTTAGTTCAACTAACTAGATATGATGTGACCTTGAAGACATCATTTAACCTCAAAGAAACCATTTAACCTATAGGAGTCTTCATTTTCTCTTCAGTAAAATTCTAGAACTGAGATGGCTTTCAGTTTAACAAATTGGACTTGGAATCAGGAAGACTTGGGTTTTAATCCTATCTCATGAACTTATTAGACACGTGACTTTGGTCAAGTTACTGAACTTCTCTGGATCTCAGAGAGCTCAACCATAAAATGATGGAGTTGGATTTGATGACTTCTAAGGTCCCTTTCAGATTTAACTTTATGATCCTATGTCTTTTTAACCTATGACAAAGGACAAATGTAATTGTCACTTGTTTTTTACCCCTGTTGTAATTATATAATACTAGAGCATAAAGAAAATGTTTCATCTATCTTGAACTTAGTTAGAAGCAAAATACAAGAAGCTATTATCACTTTTGTACTAACTAAAATGTGATAGTTATTAAATTTTTTATGTTGCTCTGTTAACTTTGTTTCAAAGTCATTATGCAAATACAAGTTATATTTATAATTGTTATGGCAGCTGCAGAGATGTGGTTCATCAAAAGTAGAAATCCCCTTCACTAATTTAGATGCATTTCCTGCCAAAAAAAGACACTTGTTGGTGGTGGGGGGGCATCTGTTGGGATAGAATTTCCTCTAGTAAGAAATTATTGAGTTCTAATCTCTGTATACTTGGGAAAATAATTACTAACATTCTATACGTAGTTCTCCAGGGAGTTTTCTAAATAAACAATCCTTGGAGACATAATGCTCACTTTTTTGAAAGGTTTTATCTCTGAGACTCACTATCAAAAACAGCATCAGTTAAAAAAAATCTTAAAAAAATAAATAAAAATCTTTAGAAGATATATTGGAGTTTGGCCTATGCTGATTCCAATATCTTCCAAAATTATTAAATGGATGATATTAAAAATGTCCATTTGCCTGGTTATTTAGTAGGTTCTTAATTTTTTTAATTAACAATTAACTTTTTTTTAATTGTTGCCAATCAACAATCTGTGTGACCTAATGAGATATGAGGCAGTGGAGTGAAAACTTGATGCTGTTCACTCAAGCAAGAAAACAGATTTTATGTTATTCTTACTCTCATTCAGGTGGCATAAAATATTGCTTATTTTTCCAGGCACTGGACTAATTTCCAGGCACATATAATTGATATGCTTTTCTCAGATTTTAAGCCTGCCAAGTCCTATTTTTTGTTTTTTTAATTTCTCAACCTATGAATTATGTTTATTACTTCCCAGTTATCTATAAATATAAAGTCCTCTTTCCCAGTTACTTGGAAATGGAAGAATTTTTAATCTTACCTTTTCCGAATTATGCTAGGGTTAGCTGTCACCAAATGAGTTTTGAATCCAACATCTTTATTGTATTCACTGGACAGAGGAGGAAGATTGCATCTAAAAAAGCAAGGATTCACATTTTAGGTAATTTTCACATTTTTAAAATTCTGAAAACATCATCAAAAGCAACATAGTATAGTTATAAAAGAAGAATCTTTCATACAGAATAGAGAACTGGTTCTGAAGACAAGAATACTTGAATTCAAATCCAGCCTAAGACTTATGTGACCCTAGGAAAGTCACTTAACCTCTGACTGACACATAATAACTGCTATTAATATTATTATAGTAAATATCATTGTTCTTAGTGAATAGAGCGTTGGTCTTGGAGTTAGAAAGTTAGAGTTCAAGTCAGGTTTCTAACACATATGGGCTAAGTGACTGAGTAAATTGTTCAACTTCTCGATGACTTAGATACTCTAAAACTGAAAGTTGCAGAGCAAATACTGAAACATATTGCTAGAAGTAGTTCCATATACCAGTTAAATCACAGGTCCACTAAAAAACAAAAACTTCCTTTTTCCAAGGCAGGCCAGTTATACTGACCAAATAATAATAATAGCTGATATTTATATTGAATATTAGAAATATTTAATCCTTATTATCTGCAAAGGGGGCAATATAAGTATTATTATCTTCATTTTATAGACAATGAAGCAAAAGCCCAAAGAAATCAATAGACTTGTCTAGAATACATAGTCACTGTCACAGTCTAAACCTAAGTTCGGATCTTCTGACCTCAAATCCATACACTTTCCTCTATGCCAAATAACAATCTTGCTAAGTCTGGTTCCAGCTACAACTAATTATTCTCATGACTTTTCTTGAGATTTTGCAAAATCTAGATTAAATTTAAACAATTATCTCTGGGAAAATTCAGCCAAAAATCAACATAATCAGCCAAAGAGTTGTTTATTTGATATTTGCTGTTAGTTCTTTGTTGAATTGCTATTTAAAAAACCAGGGGTAAGAGTCAAGATAATAGAGTGGGAGGTATCTTTGTTTGCCTAGTTCTTCCACAAACATAGAAAGCACCCCAGACAGAATTCTATGGGGAAAGCCAAGAAAAAGTCACCATGAGTTATTTTTCCAGCCTAGAGCAGCTTTGGAAGACAGGTGGGGGGGGGGGGCGGGGAAGGGAGGTCTTTTGGACACTGGAGTAGGAGCTGTCCAAGAACATAGTGAAGCATCAGTGGGCTATGGGGCAGGAGCAGTAGCCAAAACCCTCTTAGAGCTCAGGGGTGTCAAGGGGATTGAACACATGAGCAGAAAGAGATCCCAAGGGACCCTTGCATTACCACTGGGAGAAGAAATAGTATTATCTGGAAGCTCTATTACCCATTCTCCAGTCCAAGGTCACAGTTCTAGGGTAGAAAGGTACAGTAACAGTCATCGGGGAGGTTCAATGAAAATGCAAATTGGACACATGACTAATAATTCCTAGAGATGTTAAAAAAGATATTGATTTTAAATATCAAGTAACATTATAAAGGAAAATTGGAGAAAAAAGATGAGGGGGATGCAAAAGAATTAATAGCTTGGTAAAAAAATGTACCAAAAAATACAGAAAAAGATAACTTCTTTAAAACCAGAATTAGCCAAATGGTAAAAGAGATACAAAAGTTCACTGAAGAAAATAACTCCTTAAAAATTAGAACCAGCAAAATGGAAGCTAAATACTTCACAAGACATCAACAAAACTGATAAAACAAAATTTAAAAACTGAAAATAATTTTTAAAAAATGTAAACTATCTCAGTGGGAAAAAAGTGACCTGGAATGTAAATGGGGGAGAAATAATTCTAGATTATGTGAGAGATATAAACAAAAAAAAGAGTTTACACATCATATTTCAAGGAATTATAAAAAAAAACTGCCTGGATCTCTTAGGACCAGAGAACAAAATAGAAATTTAAAAAAAATTTACCAATCACTTCCTGAAAGAAATATGAAAATAAAAAACTCCCAACAAACTAAAATGAAGAACTCCTAAGTCAAGGAGAAAATACTAAAACCTGCCAGAAAGAAACACACCACAGTGAGGTCATGATGAGGATCACACAAGCAGTTACCACTAAAAAAGGAATAAGGACCTAGAATATGATCATCTGAAAGTCAAAAAAGCTAGAATTACTACCAAGAATGGAGCAACTAGGTGTGCTGGCCTTAGAATCAGAAAGACTTAAGATTAAATCCAGCCTCAGATATTTACTAGGTGTGTAACCCTAGGCAAATCATTTAACCCTGTTTGCCTGAATTTCTTTATCAGTAAAATGAACTATAGAAAGAAATGGAAAAGAGTGGTTTGCCAGTATCATTGCCAAGAAAAGTCCAAAAGGGGGCATGGACATCTGACAAAAATAAATAAATAGTTTAATCAATCTTCCCAGGGAAAATGAATATTTAATGAAATAGAGAACACTTAAGCAAAAATGAATATTCAATGAAATAGAGAACTTTCAAGTCTTCCTGATGGAAAAAAAAAAAAGCCATAGCTAAATAGAACATTTGACATTAGAATTCAAAAGAACTATAAACATGAATTAGAAATCATAAGGGATAAGACAAGGTTAGACTGATGACACTCCTATATGGGAAGAGGATAGGTATAACATCTTAGAATTTTATCATGATTAGGTCTGTTAGAGGGAGTCTACTTAGAAAGCATAAGTATGAATCTTTTAGTTAGGGATGGTATTAAAAGGAAAAGGGAAGAGGAGAAGATAGATAAACTGGGAGGCGGAGAGATAGAAAAAATGGGGGAAATTATCTCACATAACTGGGTCATGCAATAAAAAGTTTGTACAATGGAAGAAAGAACTGGAAGGAGGGAAATGCAACACTTGAACCTCACTCCACATCAAAACTGAACACATACACAAAACTGGGTACAGAATTTCATTTTATCCAAGAGGAAAATCAGAAAGAAAGGTTACGAAAAAGAGGAGAGGGATAAGAGGAAGGGCAGATTCAGGGAGACAGTGGTTACAAGTTAATCAATAAGTCCAAGAATTCCAAATAATCAAAAAGCATTTATTATACACCTACCATGTATTTGTCACCATGCGAATGTCAAAATTGGTTTCTACAACCTAAGCTAACTGGTCAAAGTCTAAATTCTCAATTTGTAACTGAGGATACTGAGTTTAGAATTTCTATCTCTCTCCTTTTGTTAACTGTTCTAACAATCACAAAAAGAAAGATGATTGGAATTTGGGAAACCTGACTTGTTTTCTTTGTGAGAACCACAATGGTTTCTGGTCTTTGTTAAGTATTAAATAAGGTATGAGATATATGACCATTTTCTCTATTACGAGCTAGCAATGTAAGGATGACATATTTGTGAGCAAATATATAAACCCCTCATTTCTTTTTTAATGTATAAATGCCCTTTCCATTTCTCTCTGTTCAGGACGGCCACCTTGAAAAGACGATTTCCATCAAAAGCTTTCATGATAAATTCTAAAGAATAAAAGTTCATATCTGTCATTTTATTTTAACCATATATTTTTAAGGTTTATAGTTTTGTGCCAGAATTCAGATAATGGATAGCAAGTTGAAAAAGGACAGGTCTTCCTCTTCCCAATTCTGTTCCAAATCAGGTAAATTGTTTCCTGAAAAGAACTGTAGCCTTGGAAAGAAAGAGGTCAGTAACATTTCAGTTTCCCTGCTCTCTTTCAAACTCATGTTTTAGTTGACAGATGTGGGAATAGATAATTTTGACTTGAATATTTTTATCCTGAAATTAGGTGAGACTACCACTTTTCTTTTTTTTTAATTTAATTTATTTATTTGATCCATGTGCACATACATACTTTTAAGTTACAAAATTTCCTTCCACCCTCCCTTCCCACTCCCTCCCCTCAGGGGTGACAGATTAGCATTGTACATATATTTTCTGATAAACATGTTTACAGATTTGTAATTTTTGATATTGAGGAATTAGGATTAAGGGAAAGAAATACATAAGAGATCATTTTTATAAAGTGTTCATCAGATTCTAAAGAGTTGTTTGTGTGTGTGTGTGTGTTTTGTTTTGTTTTTCTTTCTCTGGATGATGATGACATAGTCCATAGCCAGTCTAATACAATTGACCTAGCTGTCTGAACTGCTGAGAGGAACTGCTTCCATTGAGGACATTCATCTCACAATGTTATTGTTGATGTGTACATTGTTCTCTTGGTTCTGCTCTTTTCTCCGCATCATATCCTGTAAGTCCATGCTTCTCTAGAATCCAACCATTTATGGTTTCTTAGAGAACAATAAAATTTTATAATATTCATGCACCATAACTTGTTTAACCATTCCCCAATTGATGGGCATCCCCTCAATTTCCAATTCTTTGCCACTGCAAAAAGTAGTAAATATTTTGGAAAATGTAGATAGGACTTTTCTCTTTTTAAATAATTTTTTCTGTATATAGTCCTAGAATTGGAATTGCTGGGTCAACGGGTATGAACAGTTTTGTTGTTCTTTGTGCATAATTCCATATTGCTCTCCAGAAAGTTTGGATCCATTGACAACTCCACCAGCAATGCATCAACATGCCAACCCTCCCACAACCTCTCCAACATTGATCATTTTCCCTTTTTCTCATCTTGGTCAATCTGATAGAGATGATACCTCTTTGTTGTTTTAATTTGCATTTCTCTAATCAATTATTTGAAGCATTTTCCATATGATTACATATAGCTTTAATTTCTTCATTTGAAAACTCTCTGTTCAATTGGGGAAGACTCAAGACTTCATAAATTTGATGCAATTCTCTAATATTTTAGAAATAAGATCTTTATCAGAACTCCTAGTTGTGAAGATTGTTTCCCAGCTTTCTGATTTCCTTCTAATTTTGGTAGCATTGATTTAATTAGTGTAAAGACTTTTTTAATTTAATATAGTCAAAATCATTCATTTTGCAGTTTATAGTGTGCTCTAATTCTTGTTTGGGTATAAATTTATCCCCTTTCCATAGATCTGATAGATAGAATATTTCTTGGTCCATTAATTTATCTATGGTACATTTATGGCTCTTTATGTCTAAATCCTGTATCCATTTTGACCTTGTTTTGGTATAGGCTATGAGATGTGGATCTATGCCTAGTTTTTGCCATACTATTTTCCAATTTTCCCAACAACTTTTGTCAAATAGTGAGTTTTTATCCCAGAAGCTGATGTCTTTGGGTTTGTCAAAGAGTGGATTGCTGTAGTCATTTGCTGCAACTTCTTTTGAACCTATTCTAATCCACTGATCCATTACTCTATTTCTTAACCAGTACTAGGCAGTTTTGATGACTGCCAATTTCTAGTATAGTTTTAGATATGGTAGTGCTAGGCCACCTTCCTTTACAAATTTTTCATTAGTTCCCTTGCTATTTTTACTCTTTTGTTGCTCCAGATGCTTTTTGTTGCTATTTTTTCTAGTTCAGTAAAGTAGTTCTTTGGTTCTTAATTGATATGACACTGAATAAGTAATTTAATTTGGGTAGAATTGTCATTTTTATTATATTAGCTTGACCTAACCGTTAGCATTTGACATTTTTCCAATTATTTAAATGTAATTTTATTTGGGTGAGAAGTGCCTTATAATTGTGTTCCTACAGTTTTGGGGTTTATCTTGGGAGGTAAATTCCCAAGATTTTAAAGTTCTCTTTAGTTATTTTAAATGGAATTTCTCTTTCTATCTCTTGCTTTAGGGCTTTGTTGGTTATATATATATATATATATATATATATATAAATGCTGATGATTTATTTGGGTTTATTTTATATACTGCTACTTTGTTGGATTTGTTGTTTCAAGGAGTTTTTTAGATGATTTCCTCCTGTTCTCTAAATACCATCATATCATCTTCAAAAAGTGAAAGGTTTGCTTCCTCATTGCCAATTCTGATTCCATCAATTTCTTTATTTTCTCTTATTGCTATTGCTTTAGCATTTCTAATACTATATTGAATAGTATTTGTGATAATGGGCATCCTTGTTCCACCCCTGACTTTATTGGAAATGCTCCAAGTTTATTCCCATTTCATGTAATATTTGTTGATGGTTTTAGATATACTATTGATTATTTTAAAGAAAGCTCCATTTATTCCTAAGATTTCTAGCTTTTAAATAGGAATAGATGTATTTTATCAAAGGCTTTTTCAGCAGTTATTGACATAATCATATGATTTCTGTTGGTTTTGCTATTGATATGTTTAATCATGTTGAGTATTTTCCTAATGTTGAACCATCCCTTCCTGGCATGAATCCTACCTGATCATGGTGTATTACCCCAGTAATAATTTGCTGTAGTCTCATTGCTAAAATTTTATCTAAGATTTTTACATCAGTATTCATTAAGGAATTTTCTTTGTCTGGTTCTTCTTGGTTTAGGTATCAGCACCATGTTAATGTCATAAAAGCAGAACTCCTTCCTCTCCTATTTTTGAAAATAGTTTATGTAGAATAAGAATTAATCGTTCCTTAAATGTTTCATAGAATTCACTTATAAATCCAGCTGGACCTGGAGAATTTTTCTTAGGGAGTTTATTGATGGTTTCTTCAATTTCTCTTTTCCAAAATTGGGTTAAGTAATTTATTTCCTCTTCTGTTAATCTGCTTTGTTTGTACTTTTGTAAATATTCATCCATTTCACTCAGGTTATCCAATTTATTGGCATACAGTTCGGTAAAGTAGCTCCAAATTATCTCTTCAATTTCCTCCTCCATTGCTGGTTAGTTTATCTTTTTCATTTTTGATGCTGGTAATTTGATTATCTTCTTTATTTATTTAAATCAGATTAACCAAAGGTTTGTCTATTTTAAAACCAATTCTTAGTTTTATTTAAGAGATCAATGATTTTCTTGCTTTCAATTTTATTAATCTCTCCCTTGATTTTTATAATTCCTAATTTGGTATTTAATTGAGGATCTTTAATTTGCTCTTTTTCTAGCTTTTTAGTTGCATACCAATTCACTGCTCTCCTCTCTCTCTCTCTCTCTCTCTCTCTCTCTCTCTCTCTCTCTATTCATATAGGCATTTAGAGATATGAAGTTTTCTCCTCAAAACTGCCTTGGCTGCATCCCATAAATTTTGCTATTATGTCTCTTTAGTATCATTTTCTTGGAAATCATTACTGATTATTTCTATTATTTGCTGTTTGATCTACCCATTATTTAAGATAAAGTTCTGTAATTTCTAATTAGTTCTTAGTTTAGCTTTTCATGACTATTACATGCAATTTTTATTGTATCATGGTCTGAGAAGTGTTTCTTATTTCTGCCTTTCTGAATTTGATTATAAGATTTTTGTGCCCTATTATATGGTTAATTTTGGTGTAGGCACCATGTATTGCCAAGAAAAAAGGTGTATTCTTTTCTATCCCCGTTAAGTTTTCTCCAGAGGTCTATCCTATCTAAGTTTTCTAAGATTTCATTCACCTTAACTTCCTTCTTGTTTATTTTATTGTTAGATTTTTCTAGTTCTGAGAGAGGGAGCTGTCCTTGTAATTCACTCAAATCCCCTAGGAATTTGAATACTATACCACTAAATACATATGGGGTTATTTAAGTACATGTTTAGTAATGATATAGCTTCATTACCAATGGTGACTTTTAAGAAGATGTAGTTCCCTTCCTTATCTTTTTTAATGAAATTGATTTTTGCTTTTATTTTATCTGAGATGAGGATCACTACCCCAGATTTTTTTTTTGCTTCAGCAAGGATATATTTTGTTCTAGTCTTTTACCTTTACCTTGTGTGTACCTCTCTGCTTCAAATGTGTTTCTTGTAAATGACATATTGTAGGATTCTTGTTTTTAATCCATTCTGCTATCTGCTTCTGTTTTATGGAACAGCTCATCCCATTCACATTTACAGTTAAGATTATTAATTCTGTATTTCTCTCCATACTGTCTTTCTTCATTTATATTTTTCTGTTACCTTTTCTCTTATTCCCCCTCACCAAAATTTTACTACTTTCCCCCTTGACTTTTCTTTTAAAAATTTAACTTTCAGTTTATTTTCACTTATACCTCAGTCTTCCCATTTTTCAGTCCCTTCTTGCCTTATCTTTTCCTTTCCCAGGCTCTCCCCCTTCCCTATAGATTAGGGTAGATTTTTGAACCCAAGTGGACATTTATCCACTTGCTTTTTTGTTTGTTTGCTTTTTTTGATAGAAAATGGGGGGAATTTGGAATTCTTCTTTCAAAAATGCAATTTTAGCATGCCCTTTTTTTAGGTTTTTGCAAGGCAAACGGGGTTAAGTGGCTTGCCCAAGGCCACACAGCTAGGTAATTATTAAGTGTCTGAGACCGGATTTGAACCCAGGTACTCCTGACTTGATGGCTGGTACTTTATCCACTGTGCCACCTAGCCGCCCCTTAGCATGCCCTTTTGCTGCAGTCTTGAGGGAGCAAAGTCTGTTTTTCCTATTCCTAGTTTTAAGTTTGAGTCAACCCTCATGGTCCATTTCTTAAAACTTGTCCTGGAAGTTTTTTTATCTCATTTACTTTGGAGGCTGTTCTCCTCACTCCCTCACCTCTGTCTTTCTTTAAATCTAAAAGAAAACAGCACAGGCTAATTATTTTGAAACTCAAAGTGTTTTTTTTTAAATGTGACTCAAAATAATAGAGAGGTATTTAGGTTTTTGATTGGGTATTTTAAAGGTTATACAAGTTAAATGAATGCAGAATAGAGGCAGCTAGGTGGCACAGTGGATAGAGCACTGGTCCTAAAGTCAGTCGGACCTGTGCTCAAATATGACCTCAGATATTTAAAAATTGCCTAGTTGTTTGACCTTGGGCAAGTCAATTAGCCCTATTGCCTTAAATAAATAAAATTTAAAAATAAATAAATGAATGTAAAATATGTCTCATGTCTAACCTATATTTTCTAACATTTTATTTTAACTCTATATTTTTAAGGTTTACACTAGATATTTGGGATAAAAAAACAAGTGTGAAATAGAGTCCCTGCCTTAAAAATCAAAAATGCATGTCCCTGGTGAGGTGGACAGTATATTTATAAATCCCTATAACTCCAGCTAGCTACTACTCATCTCCATCTGTAGCTCTGCTTGGTTTCAATTCTTTGTAACAAGATGTCCCCCAAGCATGGTATTCCATTTTTGTCCTCCCCCAATATCTACATATACTTTTGTGTATTATCTTTCCCCATAATACTGTAAACTTCTTGTAATCTAGGATTGCTTTTCTTTTTCTTTGATGATACATACACATGCATATAAATATGCATGTGTGTATATAAAATAAATACAGGAAACGGGGGGAAATATTAGCAACTGGGGTAAGGGGATAAGAGGAAATGCTTCAGCTAAGCCTTAAAGAAACTAAGAGACATAAATGAAAAGAAGAAGGAAAAGGAAGAAGAGGAAGAAAATGTGTAATGGAAACAGACTGCAAAGGCCCTAAGGTAGAAGGTAGAGTGTTGTATTTGAAAAACAGAAAAATTAGGTCTATGAAGGGGCATAATGTAATGAACAGAGAAATTTATATTTGATTCTAAAAGTGATAGGGAGCCATTTGAGATCTCATGACTGCAAATTCAACTCAGACATAAGACTCTATATTGCCCTCTTTACTCTAAGTTTGAAAGGAGAATACAAAAGTGAGCATTGTATGAAGTGTAAACGAGGTGGTGAAGTCTCTAAAGTGCTTACTATTTAGGGGAAGCCCTACATAACAATTATTTTCCCTTTATTTAGAAGTCTGCTCATGTAAATTCAGAATTCACATCTCAGAAAAGGGGAAGAAATTTGGTGATATGTATTACCACGGGCTGTGTTATCTCCTTCTGATGAAGGAGTGGTACAGAATCCTTTATGATTACTTTTTTGCGAAAAGTTAAATTTGTCTCCACTTGCTTTTTTGTTTGCTTTTTTTGATAGAAAATGTGGGAAAATTGGAATTCTTCTTTTAAAAGTGCAATTTTTAAAATCCCATATTAGTGTTTGCATGCTTTTTTATACTCTAACTGAGAAATCTGTTTTGTTCTGGAGCTCCTTCTCTCTCATTCCCTTTTATTAAGTTTAACTTAGAGTCTTAATGCCACTATTCTATGACATCACTATTTAACCTAGGATTAGGAGAGGTACTAGACATCATTTCTTGAGTGACAAAACTTCCTCTGCAATGCAGGTTGGCACTTTCTCTCCAACTTTAACTAGGAATATAATAAAGAAATAATGTACTAAAAAATAATAACAATAACTTAACAAGAGATATGAAGACAAAAATGAAATAATCTTGCCCTCAAGGAATGTAAATTACATCTTATTGGAAGAGGTAGGAGAGATAAGTACAAATAAACTCTAAATGAATATAATATACACATAGAGAAATATATTATGTAATTTATATTAATCACAAAGGAAATTTATATCTGAATTAAATAAAAAGTGAAAAATATCATGGGAAATTTGATATAATTTATGGGTGTCCCCAAAATTAAACTAACACAAATATGTGGTAAATAATGAAATAAATCCCTCAGTTATGCTAAATTTAAATCCTTCATGCTATGCAAATTATCATTTTCAGACACTTAAAAATCCAGAGGAAATGTAAAAACTGAATGAATAAACATTTCATTCCTGCATAGTTAAGATAAGTCCTCAGCTGTACATAGAAATATAACTTTGAATTCAATAGAGAAATAGGAGGAGAAGGGATAAGAGAAAGTGGGGATTATAAAAGGGAGGGAAGATTAAAGGCTCAGAAGCAAAATAAAATTTTTACAGCAAGTTTCTATCATTAAGGTATAATTTCTCAAATCTATATTGAATATAGAACTGAGTCAAATTTATAAAAAATTATAAAAATAAGTCATTCTCCAAATAATAAAGGGTCAAAGAATATGAACAAGTAGTTTTCAGAGGAATAAATCAAAGCTTGTTAAAATCAGACAAAAATTGTTCTAAATCACTATTGATTAGAAAAAGGCAAATTAAAACAACTCTGAGACAAATCTATCAGAAATGACAAATGCTGAAGAGAATGAGGAGAAAATAAGCACACTAATGTATTGCTGGTGGAATGGTAAGCTGGTCCAACCAATCTGGAGAACAATCTTGAACTATGCCCATAGGACTTTAAAATTGTATATACCCTGTGAGCCACAAATAGTATAGGTTTGTATCCCAAAGAGATCAAAGTACAAAAATATAGTTGCTCTTTTTGTGGTGGCAAAGAACTGGAAATTAGGGGATGTTCATCAATGGGGAATTACTGAACAAGTTATAGCATACAATTGAAATAGAATACTATTTTGCTTTAAGAAATTAGAAAGAATTGGTTTCAAAACAATATGGCAAGACCTTTACAAACTGATGCAAAATGAAGTGAGAAAAATAGAAAGATCATTGTGTACAAAAATAGCAATGTTATAATGATGATTGACTATGAAAGAATTGAATTCTCTGATCAATACAATTATCCAAGGCAATTCCAAGGAATCATGGAGAAAAAAATGCCATCCATCTCTTGATAGAGAACTGATAAAGTATTGAAATATAATTCCTTACATTATTTTACTTTCTTTTAATAAACATGACTAATAAAATATATTTTGCATTAGTTCACATGTACTACTGATATATTGCTTTCCCTTTCAGTGAATGAGAGAATGGTAGGAGAGTGGGAGAAAATATGGAACTCAAAATTTAAAAAGAAAGGGATGTTGAAAACAAATAATTACTTGAAATGTAAAAAAAATGAATAAAGATGAGATTCTAAATAAAAAAGACAAATCCTCAAAGAAAACACTAGAAATATCTTATCTTTTACATGTTCAGTTTATAATCTAAGAGAAAAATATTGTACTCCTCATTCTCCTTTTTGATTCACAATCACAAAAGAGTACATTAATCTAACATATTTTACCATCTTGAGATGTGCTAAGAATCTCTAAGTCTAAGGAAGACATTCCCTTATTACCTTTCCTCTTTCCTAAGTTCACTATTAGTTAGCCTTAAAAAAGATAGAAAAACCATTTTCAGCTTCTTAATGACAAATTAATAGTTCTGAGAGGTCCACAGATTTATTTGTAGGAGAAAAAAAAGGCAGAGGCCTTTGTATGAGTCTTTTCTCTTACCGCATGACAAAATTTGCTTCATCTATTTGTCGGCCACAGACACTCTTCTTCAGAATCCCACCATTTCCCACCACTGAGCACTTCTTCAGTGGTAACTGGAATGGAGTAGCCTAGCAACAGAGAATAAGGGCAATTTTCACTAAATAGAACATATACCAGTTAACCAAGTCATTGTTTAAAAAAGACCCTCTAGGAGAATTTCACTGGAAATAAATAAAGTACAATAAAATGAGAATATAGGAAGAAAGACAGCAAGAATGACCCTTGAATGTTTAAAATGAGCAAGCTAACCTTTTTCTCTGGAAATCAAAGTATATAAAATTCACCAATTCTTTAAGAAAGGTTAGGCTGAGAAATAAATTGTCCTGACTAAAATTATCATTAAAAATAAATAGCAGCTCTATGGGAAAACAAAAAAAAAATCAAAACTAAACAAAAGATTATTTAAAGTCTTTAAATTTGGAACTGTCTCACTTGGATTCTCTTTCTTTCATGTTGATTTATATGGCATGTCTTGCTTTCCATTCATTCAATAAACTTTTTAGATGCTTTAGTGATGTTTCTAAAAATAAAAATTTATTTCAATGAAAAAAGAAATTACTATAAAAGCATATTTTGGGTAGACAGGTTATCCTAGGCTCTTAAGCAATTTTTGAGTCCTACCATGAAAGGATATGAAGAAAATAGATATATGAGACCTAGTCTATCATTCAGGTAACCTTACAACCTAGCAAACTCTATGCATTTGTAAAAAGCAAATTGATTAGATAGGGGAAAAAAATCAGTTTAACTTGAATTTGTTGGTAGAGATATTCTTATTCATATCAGAGGATGGACTCAAATGTTTCAGTGATCTTTTCCAATTCTATTATTCTATTGCTATGAATTTTTCTTTGATATGTTCTCATTATGCTTCTGCTATTATCCCTTCAGTCTAACAATAACAAATTTGTACAGTCTGATTTAATCCCAGGCAAAATGAGAACAGATGCTAATGCCAGTAAATGTTATTTAAGTCTAGTACTTCAAATAGATACACCAACTCATCAATATTTTCATGCTATATGATTCTAGCCCAAGTCTTTCCATAAATCCTCCATAGAGGAGCTATCCAATATGCTAGAAACCTCCTTTTGAGTTTTTTAGTCTTTCATAGATATGAGAATCAAATTTCTTTCCTATATTTTTCTGGTGTAAGGGTTCTCAAATGGTCCTTCATCACATGCCACCACTATGTAGGTTCCCCCTCTCTGACACCTATCCCTAAACCACCATCCCTACTCACCTATCCCCTTAATGCCCCCTTACTTTATTTCTTTCATTTTCTGAGGTTTAGTCTCTTAGGGATAAAGCATGGCAATATAGGCTAGAAATTCTGCCCTTTCTCTTGGCATAACTATATCTAGGATAGATTGATTTCTACCCAGCCCTGTCTCCTTAACTGAATTTTCCATGATTATAAGAATTCTAGCAAGGATTATACTATATTAATAAAGATGGTTGGAAAAATGGCTGCTTCATTTCTATTTAGTAGGTACTAACTTTGAAGGTGCTAACCTTCATTATTTGTATATTCTTCCTCTAACCTTCCCTGAATGTTATCTCACCTGATGGTGCATGCGGTTCCATGGAAGTATCCATTAGAAAACACAGGGTTTCTTCAGAAAGGTCCTCCCCACTTGTCCTTCCTTTCTCCCCTATTTTTGTTTTTCTAACCTCTAGCTTCACAATCAAGGTAATTATTCTCTTCTGCCTCCTCATCTTCTGCCTTCTCTTCTGCCTCCTTTTACTATTAGCTTTAAATTGAAGCCTATCTTCATTTTTGTAAAGTGAAATTCATTTTCCCCTATAACTCAGAGCAAAAAGAGGCATTTCTAAAGTATCTTTACCTTATCTTCTAGGGGCAAGACCAGATTACATTATAAGCACTCAAATAATATTAATTTATCTTCTAAGAAGAAGACCAGAATGTTTATACTACTCCATATTTAGCAATGACTTAGAAATTTCAAATGTAAAAGGAAATATGCAGATCAGACAACAGCTACTGAATTGCAATTTATTCTGGAGTATAGGGAAAGGACTCTTACCTCACTATGAAGAAGTGTTTCTTGAAGAAAAGAATTCTAATCTAGAATTCAAATCTTATTTTCATGAAACTAAATACACTATCTGCATATGTAGCACAGAAGGGCGGAAAAATATTAATTAGTCAAGCTGACCTAACATATAAATATTTACCATACAGTATCTATCATAAGTATCTAGGACCATAAATCCATATTGTTCAATAAGTAAGTAGAGATGAGAATGAAGCATGAATCATATGTGAATCTAGGTAGTATGGGTCTCAGTCCCACTGTGGGGAGAAGCACTAGAACAGCAGAGTTTACAACTGCAGGAGAGCAAAGGGATCCTGGTCACAATTATAGAGGTAAAAAGAGTTTTGTGGTCATACACAAAATGGTGCATAGTTCAGGAAAGTAGTAAACACAGCTCTGTAGATTATAGACCAACTTGGTGGGGCCAAGAACTTACAGGTTCCCAAAATGACCTCTGATAACAGCTACATTAAAAAAAACATTAAGTTTGGGACAGTGCCCTCCCACTTGGGAAGCAGAGCCCATTTTTAGTATAGAGTTAAAAGTCAAGAAAAAGGCTGGAAAATAAGAAAACATAGAAAAAAATCTGACCATAGAAAGTTACTATGGTGACAAGAAAGATCAAATCACATACTCAGAAGACAACAAAGTCAAAATTTCTGCATCTAAAGCCTCAAAGAAAAATATGAATTGGTCTTACAGTATGGAAGGGTTCAAAAAAGAATTTTTAAGCATAGAGACATGGGGGGGGCAGCTAGGTGGTGCAGTGGATAGAGCACCAGCCCTGGAGTCAGGAGCACCTAAGTTCAAATGTGGCCTCAGACACTTAATAATTACCTAGCTGTGTGGCCTTGGGCAAGCTACTTAACCCCATTTGCTTTGCAAAAACCAACAAAAAAAAGATAGAGATATTGGGGCAACTAAGTAGTGCAGTGGACAAAACACTGTCTTGAAGTCAGGAGGACATGACTTCAAATCAGTCCTCAGACTCAATATTTACCTAGCTGTGTGACCTTGGGTGAATCACTTAACCCCCTTGCCTTGCAAAAATAAAAAAAAAATTAAAATAAAATAGAAATAATGGAAAAATTGGAAAGAGAAATGAAAGTGCTGCAAGAGAATTATGTAAAAAGTAAAAATCATGTAAAAAATATCTCATTGGAAAAGCAACTGAAAAAAATTTAGAAACAATAAGATTGCCTGAAAGTCATAATCAAAAAAAAAAAAAAAAGAATCCAGACATCATCTTAAAAAAAAATCATTAAGGACAGTTGTCCTAATATTCTAGTATCAAAGGGCAAACTAGAAATTGAAAGAATCTACCTTTCTTCTCCAGAAAGAGATCCTAAAATAAAAACTTCCAGGAATATTATATCCAAATTCCAGACCTACCAGATCAAGCAGAAAATACTTTAAGCAACCAAAAAGAAACAATTCAAATACCACAGGCAGAATTAAACAAAATTTAGTAGTTCTATATTGAAGGATAAAGAGGTCTTGGAATATGATATTTCAGAGAACAAAGAATTAGATTACAACCAAGAATCCCCTATCCAATAAAATTAGGTATAATCCTTAAGTGGGGGGGGTGGATATTCAATGAAATTTCAGGTATTACAGAGATTAATAGAAAATTTCATTTTCAAATACAAGATACAAAAGAAGCATAAAAAGGTAAATAGGAAAGTGAAATCATAAGGGATTTCATGGGTTAAATTGTTTATATTCCTATATGGGAAAATGATATTTATGACTCCTAAAAATTTTCTAATTATTAGGGTAATTAGAAGTAGTATACCTATGAAGCAGAGGTGTCAGTTTAATGAGATGATATAATTATCTAAAAGAATAAAATTAAAAGAAGAGCAAGGGACAGCTAGGTGGCGTAGTGGATAAAGCACCAGCCCTGGAGTCAGGAGTACCCAGGTTCAAATCCGGTCTCAAACACTTAATAATTACCTAGCTGTGTGGCCTTGGGCAAGCCACTTAACCCCGTTTGCCTTGCAAAAACCTAAAAAAAAAAAAAAAAAAGATGAGCAAGAAGATTGCATTGGGAAAGGAAAAAGGAAGAGTCAGTGTGGAAAAAATTATCTGACATAAAGAGACCTGAAAGAGATTTTACAGTGGAGGGAAAAACGGAAGAAGCAGGGAGGCAAACACATCATGGGAGTTTCACCAGAACTGACTCAAAGAGAGAACAATGTACACATTCAGTTGGGTATAGAAATCTATCTTAACCATACTGAAAAGTTGGAAGGGAAGGGTCTAAGCAAAGTGGGTAGGGAAGCTTATAAAAGGGAGGGCAGTTTGGGGAGATCAAAGTCAGATAAGAGTCAGAAGCAAAACACTTTTGAGAATGGACAGGGTAAAAGGAGAGAGAGAGAGAAAAGGATAAATAGAGCAAAAATAAGATTACTGTGAAAAAATTTACAGTGAGTTTCTTTGATAAAGACTTCATTTATCCAATATAGAAAACTTAATCAAATTTATAGAAATAAGAAGTATTTCTCAATTGATAAATGGTCAAAGGCTATGAACAGTCAGTTTTCAGACAAAGTAATCAAAGCTAACTATATTTAAAAAAGCATTGTTGAAGAAAGAAATGAATTTAAAACTCCTCTGAAATACTTCCTCATACCTGTCAGATTGGCTAATAAGAAAGAAAATGAAAATGACAAATGTTGGAGGGAATGTGAGAAAATTAGAACACTAATGTACCTTTAGTAAAGTTGTAAATTGACTCAACCTTTCTGGAGAGATTGGAGAGAACAATTTGAAACTATGTCCAAAGGGTTATAAAATCCTTTGCCCAAACAATACCACTACTAAGTCTATATCCCAAAGAAATTTTTCAAAAAAGGAAAAGGATCTCTGAGTACAAAAATATCTATGGCAGCTCTTTTCATGGTGAGAAAGAATTGAAAATTGAGAGGATATCCATGAATTGGGAAATGGCTGAACAAGTTGTTGTATATGGCTGGGATGAACAACATGCCCTCAGGGAAAAAAAAAAAAACATGGAAAGATGTATGTGAACGGAATTGAAGTGAAATGAGCAGAACCAGTAGAACATATAGAGAGTAACAGCAATATTGTAGGATAATCTACTATGAATAACTTAATCTTTATCAGCAATACAATGATCTAATACAGTTCTATAAAACTTATGAGATCTCCAGAAAATGAACTGGTAGAGTCTGAATATATATATATAATATTTTTTTTCTTTGCTTTCTTTCCACTTCTTGAGCCTTTTTAGTCAGTATTTTCTTTTACAGAATGACTTTCATGTATAATATATGCCAAATTTCCTGCCTTCTCAATGAGAAGATTAGGGAAGGGAGAGAATTTGAAACTCAAAATTTGAAAAAAATATTAAAATTGCTTTTGCAAGTAACTTTTGGAGAAAATTATATATATATATATATATATATATATATATATATATATATATATATATATATATACACACACACACATTTGGTTTTGCAAGGCAATGGGGTTAAGTGACTTGCCCAAGGTCATACAGTTAGGTAATTATTAAATGTCTGAGGCCGGATTTGAGCTCAGGTTCTCCTGACTCCAGGGATGATGCTCTATTCACTGCACCATCTAGCTGTTTATTTTTAAAAAGAACTTTGAAAAAGAAATCAAATCATATTGGCCCAGTGGATAGAGCTCTGGCCTTGTAGTCATGAGGACAAAAGTTCAAATCCAGTCTCAGATACTTGACACTAAGTAGCTGTGTGACCTTGGACAAGTCACTTAACCTTGATTGCCTCACATCTAAGGAGAAAAATGAGGCTGGTCACTCAGCACAGAACCCCCCACCACCACAACTCAAATCAAATTCACATGCTTGTCATGGCATCACCTCCCTGATGTCATTGTCTTCTTCCAGAATGAAGGGCAAACAGTATTATTTTTTCCAAACATTTGTTTCCCTGTTCAATCAAGGAAAAGAAAAGATTTGAATATAAGAGTTAAAAACAACACAATAGGGGCGGCTAGGTGGCGCAGTGGATAGAGTACCTGGAGCCAGGAGTACTTGAGTTCAAATTTGGCCTCAGACACTTAATAATTACTTAGCTGCATGGCCTTGGGCAAGCCACTTGACCCCATTTGCCTTTCAAAACCTAAAAAAAAAAAAACAAAAAAAAAAAAAAACAATACCTTACGCAATTTAATCTTTCCTGATATCTCTTGTGGCTCAGCCAGTAACCACTAACATATTGCTTCATTTGTCCTTGTGGATCTTGTTGAATCATCCATGCTCATGGATGCAAAAAGTCATTCAGTTCAAATGCTTCATTTTATAGATAAACTGAAACCTAGATCAACAGTCTGATTTTCACTCTTGAAACTCTTATAATCTGGATTTCTTATTCTAGAAAATTGATTCCCTAACAGCACTGATTATTTCATCAATGAGATTCTCTAATAAATACTCAGAAATGTTTGCTAAAGCGATTAATAACAATAATAACAAATTTTGTTCATGCAACACTAATATTTGATTCATGTTTAAATGAATTTTACTGAATGGGCATGTCATTGATTGACTTCTTTGGTTACTTTTACCAACTATTAAATGGAGAAAATGATAATTCTCAAAATAACCCCCTGATTTTTCTTCATCTTGCCCTGCTTAGGAACTGCTATAATATTAAAATGCATGCAAAAGTATAGTGCAATAATGATTCGCGGTGTACATTACAATTGAAAAGGCATTTTTCTCACCATCAAATATACATTTTTATAGCAGTATCATCATCAGCATCCCCACCACCATCATCACTAATATTTATACAGAGCTTATTACATACCAAATAATATTCTAAGTCCTTTACAAATATTAACCCATTTGATTCTCACAAGTCCTGAGAGGTAGATATTAATAATTATTCCCATTTTTCAGGAAAGAAAACTGAGGCAAAAAGGCTAGGTGACTTGCCCAAGATCATATAACTAACAAACATCTGAGACCAGACCGAACCCCAGTTTCTGACTCTAGACTCAGCACTCCATCCACTGTACCTGCTGCCCCTATAAAATCAATGTGAGTGTAAAGACTGAATGGCTAAATGTGACATGGAGAGACCACTGATATTTTTTCTTACAATATCAAAGAGTTGTCAGAAGATTTAAATAGAAAATAAATGTTAATATGATTTCTTGGAAGAAACAAGTTGTTTTAATGCAGACATCGTCTTAGTAAATGTTTCCCTGATGAAAAAGTCCTGTATGGTGAGTAGTTGAGTGCTATTATCTCCACTTTACAAATGAAGAAACAGAGAGATGGAAATATCCATCATCAAATAATTAGTAAGTGGCAAAGTGGGAATTTGAATCTAGGTCTTACAAATGTCCATTCTATTAAACTAAATTTACTCTCCATTATAACATAATGTCACTAGGAGATCTGAGTCTTTAATGAAGTTGGAAAAGTCCATTTTTATTTATTTATTATTTTGCAAAAAAAAGAGTTTGCAAACTCTTAACTTGACTGAATTATGTCATGCTAATACCAGGGACTGACAGCATGTCAAAATATTTTTGCCTTTGCTGATAAAAAATGTCTATTTTCTTGTCTATGAATGCATCAACTCCATACCTAGTCACAACCCTTAACCTTGTGGCTTATTGTACCAACACCCACACATGGGCACTGACTCCCCCACATAATTATACCCCTCACACATATGTAATTAAATCCCTTGCCCATATAGCTAATTATGTCCTCTACTAGCCTTCTAAATACACCCCCATTCCACAATCTAATTACACCCCCTTCCTATGAATCTAATTGTACCATTCAACTTCATCTAATTACACCCACACTCACATATTTAATTGCACTGTCCTCCCTAAGGACCTAATTACATCCTAACCAATGCATTTAACAACATGCCCCAGACATACAACTCTAACTCTGTACTCCATTCAGTTTATAATTCTGCCAAAAGTTGACAGTTTCCCACAAGTTAATTCCTAGTAGGCATATTGTTCAATCAGAAAAAAGCCAAATGGTAACAATATGCTGTATGCATCAAAACAACTTGTTTCTTCCAAGAAATCATATTAACATTTATTTTCTATTCAAATCTTCTGACAACTCTTTGATATTCCAAGAAAAAATATCAGTGGTCTCTCCATGTCACATGGAAACATTTTTGATGACAAAATATATAGTATTTTAAAAATTCTTTTGAGAGGAACATGCTTACAACAGACAATGTTATGAACTGATTCTTAAGACATCTCTTTGACTGGTATCTTGGCTGAGAACAAAATGTTAACAGTATACTCATTGTTTAAGAGGGGTGAGTCATTTGTTCATTTAAATGAATTAGATTTCTTAAGGAGTTGCTTCATTATCTCTTCTACTAACAAAATTATGTCATTTAGTAATGTTATTAGCAAAATTGATTTAGCTTCATGAAACAGACAAATTTTTGAAAACAAGATTAACATCATCATGAGATTTGTTTTCAAATGGTCTTTCATTAAAACTTAACAAGGCACTTTCACCAAAGAAAACATTTTCCCATTGATGATGAGACCCATTTCTTACTGTGGATGGCAATTATTTGTGTTATTTGCATTGTATTATATATATATATATATATATATATATATATATATATATATATATATATGTTTAGCTGTATGTGTGTTTGTGTGTATGTATATATACATATATAAGTAGCCATGACATGCAAACTATTTGGATTTAGGTGATAGAGGGCTGGCATATACATATACATAAATATTTTAATATTATAAAACTCAAATACGGAACTTTTTCTAGGAAAGAATTTTTCCAAGGATAGTGGAAATAACCAAAACATTAGCAAAAGAACATAAAGAATTAGATAAGGCTAATAGTGGGACTGAGACAGGTGTGAAATGTTAATTAGGCCATCTGGTTTTCTGACTTCCTAATGTGCAATGGAATCACTCTGTTGTAGGATCCTTTAAAATATAACTGCAGAGATTCATGTCACAATATCTGGTTTATGGTTTCTATAATCTTCTTATATCTATAAGGATATGTTAGTTTTCTAGATTTTCCAAATGCCTTTCTTCCTCACTTGGAAAGTTAAATTTATTGATATCACTGGCTAAAATTCATATGTATGCATACACATAATTATACATAACTCTTTTGATAATTTCAGCCTCTTTCCCCTTGTTAGAATATATACATATATATGTATATATATATATATATACATATATATATATATATGTATTGATTCAGCACTTGCATGTAGAAGGTAAAACATAAACATTTTCATCAAGTCTTTGATTCTATCTTTTTTTTTTAGGGTTTTTTTTCCAAGGCAAATGGGGTTAAGTGGCTTGCCCAAGGCCACACAGCTAGGTAATTATTAAGTGTCTGAGACCAGATTTGAACCCAGGTACTCCTGACTCCAAGGCCGGTGCTTTATCCACTTCGCCACCTAGCCGCCCCTGATTCTATCTTAAAAGAAAAACCTAAGGTCATTCTCCTGGCATCAGTCAGTCAAATTTAGAGTCAACTCCCTAGGCAGACCAATATCCATGCTAATTGACTAGCATCCTGTATATCTGCATAGTTTTAGATGCATATTGCTTTTTGCTTTTGTTCCTGACACTACTTGAGATATTCTTCCTATTTCCCCAAATATAATTTCATAAATAAGTGTCCATCTGGGTTAAACCTTCCCAAAAGCAACTTAAATAAGATAAGATCTATATCCTCCTTGAGCCAACCAGATTTAAATGGGAAATATTCCAGTCTCCTTTCAATCAATTCAATGAAAGTGAAAATAGCAGATGGCATGTTGCTCCCCTCTAGTCATCATGATTGAAATCTTGCAAAGGGAGAGAGTATGCTTTACTACATATCAAAAATAACACTTTTTCATATATATATATATATATATATATATATATATATATATATATACGTGTGTGTATGTGCGTGCATATATATATATATATATATATATATATATACATACATATGTGCCTAATTTACTTAGATCAGAAACTTTATTGTGGTAAAATGTGCAAGAGAAAGCATGAATCTTAAAACTAGAAATTAAAAGTGAAAGACTCAAGAGCTGGACAGAAAACCATGGACAAAGAATAGATACTGAGACTTTAAAATGTAAACCATCATTTAGAACTATAGGAGCTCAGCCTAGGTAATCTTGAGACTATCATTAGAACCAAAGGAATGAATCCAAAATCTGACTTGGAGAATGTTAATACCCTGGTCCAACCATAAAGATGGTATAGAAGTCAAATTTCTGAATCAGACAAAATTAAACTAAAAATCTTCCCTGTTGTATCTTGTCAATTCCATGATTCTGAATATTGTTTTATTTTTTCTTGTCTTAATTGCTTAATAAAGCTTTTTTTTCATTAATTCCAATCAAGCTTAAGGTGAACTAATGAACCTGAACAAATATTTCTCAGAATCCAGAAATGGAAATACTAATACCATCTAGTCTAATCTCAACCACACTGAACATAATCCTACAAAAACTACAATGAGTGGTCATCCAGACTTTGTTTAAAGATTTCTAATGAAAAGAAACCCACTATTCATTAAGTACTAAGCATGTTTAAGGCACTGTGCAAATGCTAAGGAAAGAAAATAAGCTATGTTATAGTTCCTGCCTTAAAGTAGTTTATAATCTTCTGTGGAGAGGAAAAGGAAACGAGGATGAAATGACATGAATAAATAATGATTTTGAAAACAAAATTGACAAGAGTGAAAAAAGATTCAAGGTGAAGAATATGAAGTACTCTGGGAGAATCTGAGGAGAAATAAATTACTTTTAGCTCTGGTATCAGGGAAGGTTTAATGAAAGAGGTGGTAATAGTGATGGACCTCAAAAGAATTTCAAAAAGAAGAGAAAACTAAAGAACATTCTAGACATTGGAGATGGCCTGTGTTAATGAAGTCATGTTGGATTCTACATGATGCCATTTGGCAAAGACACTGGAATGATTTATTTTCCTTTTCCTTCTCCAGTTTATTTTAAAGATGAAGAAGTTAAGAGAAACAGGATTAAGTGAATTGTCCAAAGTCACACAGTTAGTAAATGTCTGTGACTAGAATTGAACTTGGGTGATTCTGACTCCAGGGACAGCAGTCTATCCACTGCAACACCTACCAAAATTATAATTAGAAATTATAGCTTTCAGTTAATAGATTTTTTCCACCTTATATTACAACTTACTAATGTACATTTGCTGAATAAATAAATCACATATAGACTCTATAATGTATTAATCAAAGGAACAGACAATACACATAATTATATCCTCCTTTAAACAGATATTTTAAAACAAGAACAATTGAGTCTTATTTCCTTGGGAGTTATATCTTATCCCCTACAACCTGAATAGTAAAAAAAAAAGTCATAACTGTGTTGACTTCTAATTCTCTACCCAAGAGAAAATCACAGTTGAAACAAAGAATGACTACAGGATAGAAAGATTCCAAAGTAGATTTAACATAAACAGTAGCAACTTTGGAAAAATCTACTGAATAACATTTTTTAAACAATAGAATACTATGGGAACCCAAGTGAAGGGGTGGAGCCAAGATGGTGGCATGATGGCAGGAGTTCTAGAAACTCAACTCATTCCCCCCCCAAAACTCCAAAAGCTGTCAAATTATGACTCTAGCCAAAATTTAGAGGGGCAGAACCCAGAGAAAGACTGAAAGATGCGACTTCCCAATCAAAAACAACTTAGAAGTCCTGCAGGAAAGGTCTATTCCACTGGGGCTGGAAGTTGGAAACAGTTGCAGCTGCAGCTGCAGTGAGCACAGCCATGCTAGGCGACTGGATCCATGGCAGAAGGGGTGGCTTCCAGGCCTCTTGGCCCAGGGATCATCAGGGATAGCCAGAAGGCGTGGTGAAAGAGCTCTGCTTCACCAGAGTGGAGCATCAACCTCAGAGCAACCCTGAGGTGAAAACCTGCAGCGGGAGTCGGCTGGGCCACCCAGCATGTCCAGAGCTCTCATCCCACAGATGGTAAGGGGGTTGGGGGAAACTGCAGAGGTCTCTACTCTCCCTGGGATAGGACCTAGCTATTTGCCCACACTCAGATCCAGGTTACAGTCTGGGCCCATACTACTGTAGCCAAGCAGGGATCCTCCTCACAGCTCCAGGGCAGAGGGGAGAGCCTGTGGTCATCTACATATCAAAGCACAGGCAAGATTGCAGTCAGAGCCTCTGTGGGGTGTCCTAAACCCACCCCCAAATCTTGGAAGTGCAGTAAATCAGTCATAGGCTGGGGAAATGAGCAAACAACAGAAAAAGAAGACTCTGACCATAGAAAATTACTTTGGTCCCATGGAAAATCAAAATACATACTCAGATGATGACAAAATTGAAGCTTCTGTATCTAAAACCTCCAAGAGAAATATAAAATGGGCTCAGGCTATGGATGAGCTCAAAAAGAGCTGGAATTGCTTTGAAAAGCAATTAAGGGAGATAGAGGAAAATGGGAGTAGGAGAAATGAAAGTATTGTAGATAAATCATGAAAAATAAGTCAGCAACTTGGTGAAAGAAATATAAAAAAATACTGAAGAAAATAATATATTAAAAACCAGTTTAGGCCAAATGGAAAAAAACAACACAAAAGGCAAATGAGGAGAAGAATGCTTTAAAAAGCAGAATTGGCCAGTTGGAAAAGTAGATAAAAAAGCTCTGAAGAAAATAACTCCTTCAAATGCAGAATGGAATTAAAGGAAGCCAATGACTTTGTGAGAACTCAGGAAGAAATAAAACTATACCCCCCCCAAAAAAAAACAAAATTAGAAGAAAATATGAAATATCTCATTGAAAAGACAACTGACCTCAAAATCAGAACCAGGAGAGATAATTTAAAAATTATTGGGCTACTTCAAAGTAATGACCAGGAAAAGAGTCTAGACTTCAGTTTTCAAGAAATAATAACAGCAAAATTGCCCTGAGATCCTAGAAGCAGAGGGTACAATAGAAATTGAGGCAATTCGCCTATTACCTCCTGAAAGAGATCCCAAAATAAAAACTCCCAGGAATATTATAGCCAAACTCCAAAACTCCCAAGTCAGAGAAAAAAATACTAAAAGCTGCCAGAAACAAGAAATTCAACTACCATGTCTCTATAGTCAGGATTTACACAGGATCTGGAAGCATCTACATTATGGGCTCATAGGGCTTGGAATATGATATTCTGGAAGGCAAAAACTCTTAGTTTACAGCCAAGAATCAACTACCCAACAAAACTGAACATCCTCTTTCAGGGGAAAAGATGGACTTTCAAACTTTCCTATTGAGCTGAACAGAAAGTTTGATCTCCAAGTACAGGACTCAAGTGAAGCATAGAGGGTGTGAATGAGAAGGACTAATTATGAGGAACTTAATGATATTGAACTGTTTGAATTCCTGCATGGGAAGAAGATACTGATAACTCATATGAACTTTCTCATTTATAAGAGCAGTTAGAAGGAGCATATATAGACAAGGCACAGGAAGGAGCTGAATATAATGGTATAATATAGACAAAAGATGGAGTCAATGGGTGATAAAGGAAAGAACTAGGAGGAAGAGAAAGGAGAGGAAGAAGGGGCTAAGATAATTCACATAAGAGTCAAGAGAGAGCTTTTTCAATGGAGTGCAACAAGGTGAAGGCAAGGGGGGAATGAGTGAGCCTTCATTCTCATCAGAAATGTATCAAAGAGGAAATAACATACACACAAAATCTATCTTACCCTAGAGAAAAATGAGAGGGAAAGGATATTGGGGGGGGGGGGGTCAGGCAAAGGGGAGGGAAGGGGGTAGTAGGTGAAAGAAGAGAGGGAAGATCATGGGAGAGAGTACTCAGATACAACACACTTCTGAACAGGGACAGGATGAAAGGAGAGAGAGAGAGAATGGAATAAATGAGAGTGATGAGGAATAGAGTGAAGGGAAATACAGCTAGTGATAGCAACTGTGGGAAAAATAGTGAAGCAACTTCTCTGGTGGACTTACAATAAAGAAAACAACTCATTGGACAGAGTCATTGGAATCTGAACATAGACTGAAGTACACTTTTTCCCTCTCTCACAATTCTTGAGGTTTCTCATATTTTTTTGGGGGGTGGTTTATGATTACTCTCACAACAATATTATGGTAATAATATGAAATAAATAAACAAATAAAAGAAATTGTAAAAAAATGGGAAAATTCCTACATGTTCCAAAATCTTCATAGCAGCTCTTTTGGTAGTGGCAAAGAATTGGAAATTGAGGGGATGCCCATCAATTGGGGGAAAAAAAACAAAAAAAAATCAATAATATACTAAGGATCCTTGTTCTGTCAAATTTGGGGGGGGGAGTAAGATATAAATATAATTTCCATCACTAAACTGGGGAACTCAAAGCAGGGAAAGAAAATTATATACTAATATCCCTAGTGAATATGGACACAAACATCTTCAATAAAACTTTAATAAGTAGGCTATAACAATATATTATCAAGATTATATACAACAATCTATATCAGAAGAGATATATGAAGAGATAAAATAAGTATAATAAACAAACCAATAAATAATATAAATAATAAAAACTAGATTGCAGTATCACTAAATACTAAAAAGTTTTTTGACAAAACTCAATGACCACATCTATTTTTAATGTTAGAAGGCACAGGGGAAAAAATTTTTTCATTAATGTAGTAAATAATATCTACCTAAAATCTAAAGTAAGCATATGAAGTGGAGGAAAGTCAAAGGCCTTGCTAATAAGATCAGCAATAAAGTAAATATATCCATCATTATCACTCCTATTTCAACATACTGTTAGAAAATAAAGAGAAATGAAGGAATAATTTTATAGTCAAATAAGAACCAAAACAATAAATTTTTGCAGGTAATAAGACGGCAGTTTTTTATTAAGAGACACAAATAATAGATTAAAAAATTGATGAAATTAATTCAGAAAAATTATTTTATATTAATTCCAAATAAATTATCAGCATTTCTGTATGTTAGAAATAAAATTCAGTTGCAATGAATAGAAAGAGAAATTCCACTCAGAATAACTACACAAGTTATTAAATATTGGGGAGATCATCTCTGCAAAAACTGAAAGAATAATAATCATAAACACACAGGAATACTATATTTGAATCTAACTGCAGAATACAAAGTTAGGTGGTATAGTTAATAAAGCAGTGGACCTGGAGTCAGGAAAATCTGAGTTCAAATCCAGTTTCAGACACTAACTGTGTAACCTTGGGAAAATCACTTAACCTCTGGCTTCCTTAGCTTCCTCAATTGTAAAATAGGAAAAATAATCACACCTACCTCCAATGATTGCTAGGAGGATCAAGATGGTAATATTTGTAAAATGCTTAATTTGGAGCCTGGCACAAAATAGACATTTAATAAATGCTTTTTTTCCTTTCCTTCCTTTCCATAGAGAGATATACCTAAATAATTGAAGAAATTTTCAAATGACAATAGTATTTAAATTAATTTATTTTTTCAGTGTCACATCAAATCATCAAAAGTTTATTTAATAGACCTAGGAAGAAATAATAGAAGGATCATAAGGTCAAGCATCTCATGGGAAATAAGTCAAAGATGCTAAGAAGTAATCATCAAAATGATTTGGTACTGGTTAAAAATGCAAAAGTTTATCAGTGGAGTATATTAGATAAACGACACATAATATTTGTCCAACATTCTCAAAGAAGACCATGACATCAGGGACATGATGCTATGACAAGCACATGAATTGGATTTGAATGAGGAGTGCTGTGCTAGGTTACCAGCCTTACTTTCTCCTCCAGAGCTATCTGGGTTCAGGGACAGATATGGATCAGGACAACTGGAGATGACCCTGGATGTGAGTCAATCCAGTCTCATACTTGCCCAAGATCACACAACTACTTAGTGTCAAGTATGAGACTGGATTTGAACTCAGGTCCTCCTGACTCCAGGGTCTTTGCTCTATCCACTGTGTTACCTAGCAAATAAAGACAATAATATAGCGATAAATAAAACAAAGACTATAGTGATTGGGGTAAGGACTTGACTCAACAAAACTGCTGGAAAAAATAGAAAATAACATGGCAGAAAATTGTTTTGTTTTGTTTTATTTCCTTTGGGGATCAGTACCTCATAATGGGCACCAAAAAAGATCCAAATAAATATATGATGTAGAAATAAAATATGATATCATAAGCAAATTTGTGAGGAAGAAAGAAGTTATCTTTTTGAGCTATGGCTCAGTGAATTGTTCATAAGCAAACAAGGCATAGAAAGGATCAAAGAGGAAAAAATGGACAATTTGACTATGTGACCAAATACAGACAAAATTAGCAGATTAAACAAGTAATTGGAGAAATTTTTTGAGGGAAGTTTCTCTGATATATCTAACATGAGGAATAGATTAAATTTAGAATACTACACTAAACATTAGATAAATAATCAAAATATATGAACAGAAAGTTTTCCAAGAAAGAAATTTAAGTCATGAATAGCCAAATGACAAAAATTCTCTAAATCACTAATAATTAGAGAAATAGAATTAAAGCAACCCAGAGATTTCACCTCATACTCATGTTTAGCAAAGATGACAAAATGGGAAAATTACAAATTTTGAGAAAATTTCATTCACTATTGGTAGAAATCATTTTGAAACTATGCCCCTAAAGTCATTATGCTGTGAATAAATACCCATTGACCAGTAATAGGCATATATCCTTAAAAAAATTAAAATTTTTTTTAAACCCAAATGTACAAAAATAATTATAGCCATGCTTTATTTTTAGCACAGGGAAAGTACAAAATAAGAAAAGGTTCATTTCTCTGGGAAATGGTTAAAAATATTATGTTATGTAAACATAATAGAATATTATTGTGCTACTAGAAATAACCAAATAGGCACTTTAAGAGAAAACTGGGAAGTCCTATATGAATGGAATCAGAATGAGGTGAGCAGAATGGGGAGAACAATGCATACAATGAAAATAACTGTTATAAATTAAAACAACTCTGAAGTCTGGGAGGATCTGCAGCAAGAAGATCCTGAGAGGAAAAGCACAATAATGACAAGAGGAGAGGGAAAAAGGAGAAAGCAGTAGCAATTGACCTGAGCTAAGATGATGCTGCTGTCAATGATCTTGGGATTCAAAATTATCTTGAATTATGACACTGATCCCTTCATAGCCCCAAATCCATGAACAACTTGGAAAGAAATTTTAAAAAAACCAGAATCTTCTCCAGTCTTCTACCTTGTCATCTGCCTTGTTCCCTTCTTTTCACCTAGAATAGTCAAAATCTGGACCTAGGCGATAACTTCCAGGGACAATAACACTGACATGAGTAAAAATGAAAATGTATTGAATGAGCAAAAGCCTCTTTTTAATTGGTAGATGGAGCTGAAAAATTAGTATTGTATTTAGTAAATACAATTAATGATTAAGCAGTACCAAATCATTTTGATGATTACTTCTTAGCTTCTTTGACTTATTTCCCATGAGATTCTTGACCTTATGATCCTTCTATTGAATTTCATTATTATTTCTTCCTAGGTCTATTAAATAATCTTTTGGACCTATGCATCTTGGTGAGTTATCTTCCTTTTTCCATCTGTGACAAACATTATAATAGAATATCAAACTGAACTGAACTCAAAAATCAGTCTTGTGATTCATTGTTTCCCCAAAATTCTAAACCAATATTTTCAATTGCTCAATTCAATCACATTTCTCTATAGTTTACCCCTTTTTAAAATATCCATTTTAAAATTTTTCAGTTCCAAATTTTTCATTTTGTACTTTGGTATACATTTCATAACATTTATAACATTTATAATATAGGTATATATATACCTATATTATATATATATATGTATTATTATTATAGATACATATATGTATACATTTTTATAAATAAATAAATACATTGGGAGAGATTCAGCATGATGTAGTAGATAAAAACTGGCCTTAGAGTTCAACACTGATTCAAGTCCCACTGCTGCTACACACTGTGTAGCTCAATTCACTCAATTCACACACCATTGCTCTAGGCAACTCTCTAAGGTTGTAAGATGAAGAAAAATTCAGCCATTCCTCAATTGATGGACATCTCCACAATCTTTAACTCTCTGCCACTACAAAAAGAGCTACCATGAATATTTTGGAACATTTTTTTATGATTTTTTTCTGGATATAAGCCTAGTATTGGTATTGTTGGGTAAAAGGCATGATAGTTTTGTTGCTCTTTGGGCATATCTTCATATTGCTTTCCAGAATGGTTAGATCAGTTCACAACTCAACCAACAGTACATTGATGTCCCAATCCTCCCACAACCTCTCCAACATTGATCATTTTTCCCTTTTTTATCATAAGATGAAGAAAAGTTGCTGATTTACATTGATAGAAGGCATGCAACTCATCCAGATTCTCCTTATGCCAATGAAATCACAAATCTAAATTGTCATATTTTACTGATTAAAAAGTGTGATCAAAAAGTTGAGACCACTGCTCAAATTTATTCTTCAAATTGTTGTCTAAATAATTTGCCTAACACACTGATATTACCATATCAAAAACCCAGTTGAAAAATCTTCTATAGTTTCTCATTGATTATCAAATCAAGTACAAACTCCTTTTCTTAATATTTAGATTCCCTATAGTCTGGATCCAAATTTTCCTTTTTTATAATTATCTTATATCTCTCTTTTTTATCCTGTATATTCCATGTGAATATATAAATAAAAGTAAGGGGGAAAAGCTTTTCAGAAAACAGGACTGTTTTATGTTTTTAAAATGCTAAAAAAAAGCATAGGTTTGAGAGAGGTCTTCTTTAATATGATCAAAAACATTCATCAATAACAGATTTATTGGTAATGTAGAAACATTAGAAGGCTCCATAAAGCAAAGGTGCCCTTTCCTTTTCTATTATTTGACAGTCCTAGAATTGTCAGGCAGAGCAAGAAAACAAACAAAAAGAAACTAAGAAAATAATTTTTAGCAAACAGGAGACAAAATTTTCCAAATTTGGTTTGCACCCGAAAATCAAAACAAGAAATTTAGACTTTAATAGCTTCTGTCAAGTTGAAGAACATTAAATCAATCCCTATGGAGCATTTCTATATATTACTAAGAGAAATCAGGTGAAAAAAGATAGACAAATTCCATTTAGGATGAATTCAAAATAATTAAGATGTCTGTGAATAAATTTATCAATCCAGAAATATAATTTATGTAAGTACAATTATAAAATAGTGTTTACAGTGATAAAGATAGAAAAAAAATTAAATATATTTGATTTTGGGTCATGCCAAATTAATAAAAATTCTAATACCACTTAGATCAATCTATAGATTTCCTTCTATATGAGTTCAATATCTTTCCAAATATGATAATATCAACCAGAGACACCAACATTTCCAAATGGCTTCTGTCACAAAATATTCTTTTTCCACAAGTCATTAAAAAGTGATGTGGCACCTCCAAATCCTTTAGGTGTGGGCTCAAACTGGTAGAATCCCTCTGGGAAGATAAAAATCATTTTCCTTATTTTCTTTTACCATTAGAATCTAATAACTACTCTGCCGGTTACATTCTAAAAATCACTGATTGCCAAGGACTATTTATGTATCTTGTTAATGTTAGTTGGAACTTTAGGATGCAGACATGAATAACAATTTCATCAAAGTTTTCCTAAAAATCATCTCTTACCTCCCATTGATCTTCCCCTAGACTATTTTTTTAAAGTTTGTGTATCAATGAGATGGATTTTGTTTACTGATCCTCAAGCACCACCCTATGACCAACTCATGTAGTGATTTTCCCAGTAAATTTATTCCTCAGAAAATCCTTCCACTCCTGAGATACTTGAGAATTATCTATGAGGAAAAGAATGGCAGTGATTCCAAATAATTAAATTTAGCCCACTGCTTGCAATGATTTTCAAAAAGACTTTTGTTTTTCATTCTTTCAGTCTAGGTATGGCACCCATGAACCATAGGAGGCCAGACTCTTTTATCCTCTATTTTCTCTCAGTCTCTCCAAGTTCATGCTCATTGTTTCCATAATACTATCTATCCATATAATCTGCTCTCAACCCCCTTTACTTTTGCTTTCAATCTTTCCCAACATCGAAGTCTTTTCCAATGAGTTCCATCTTCTCATTATGTGATAAAAGTATTTAAATTTCAGCTTCAGTGTCTAACCTTCTAGTGAATAAGTTGAATTAATTTTTTAAAAAATTTTCCTGATATAACCTCCCTGATGTCTAAAAGACTCTCAAGAGTCTTCTCTGGCCAACAATTCAAAAATTGATTCTACAGCTCTCCATTTTCCTTACAATCCAACTCTCATAAACATGCATGCTGCTGGAAAAACATGACTTTGACTATACAGACCTTTGACAATAAGATGATATTTCTGTTTTTTTAGTATACTTTCCAGAGTTAATAAAATTTTTCTTCCAAGGTGTTAGTAATAGCTAAAAGTTATCAAATATCTGATATATTTAAGTTGTAAGTTTTATGGCTAAGCTAAATCCAAGCACACATTCCAGCTCACTAAATATATTACTACCAGTACTTAGAGCAGGCTTCTCTTATGAAGTCTTTGAACTTATCCATTATCCCCAGGGCATATCAGGAGAGCTATCCATCAGTTTCCGAATAATTGCCTCAATAGTTATCTCTTTGTAAAACATGGAATTCCCCATAATGTCAGATATTCACTTTCCAGAGCTATTGTTTCATTTTCCTTCTTTTATACATTAGTACCTGGAATTTCCCCAAAGTGTCAAAGCAAATGTAAATATTGTCACTATCATTACTACCACCACTATCACCAATACCTAACACTTAAAACAATTTTTATGAGATGTCATTTCACAAATAACTGAATTACCATCATAGCTATTTCACCAATTCACAAAATGCAAAGTTCTGCAAAGTTGGTTCAATATAGCTATGCAGTATTTTTCAATAAATCATGTTTCCCTTCACCAAAATAATTCACATTGCATGGAATAGGATGCATTAGAAAAAAAAGACTGTGGCAAAAATTAAGGGAAAAAACCTTTCATGTACCCCTACTATGGGCTATTAACATAGAGTTAGTAGGTAGAGCATTTTTCAGAAATGAGAGTTGGGAATATGTTGAATTTTAGATATTGTTGTGGAAGAAAGTAGATATGTATTATGAAGAAAGGGATGGAAGAAAAGTAGACCTGCTCAAAAGCTCAACTGAGACTCTTGGAAAAACTGATTAAAAAATCAAAGAATTTTGGGAAAAGCCTATCTATCTGCTTTAGCATTGTGAAAATTCAATAATAATTTTTTTTTCTGTTGAGGGTTGGGGCTACATTGATTTTGCAAGGCATTATTCCCTTATACCAATAAGCTTACTAACAGACTAACTTTCCTATTTGTTTATGTCATCATTGTCACATCTCAAAATTTTAACATAATTTTCATGTTATCATTTATATTATATTTATTGTCAACATTCATTTTTTCAGTCTCAAGTTCCCTCTCCTTCCCTCCCCTCCACCTAGTAAAAAGGTAAGTATCAATTATATATGGAGTCATGTAAAACATTTCCATATCAATCACATTAAAAAAAAAAGAAAAACAAGAAACATGAATAAAATGAAAAAGTATGCTTCAAACTACACTCAAAGAATACCAGTTCTCTCTCTAGAGGTGAAGAATTTCCATCACAGGTCCTTTGGAAATGTCTTTTATCACCTGTAGTGATCAAAGTAGCTAAATCTTTCAAAGCTGATCATTGTTACAATATTGATGTTACTGTGTTCAATGTTCTCCTGATTCAGCTCACTTTACTTTGTATCAATTCATAAAAATGTTCCTACATTTTTTCTGAAACCATCTTTCTCATCATTTCTTATGATACAGTAATAGTTCAATACAATCACATACCATAACTTGTTCAAGTAATATACATTCCCTCAATTTACAACTCATTATCACCACAAAAAGAACTTCTAAAAGTATTTTTGTACATAAGAGTTCTTTTGCTTTTCTTTTTCTTCTCTTTAGACACAGACTTGGGAAATGTATTTCTTCGTTCAATAGGTATACACAGTTTGGGTTTTTTTAATATACATTTATTTATTTAGGTTTCTGAAAGGCAATGGGGTTAAGAAACCTACCCAAAGTCACACAGCTAGTAAGTATCAAATGTCTGAGGTCACATTTGAACTCAGGTCCTCCTGACTCTATTGCCCTACTTGGCTGTCCTATTAATGTATATATTTTTCTACATCTCTTTCAATATGTATTATTTCCCTTTTCTGAATGGAAATGTGGTGATTCTTCAGAGTTGTTTTAATTTGCATTCTTCCAATTAATTTTTACATTGATTATTGATAACTTTGATTCTTTCCTCTTAATGTTGCCTGTTCATGTCCTTTGTTGTTTTATAGATTAGTAATTTCCAACCCTTTGCAATCACTTTTGGTGTTTTCTTAGCAAAAATACTGGATTGGCTTGCTATTTCCTTCTTTAGCTCATTTTATACATGAGGAAATTGAGTCAAACAGGGTCAAGTGACTTGCCCAGGATCACACAACTAGTCAGTGTCTAAGGTTGGAATTGAACTCAGGCCTAGTATTCTATCTAATGAGTCTCTTGGTTACCCATCATATCCTTTGGCTATTTATCAATTGGAGAATAGCTCTTATTTTTATTAATATGGTTCAGTTTCCTATATATTTAATAAAGGTGACCTTTATCTGAGAAATTTCCTATAAAAATATCCCCCCCCCCCAGTTTCCTACAAAGTTTACTACTTTGGTTTTGTTTGTGCAAACTCTTTTAATTTCATGTAATCAAAATTATCCATTTTACTTCCCACGATCCATCTTGTTTGGTCATAAATTTTTTCCCTTATCTGAAGATCTGACAGGTAAATTTTCCCATGCCCCTCTAATTTACTTATTGTTATAACTAAATCATTTCCCCAATTTGACTTTATTTAGATGTACAGTGTGAAATGTCAATTTCTGCTTAATTTCCATGAAACTACTTTCTAGTTTTCAAAGCAATATTTGTCAAATGATGAATTCTTAATCCAAAAACTTGGATCTTTGGGTTTCACAAATACTAGATTACTATGGTCATTTACTACTGAATATTGTGAACCTATCTATTTCACTGATCCACCACTCTATTTTTAGCCAGTACCAGAATGTTTTTATGATTCCCACTTTCTAATGTCATTTGAAATCTGATAATTCTTTCTTTCTTCACATTTTTTATTGATCTCTGATATTCTTAACTTTCTGCTCTTCTGGATGAATCTTATTATTTTTCCTAGCTCTATAAAATAATTATTTGGTGGTTTGAGTAGTATGACACTGATTAAGTTAACAGATAGAATTGTCATTTTATTATGTTGGTTCTGATACTCATGAGCAATTAATCTTTCTCTAATTGTTTAGATCTGTATTTTTGTGAAAAGTATTTTGTAATTCTGTTCATATACTCCCTGGCCTTGTCTTGGCAGGTAGTACAGTTGTTTTAAATGGAATTTCTCTTCTATCTCTTCTTCCTGGATCTTATTGGTAAAAAATGAAAAATGCTGATGATTTAAATGGGTTTATATTTTATATCCTCAAACTCTGATAAGATTAATTGCCTCAAGTTTTTTAAGTAATTCCCTAGAGTTCTTTAATTATTATATCATCTGCAAAGAGTGATAACTTTTTTCTAAATTACCTATTTTTATTTCTTCAATTTCTTTTTCTTATCTTATTGCTATAACCAGTCCTAACATCTCAGAACCTACATCTTTGTTTGTAAAGGGGGAATATTAATACCAACAATATTTATCTTACAGGATTATTCAATTAGCCTCATGAAATGAGGCTCAAATGAAATAGTCTAGGTAAAACTACCTGCATACTTTAAAACATTATAGGGGCAGCTAGGTGGAGCAGTGTCTTCAAATCTGGTCTCAGATACTTAATATGTGACCTTGGGCAAGTCTCTCAACTCCATAGCCTTAAATAAATGAAAAATTATATATATGTATATATATATATATATATATATATATATTCCAGTTACTGTCAATTACAGTTTGAAATTATACTATGAAAATTATTTTGTAATTCCTTAACTATCTTCTTTCTGTTTCTGAAATGATGGTATACTCCAGAATTTTGACCTCCATTCTCCTATCTGGATATATTCTCTGCCTTAGTACTTTACATGTTCCCATAGTTTTAATTATTACTTCCATGTGGATGACCTCCAGATTCAGTTCTCCTATCCTGGTCTCTCTTTCCTTCTCTTCAAAACATTTTCAACTATATATTGAAGCTCTCTCTCTCTCTCCCTACCAAAATCTCACAAACTCAACAGGTTTCAAAGTCTTTCTCAAAAATCGAACCTATTCCACTTCCTGACATCCTAATTTTTGTTAATATCTTCATTTTTATTGGCACCAAGTCTCAAAGCTCCTGTGCAATATCTGTCTCCTCCCATTCCTTAATTCTACAATCTTAATGAGTTATGATTCTACACTTGAAATAATCTGTAGCATCTACCTGACCCCCATCTTTTTTCACTGACAGTCTCTTAATATCAAGTTCCATTAACTCTCAACTAGTTAACCACAATAGTTTCCCAACTGACTTTCCTATATCCCATTTCCTTTTTTTTAAATTCCTTCCAGATTCATCTTACTGATACACAATACTGATCATGTCACTTCCCTACTAAAAACACCTCCAAAAACTTTCTGTTGTCTACCAAAAGTAGTCTTAGGTACTCAAGGCTTTTTAAAATTTTGCCTCAACCTTGAGAACTTTTTAAAAAAATACATTTTGTATTGATACAATGAACACTTTCCAACAACTACTCATGAATAATTTGGTAGCTTTTCTTGAATAATTCCAAATTGTTTTCCAGAGCAGTTGGATTCATGTGTAGCTCCACTAGCAATGAACTAGCATGCCTGTCTTCCCACAGCCATTCCAACATTGAATTCTACCATCTGTTACCATCTTTGACAATTTGATCAATGTGAGGTAATATTTCAGAGTTGTGTAATTTATATTTTTCTAAGTATTGCTTATTTCAAACAATGGTTGTTTATAACTTGCATTTCTTCTTTTGAAAACTTTCATCATTTTCTATCATCTGTCTATTAGGGTTGAGTTCTTAGACTGTTACACTTTTATAAGAGCTTCTTAGTTCAAATAGTTTTCAAAAATTCATATATTTTTCTCCAATTCTAGTTTCATTGATACTGTTTGTACAAAACCTTCTAAGTTTTATAATGTTTGAATTATCTGTTTTATCTTTTATAATCTCTGTTGTGTATTCTAATTATGAATCCTACTGGCTACAGAAAAACAAAAACCTTTCAATCTTCTCTAATTTTCCCTAGTGTTACTGTTGTCTAGATTTTACTTATTTAATCTTTTTCATGGATCTACATTATATTTTGTAATCCAATAACAGATTCATTTGATTTGAACTGGCATGGAGAAGTAAAAACTACATTTGATTAAAGCAGCTTCAAATCCTGCCTCAAAGTTGATCAAATGGGCAAATTATTTAATCTCTCTCTGTCTCAGTTTACTCATTGGTGAAATGAGAGAATGATCCTGATGATATGTAAGGTCCTAATGGCTTTTAATCTATCATCATATGAAATTTTTTTCATCTTATGACATTTAGTGCTTTATGATATCATTGGAAATCTGTTAATGCCAAGTCCTCTCATTTTCTAGGGTTTTTATTATATCATTCTTGATATTTTGAACTTCTTCCTCCACACTAATTTTGTTTAATCTAATTAATTTTTATCTCATAAGTCTTGAGGAGTATAATGATTTTTTGCTGGTAGAGTCCAGCTTTGAACCTTATACTTTTTTTCAAATTGACTTCTATTTTTGTGAAAATAATAGTTGCGTAACTATAAATTCAACAAACAATTTTTAAATGCCTACTATTTCCAAGTATTACTTATTTCAAACAATGGTTGTTTATGACTTGCATTTCTTCTTTTGAAAACTATTTCATCATTTTCTATCACCTGTCTATTAAGGATTGAGGTCTTAGATTTTGACCATTACACTTTTATATTAGTTCAAATATTTTTCCAAATACTTTTGCAAGCCATTGTTTTAGGTTGTAGGGAATAAAAAAAATTAAAATAAGCTCTTGACCTCAAGGTGCTTACATTCTACTGTTGAGGAAAGAGGAAGAGGAAGAGTCAGATATAATATATCCAGAGAAGACAATATATACAAAAGAAAAAGTTATTTTAGTAGGGAGTGCTAACAATTGGGAGATCCAGGAAAAACTTTTTAAAGAAACTCTTAAAGGAATAAAAGATAATTTAGTTAGCATTTTCCATGTGCCAGGCACAGTTCTGAGGAATTAGGATACCAATAGAAGCAAGAAAAATATAATCTCTAACCTCAGGAGAGCTAATGTTGAGAAGTGATGGAATGAGCGTCTAGGGGGCAAGAGGCTGTGTTTCAAGGGGAACTTGAATTGAGTCTTGAAGGAATCTAGAGTTTTCATGAGGCATAAGAAGGTAGATCATCCTAACTATTGAGAATGGTCTATAGAGAGGTAGGAGATTGAATGTTGTACATGGGGAACAGCAAGTCAATTTGCTGAAGTACAAAACACAAGTTTGGAATTCATGTCTAATCACTCTAGAGATAGGCTAGAGAGATAATTTGAAAAATTTCAAATGCCAACATAGGAGTTTGTATCTTATCCTAGACAAAATAAAAAGACATTAAAACAACTATTTTAGGACAGAAGATGTCAAACTTTTTGACCTCTGGGAGTCTTTATACTCAAAAATTATTTAGGACTTCCAAAAGCTTTTGTTTATTTATTATATTGATATTTACCATATTAGAAAATTAAATGGACATTTACATTTTTATTGTTTAAAATTATAAAAACATATAACATGTTAACATAATGTTTTCTTGAAGATTTTATTTTCTGAAAAAATTTAAAAAGTGGGAAGAGTGGTATTGTTTTCTATATTTTTCAAATTTCTTCAATGTCCAGCTTAATAATGTTCAGCCAGATTCTCATATCTACACCTGCAATCAATCTGTTATAATATGCTGTTTTCTTTGAAGCAAATGATGAAAATCTGGTTCCACACAGATATGTGGTTGGAAAAAGGAAGAGTATTTTAATAGGCAAATAATATCTTAGAAATATTATGAAAATAGTTTTGACCTGGCAGGTCCCTTGACAAGGTCTTTAGAATCTCAAAGGGTCCTCAAATCACACTTTGAGAATTGCTGCTTTAGAATAGAAAGTTCGTAGCAATGGTGAGAATGGATTTGAAACAAGAGAAACCAGGTGAAGGGAGACTAGGAGGATTTTGGAAGAATCCAAGAAAAAAGGAATGATCATGTGCATGATTTAGTTTTGATTAAGAAGAGACAAAAAGATGAAGGCAAGAGATATGGAGATTAAATCAATAAGATACAGTCATTTACCAAGTTACATGGGTTTAAGAAGACTAAGGAACTAATGATGACTCCAAAGTTGTGAACATGGTTAACATATGAAACTACACTCAATAGAGAGAAGTTAGGAGGGGAAAAAAACGGATAATGAATTCAGGGTTGTTGTTTTTTTTGCTTGTTTGGTTTTTGCAAGACAATGGGGTTAAGTGACTTGCCCAAGGTCACACAGCTAAGTAAATATGTCTGAGGCCATATTTGAACTCAGAACTCCTGACTTTAGGGCCAGTGTTCTATCCACTGTACCATGAATTCAATTATTTTATTTGTTGAATTTAGAAGGTTTATGGAATATTCCAGTGAAGATTTTCAAGTCAACTTGAAGTATAGAAAGGTACTCAGTACATTAGATATGTATACTACACAGAAATGATGAGTGTTGAGAGAGAAGGTGGCTTAGAACAGAAATCTGAAAATACTATTTTTCTTTATTGTACAATATAATTTGCGCATTTATATTTATGTATATGTTGTTTCTTCCATTAGAATGGTAGTTTCCTGAGGGCAGAATTGTTTTATTTTTGTCTCTGTAATATATTAATCATTTAAGAAATACTTGCTAACTGAATGATCCCAAGATACTTAATGCATTTTTCTTATTTTTAAATGGAAAGATTCTTCCTCTTGCATTGCCAAAGCCTTTCTCTAGATCTCTTAATATTTTGTGAATACAAGTAGATAATTCAGGATGTTTCTTGATTATCCTTCCATATGACCCATCTACACTTTTTCACCATCAGAAATTTTGCTGATGACCTACTTTATGTCACTTCTCTTTTGGAATTCCTCCTAGCAACCTATTCACACCCAACACTGAAATGCTGCTAGGTGTATCTCAGTTCTAATTCTTCAGAAATAGTAAGTCCTATTCCATGATTTATAGGCAGACAGAAACACTAAACACTTTAATAATAGAATTTGCAAAATGTGGGGATTTATTTTGAAGAAAATCTTGGGATATTTAAAAGCAAAATTCAATCTTCAAAAAATCATTCCAGCCTGCTCCTCTTCTGTTCAAATACGTTTCCAGGTCTGTTTCCACACATGCTTTATGTTGACATACATGTACCAATTATGGACAAACTGTATATGTTGACCATGAAACTATCCATTATAGTAAAGACAATGACTTTTATGCATAAATTTAATTTTTCCATATGTGGATAGTTAGGCATATAGGTTTTTATTTGTAATATATAGAGAAATGCTGATGATTTTTTCAAGTTATTTAGTATGTTATTATTTTCCTAAATTAATTGTCTTTAATACAGAGCTATTGTCTTTACAGGGCAGTTAGGTAGATAAAGCGCCAAGCCTGGAGTCAGAAAGAAGTAAGTTCAAATAACCTTGAGTTAGTCACTTAAACCTGTTTACCTCAGTTTCCTCATCTATAAAATGAACCAGAGAAGGAAATGACAAACTACTCCAGTATCTTTACCAAGAAAACCACAAACAGGGTCATTAAGAGTTAGACATAACCAAAACAACTGAACAACAACAATTGTGTTTGATCATTTTGCTGATTCTTGAAAATTTTCTATTATCATAGTTTCCATGAATATGTCTAATCTCTTAACTTTGGAGCAGGGAATAGAACACTGAGTCTGGAGTCATAAAGACTTATCTTGAATCTAGCCTCACTTTCTAGCTCAGTGACTTTGGGTAAGTCATTTAAACTTTTTCTGCCTCAGTTTCTTCAACTATAAAGTAGTGATATCAATAGCACCTTCCTCCCAAGGTTATTTTGAAGATCAATGAGAAAACATTTCTAAAACCTTACACAGTGTTTTAGAACATGTAATAGGAGCTTAATAAATATTGATTTTCCTTCTCCAAAAACTAATATTTTTTACCTACAAAAACAGCAGTAAAATAGGGGGCAGCTAAGTGGCACAAAGGATAGCGACAGGCTCTGGAGTCAGGAGGACCTGAGTTCAAATTCATCCTCAGATGCTTACCTTATTTCCCATGTGTATTGTAGGTTTTTTACTTGTATTTCCCAATTTTTTGCACTTATCTTTGTGCTCTTGTTTTGAATTTGTTACCAGTATATTAGGCTATGTTTGCCCAGAATTGACTCAGAAAAGATTTCCATACAATGCTGAATTCAAGTAAAAAAAGTGACCCAGTTTGCTAAATGGAAATCATGCTGCTGAATGTCAGTTTGGTCCTGCTGCTACTGTGAAAACAATTTGAGACTGGCTATGGGAAGAAGAAACCCTCCTAAAAACACTCCAGTAGAAGAAGGCCAGAAGAGGCAAGGCAGTCAAATGGCCTGAATTCAAGAGGGAATTGGACAGATGAATTGAAGAGCAAAGGGTGATTAGAATTCCTGTGTCCACAAGCTGATTCAGCATGAGGCAAGAATTGCTGATGAAAAAGAAGTGACATTTCAAAGGACACAACTGATGCTTCAGGTTCATGAAACAGAATGTACTAAACATGCATCCATGCACCAGACTTGCCTAGGGAGTGCTTGTAGTCATAGCCTCTCCTAAGACCGTGATTCCTCATTAAGCACAGATGAGGACGAGTTAATAGATGAGAGTTTGACAGAGATGAGTTGATGAATTTTGTGATGAATAAAACTTGAGTTCAATTGCTTTATGTAATACTTTTTTTTTCAAATTTTGGGCCCCAAAATGAAAGTGTGTCTTATACATGGGGAAAAATGTAATGATTACCTAGCTGTGTGACCTTGGGCAAGTCACTTAACCCCACTGTCTTGCAAAATGTCAAAAAAAATAGTACTAAATACCAGAAATGTATTTTGCTTGAAAAAAATCTTAATCTACTTTTTTCACATTTGGACACTCCACCCCTGACTCCTCAGTCCAGACCTAGCACTCTTAATTATGCTTTTACTGATATAAACTTTCTTAAATTCTCTTAGTTCCAATTAAATAAGAAAATAATTCATAGGTTCACCTCTCTCCATCATTTTTAAATTTTTATTTTATTTTCAATTTATGAAATAAAACAAGCATTTCCATAGCACAGTTCAATAAAAAAAGATTGATATAAATGATATAAATCTATTGTGCACAACTTTCTATTCCTTTCAAATATACAGCAAAATTATCATGTAAAATTTTTTTCAGTTCCTATGCCCCACTGTAGAGATGCCTGCCATTAGAAATAAATAGGCATATATTCGTGTATATATATATATACATATATATACATATATATGTATATACACAATTATTCTATAAATAACTCAGGATGTCTACTTTTTAATTTAGGATTTATTTTTCCCAGTTACATGTAAAAATAATTTTTATTATTTGTTTTTAAAACTTTGAGTTCCAAATTCTCTCCCTTTCCCCCATCCCACCTCACCCCCATTGAGAAAGCAAGCAATTTGATAGTTAGCTCCATTATTTTTTAAATGGCTTTTACCAGTGGGACCCTAATTCAATTTCCTCCTCCTTTTATCTCACTTCCTCTAAAGAACTCCAGTTTGATTGGCTTTCCTGGCATTAACCCAAAGATTTTTTTTCTTTTTCCCTCAACAATTCTCAGAAAAAGCACAATTTCTAAAAAACAATAATCATTTCCTCTTCCTTGCAGCATGTAAACACCATTTTTAGGCTATATGAGTTTTCAATTGTTGTTGCTGTTGTTCAGTTTGCATTTTAAAATCTAGTCAATCTTTGGTTTTACTGCTGAAATGATTGAACATCTGCAATTCTGTTACTATAGAAGTACAATAATGTAGAATCAGTCCAAGCAGTGTTTATAAAGCCATATCAAGTATGCTAGTAATTATTGAATAACCAGACTCTCTGGTGGAACAAAATGTATGCCCATAGTTCACATTCATCTGAATTATTAATATTTTCTCATGTAGACAATCAGCAAAATAATAAATCAATACCTGATTTATATAATTATTGATTTCTGAGATGTAAAAATAAGTGAAAATTAACAATCTGTTCTTGGAAGCACATCTCTAAATACTTGTTAAGATTGAGGCAAGACCTGATCCCAGGTATTTCAGATTCCATGTTTCACACTCTAACCATTGCATTACCTAGAGCCTATATCAAATATATAAAACAATCACATAATGAACATATCAACAAATAGGCATCTAGTCTTTGCTTGAATAGTTCTAATGAGAAAGAAATTATCACCTTCTAAGGCAAGTTATTCCTCTTACTATCCTTTTTGTGTAGCTTTAATTATTAGGATGGATTTTTCCTCTCATCAATCATAAATTTTTCACTTTATAATCTTCCTCTTGCTACTTGTTCTTCACTTTGAGGTAAAGTAGAACAATTTTTTTAAATTTTATTTATTTAAGGCAATGGGGTTAAGTGGCTTGCCCAAAGTCACACAGCTAGGCAATTATTCAGTGTCTAAGGCCCCATTTGAATTCAGGTCCTCCTGACTCCAGGGCTGGTGCTCTACCCACTCCACCACCTAGCTGGTCCCAAAGTAGAACAAATTTAATCTCTCTCTTCCATATGACAGATCTCAAAATAATGAACAATAGCTATCATTTCCTAAGTTGTTCTATTCAAGTTAAACACTCCTAACTCATTCAATCTTCAAGTGACAAAGCTACCAGGCTCTTTACTAGTTGTCCTCTTCTAAATGTTTTCCATCTTACTGTGTATCTCTTAAAATGTGTTGCCAAAAATTGGACATAATATTATATATGTAATCTAAACCCCATCTAAAGGATAACAGAATTAAAGAGACATAAAAAGAGAAATTCAAGTTCTGAAAGAGAAATCCAAAAGAAAAACTGAACCTTAGAAGTGAGAAATCTCAATGAAACAGTGAAAACTTGAAAAAGAAAAAGGGGGAGCCAATACAAATAATGCAAAGAAAGAGAAGCAAATGTCAGAGAAAAGTCAAATAAAAACAAACTATTACAAAAACATTTGAAGTATCTCCAAACCAAAGCAACTAGCCTGGATGACAGAGCTCACTCATACAGTATGAAAACTATTGGCATTCCCCTGTCTTTCCCCAAAAATGATAAAAAAAATAAGCTTATAGTATGCATTTCAGGAGATAAAACAAGAAAATTTACTGGAAGTTTTTAAAACGGCAAAGAACATATCAATAAAACCTTCAGGATGATGTCAAAGAGGAACCAAATATTTAACTCACCCAGAAATATATTAAATGAGTTCTATAATAAGAGATGCCTTCTATGTAGCAAGAGAAAATAGTTCACATATCATTTAATGCCAGTTTAAACTGCATGGAATTGTTCATCAATGATGAAAAATAAAATAAAAGACTAATATTATGAAAAGATAAAGAAAATGACTTGCAATACAGTTGACAACTGGTTGAAACACTAAATTCAGACAGATTTCACTACTTATTGTTCCCATTATGTGGTATTTCATATTCTTGAGGTTCTTCCCTAGGCCTGAAATGATCTTCCTTTTCATCTCTACCTCTTTAAACCCTAAACTATCCCCTATTTCAAAAGGATTTTCTTGATTTTGACAGTTGTAAGTGCCCCATTCTGAGACAATCAAATTGATTTTGATTCCATTTTGTAAGTGAATCTATTCTGCATCATAAACAAAATGTAAAATTGCCTGTCATGTTTCTTGGTCTTTGACTTAAGTCCAGAAATTCAGTTTCCATCTCCAAATTAAGTTTAAAGTTCAACACCCTACAAATTACCCTAATGTTTTAAAAAATGGATATTTTTCTCTATATCTCTTACTGCCCATGTACAATAAAGGGAAAACTGTTAACTCACTAATAAACCTTGCAAGATGCAAGTAGGTACCAGAAAATCTGTTATCTCTATTACCTTGGCTATCCTTCAAGAAAATCTGGTGTGTGTTTATAAATAACTAGACATGCAGGTAGACACCAACAATAAGCTTTCAACAACAACAAAGAGTTGCTGCCAGCTTGTCTTTCACACTTTCATCCAATCAAATCGTTTTTAATCATCTATGACATTGTAATCAATCATATTGTTTTCCATCTGTGACGTAGTCTGTTTTTTATTCTGTACTTCCCTATAAAAAAGGCTAATTCATTACATCTTGTGGTCTTTTGGCTTACTTATCTCATTTATTGATAATTGTTAGTTAGCCTTACCAATAAATTGCTTGTGATCAAAACTTTGTGCCTCAGTCTGCCTTATTTTCAGTTGCAATAAACCCTATTACTTTTTATTTATTTGGTATATATTCACTATTTCCTTATTTATGAATATGTTATATTATTCCCAGAAAGTAAACTTCTTGAGGTCAAGGACTGATTTCTTTTTTGTCTTTATTTTCCCTCAGTCCATAGCATAGTGTCTGGCATATGGTGTAAATCTGTCACTTCACTGATAAAGGGTATTTTTTGTGAAGATGGAATTTATGGTTTCAGAAAGCTGGTCACTGAGAAGTAAAATGACTTGTCACATGGTCAAAGTTGGGCCTAGAACTCAGGTCTCTTTGATGCTGGCCCTCTATTACTCCATGCTATCTCTTTTACTAGACATATCTTATTCTTGTTGATTGATTGAGCATCTTTGAAGATAGCACAATATCAGAATGTATCATAATCACACCAAAGTTCAGAATTAGGATCAAACAGACTCCTGGGCTGATTGAATAAGATGACATTCAATAAGTACTGGAAGGTTCAAAAGTTTACTTCCCAAGTACATGGGTAGCATGGTTATATGACAGTTTGCAAAAGATCTGTGGAATGTAGAAGACAACAAGCTCAATAAAAATCAATAATAGAACAATATGGCAACCAAAAAAGAAACTAATTGCACAGATATCCATTAACTTGTCATCATCAGAGGCATAGCTTCCAGTAATAAGGACATGACAATCCTGCTGTTCTGATCTTCTAGCCTAACTTTCAAAATTTGTCTCATTCAGTAGTCAGTGGAAGGAGGATAAGATTTGGAGTCAAAAGAATCTGTGTTCAAATCCCAACTTTGCCAACTAATATCACCTTGAGGAAATCATTTAATTTCTCTTCAAAATAAAGAGTTTGAATTAAATAATTTCTAAAGTCCTTTCCAGCTCTAAATCTATGATGCTAAATCTATGGCGCTTCCTTTCACATAGACTAAACTCTTGACAAAAAAGTGACTTCTCAATCTCTACGTTTAATGCTTATGTGCTTTTGCTTACACTGTTTCTTCCAAATGGAATAGTCTTCCTTCTCAGTTTGTCTGAATGGCTTCTTACCATAATGCAAGCCTCAAATCAAAAGAAACTTCCTCCATGAATGACTGCTATTCATCAATTGCAAGACCTGGGAAAAATTATGTTAATTTCTCTAAACTTTAGGTGAATTGCCTGTCAAATGAGAAGCTTGAACTACATGATATCTAAGGTAGTTCTCTTCCCTTTCAGAATCCTATAATACTGTAAGTTTTTCCCTATTATTATCAATCAAAAATAAACTTTTTCCTCTCTGTGTACATTTTGTGTGCATTTCTTTATTACAGTTCCATACTTATCCACTAGACTGTAAATGTTATATTTGCAGTATCACCTTCCTAATACAATATCTTATACATAAAAGCAGCTTGATGACATTTGTTGAATGAATTAATATTTTTAAATGGTGGAACTGATAAATCAATATCCTTATGTACCTCAATACCACCAAACTAAGTTTTAGAAGAAAACTTTAAATTTGGAATCAGACATTCTGGGTTTGAATCTCAAAGTCTGTTACTCTGTATCTTCATGATCTTGGTCAGATCATTTAACCTGACTGATGTTTCATAAATATAGGGATTGTGTTATATGATATATTAATATCAATATCCCTTCCAGATTTAAATCTATGATCTTAATACATAAGCAAACTACTACACTTGAACAAGAACTCCATCTTCCAAGTCCAAGTATTTTCACTGGCTTGGAGTGAAAAAATTAATCTTAACATTTCCCCATGCCTAGAATGTTCTCCCTCCTCATCTCTATCTCCCGGCTTCCCTGGCTTCCTTCAGTTCCAGCTAAAATTTTACATTCTACAAGAAGCCTTTCCCAACCTTTCTTGATTCTAGGGTCTCAAAGTTCTTATTCCCAATTCACTTATCTCTGATTCTGTTATTTTCAATTTATTCTGTAAATTACTTGTTTGTATGTTGTCTCCTCCTTTAGACTATGAGCTCCTTCTCTTTTTACCCTTCTCTATATCCTCAGAACTTAGCACAATGTCTGATACCTGGGAGACATTTAATAAATGTTTATTGATCAACTGACTGACCAAAAATGACTGAAGAAACTATATTGTTCTCTATCATTTCTTTTCCCCAAAAAATCTCAGGTCCAACAAGTTTATTTATTCACTGTTACAGGAAACTGATGACCATTTTTTTCATAGCAGCTCTCATTTCATTTCTTAAAGAATCCAATGCTTTAAATCCATAAGAGCAAACAGAGAATAAATTAAAGACTTTAATAGCATTTGAATATGATAATTCCCCAGATTGTAATGATAAAAAAGATGAGTTATAACATAAGGAAGTATAAAGAGGAATACAACCCTAGAAAACAAAAATCTAGACTGAAAAAAATGGAGATTTATAGAACTGCTATATGAGACAATGTCTTCATCAATAAATTCATTTGTTATTTACAAGATTTGCAAATCATTCTCTTCATTTTAGGAAATCTGAAGATTTAGGGAAATTCTTGACTGTTTGCTTCTTACAAGTTGGCTAAGATTTTCTTTGTTCCTTTATGTTCATTCTTAGGGATTATGAAATAAACAGGAAACTTTATGACACAGGGTAAAGTAGCTAAAAATGAAAATCCATAATGAGGAACTATGTGAAATATAAAGAAGCAAATAATGTTTTGTTATTTTCCATTTATGTAGTCACTATGAGTCTTTATGTAACAAAGAAACAAGGAGCTTCACCTTGGGAATGGAATCCAATGCATATTCATTCAGCAGGGATTAGTGCAGGAGGCTGATGATGAATTGTCCATGTTTTGATTAAACCAAAAGAAAATATTTTTAAGAATTCATCAACACAGCTGCAGTCCATGACATTCCTACTACACCCTCTGCTCATTTCCAAGTGATTTCATTCTCTGTAAATCTTTCTTCCTTGACACAAATTCTCTTCCCTAAAAGCTTTTATCAAATAATCCAAGCAAGCAGAATCACTTAGGTGTCTGCCAGAATTTTGTACTTTTTAGTAATAGCCAAGAAAAGTGAAATTAGTCTTGAGCAAAGTAGAAGGAATCATTTCTACAAGGAATCCCTTCTCCAATTGAAACCCCTTTCCCTCTTCTTTCTGCACCATAATAAAGATAACCTATGGACAAGGTTAAAGTTAGGCAGTACTCTCCTGAACCAGAACAAAAGAAGGTTCATTAAAGAATATAGAATCTGAAAGGGAATATTAATTTCTGCTATCCCACTGATCCCCAGAATATCTCTCTGGTTGATGAGAGAAAGGGTCAGTAGAAGTGAAAAAATGAGGGGCTACTCAATCTTGGTTCATATTTTGGCAGAACATGTAATAACATTGTTTTTCACTGTCAGTGAGGCCATATGCCCTGTATAAGAATGTAATCAGAAAATATTCTTGTAGGAGATATTTTGCTTACATTAGTGTAACAGGCAATCCCCCACAAATTCAAGGGGGCAGGGCATTGTATTTTCTATTACTCTCAGACTCATGTGCTCTTCTGACTCATTCTAGATCCATAATATTCTACACAAACTATGTCAAAGTGAAATAAAAATATAGTTAATTTAATTACTAAAAGTTTATCAAGGATATGCAAAGGCAGCAAGCAGTCTCAACAGTCATGTGTCAAGTTAGCTACCTGTCTTCAATCAGATCTGCTGCCAAGGACCTAGATTTATGAGTCACAGTCACAACTTGGTCCATGAGATCAACTTAAAGTACCCACTTTGTATGATTACATCCTTGTGTCCAATCAGTTGCTAAATTCTGGCAATTTAATCTCAGCAAGATTTCTTATAAGCCCCCTCTTCATTACTACCCCATAGCCACCCCAAGAGGACAGGTTCTCTTTACTCTAACAGCCTTCTAATTTTAGCCTCCTTTACTCTCTCCCCAATCCCTCCTATCATTTATATTGTTATCAGATTAATATTCCTTACATATAGACATGATTGTCATTCCAATGCTCAAAAATTTTCAGTGGTTTCTTTTATTTATCAGATTAAGCTTAAATTCTTATTCTCTTCTCACTCATAACTCTTAAGTATTTTCTCCCTCCTCAAATATTCCTAAAACAGTTTGGGTCTGGCTCTGGATATTATTCCAGATATCTCCTTTATTTGTATCACTCACTCCTTGCCTCCATGCCATATGTGTAATTATATGATATGATTAATATGACATAAAATGATGTGGTATGATATAATATAGAAATATAATAAGTAATGTGTAAGCATTTACATATATATGTACATGTGTATGCACATGAATATACATATGTTAACTCTACTATTCTAAGAGGAAAAATAAACTTTATTATCTGGAATGAAATGAAAAATGATGTATTGTGTTTTCAGAAGTAAAGTTACCTATAGTTAGTGGAATGAGGTTGTAATTTTATAACTAAATTATTATAAATAGTGGTCTATGACTTTTATTATTAATTTCATTTTAATAAATTGTCTGATTGTTTTAATATTTATGAATTCTAGGAGATTTGGGGTTTAAATAATATAAAAATATGAACATATATTTTTTAAAGAAAAGGTTTTTGTATTTCACCAAATAAAAAATATTTGATGAACCAGACTGAGGACACTTAGCTTATAAATTATGTTTAAATTTTATTAATTAGGAAAAATTCAAACATTGGATTACTTTTATTTTTTTGGCAATTAGATATTATTAAGTGCATGAGGCTGGATTTGAACTCAGGTACTCCTGACTTCAGGGCCAGTGCTCTGTCCACTGTGCCACCTAGCCACCCCTTGGCTTATTCTTGAACTCAAGATGCTAAGATTTCACAGAGTAAAATGTCAAGTAGCAAGAGGAAAGTGAAAAAGTAAGATTGGCAACTCAAATAGCATTGTTACATACAAAATGTTGTCCTCCAAACCCTGCTTTATGTGGGGATATGTCCTCTATACCTTGCTATTCATGGGAGTCTCTCTTTCTTGGATTTTTTTTCTTTTCTTATAGATATTTTCTCAGGAAATCTTATATGCAAAATGTCTGGTAATACTTTGACAATGATAGTGACTTGTCTGCTTTTCATATTTCACATTTTTGTATCACAGAAGAATGTAACTGTTATTTTATCATCTTATTGTGTAGACTATATGCTTAAGGAATAGCAAATTGCTACATATAAATTTATTATCACTTTTAAAATGGAGAATGTCTAATAATTATTCTGAAGTAATTTTTTCTAAAAAAACAGAAACTCCTAAATTTAGGAGTAGAATAAGAAAAGAGAAATAGTGATATTGTTAGGATATTTAAAAACAAACATGAAAGATTGGAAATTGATACGTAATTCAAAAAAGAGATTATAGTTGGAGAGCTAGTCAGTTATTGTTAGAGGAAACACCCATTCTATTAAATCATGCACAATTACCAGATACATAAAAGGAAAGAAATAACACCTAGAAACTAATTTACATTCTCTTTTCTTAAGAGGAAGAAGGGTTGAAATAGCATGTAAAGGTTATTTTGAGGGAAAAAGGAATCTGCTAACAGATTCTAAGGGAAATTTGAAACGGGAAGGGGCAGCTGACCTTTGGATGTTTCTGAAGCTAGTTTCTACTATATCAGATGAAGACATTCCACCAGAGAATTAACTGGAGAGATTCCTGCAACCATAATTCATTGTCTTAATAATGGGCAAAATTGTTTTATTTTGTATAGGTGAAAGGCCAAGAGATGGAAGGTCAAAAAAAAAAAAAATCCTGATACAAGAAGCAGTTGAAGTCTTTTTTGTATCTATAGCCTGGATGGCCATATGAATAATGAAGGCCTATTTCTGAGTGAGAAGGTAAACTCCAAAGAATTAATTTCAAGAAAAGAATATGGGATCAAGGATGGATATTACCCCAGACCCAAAAATGTTAAAAAGATCTCATCAGCAAACACCACAAGTCTTTCTCACACACAGAGAGTACCATTATCAAGATAGAATCAATACAGGGTCAAGTCAAGATGGCTGAGGATAGTTGCCAACCTAACTTAACTCTTCCAACAATTCCAGCAACTTTCAAGTGCAGCCTAACCTCATTTTATTGTATTTCAAAGCTATTGAATTTCGAGTTTTCTTTTTTACAAACTGAAAGTGTATGGCAGCCCTGCATTGAATAAGTCTATTGGAACTATTTTTCCGTCATGTACTCACATTACGTTTCTGTGCCATATTTTGCTAATTCATACAGTATTCAAATTTTTTCATTATAATTTTGTCTATTATGGTGATCTATAATGAATGATTTTTTATGTTAATAATGTAATAAGGGGAGAATAAAACTGCACACACACTGTGTGTGTCCTGATGGCTTCACTGATCAGCTGTTCCCCAACTCTCTCCCTATCCTTAGGTCTCTCGATTCAACAACATTGAAATTAGATCAGTTAATAATCCTACAATGGCCTCTCACATGTTCAAGTTAAAGGAAGAGTCAAATGTGGTAAACTTCATTGTTTTCTTATTTAAGAAATTATCAGTTACCCCAACACTCCACAACTACTCCCCTGCTCTGTCAGAAGCAATAGAGCCAAGTTTCTCCACCAGAAACTCCACCAAAGTAAGGGAGGTTGCTGTAGTGTCCTAGCAATAGACAAAACTGTTTTATTTGTGAAGGTGAAAGGCCAAGAGATGAAAGAACATAAAAGGATTATGATTTGTTGAAGGATCAGATAAAGGGTTAGTATATTTTTAGCAACAAAGCATTTAAATTAAGATATGTTTTAAGACATAATAGCATTGTACACATAATAAACAACAGACTAGTATAAACATAAAAACATAACTATAATATATACTGGGAAACCAAAACATTTATTTGATCACTTTATTGTGATAAATGCTTTATTGCAGGGCTCCAGAATGGAGTAGTAGAGTGAACAAAAGGTAAGGAAGAGACATTTTTCCAGCCTAAAACAACTTAGAAGGTCAGTAGGGAAGGTTTGTGACAAGATGGGGCTGGTCTGGAGTATATATAACAGAAAATATAAAGGAAAATTGCAAAGATATATAATAGAAAAGTAAAAATTCTACCAGTGACCTTCCAAAAGAGATCCCCAAATGAAAACTCCCAGGAATATTATAGCCAAAGTTCAAAGCTCCCTGGTCAAGGAGAAAATATTGCAAGAAGCCAAAAGGAAGTAATTCAAATATTTCAAATTTCAAATAATTCAAATTGAAATATCACAGTTAAGATTACACAAGATTTAGAAGCTTCCACATTAAAGCAGTGGAAGGCTTATAATGTAATATTACAGAAGGAAAAGGAGGTAAGATTATAACCAAGAATAAGTTACCTACCAAAACTGAGTATAATACTTCTTTAGGAAAAAAATGGATATTTAATGAAATAGAGGACTTTCAAGCACTGTTAATAAAAAGATCACAGCTGAAGAGAAAATGACATTCAAACACAAGACTCAAGAGAAGTACAAAAAAAATAAACATGAAAGAGTACTCATAAGGGACTTAATAAGAGTTAAATTGGCTGGATCCCGACATGTGAAAAGATATATGTAACCCTTAAGAATTTTATCATTATTAGGTCAGTTAGAAAGAATCTACATAGAGGGCATAGGTAAGGGATGCACTAGAAGAAGGTGAGAAAGAATGCTGAAAATTTTACCACATAAGAGGCATAAAATGGAGACCTTTTACAGTCAAAAAGGAAAATGGGGAGAGGGTTGGGCAATTGTTTGAACTTCAGCCTCTTTAGAATGTATGTATATAGTACACAGCTATGGACATATACCCACATATTCCTTTGGTTATAGAAATCTACTTACCCAATAAGAAAATAGGAGGGGAAGAGGATGACGGGGGGGTGTGGGGGAGGGTAAGAAATGATAAGAGAAAAGATTAAGGGAGGCAGTGGTGGTCAAAAGTAAAATAGACTTTTGAAAAAGAACAAGATGAAAAGAGAAGGCTTAACAAGGAAAACTGGATGGAGGGAAATACAATATAATAATAATTATGATAGTGAATGGGATAAGTTCACCCATAAAATAGAACAGATTACAAATCATACTCAAACAGTATTTTGTTTACAAGAGAGATGTATGAAACAGACGTATTTTAACAGTTAAAATAAAGTGCCTGAGCAAAATCTAATATGCGGCAGCTGAAGTTTCTTTTTTAAAAAAAGGCAGGAATAGCAATCATGATCTAAGACAAAACAAAAAAAATAGATGTAAGTTAAAGAAATAATCAGGAAAGCTACATTTTGCAAAACCAAAGACAATGAACTAATACAAAAAAAATTGAAGTTTCTCTGATAAAAGCCTCATTTCTCATCTATAAGTAAACTACATTTGAGAAATACAGTTGATTAAAAATAAATAATATTTATAAATAAATATATTAAAGGGAAGCTGGGTGATATAATGGATAAAGTACCAGATCTGAAGTGAGGAATACTTATCTTCCTGATTTCAACCAAACCTCACATGGTAACCAGCTGTTAAGTTCCTAGGCAAATCACTTAATTCAGTTTGCTTCATTTTTCTCATCTGTAAAATGAGTTAAGGAAGGAAATGGCAAACCACTCTAGTATTTTTGCCAAGAAAACCTCAAATGAGGTCACAAGCAGTTAGATATAACTGGAATGACTGAATAGCAAAAATACTAAATGATAAAGTAAAAATAATTTAAAATATTTGAGATATAAGGAACTGAGTCAAATTCATAAAAATAACAAGCCATTTCCTAATTAATAAATGATCAAGGACATGAACAAGTAGTTTTCAAAAGAAATCAAAACAAATAGGCATATAAAAAATGCTCTAAATCTCTAATTGCTTAGATAAATGAAAATCAAAACAACTATGTGCTGCTAGTGTAACAATGAATTAGTCCAACCATCATAGAGAACAATTAAAAATTATGTCCAAATGGCTATAGAACTGTGCATATCCTTTGACCTAGAAATACTATAAGGATCCATATGTACAAAAAAAAAAATTATAGCAGCTCTTTTTGTGGTGGCAAAGAATTGGAAATTAGGGTTAGGGTGAGGGGATTCTCATCAATTAGAGAATGGCAAAACAAGTTGTAGCTTATCATTGTACTGTAGTAGTATTTTGCTCTAAAAAAATGACAAGGGATATGGTTTCAGAAAAACATGGGGAAAAATATGAAGTCATGCGAAAGAAAATCAACAGAACCAATAGATCATTATATATAGTAATAGCAATATTGTAATGATGATCAACTGTGACTTTTAACTGCACTGTCAAAACAATGATCCAAGACAGTTACAGAGAACTCATTTCAAAAAAATGCTATCCACACCAGAGAAAGAACTGATGAACTCTGAGTACAGATTTCTTGGGTTTTTTTAACTATGTGGCTAATCTGGAAATATACTTTACGTGATTACAACATGCATAATTGATATCACATTGCTTGCCCTCTCAGTGGTAGGGGATGGAACAAGGGAGAAAGAGAATTTGTAACTCAAAAAAAAATTTAATGATAAAATAAACAATTTCTAAAATGAGATAATCAGAGAAGTAGACCCTGTTTAAATATGAACTCAATGGTTATAAATACTTCAAGTGCAAGTGAGAGAAGTGCAATTGATGTGAAGCACACTATTATTCTAAGAACCAGCATTGAGAGAAAAGTGATATAAAGGCCCAATTTTGTTATCAAAAATCGAAACAAAGTGACAGAGTTCTGGATAAAGGTTTAAAATTTAGTGAATCAAAAATTAAAGAAGTTTTAAAATCAGGTATAAAAATTTAAATGAGATATTTTAAATAAGATTTCTAGGATGAAGAAAAATCAGAAGGTGAGGTGGCCCAAAGGTCTATGGTTTTAAGAAATGGAATAATCCATGGGTTTGATACAAAAGGACTATTAAAAGATGCTCACAACAAAACTGTGCCATAGAATCAGCATCTTAAGATACCAAAGCCCAACTTGATTTCCAAGTTGCATAGAAAACTCCTGTAAGGGAAGCTGCTTCAAGTAAAACAAACAATGTGCAGAGAAATTTCAAAACTTTGCCTAGGACTGAGGAGAAACTGAATGCAAACAAAAAAAGAAATGCCGGAACCCAGAGTCAATAGTTTTCTTTCCTAGAACCTCAATTCTATAACATTGACTAATTTAATTGTATATGTAGAAAAATCAATAGACCATTAATGAATCGGAAACACTGAAACTTTAAATATTGGTTAAATTATGTTTCTCAGAAGAAAAGGTTACTCATTCATGTAAAAGTAATTCATTGCTGAATTATGTATAATGTTATTTTGTTCTTTTTGATGTATTATAGATGTATTAACATTCCATTTACCTATATTATTATAACTATCACTTTACATCTCCCCTTAGCTTCTAGTTTTTGATACTATAAAAAGAACTGATAAAAATATTTGTTTATATATAAATAAATACATACATAAATAGATATAGATATATCAGTCTTTTCCTCTTTCTTTGACTCAAATATGAATTAATTATCATCAGTGATGATTCTGAGATGACCCCAATTTTTCTAACTCAAGGACAAATTTCAAATTACTTTTCCACAAAAGCTGTATCTATTGTTATTATAATTTAAGAACCAAATGGAATTTTTAGGATTTCATGAGTAGATGTGGCAGCTTTTGAAAAACTAAGGAGTTCAAAGAGGTAGTTGAAGAAAAACTATGGAGAAGCAGAGAAAAAGAAGAAAAATTTTCATGGGAGAACTGTCAACTTATCTTATGAAGCAAAATTATAAAGGAAATTTTATGAACAGTGGGCAAGACCATTAAGAGTATTGGAACTCCTCCAGCAGAATGGCAAAAATAACCCCCAAAATAGAAAATGACAAATGGAAAGACTGAAAGAAAATAGATGCCACTGATGTAACTGAAATATGAATTGACCCAGTCTTTCTGGAAAGCCATTTGTAATTATGTACCCCAAGTCTTTCTTTAGTATATTTCTTTAGAGATACCACTAATATGCATCTACCCAAACAGAACAAAGAGGGAAACACATATCCTCATAAATCAAGGAAAGAGGAGAAGAACCCAAACATTTAAAAAATAATTGCATTATATCTCTTTTTTTTTTTGAGGTAGCAAGAAGAAGCTGGAAATTAAGGGCATGCCTCACCTATTAGAGAATGCTTTAACAAAGTATGGAATATGACTGTGATCAAATATTACTGCACTGAAAGAAATTATTAAAGGCAATTTTAGAGGAAAAAGGGCAGACTTTTTTTGATTGTTTCAAAAATGAATGAGTACAACCAGGAGAAAAAAATATATATAATGACATCATTACAAAAAAAAAAGGCAAACTTCCTACCTCCTGCCAGAGGTGATAGATTTGAAATGAAGATAAAGAATACATTTTTGGACATGACAAATGAGGTAATTTGCTTCACTTGACTATTAATATTTGTAAAAGCTTTTTTTTATCCTAAACAAATTAAATTGTGTGGGACTGTGCTTTTAGAAGTGAAGAAAAGTGATTTGAAGTTGCAGTGATGGCTCTCTGACTGAGATTTTTCCTCCCAACTTAAGTGCAAATACTTTGTAATTGTTGATTCAGCAATAAATAAATTATATATTTAATATCTAATATTTATTTAATCCAATGATACGTGGAGTTTTGTAGAGAGAAACTATGAGCAATTACTGAGGAGAAAGTGGATTCTTTTTTAATTAAAAAAAATTATATTTGATAAATTGGACTGTCAAATTTGAACTTTGATTACTCAAAGGTTTTGAAATTTTTCTAACTAGCAAATATAACCTTGGATTATCCTAGATATCATGATTAAAATGGCTCAAAAGTAACTCATAAACAAGGTTAGTGGTCAAAACAAATCTATTATATGTGAAATATTTTTCTTCAAACCCTGATAAAACGCACATCTGAACACACACACACACACACACACACACACACACACACACACAGTCCTCTGACACTAAATACAGAATTTTTTTCTAACACACCACAGAAGCATGTAATCACTTCTATTCGATCCATATACAGTCTAGTCAAACTGCATGTACTCTAAGTTGTCCTTCTTCCATGCCTTTGTTACAGAAGTATATATTATATGTCTTGTTTACTTAAAGAGGGTAGAGATCTTGTTGTATTTAACCTTTATTTCTTCTGTACTATACATAGTAAGAACATAAATGCTGGCTGATATTAACTTCGCTGATTGAAGAAAGAATGTAAAGAATGTACATGAAAAGATATAAAACAAATAATTTAATGAATCTACTATCCAGTCCAAATTAATTATTATTGTCAAATATAGAGAAATGTGAAGTGATTAAAAATATTAAACCAATAAATACTCACCTGGGGGAGGAGGGAGTAAGTTGAATTGTCAATGGTGAAAGAGTACAATAATTCTCCATCATACCACATGCTCTTCCCCATAGGGGAATTTTGTTTAGTCATAGCAAAGAGATTGGCTGGGTCACAGCATTGTTCCATTTCTTTCCTGATAGAAAAGACAAAGAGAAAATTGAAAGCATGTTAATCATGTTTGATATCAGAACTACAAAAACTAAATTTTCTTACAAAAATATTAGCTTTCAGAGACTCTAGTGTCTAATATATTGGATGAGGATTATTAAATCATCTCAAAAACTGGAATCACAATAAAATGCAAACTACCTCGAATGCAGAAATGCTTCAATTTTGTTTTGCACGCTCAACACTACGTACAATGTTTAGTAGTTAGATAGATGCTCAATTAATAGTTGTATAATTGAGTTAAACTGAACCACGGAATCACAGATTATAGAATTTAGTACTATAATAGAAATTATATCATGTGAACTGAATACTTCATTGTACAAATAAGGAAATAAGGAACCAGAATAGATTAAATACTTTGTGTATGGCTAATTATTAGTCAGACTAGATCAGAGTTCTAAGGAGTACTAGTCAGGAACATTTTCTATTATACTTCACTTACGCTTGATTTGTATCTTTAAGAACATGATGGTTCTATATAATATTAAAAAAAAACTAGTTATAGGACTAGGACATAAGAATGATTAAATTTCACCAAACTCAGTAAATTGCTTTCATCTTCTTGCGCCATCCTTTTATTACCTCTAATTGGCTCATCTATCATTTCTTCCTGTCATCCAACATCCACTTTTATATCTATTTTCTCCCTTCCACTAAAAAGGCTATTTGCTCATAAGAGTGAAGTTATATTGTGTTTTAAAATTGTTATGTAGAAGAAAGAGGGCACTTAATACAACATACATACAATATACCAGACAGAAATAATTTAGAACCTTCTAAGAAAATGTAGTTTAAGACTTTATGAAACTTAATAATTTTAAAAACTGTAATAAAGTTATAATCAGTGTGATTCTTATGAGCTTCAAAAGGCCATGAATACCATAGTGAAGTAACAAGACCCCTATTTACTTGATCACAAAATCACAGAGTTGAGATGCACTCCAAGCCTCCTAGATGTACCTAAAGAAGATGCCTCTTTAAAGAACAGCTAAGAGTCCTTCAGTCTTGATAGAAAAACTCCAATGGGGCAAGAAGAAGAGAAATATTTAGTTCTACTGCTACTACAGGGAGTATCTGAGATAGCTCATTCCACTTTTGGTGATTATTGTGAAATATTACATCAAGCAAAAAATTTCTATGAAGTTATCAAACACTGCTTGGAGCCAAACCAAACAAGTCTAGTTCTTATTTCCTACGATGTTCTTAAAACAAAATAAACAAAACAAAAACAAAAAACTATCACATCCTACCCAATTGTTCCCTTTTCAAGATTAACCATTCCTGTTTCCTTCAAATGGTCCTCATTTAGAAAGATCTGGTCTTCACTGGTCAATAACTTTCTTTTGGGAACTTTCCAGCTTAAAAATAGTGCCTAAAGAATGTTGCCTAAAAATGAATGTGACATGTTCTGGATGTCTTTAAATACAAAAGAGTACAACTTTTTTCCTTCTGGAAATCATGGCTAATTTCATTTAAGATAGGATTAGTTTGAGAAGCAAATATGTAAAGAATCATTAACAAAAATATAATAACTATCCTCCCATTGAAAATGGGTTAAAGGATATAATAGAACAGTTCTAAAATTCAGAAATGCAAACTTTTAAACACCTCCATCACTACCACATGAAAAAACATTGCTCCAAATCACTAAAAATCAAAGAAATGAACATTGAAATGACTCTGAAGTCTCACCTCATAATCATAAGACTGGCAAAGATGATAAAAAAACATTGTTGAAGGGATTGTGAAAGGACAATAAATGCACTGTTGGTAGAGTCATAAATTGATTTAATTATTCTGGAAAACAATTTGGAATCATAGTCAAAAAGGTACTAAGGAGAATGAAATCTTTGTCCCCATGTTGCTAGTATTAGGCATTTACCACCAAAACAAGTACAGTGGTATATGTACACATGTACATATGTACAATAATATTATAGGAGAGGAGAGGTTGAAATAATGAAAATAATCTCAGTGGTTTTAAAATTCAATAAAAGAATTATATAACTAGATAAAATATAAATTAAGAAGCAAAAGGACAAAAATAATAAAAAGCTTAAACTTATAATATCATAGAATTTTAGTTGTACTGGACCTCGGCAGCCATCTAGTATCTTACATCCATAAACAGAAACAAATCCTTTATAATATACTCATGAAGTGACCATCTATTCTCTGCTTAAACACCTCCAGAAAGAATCCGCTGACCCCTGAAGCAGCCTATTCTATTTTTGGATGGCTCTAATTGTTAGAAAAATTCACCTGATAAAAGCCTAAATTTACCTCTTTTACTTACTGCTCCTGGTTCTGCCCTCTGAAGTCAAAAAATACAAACCTAATCATTATTCCACATAATAATAGCACTTTAGATACTTGAAAAGAGCTATCATATCCCTCCAGATCTTCTCTTCTGTCCAACCTTAACGTAACAGATTCCTTCTACCTGTCTTCATATGGCATGGATTCAAGCTCCTTTGAAATTCTATCTGGTTTAAACAATGCCTTTTGTAAACTGCAGTGTTCAGAAATGATATTGGTCTGATATATTCTAATAGGACAAAATAGAGTTTAACTATGATAACTTTATTCCTTGAAGTTAAGTCTCTCTTTATGCAGTACAGGTTTACATTATTTCTTTTGCTAGTCACATTTCCCTCCCAATTCATATCAATCTTGGTATATATGGATTCAAAAAGAACCCCAGGAGCAGCTAGGTGGCACAGTGGATAAAGCACAGGCCCTGGAGTCAGGTACCTGGGTTCAAATCCAGTCTCAGACACTTAATAATTGCCTAGCTGTGTGGCCTTGGGCAAGCCACTTAACCCCGTCTGCCTTGCCAAAAAATCTAAATAAAAAAAAAGAACCCCAGATCATTTTCAAACTATCTGACCCTGCTGCCCTAAATTTTACTTTTGAAGTTGATTTTCATCCATATCTAATCTTATTAGAATTATTAATTCTAATATGCTATATACTATGATATTCATTTCACTTTTCATTATTTCATGCAAGTTCTTCCATGTTTTTCTAAAGTCAACCACCTCATCATTTCTTACAGCATAGTAGTATTCCATTACAATCATATACTATAACTTGTTTAGCAACCTTCCAATTGATAAACATCCCCTAATTTACATTTCTTTGCCACCAAAAAAATGGAAATTGAAGGGATGCTGGGAATAGATGAACAACTTGTGGTATATGATTGTGATGAAATATTACTGTGCTATAAGAAATGACAAGCAGGATGACTTCAGAAAATTCTGGAAAGACTTACAGAAACTGGTGCAAAATTAACTGAGCAGAACCAGAATAATAGCATTCACAGTGACAGCAATATTGTATGATAATCAACTGTGAATAATCAGCTATTCTCAGCAATACATTATCCAAGATAATCCCAAATGATTTATTTGGAAACATGCTATCTCCAGAGGAAAGAAGTGATATTGTCTGAATACAAACTGAGAGGAATGATGTTTTTCACTTTCTTTTTTGTTCAAATCTAGCTCAAAAAGACGAATATACATGTTTTACATTATTGCACATGTATATCCTATAGATAATCTATAGATTGTTTGCCACTGGGGATGGAGAAGATAACACAAAAAACCTGAAGCTTCGGACAGTACCCTCTTAAGTGAAGAAGGAGAGCCTTATTTTAACTAGAGTTAAAATTCAAGATAAAAGGGGCAGCTAGGTGGTCCAGTGGATAGAGCACTGGCCCTGGAGTCAGGAGTACCTGAATTCAAATCCGGCCTCAGACACTTAATAATTACCTAGCTGTGTGGCCTCGGGAAAGCCACTTAACACTATTGCCTTGCAAAAACTAAAAAAAAAAAAAAAAGTCAAGATACGAACTGGAAAAATGAGCAAACATCAGAAAAAAATTCTGATCAAACACATAGAAGAAAACAACAAAGTCAAGATTCCTGCATACAAAACCTCGAAGAAAGATATGAATTGATCTCAGGTTATGAACAAATAAAAGAGGTAGAGGAAAAATTCAGAAAACAAAGGAGAGTGTTGCAAGAACATCATGAAAAAAAGAGCAAATTGCTTAGGAAAGGAGGCACAAAAAATACTGAAGAAAATAATCACTTAAAAAACATAATTAGGCTAAATGGCAAAAAAGCACAAAAATTAAATGAAGGGAAGAATCCCTTGAAAATCAGAATTGGTCAAATGGAAAAAGATACATAAAAAATTTGAATAAGAAACGAAATCCTAAAGATTAGAACTCCAAATGGAAATGGTGTTACAAAAATTCATGGAAGGAAATAATTCCCTAAAAGTTAGAACTGGGCAAGTATAAGTTAAAGACTTTATAAGACATCAAGAAACAATGAAACAAAAATCAAAAGAATGAAAAAACAGAACGAAATGGGAAATTTCTCATTGAAAAACCAACTGACCTGAAAAATAAATCCAAGAGAAATAATTTAAGAATTATTGGACCACCTGAAAGTCATTATAAAAAAAATAGACATCATCTTTTAAGGAATTATCTAGGGGGGCGGCTAGGTGGCACAGTAGATAAAGCACTGGCCCTGGAGTCAGGTGTACCTGGGTTCAAATCCGGTCTCAGACACTTAATAATTACCTAGCTGTGTGGCCTTGGGCAAGCCACTTAACCCCATTTGCCTTGCAAAAAGGAAACCTAAAATAAAAAAGAAATTATCTAGGAAATATTAAAATCCAAGGCAATTCCTTACTAAAGAAAGAACTGGCAGAGCCTGAATACCAGTCAAAGATACTTTTTATTTATTTTTCTTGGGGCTGTATTTTCTTCCACAGACTTATATGGAAAATGTGTTTTGCATGACTGCATATAGCTACAGATAGAGATAGAGATAGAGATAGAGATGATAGAGATAGAGATAGAGATAGATAGAGATAGAGCTAAAGCTAGAGATATAGAGATAGAGATAGATACATAGAGATAGAGAGAGAGAGAGAGAGAGATAGAGATAGAGATAGAGATAGAGATAGAGATAGAGATAGAGATGATAGAGATAGAGATAGATAGAGATAGAGATAGAGATATAAAACTGTCAAATATTTTGCCTTCTCAATCAGAGACTAGGGGAGGTAGGGAGAGAATTTGGAAGTCAAAAAATTTTAGAAAACAGTTGGTAATGTTAAAATTGTTTTTACATATAATTGGGAAAATTAAAATATTAAATTATATTTTTGAAATTTTATAACATGTAATTGGGGTAAATAAATGATCATTCTTAAAAAGAAAAGAACAACTGCTTATTCTTATCCTTTGATCATTTATCAATTGGCAAATGACTCATATTTTATGAATTTTACAAAATTGTCTATGTGTTGGAAGTATAAGACCTTTATTTGAAAAAATCTATGAAAATGTTTTCCCAATTTTCTGCTTTCCTTCTAATCTTGGCTACATTGGTTTTATTCGTATGAAATCATCTTAATTTAATATTACCAAAATTATCCATTTTACTCTCTCGTTAGTCCATAAATTTGCCTTCTATCCATAATCCTGAAAGGTAATGTGTTTCAATGTTCTTTTAATCTCTTTATGATATCTCCCTTTATACCTAGGTCTTGTATCCATTTTAACCTTATCCTGATTAAAGGTGTAATATAATGATCTATATCCAATTTCTGCCATAATGTTTTCCAGCTTTCCCAAACAATTTTTTATCAAACAGTATTCTTTCCCCAAAATTTATATCTTTATATTTATCATACACAGGATTACTATAATTATATTGTATGTCTACTCTATTCCACTGATCCACTGTTTCAGAACAGATATAGTACAAGACAGTTTTCATAACTATTACCATATAATATATTTTAAGATCTGGTACTGTGAAAACTTCCCTTTATTTTTTCATTAATTCCTTTGATATTCTTAATCTTTTGTTCTTCCAAATGGAAGAAGCAAAATTCAAATGAATTTTATTTTTTTTTCTAGCTTAACAAAATAATTGTTGGTTGCTTAATTGGGATAGCATTGAATATGTAGATTAGGGAGAATTGTTATTTTTATTATATTGGTCAGCCCACTCATAAAAATTAATATTTCTCCAATTATTTAAATATGGCTACTTGTATTAAAAGTCTTTTATAGGGGCAGCTAGGTGTCACAGTGGATAGAGCACTGGCCTTGGAGGTCACAGTGGATAGAGCACTGGCCTTGGAGTCAGGAGTACCTGAGTTCAAATCCGGCCTCAGACACTTAATAATTACTTAGCCGTGTGGCCTTGGGCAAGCCACTTAACCCTATTGCCTTGCAAAAACTAAAAAATAAGTATTTTATAATTATGTTCATGTAGTTACTGTGTTTGTCTTGGCAGGTTCTCCCAGGTATTTTATTTAACAGACAGTTATATAAAATGAGGTATCTCTTGCTAACTCTTTTTGCAAGGTTTTCTTTGTAATATATAGAAATGCTAATTATTTAAGTGAATTTATTTTACATCCTGTTACTTTGCTAAATTTACTTGTTAAATTTGCTAAAAATTTTCATTGTTCTAACTTTTAAGCAGAAACTCTTAAGATTTTCCAAGTATACCATCATATTGTTTGCAAAGACAAATAGTATTATTTCCTCATTCCCCTTTCCAATTCTTTTGATATCTTTTTCTTCTCTTACTGCTTCTGTTAGTAATTCCAATATAATGTTGAATAATATTGGTGATAATGAGCATCCTTGTTTCATTCCTGATCTTATATGAAGGCTTCTAGCTTATCCCCTTTACAAATAATACTTATCCATACTATGTTCACTTCCTTTATTTTTTTCATAGTATTTTCCTTTTGTTCTGTTTCTTTTTTCACAACATGATTTTTATGGATATATGTTTTACATTATTGCACATATATACTCTCTATTGAATTGTCCATTGTCTCAGGGAAGAGAAAGGGGAAAGAGAGGGAAAAAACTGAAAGTCAAAATCTTGTTTAAAAAAAGAATGTTACAAATTATTCTTTATATGTAATTGAAAATAAGGTAACATTTAAACTGTTAAGAAAACAAATAATGCTTAATGATGGTTTTAGATAGATACTCCCTATCATTTTAAGGGAAAATCCACTGATACTTATGCTTTTGAATGCTTTTAATAGAAATGATAGTTGTGTTTTGTCAAAATGTTTTTCTGCATATATTGATATCTCATGATTTTTGTCATTTTAGTTCTTAATATAATCAATTATATTAATAGTTTTCCTTATATTAAACCATTAGTGCATTCTTTCAAATATTTATAGTTCTTTTTGATGTAGCAAAGAATAGGACAGGGGCTGACAAAAATTTTAAAAATGAATATACAAGTTATGGTATGTAAATATGATGAAATACTATTATGCTAAATCTTATAAACATAATGACCAATCATGACTCCAGAAGACTAATGATGAAACAGATTACTCAATTCCTGACAGAGACAAGAAAAACTTAGAATGAAGGAAGACATAAAAATTTATGTACATAGCCAATCTAGGAATTTGTTTTGTTTGACTCTACATATTTATAATGGATTTTGTTTTTCTTGTAATCTCAGGTGTGGGGAGGAAAGGGATCTGGACTGTACATATGAAAAAGTGAATTTTGATCAAATAAAATAAAATTAAATATTATTGAAATCTTTCTCTTTTTAACTCAAAAATGTACTTTTAGAAGCCATTTAATTCTCTCTCCCCCCATGCCTGTTTTATAGATGGCAAAATTGAAAAGCTTGATAACACTTTGAAGATGAGCCATTTTAAAGAAAAGAAGCCTAGAGACATGGACTTAGCACCACATGGAGAGTTGGCCAATTCACCCATTTTACAATTGGTGAAACAATCTTTCTCTTTTTTGGTAAAGGAATCACTCTACCAAAAACATTTTTATGAGGCAGATATAGTCCTAATACCTAAACCAGGGAAGGATGAAAGCATCAAAGAAGAGCTATAGATCAATTTTATTAATTAACATTAATTGAAAATTTTGAACAACTCTTGTTGAATGAACTATAGTGATTCATTCAAGAAATCATTCATTATCCATAAGTTGGATTTATTTCAGTGATAAAAGGATGTTTCTAATTAGCAAACTCATCAACAAAATTTATCATATTAAAATTAAAACATCTAAAATCACTAATTATCATAATACAAGTCTTTGACAAAATACAATTTTCATCAATTTAAAAAAATCTTCCAAGTTTATACATTGAAAAACCTTTTTTAATACAATAAGATATAGCTATCTAAAACCAAAAGGAAGCACTACATATAATGAAGATACATTGAAGCACAGGAGTAAATCAAAGATGCCCATTGTCTCAACTATTATTTGACATAGAGTTGAAATACTAACAATAGTGAAAAAAGAAAGGCAATAAAGACATAAAAGTAGGTAAAGAGAAGATAAAATTTTCCTTGCTTATGACATGAAGGTTCTAAAATATTTGGAATACTTAAGTTACAAAATATTAGGGAATAAGCAAAGAGACTAAGGCAATCAGTTTCATCAAATCTACTGTCTATATATAAAAAAGAAAAAACCTCAAAAATCAACAGTATTTGCATACAATAATAACAAAATCCAAGAAGCAAGAATGAAGGGATTTTTTTAAATAACTGCAAAATACCTACAATATTAGGAGATCATTCTATCAAAGCATTCAAAATGCTTGTTTAAATTCAATTGCAAAGTGCTTCTGAGAGAAATTAAGCACAGTTTAAATAGCTGGAGGAATATTGGGTTTGCAAATATAATAATACCAAAGTTAATTTACAGTTTTAAAAACTATATTAGTTAAATAAACAAAAAATCTTATAGAACTCAATAAAATAATAACAAAATTCATTTGGAAGAATAAAAGATCTGAGTAAGAAATAATAAAAAGAGATAGGGTCAAAAAGGGAATAGCACTTCCAGATTACAAACTATATTATGAAACAGCAGTAATCAAAACCACCTGGTATTAATTTAAAAATAGAGCAGTAGATCAATGAAACAAGTAGATAAAAGAGAATCGGGGGAAAAGAAGAAATCTCCCAATGATCTGTAAAATGAGAAAACAAATTACTTAGGAAAAATTCTCCTTTTGATTAAAAAAAATGCTGAAAAAACTGGAAGATTTTATATTTAAAACTGGATAGAAATAGATATAGATTTAGATATTTCACAGTTGTGGTTAGGAGATGTATTCTTAATCAAACCAGGATTAGAGATAATTACAAAAGGGAAAATAGACAACTTTAATTACATCAGAGTAAAAAAAGATTCTGCACAAACAAAAGTTTTACACCTAAAAATAAAAAGAAAGTAATCAAACTGAAGGGGGAAATATTTGTGTCAAATTTCTCTGATAAGGGTTTGGAATCCAATAAATAATTAATCCAATAAACAATTAAGAGACTTTAAAGTATTCCTCAATTAGATGAGTAGTCAAAGGATATGACAAACTATTCTCTCTTTTTTTTAGGTTTTTTTTGCAAGGCAAATGGAATTAAGTGGCTTGCCCAAGGCCACACAGCTAGGTACTTATTAAGTATCTGAGACCGGATTTGAACCCAGGTACTCCTGACTCCAGGGCCAGTGCTTTATCCACTGCGCCACCTGGCCGCCCCTGACAAATTATTCTCAAGATAATTGTCAACCCTACAAACCATATGAAAGGCTGTTCCATATTATCTAAATATATATCTAAATATATATATATATATATATATAAATCAAACTAAATCTGAAAGTTTCATCTCACACCATCAAATTAGCAAAGGTGTCAAAATATAGGAATAGTCAATGTTGAAAGGGTTATGGAATGACAGGGATACTAGAACCTTGTTGATGGAGTTGTAAATAAGAACAAATGCTTTGGAAAGAAATTTGGAATTGTGCAAATAAAATGACTAAAATACTCATACCTTTTGACCTAAAGATTCTATTCTATTACTAGGCTAATAAAACCTATAAGAAGACTACTTATAAGAAGAAAGTCTTTTTCAAAATACTTATAATAGTACTCTTTTGTGACAACAAAGATTTGGAAACAAAGTAGATACCTATAAGATTGGGAAATGACTAAACAAATTATAGCATAACAATGTAACTCTGTTGTAAGAAATAAAGACTGTGAATACAGAAAAGACTTCATGAATTAATGAAGAATGAAACAAGCAGAACCAAAAAACCCCCAAAAAACAAAAACAAACCCCCAAATACACAATAGTTATATATACAATACATAACAAATATACAATAATACAAAAGGAAAGAATAACCACAAAAACATCAAAATCAAATGCTGTAAAGTTATAAGGAATAAGTATGATTTGAAAGAAGAGATATGATAAAATGTCCCCCCATTTCTATAAAGAAATGAGAGGTCCAAAGGTATGATACATTGTATGTACTTTCATTTTTTTTTCAATTTACTGATGACTTATGTGGCTTTATCTTCTTTTTATCTTTTTTTTGGAGGGGGATAGCTCTCTAAGAGAAGAAGGCAGAAGACCTGGGGGAAATGTTAGGGATGAAAAACCAAAACACACTAATAAAAACTTTAAAATAAAAAGATAAAAATGCAGCTAGGTGGTAAAGTGAACAGAGTACTGGCCCTAGATCCAGGGGAACCTGAGTTTAAATGTGACCTCAGACACTTACTTAATTACCTAGCTGTATGACCCTGAGCAAGTCACATAACCCCATTGTCTAACTAAAAAATTTTTAAACTGCCAAAAAAAAGATGAAAACACAAAAGAATTTGAAAGTATCACTAATGATATTACCATTAAGAATTATATTACTGAGTAGCCCCTTTATTTCTTATAATTATATCTATATCTTGGGCATGGCACACATTAAGTATTTAATATATACTTGTCAATTCATTGGTTGATTTTAAATAAAAGAAAGTTTTTATGATAGAGATAGATCATAGATCCCAGGATGATTCAATATTTGATAAATAATTAGCATAGATACCTTCCATAAACAAATAAAAACAAATGACCATATTGATGAATACATAGAAAATATAGTATTTATTTATGTCCAAAAATAAAACATAAAAAGTACAAACATGAAGGATCTCATTTTTAAGCTCAATAAAAAGGTAAAATACAAAATCAAAAGTCAGCAATATTTGCTAAGGGGAAATACTACAAGATTTCCCAATCAGCACAATGATAAAGAAACAGTGATCTCAATATTATTTTACATATTTATAGAAATGCTAGCATTAGGAATAAGACAATAGAAAATTAAAGTTACAAGCATTGCCAAAGAGGAGTTAAAATCACACTTCTTTGTAGGTTATATGATAATTAACTTATAAAAGACTAAAGTATAAGCAAAGAAATTGTCAGACAACTAATAGGTTCAGTAATGAAGCAGAATAATAATAATAATAATTAGCATTTATATAGCATCTGCTATGTCCCAAGCACTGTGCTAAACATATTAAAATGTCATTTGATATTTTAAGTAGTGCTATCATTATCCCCATCTTACAATTAGAGGAAACTGTGACAGACTGTGATTAAGTGATGTGCCCAAGATCACACAACTAGAAAGTGTCTAAGGCTAGATTTAAACTCTTGTCTTTCTAACCCTAGTCCAGCACTCCATCTATTATGCCACTTAGCATAAAACTCAAAAACCACAAAAATCATCATCACTTCTTCATAGCAATAATAAATAAGAAGATATGATAGAAAAAAAGAAATCCATTTAAAATAACCATAAAATGTTTCTCCTTTCTAGGTTTTCATTGCCCTGCTTTCTCAGATTCTCTCCCCACCTATCTAATCATTTCTTTGTTGATCCTGCTTTGCTGACCTCCATCTATTCCAGATCCAATATCTATAGATATATCTCTGGGGACTGTTTTTTATCTTATGCTCTATTCTTGATTTCATCAGGTCCCATGGATCACTAAATACTCTCTGGATATGACTCTCAGATAGAAATGTATAGTTTTACTGAGTTCTAATCCTGTATTTTGAGGGGCAGAGTATTGTGAACAAGCAGGGTACAGAAGCAGAGATAGTGGTTAGATATATTTCCTTATCAGACTATTACACTCATGTGACATAGTATAGATAGGAGGCTGATGAAAGACAGAAAGGGGTCAGGGTCTGACTTAGGTCTAACATGTTTCCAGGGGTACAGGGTAGTTACATACCAGGGAGACATAGGTGGGGTGGAGTTTACTATCTCACAGCTCCAGCTGCATCTGGGGAGGGGTGAGGCAGTTTTAGGATGGAGCAGGAATATTGCAGAAACACAAAAGGTTTAGGTTAACAAGAATATTTGGATAAAATTTATGGTATATCTCATGACTCTTAAGGTCAACTGTTTGAGCCCTGTCGGGTTGTTCCCAGACTTGGGGGGTATTAACCAAACTGAGAAGTTTCTTGGAGCCCAGAAGTGTCAAGGACCCCCTTTACACAAAGGTTACACAAGTATTAATATTGTACTTCAATATCAATATGATCCATAAAATAAGTTATCTTAAATTTTTACCATTTTTTGCTCATTGAATAGTTTGTAAGTTCATTATTTGGAAATTTCATGGGATTAATAAGCATCTTTTTAAAACATAAATATCACTAAAAAAAGATTAAAGAATTATTCATATATTTAGGATCAGAAATGGACCTGTGATTTCACTGGTTTAGGGAACTCTGAAAAGAGATAAACTTCTTATATCAACAGAAGTCTATACCTTCTATGCAACTTATAACTGGGATGTTGCCCAGAGTTACACAGCCAGTATGAATGATAAGTCATCTAACCCTAGATCTTCCTGATTTTCAGGCTGGCTCTCTAATGTGTAACTGTGCTTTGTTACACCATATAAAAAGCTAGGATCAAAAAATATTAATAAATGATAAATAATAATCCGTAACATTTATGTGAATTAATTCATATAGTTTTCCTTCTAACCCCTACTTAAGGTATCTTCTCTGAGTTAATAGTAGTTTTGAGTTAGAGAAGAGAGAAACAGAGAATTTTGGATTGTGGCACACTTTGGTGGGTAGGGTTAAGTGTGGGTAAAGTAAAGCTCTAAGGAATTTGGGGTGACATGGCTGATGATGCTGTATTTGCTATATCTGGTTACAATATTGATTTTTAAGTTTTAAGGGTGGTTGAAAATTTTTAAGAGAAGTTTTATTTAAATTGCTTTCTACATGAGATGACATTTTTCCTTTTAAGAAGCTTCATCTCTTGATTTTCAGAGTTAATTAGATTTCAGTTGTTCCATTAAAGCACCTACACCTCCTGCCTATATTACTATATCAATGTGATTCTTCCATTTTTAATTCAAAATGTAATTTGAGAGAAAAGGCTCTAGGAGTGAGGAAAGGAACTGAGGATGCCAAAGATAAAAAATACTTTAAGCACTATTCCTGCTGCCAGGAAAGATGAGGGACATTCTCTTCTTCCTGTTACTAACATCAACTTGGCTCCCAGCACCCAGAATTCAGGCTGGAATTATTATTCCTCTATACTTTGATAGATCTTTTATCTCAGCAAATGATGTTTACCCAAGTTATATTAAATAAATACACATTTACAGCATAATCCTCCAACCCTAGCCACCATTCATACCAGTATTTCTATGAGAAAAACATATTTCCTTTCATAAATGCCTAATTTATAAATGAATTTTGGAACATATTCTGCTCATTAGTTATAATTGTCCCTACACTTCCCTAAATTCTTCTTTTATTTTTAATTTACAGAATAAAACAAACATTTCCTTAACACTACAATTTAAAAAGATGATTGTACATGAAATTGCAAATCTACTATTCACAACTTGCTATTCCTTTCAAATATTCCTTTCGATATTCATTGGCTTCATACCTCCTCAAACCTGTTACTCATCACATTTCGATGAGAAAAGAATGTTTCAGCACTCTGTACTTTCTTGAGATTCATTGCACTTTCCAGAACTTGTATGAGTCATGCCACCCACCCACCCACCACCCACTCCCACATATCTCCCTGCAAGAGACAATGCTTCATCACTGGTCACTTGCTTGCCACTAAGCATCTCTCATCTCTCTCTCTCTCTCTCTCTCTCTCTCTCTCTCTCTCTCTCTCTCTCTCTCTCTCTCTCTGGATGATTAGAGGTCAATGTGAGTCTCCTGTCTCAGGATGAAACAGAGAACAACATCAGTCTCATAGTAGCTCCAGAGCCCCAGCCCAAGTCCACTTGCTCAATTCTGGGGCCTTGATTGCTTCAGAATTAACATAAATAGAAATTGTTTCTGGTTTGCTCAGAAATACTAAGGACCTTCCTTCCCAGATTGATTTTTTTAACTATGAAAAAGGGGCTATTCTTTGCTTTATTTCTTATTTACCTGCTCAAATGGCTGAGGGTTGTGCCCTCCCAGTGCAATTTTTTCATTTTGAACTAAGCAAAAGTGACCATTCTTAGCTTCTACCTCATCTCTCTCTCTCTCTAACCTAGTCTTAATCACTGAATGGGCTTTACCTCAGTCAAACTATGACTACATCCAATGTCATTTCCTGTTGTTCTGATATATATCTGGTCACTGGACCCAGATGTCTCCAAAGGAGAAAGAGAGGCTAATGGTTATCAGGGGCTACTAAATTCAATTCAATAGCACGTCATGGTATCACCTTTTTCATGTCATATATGATCCTCTTCAAGAGCAAAAGACAAACACATTATGCCAGAAACTCTTCTCAGTATAGGTAAAGCAAAGTTAAATTTTATTTTATTTTAAGTAATTAATTGGGTTTTTTAATCCATGCCTATTTAGTTTTAAGGTTCTATATTACAACCTCATTACTTAATATTAACCCAGTAAAATGTGAAAATTCTGGGGAACTTTCATGAATTATTTCTAATTACATAAATTCTTATGAAAAAATTTCCCAACTCTTTGATTTCATCACTCAACAAGAGTTCTGGAACAAATTAACAAGAAGTATTGAGGTGCTACTGTATACAATAAAATTATTTTTTTTCTTCCTCTCCTCTCACCATATGGATGAAGTAGATATATATTTATAATATGCTTCCATACATATTTTTAATTAGCAGTTCTTTCTCTGGATGTAGACACCATCTTGCTTCATATGTCCTTTTCAGTTAATTTGAGGTATTTAAAATATTCAAAATAACTTATTTGCAAACTTCAAAGTCATTCTTAAAACAATATTGCTGTTACTATTCTCTTGGTTCTGCTCATTTCAATCTTCATTATTTTGTGCAAGTCCTTCCATGTTTTTTAAAATTCATTGAGTTCATCATTTCTTATAGCACAGGAGAACCCATCACAATTATATATCACAACTTGTTTAGCCATTCCCCAATTGATAGGCATCCCATCAATTTCACGAGCTTTACCACCATAAAGAGAGTATAAACATTTTAGAATATATACATAATATATATATACATGTATATATATATGGGTTCTTTTTATTTTCCCCTAATTATTTTTGGAAACAGACCAAGTACTAGAATTTCAGGGTGAAAGGGTATAGGTAGTTTAATAAATCTTGGGGCATAATTCCAGATTGCTCTCCAAATGGTTGAATCATCTCATAATTCCAGCAGTAATTAATTAGAGTCCCAATTTTTCTACATCCCCTCCAGCATTTGTCACTTTTCCCTTCTATTATTTGAACCAATCTGGTACATGTAAAATTATATCTCTTGGTTATTTTAATTTGCATTTCTCTAATCAATACTGATTTAGACATTTTTTCATATGATTATAAATTGTTTTGATTTCTTTTCCATCAGAAAATAGCTTGTTTATAGCCTTTGACCATCAATTGGGGAATAACTTGCCTTCTTTTTTAATATTTTATTTATTTATTGTTTTTCCAACTACATAGAGCAATAGTTTTCAGCAATCTTTTTTTGCAAGGTTTTAAATTTTATATTTTTCTCCCTTCCTTTTTTCCATTCCCCCTCTCCTTCCCTTGACAGAAAGCAATTCAATATAGGTCATACATGTATAACCAAATAATTTGTATTCCTATAGATTTAACAATGCTCTTTACATATTTTAGATATGATACTTTTATCTAATAATCATCTACAAAATTTTCTGCTTTCCTTCTGATGTTGGCAACATTTGTTTATTTATACAAAAGCTTTTTTAATTTCATATAATTGAAATTATCCATTGTACAGCTAACTTTGCTCTCTATATTCTTAAAAATATGCTGGACATAATTTAACCTTTTTAATGACTAAAAGTTGTCATTATGAATGTATATCTTTAAACTTGCACTTTGTACATCAGGGATATTCTCAAGGGCTATTAAAATAGATGACAGTCCTTCAATTAGATAATAGTGTTTTTTGACTTTATATCTTTTATTTTTTCCATTTCTATCCATGCTATCAGGATGTCAGTTGTCATGCCTGATATGGTTTATGCTTGTTATTCCTACCCTGCTTCCATGTAATTTTCTGCTTCTAATTCACCATAAGGCAGGAAACCACATCATCAAAACTGCAAAAAGTGTATCAAAAGGGGGGTGCAGCTAGGTGGCTCAGAAGGATAGAGTACCAACCCAGGAGTCAGGAGAACCTGAATTCAAATTCAGATTCAATGACTTAATACTTAGAAGTATAACCTTGGGCAAGTCACTTAACCTTCTTGCCTTCCAAAAATAAATTTTAAAAAAGTGTGTCAAAAGAAATGATTTCAAGTAAGGTTCTAAGGAGCTCACAAGTAAGTTTGACAATGTCTATTTTGACTACACAGTGGTCTTTTTTGCTTACTTGTGAGTTCTCAGTCATATCCCAAGAGGCAACTGGTGGTTCAGGGGATGGAGAAATGACCCTTTAGTCAGAAAGACCTGAAATTAAATCCAGCCTCAGATACATAAGAACTGTGAACCTAGGCTAGTCATTTACTCTCTGTATGCCTCAGTTTCTTCAAATGTAAAATGGGAATAATTATAGCACTTATCTCACAGAGTATTGTTATGAGGATCAAATGAGATAATATCTGTAAAAATGAGTAGGACAGTGTCTTTCACATAGTAGACCTTATTTCCTCCACTCCCCAAATAGTCATCAAATTAGATAAGTAACTTGTGGATACATGAGGAATTATTTTATTAATTTTTATATAAAAGTAGCATTTATTTAAACTTAGGGTAGAACTAGATACCTTAGATAAGGAGACCATGACCTTTTGTTAATAACAACTACTCATTTCCTCAAAACCTTGTTAGTATGAAGATGAGTGGAAGTGGGGAGGTTAGGGATACTCAAGTTTACTTCTTGGGGGAAGGGAAAAAAGTAGGGATCTCTAGTGACTAAAAGGTTATTTAACTAGGGTTTAGGGAGTACTGTTCATTACCACAGAGAAGAGCCCCCCATCAATGGAACTTCCAAATAGCAGTGGAAGTGGAAGATACAAAGATGAATGTGCTTAGAGTTCTACAAAATTAATTTGTTGAATCTACATTTAGTTTTACAGAGCTACTTAATTAATGATAGCAATAGGAATTTTTAAGTCTTCTGTGGCAAGGTCACTTAACTATTTTTATCTTTTGTAAATAACATGGGAATTACAGAAATAGAGAAATTATCTAGATTTGTCTATTTCTAACTATGATCATCTCTTTATGTTAAATCTAGATTTTGGTTTACAAAAATTACTTTTTAAAAAGTCAGTTGCTCCTAATGTCAATGGTTAAAAGACTGGTGATGAGATTTCAAGAATAAATGGAACAATGAAAGAAATAATAAATTATAGCATTGATGAAGAATTTGGAGAAAACTGTCTTTAGATTTAAGTTGCCAGAGCATAAAACTCTCAATTATCTTCCTAAAAAAACAATATCAGTCACTTTTTATGTCATTGAAAGGCAAGAGACAAGTATCCTAGCCTAGAGTAGCCTCTGTCAAACTATCTAGGAGGTGCAGTGGATGGAGCATTGACCTTAGAATCAGGAGGATAGGAGTTCAAATCCGGCCTCAGACATGACTTGCTAGCTGTGTGACCTTGGGAAAGTCATTTAACCCTAATTGTCTCACATTCAGGACCATCCCCATTTGTCCTGATTCATATCTGGCTACTGGACCTGGATGACTCTGGAGGGAAAGTGAATCAGGTGACTTAGCATAATATCCCCTCCCTCAAAATCGATTCATGAGCTGGTCGTGGCATCACCTCCCTGATGTTGTGGTCCTTTTCAAAAATGAAGCACAAACAGAGTAAACCCTCTGCACTGGCTATGACTTTGTGTGTGGGTCACTTAATTGATATAAATCTCAATTGTTTTTTCCTTAATCTGACTAAAGGTATGACTTTTACATGAGATGATTTCAGAAGTCTCCTTCCAATGATATAATCTATGATTCTTTCACAATCTCAAATTCTTGAATGTCCATTGCTGTTTTCAAGAATTAAGCAAATAAATTCATCTTCTGAAATTGCAGAAAAATATGTAAAGTCCATGTCTATGTATTAATAAAATTTCTAAGCAAAATGATTGTTTAATACCAACTATATTCTAATGTTAATATAGTTGAAATTAGAAAGAAAAATGAAACCACCCTGTTTTCCCATAGAGTGAAGGTAACCTGGGTTCCCAAAGGGCCTATATGCCCAAAAAACACAAGTTCTGGCAAGTTCCATCATTCTAGAAAGACCAGGGTAGTCTTGGATCAGCCTACCTAAATACAGTAAATCTCATCACCAGTGGGCTTGCATGTTGTCTGTAAGCTTCTTGAGGGCAGGAACTGTCTTTTGCCTCTTTTTTGTATTCCTAGAGCAGTCACTTAATAAATGTTTAATTAGCTAGAAAAATGGGGATGAATTCTTCAGTCTTGAAAAATAAAAAACAACCCAACATGGCATTCAATTTTATATATCTTCTTTCAGCTTCTTTAGTAAACTGAAAGAATGTTGAGTGGATGCATAATAATTCTGAAAGAATGTTTTGTTCTAATTTCTCCATGTTCCAGTTTGGTTTTAGTGGTAATGACAAAAGTAATAGATGTACACACCATTCTCAAACTTAGATCAGTGAAGCCTTCCTTTGGGATCAGGATCATAATTTGACATAAATAAGGTTATTGCAATCTATATGAATAATGGTGAATAGGAAAAACAGTTCGTTCCAGTAAGGTGGCTAGATGAAAATATAGGTCATGCTTAAAGGAAAGGTTGGCCATAGAAACATAGACTAGGTGGTAATAAGAAAGCCTGGATACCAGCTGGTATTAGAAAAATCAACTTGGAGTAAGGGACTTTAGCCTTTTAATAGTAGAGTGTTCCACAATTGCCTAAAGTCTAAATTTCTGGTTTAGCTACAATATCACAGCTATGTCAACCTTGCTATTGATCATAGAATAGGAAGGACATGATCTAACTGTGCCCCATCAGTCGGACATCTTGAATGGATGAACTCCATAACCACAGTTATCCTTAACCTATTACGGTCTTCGATAGTATTCTTATGAATGAGATTATTATTCATCTTGACTGAACTGCCACTTGAACCATCAAATCTTCAAGTAGCTATCCAAACTAGAATGTAAGTCAAATAGCAAATTCAGTTTGGAGGGGAAACTCAGGGTGAGATAGCAGATAGTTCCTAGAGAACATTTTCAAGAGGTTTGTATGCACCCATACTCCCCTATACCTTTTAATCAAGGAATGTTAACTCAAGATTACCAATGGATGTTATTCTCAGGTCAAAAAGGTTAGACTGAAGGACTAAGTGAAGAGGTGACATGGGAAATAAGGAATTACTCTTAGACACATATACTGGGTGATCCTGTAATATAATGCCCTCCTCTTGGCAATAAATATGCTTACATAAATAGTCCAGGAATTATGCCAGAATGGCTGAAACCCCAAAATATTCAGTCAGTCCTGCAACAGCTGAATCTAGGCAGTTAGGCTTGGCTCAGAAACAAGTAATAACCTTTTGTAATGATCCTCTAATTTCTTAGATCAAATAAGAGATAGAACAGGAAGACACACTCCCAAAAGGTGTTTGTCATTGATAAGGAGCTAATCCAGGAAGAAACATCCCTTCTACCTGGCAAAGTCCTCCAGATGCTATTGTTTGTGGTTAATATATGTAGAAAACCCAGAAATATTGAAGAGCCTCCTAAAGGAGATCCATAATCAATCAATAGTGTTTGGTTTAACTATACATACTCAGAAAAAAAGTGAATGAAGAAAGCTTTTTGTCTTGGCTAAGATATGAGACTATTCTGTATATGTGTATGTATAAAATGTGAGTCAGACCTGAATTGAAGGAGAAGAGGGTATTAGATTACCCTTAAAAACTTCAGCATTATTTCAATAACCAAAAACAAAACCCAATATTCTTCTAGTTGATGTTGCATGGTTACAAGTCATGGAACCCTACATTCTCCAAAGAACTGATGCTGAGGATCATCCAAAGGGTGATGAAGCACACAATGAGCAAGTCTTAACACATTACAATGCAGAAGAATGCATGAAAATGGGCTAAAATATGTCATTAAATTCATTTCAATCAAAAAATTTACTAAGACTTTATTTTGTGCTAGGGTTGGGGTTAAAGTAAATTATCTAGTCACTGCTATCAACGAGTTTATATTTTCCTGGGGAAAAGCAACATGTACACAAATAAGTAAATACAAAATATCAACAAAATAAAAATAAAAGTAATTTTGGAAAGGAATACTAACGACCAAGAAAATCAGAAAAGACATTTTCTAGGATATTAGTACTTGAGGTTTGATGTTATACAGGAATCACATGCCAGAAATAGAGGCAGTTCATTTAAGGGTATAGAGTCTGGAGATGGTATATATTTTGTGTAGTGCCTAAATTAGTGTGGCGTGTATTAACAATGCAAATGACAAAAATAATGAGATGTTGTAGAAATAGAATTAACAGATTTGGGGACTGATTGAATATAAAGGGAACACAACTAAAAGTGAGAAGCAAAGGATGGCTCTTCTGTTGTGAATTTATGTGCCTGGAAGGATGGTGAATTTAGGTGCCTTTATAGAAATGGGGAAGTTAGGAGGAGAAGCAAATGAACCAGGCACATGGTGAGAAGGGAAAATTGATGCTTTGCTGTTAGCTTCATAATGTTCATATTAAGAAAATGCAAGAAAGACCCCCAGATTTTTTGAAGGATCTCCTATGATGAAGCAAAGACATGAAGGACAATCACAGAGAATAGGAAAGCACAGCTTGGTTTCCATCTCTATCACTGGAAGGAATATCCACATTAATGAAAACAAATTCACTGGAGTAATGAAGTAGAAAACCACATGATATTAACCTTCATTTATATAAACCATTTGTCTTTTTAATTCATTCAACAACAAATTCCCTAAACACTGCTTTTCTATTTGCCTTCTCTTAGGTTTTTCCATTTGTACAAGGCTGCATAGAGGAGGAGTAAAAAAAAAATTCAAAAATCACTCTCCTCTGGCGCTCAGCCTCTCCTAAGTTTTGATGAGGAAAATATGGTATAATATGGCTTACAAAGATTATAACCTACAAGTTAGAGAAGTAGTATACCAATAAAATCACAAATCCTCAAAATCCTGCATTATTGACATTAAGTCATAAAGTAGATTGTCACAAGCAAAGAAATCCCTCCCCAAAATAAGCAAAGTAAATTAGTAAAGTGAACAACCCAATTCATACTACTGAAAAGTGGCCTGCAATAATAAGATATTCCCAAATAATCTTTGTCTTGACAGAGGGAAGAACTCTTAGATATTAGGCAATGAACTAAAGGTTCAGAGTAAAAATACATCTATTATGTTCCAAGATAATTATATAGCATTTCTTTTTTGATCAGTGCCATATAATGAAAATCAACTACCTGCATAAAAAGATCTTTCTCTTCCATTATGTGTCAATATGATAAACATTGTGTGTGTGTATATATATACATACATAAGAAAGAAAAAACATAAAATTCTCAATTTAAATAAAAAATAAATAAAATCAATTAACATCAGTCTTCCATGATATAAGTGATCCTTCCTAGCATTCTATATACATGCAGACATACATACATACATATATACATATGTATATTCACACATATACACTCTCAGCTTTATTATACTTGGAATGTCTTCCATTTAGGAAATAAAATCTGCTCAAACTTTACAATAATCAATTCCAGTATTATTCCATGTAATATATATATATATATATACATATATATGGAATTACCTAATATAATTTTCATAAACACAACTTCTCTGAGATGAGTGTATTTCTACAAGCAGTTACCACAACATGAATTTTAATAAATAACTCTCTACCCATAAATAAATATAACCAAATACAATCTAGGGTCGTGAAAGAACAAATATTCTCTGAAAAGATCAACCCATATTTTACTAAACTACTCTATTACACTCAATTTCTAGTTAACTCCTAGATCAAATATAAAGTCATCTTGGGAGCATATAAAGCTCTTCATGACTCAGTCCCTCTTTACTTTTTCAAGATTCATCTTATATTTTACTCCCCTCTATTTACTCTATGACCCAGACATACTTCCATCTATCTATCATGACTCCAACTTTTTCTCTCATTTCCATGCCTTTGCCCAAGGTGCTGTCCCATGCCTGAAATGCTCTCCTTCCTCACTTCTATCTCTTAGTTTCCCAGTCTTCCTTCAAGTTTCAGTTCAAACCTCATTTTCAGATCTTTCCTTGTTCCTAGATGCTTCCTGTGTCTTCCCTCTGAGATGACCTTTCATCTCCTATGTAGATGTCTTCAACATATATAATATATATGTATATATCTTTTTTTTACGTTTTTGCAAGGCAAATGGGGGTTAAGTGTCTTGCCCAAGGCCATACAGCCAGGTAATTATTAAGTGTCTGAGGCTGGATTTTAACTCAGGTACTCCTGTTTGTCTTTAGTGTTGGACTGTAAGATCTCCTTGAGCACAGAGATAGTTTTTTCTCTCTGTGTTTACCTCAGTGAATAAATAGCAGAGCAATTGTCAGATAGTAAGCATTTAATAATGCTGTTGAACCAGTTGTTGACAAACTATAACAGATATTTTCAATTTCTCCTTCTGAACTATAAAAGGGTTTTTTGTCAAAAACAATAGAAAATTATTAATCAATTCCTTACATAATTTAAAATCAAAGATAAAAAAATTTTCCATTGAGGAAATAGCATTTATGAATTTCCAGGTTACTATTATAACTTTTAAAACACTGAAGGTCTTACAAATTCTTAAACAGATTTGGAGAGGAATAATATTCCTTTATAAACACAATTTCATGACTCTCTTCCCATAAAAAATCCCTTGTATTTTATAGATTTATGCTGCTTTTCCCTGTAATAGTCTGCTATGAATCTGACCTTCATCCTTAGAGACCAAGAGGAGGATGTAGACTAGAGAAAGGTTGGGGGGGGAGGGGAAAGTGTAAATGTTCCTAAATGTATAATGTGAAAAATTAATACATGATACATGCAAAGAGGAACATATTGTTCAAGTTCATTTAAAATGTTTATCTTCCCCAACACCTGCCCCCCCCAAAAAAAAAAAGCTACTACAATAGAGTACAGCGCTGATTTAAGCCTTAATCTCTTCCTGAGTCCTTGGAGAAGGTGAAGTGGTCACACTTAATCTGATTCTTACCCCCCAACTCTGTAGTCCACACCTGCCTACCATCAATGTAAATCATACATACACAACATTGTTCAGGTTCTCATTTATTAGACTCTTGTCTCTCTTAATTTAAAGTGAAATTACTGAAATGGTCAGGAAACTGAAACTTACTTCTCCATTTGGATTTCCTGTTTACCTTTCTGAATGGTGAAATTCTTATCAAAATGAAGTACATTCTTAAAAAAAGATTCAGTTTGTGGGGTTAAAAATGTTTGAGGATGGGGGCGATGAAGAATGAAGGCAAGATATCATATGTCTGGAGGGTCTGGCTGTCTGGCTGCTTTTGAGGAAGGATTCAATTACCCTAGCCCTCTCAATGACAATTTCCATCACCATTTTCTTCTGCCTCTATTTCTGTCAAAGGGTTTACCTGATGGCTGACCTCTGGAGAAACATTCCATCTTTCTAATCCCCAAAGAGTACAAAAGATACAACGTTCAAGAGAATTCATAACAACTTTACAGAGCAAGTTTCTCAGGCCTCTGCACCCTACCAGGAAAGAGAAGGCAATGATAGTATCTTTAAGCTTGACTTTAGGAAGAAATCTTTAAATGATGATGATGATAATGATGATGGTGATAAGTACTTGGCCATAAATATTGAGCCATTCCCTACATAAAATAAGTGTCCTTGAAGATTTCTACTTGGAAGGAGGGGGCAGTGAGTGTATAGGGACCAAGGTCACAAAGTCTTAGGGAAAAGATTGTTGGAGGTATGGGGTGGGGGGCAGAGAATAAGGAAGATTGAAGAGAGTGATTTCCCAAGAAAGGACATATGGGGTAGACAGAGCATCCTTGAAAGGCACTAGTAGTGCCTACCATCCTCTGTGTACAAAGAGAAAGAGAAGAGAAAGGAACCTGGGTACCTGAAGTCTCTGGCTGCAGTCTGGTTTCTCCTCCACGCCTTGCCCTGCTGCAGGACCCCGTTCACAATCTCCTTCTCGTTGGGCAGCCGGTACACTGGGAAGACGTAGAGCCAGCAGAGAACAAAGACGCCCAAAGCACTAGCTCCCATTGGCAGCCGGGTCCGGGGACACTTACACGCCAGTACTGCCATAGTCCCTCTCCAAGCCTGTCTCCGGGCCCGGCTGCTGTCGCTGATGCTTAGCGCAATCATGGTGTTGCAGTGGTCTGAACTGCAGCGCAGAGCTTGAACTGAAATTCGAAATTCAAATCGTTCCCATGCAATGCAATGCAATTGCTTTTCTCTCTGTCTCTGTCTCTCCCGCTCCTTCACTCTCTCTCTCTCTCTTCTGGTTCTTCTCTTCTCTTCTCTCTCTCTCTCTCTCTCTCTCTCTCTCTCTCTCTCTCTCTCTCTCTCTCTCTCTTCCCTCCTCCTTCTCTCACGGACACACACCACAAAATCGCGTCTTCTGCCGCTGTTGTTCCAACAGTGGTGCAAAGGTTTTTAATGTGCAACTTTCAAATCAACCGTTTCCCTCCTTTTAGTGAAATCAGCGGAAGAGCTAAGTCATCAGCTATGGCCATTGTAGCTTCTCCTGAAGAAGAAAGGGGCTCCCGTCTCTCTCCACAAGTCGGGAGATCCAGGGACCGCGGATCTTCCCAGCTGACTGTGCCGCATCACGATCGTTCTCGGGTTTGGTCCAGGTACAACGTTCTCCTTCTCAGTTACGAGCTTCCTCGGCTTTTCCCCCGCCCCTTTCGCTTTCGCCAAAGGCAAAAAACAAGCTCCTTCGCCTTTGGTCGGCTCTCGGCTCTTCCTGCGACTGCGGCCGTGGTTGCTACGGCCGTGGCTGCTGCGGCCGTGGCTGCTGGGCCGGCGGCTGCGGCGGCTCCGAAGCAATGGAAAGAAGAGAGAAACAATGTTGCCACCAGGCTTTCGGACCGCTAGGTCTCCCACCTTTGGTTTTTCCACCTCTCCAAGCAAATAAAAGAAGTCTCTCTTCAATTAATTCTGCAGAGAACCACGAGCACCCTGTGCACCCAGGACATCTCAGACAAACACACCGTGATTGGTGGAAATCAAGGTCGTCTCCCCCACCCCCTTTACCCCACACTTGCAAAATTTCCCTTTGACCCTTTGATCAGCGTATCAGATCTGCTACATTGTAACTAGTCCCTCTTTCTTCTGTCTCTCTCTCTCTCTCTCTCTCTCTCTCTCTCTCTCTCTCTCTCTCTCTCTCTCTCTCCCCCAGAATAGATAACAAACAATAAAAACGAACACCCAAACACCGAGTGCGTCAAAGGACTAGCCAGATTCGGCGCCCCTTCCCTCCCCCCACCCACCCCCACCCCCACCACTAGCACCGCATACAGCCTTTCCAGACTCTGGAGTCCCTGGGCTCCAGCACCCTCCCACGGTGCCTCTCTTCTTTCCCTGACTGACTGGTTATTCCTCGGCAAAGGAGGACTGGAAGAGAGTAACGGGGAGTTATACCCCTACCTTCCCCACCTCCTCCTAACCAGTCATTTACTGGAGGCTTCCCCAGACAAGCTAGCGCCCGCGCAGACGCGCGCGCGACCGCGCGCACACACGCACGGATGATTCGTGTACACAGATTCTCCCGCTTGAAGCAATGCAGGGAAAGACACCGCCGGCATCCCAAAGTGAATCCGGCTGGAATCCATGCTGGCAGAACCTGGGACATCACAAATGAAGGCTCCATTGCATGCAAAGCTTTAGAAAGCCACGCTACGTTTTGTTTTTCTGCGTTTTCCTGGCTAATAGTAACCTCAAAGACCTCATAGCCAAAGATTCTAAAATACAAAACTAGTGTGCTTTCAGGAGCGGGCCGTTTTAGGACCTCCTGGCGATAACCTTATTTTTTTTCATTTTCATAAGGTAAATTTTGGTAACTAAGTAAAAGAAATGTAATGGGGAGCCCCTTCTGAAAGTTTAAAAGTGCTTCCTGCATGTCTTTTCTGATCAGGGTCTGTCTATTGAAGATTATCTTAAGTAGGATGCTGTATAAAACTTATAGTGATATTTAAAACATTCATATGGCAAATTATTTTGATTAGTTTATTTGTGCCCTATTTGAGTATCATATTATTAGAAAAACAAAATGCATTGTCCCCGGTATATTAACATGCATCTTAAAGTTCGCTAATTTGCATATTATTGACACTTAGTCCTGATGTACTTGGACTGTGATGCCTGGTTAGTCCAGGAACCCAATAAGAGCTGCCTGTCTATAAACTCTTTGCTTTCATTCCTTTGACAGATGATTAGATTAAACTAAAAGTCCTGTCCTGTCAAGTTAAAAGTGCCTCTTCCTGTGGATCAATTAACCTGGGCGAGTCACTGAATGTCTTAATTCTCTGAAGTAATTATCTTAGACTACAAGAGGCCAATCAGAGTCACTGAAAGGAGTTCCCACATGGGAAGTTCCCTACGTGGATGATTTTGTAAGTTTGAACTAAAAACAAGATTATTTGTGGGCTTATTCTATCTCCTTAATGTTGTAAACTCCATTAAAATAGAAAATATCTAATTCATTAAGTCTCCACCTCAGTTTATTAAATTTTTATTTATTTAAAAAAACGACAAAAAAACCGACAGAAACCTTTTTCACCATAAGTATTTCATAGGATCATAGAGTTATCTGTAGGGATCCAGTCTCCACATTTTATAGATGAAGAAACTGAGGTCCAGAGAGATAACTTACCAAGAGTGACATAAACAGCATTATACAACTACCAAGTATCAGAAGTGGGATTTGAACCCAGATCTTCCTGATTCCAAGTCCAGTGCTCCATTCACTACACCATCTCTATCATACACCATAGTCTCTCAGACTAAAAAGAAAAATCAAGGTTATTGTAATTATTATTATTATTATTTATTAACAATGTAACAAACAATAAAACAAAAGTAAAAATAATCCTTTACTATGTATTAGCTTTAAGATCACAAAGTCATTTAACATCACCATAATTGCTGATTTCTCCTCAATTCTGTATATACATTTCCACAATTTAACTCAGTAGGTTAATTAAAGTTTTTTTTGCAAGAATCCTCTTCACGCCTCTTCCCAAGATAAGGGTTAAACTTAATCTACTGGGAAATAAAATGACAATCCTTTTTATCTGTTTTCTCTCTAGCCATCATTGCTAATATTTTCTCTAAATTGATAATTAAAATTCTCTAATAGTATCTAGAGTCTTTATGAGAAAAACTGTTACAGCTTTTATGATATATTAGTTACCCTTGATTCAAATAAGTAAATGACATAAAAATCTAAATACATTTTGAGAAATTTCTTTGATTCTTTACCTCACCAAGAGAATTTAGAAACTTTGTGACATGACACTACAAGCTCCTTTTTGCAAGCACACAGTTCATAGACTCAAAACAAAAACAAAAAAAGAGGGGGTTGTTTTGCTTTTATTTTCTTTTAGATAAAATTCACAAAAAAAAGAGATCTGGGAAAATAAAAACATTGACACTTATCAAGAAGCACATATATTCCCCAATATAAAGGTACCTACCTTGCATCAGCATCATGCCTGGTATATACTAAGTAATTAAATGATTATTCCCTTATCCCTCTTATTCCCACTGTAGTATCATTCATTTACAATCTTGCATTATAATAGGCTCCTAAAAAGTATGACTGTTTTGCAATGTCTCACAGCTCTGCCTGCATTTCCCACAATTCCCAAGAGGTACTGGTGCTAGCCTTTTTCTTTTCTTGAAAAAGTTCCTTTCTGCTGAATAGCTAGTTGGTCTCTTTAATGAAAAGGGGAGTAATTCAAGAGTTCCCTGCTTTGGAAAAAGACAAACGTTTTCCATATGTGTGGTACAAAAACAGAAAGGGTACAGGATCTCTTTATTCTAAGATACTATGTTTCTTACTGACCCAGGAGTACCAGTTCTCTAATTAGCATGATATCGGCAGCTAGGTGGCAAAGTGAATAGAGCACCAGATCTGGAGTCAGGAAGATCTGAGTTTAAATCTGACTTCAGACACTTATTAGCTGTGTGATCCTGATCAAGTCATTTAATCCTTTTTGCCTCAAATGGGGTCACAAAGTATCTGACAAGACTGAAATGATTGAAGAACAACAGAGTTGTAAGCTTCATCCTTAGTAGAACATGTTTTAATGCTTCTTCCTCATGGCAACCATTGTCCTATACCTCAATAAGATCCCTTGGAGGTAACAACTACAATCAAATCCGATGGCCTCTCTGAAATGCCACTTCTCTAGTAGAACTATCTACTGCACTCTTCTGTGTTTCTCCTCTTCCCTTTGATTTTGGGAAAGGAATAAGCATTTTTAGTGTCTATTATTTTCCAGACACTGCTTTACGAATAGTACATCTTTTGATTCTCACAACCTTGCGAGATAAGTACTGTTATTATTCCCATTTTACAGGTGAGGAAACTAAGGTAAACAAAAGTTAAGAACTTGCCCATCATCAAAAGCTAATAAGTGTCTGAGGCTAGATTTGAGAAGCCTTTATTTCCCAACATTATTCACTATGCCATCTAGCTGTTTCTGTCTTCTGGCAGAATTGAATTCACCCTAAAGTATAATTTTGGGGTTCTTTAGATTCTTGAATAGATTTGACATCAAGAAAAATGATCTAGAAGTCATCATACCCAAAACTTTTTAGATGTAGCATGGTATCAAAAAGAAATAATATTTTATTCACTAGAACAAAAGTTAGAGAAAACCTATATGACAAAATGAAGAGATTTGGAGGGCAAGTAAGGTACAGTTTTGACTGTGCCTCTGACCCCTACTTCTGTACTGCCTGAAAAAACCTCTGTCATTGACAGCAGGTTAAATCAGAGAGAATTATAAGCACCATACGAAGCCTTTTTTCAGAGGAAGTGTACTTCCTACTCTTATCAGCATTTCCCACACTTCCTACTTTCCTTGTTAGTATGGTTATGTGACTTCCTCTAACTCCATTCAGTGGCACATATATGAACAGAGGAAACAGATGGAATAATCTAAGTCCAGAGTTTTAAATACATTATAAATTCAGGTTATTTAACTTCAACTGGATCCTCACTTAAGCAAGGCAATCCTTTTATTCTTTCCTATTTCTTATCTCCCTCCCCATAATAGCTACTCTAAACCATTACTTCTCTTCTCGATACTACCACCAGAGAATGTACCCTAATGAAACTGCTGTCTAGAGGCCATCCTGTCCTGTTTGACTAGTGACTTATCAGGACTACTATATAGGGAAAACCCCAATCATGCTTCACTTCACTCCATTCTGTCTACCCACCTCTTCCACAGTCTTGTTGGCAACTATCTCCTATCCCCCATTTCCAATTTTGGAGTCACAATTAATTCTGTCATTGTTCTTGGATGATGTGTCAATCTATTCTCCCATGGCACTTATCACCTTTACAGTAACTTTTTGGACAAAAGTGCCCCTTGAGAGTTGTCCTCCTACCTGCTCCCTACTCTCCCTATTAATATATAAGCTCACTGAATACAGCAAACTGTCCCAGTACCTGACTGTCAAAGCCAGTCCCTCTACATATGGACATTTTTCACTCATTACATCATACTGGAGTCTCAATCATACCCACCTTCAAACTTTCATTTTCCCCCATCTATTGATTCCTCCCCTATTGCCTTAAAAAAAATCTTAACTGAACCTTAAGTTAATATCTTATATTTCTCCTCTCTTTCTCAGTCAAACTACTACTTCATTGCCTCTCATCTTTTCCTTGCCTAACTCCTCAACTCTGCCACATGGCTAACCTCATCATTGAATTGAATTTTTTCTTTCCAAAGTTAGGAGTGTTTCTTTCTAAATTCTCAAATTTCTTGGCCTATCTAGTGTATTTGCCACTGCTGAATGCTCTCTCATTCTGAATTCTCCTGCCCCCTTGGATTTTCATGATTCCTCACTTTCCTAGTTCTCCTATTTTGCAGTTCTTGTTTTAGCTACATAGCTTTGTTTGTGGAAAATTTTTAATTAAATGTAATCGATAGTTTATTTTCCTTGCTGTGATCCTCTCTAATTCTTGCTTGGTAATAGACTCTTCTCCTTTCCAATTTCTTCATTGTAACTCTAATTTTTTTTCTGGTTTTTGCAAGGCAATTGGGTTAAGTGATTTGCCAAGGTCACACAGCTAGGTAATTATTAAATGTCTGAGGCCAAATTTGAACTCAGTTTCTCCTGACTCCAGGGCTGATGCCTATCCACTGCTCTATCTAGCTGCCCCTCTAATTTGTTTTTTTATGTTACACTTTATTTTTGAGTCATAAATACATCTTGTCCTGAATTATTTTTTGAGGGGTTAGGAATTCAGTTGTGGTTTATTCAGTTTCCTTTTCTGAAGTTAGGTTACTTAAGCTCTCTACTTTTTCTGTTAATCTGGTCATTTTACATTTTGTAAATATTCATTCATTTCATTTAGATTGTCATTTTCATTGACAAATAAACGGGCATATTTCTTAACACTTTCATTCCTTTTATCATTATTGGTTTGAATTCACTCTATTCTGTTGTTTAATTGAAGGTTCTAGTTTGTTATTTTTCCAGACAGTTTTTATTTACATGCCCAACTCGCTAATCTGCTGTAACTCCAATTTGTTGATAAAATGTTTTATATAAATTTTGAGATTAATTATGAGACATAAATTTTGATCAAATCCTAAAATTTTTGATATATTGTCTCACAAATAAATTATTTTGTCCCCAACTAATTTTTAATTATTCCTAATTATATTATTTATATTGAATTGTGGTCTGTAAAAGACATGCTTAATATTTTTGCTTTTATATACTTATTTTTGAAGTTTTTACTATCATAACACTACACAGTCAATTTTTATAAAGATACCATGTACACTTGATAGTTTTCCTCTTTTCTATTCTCATTCAATTATCCCCAGAAGTCTATTATATGTAACTTTTCTAAAATTCTATTTACTATTCACTTCCTTTTTGTTTATTTTTATTTGACTTTTTCTTATTCTGAGAAGGGTAAATTGAGATCTCCCACTGTTATTGCTTTACTATTTCTCATTTGTCATTTCCTTTAAGAATTTAGATTTTATGTCACTAGGCACATGTATATTAAGTATTGGTATCAATACAATGTGCATTGTACCTTCCATAAAAAATATAGTGTCCTTTTCTTTCTTGTAACTAAAACTATTTTTGTTGGGGGTTTTTGTTTGAGATCAAGATTGATCACCCTGACTTTTTTATTTCTACTGAGGCATAATAAATTTTGTTCCATTCCCTTATTTTAACTGTGCATTTTCCTGTCTCATAAACATTTCTTGTAAATAGCATATTCTTGATTCTACTTTGTGAATCATTCAGTTATCCTCTTCTCTTTTACAAGTGAGTTTATCCCATTCAAATCAGTATAATAAATTGTCATTAACTGCATTTTTCCTCATCCATTTTTCTTATTTTTTTTTCCTTTGCCTTATTCCCAACCCCCTTTATAAAAAAGGAGAAACTGATGAGAGAGTAGTGTGATCAGCATTAGGGCTAGAAGTTGAGTGTAATTTGCCTCTGTTCCTAGTCCCCCCCCCTTACACAGTACCCAATAGCAGGATTTTATCCTTTCTTTTCCTTCAAATTCCATTTTTTAAAAAAAATCTACCTCCCTTAGAGCTTGTTTTACTTAAGTCTAAATCGTTTAATAGAATTTCTCTGTTATCTCTTTTTCCTCCCATTTTCTTCTTGATTGAAATGTGTTTCTGTACCCAAATATGTGTCCTTTCCTTCTTTGACTAATTCAGTTAAAACTAAGAATTATATGTTATCCATTCCCATTTCCAACCCCTTTCTCCTTGTGTGTATTCTCTTTTGCTTTCATATACCAATTATGTGAGAATTTTCCTCATTCTTCCAGTTCCTCCTCTAGTGTACTTCTTTCTCTCCTCTCTTTTCACTCTCCTTTAAGTACCATTAAAATATAAAAAACCACTTCCATTCTATCTCCTTCTATGATCCCTGATGATAATAGAGGTCTGATGGAACACATCTCCCCATATTGGCTTGTAAATGATTTAATTTTGCTTAGTCCCTTATGATTCCTCATTCATGTTTATCTGTTTCTCTTTATTACTATGTATTTCACAGTTTTTATAAAACTTTTTTTCATTTGAACAACTTAGCAATCCTCTACTTATTTAAAAATTCACTTTTCCAACTGTAGAATTATAGCAGTTTGGCTAGGTAAGTTTTTCTTGGTGATAGGCTTCTTTCTTTTGCCTTTATATTTGGGGACAGGATCTCAGAAGGCAAACTTGGGGTATTATATCCCAAGAATGCCACTCCTTTGTAGTATTAAACTATGCATGATCCTGACTTAGGCTCCTGAGAACTTGAATTCTTTCTTTTGAGCTACTTGCAGTAGCTTTGATCTAGTAATTCTAGATTTTTAGCTGTAATGGTTCTGGATTTCTTTTAGAAATTGTCTAGTGTATTCCTGATATTCTCATTTTTGCCTTGTGCTTCTAAGTGAATTAGACAGTTTTCTTCTATGATTTCTTGATATATGAAGTCTAGGATCATTTGGAGGAGGGTGTTATAGGTTTCAGGTCTTCCAATAATCCTTACCTTAGTTCTCCAGCTATTTTTCAGGTCTGTTGTTTTTGCTCTGAGGTACCTTAGAATTCCTTCTAAGTTTCTAGTCTTTTGACTTTAATAGTTCTTGTTGTCAAACTTCTGGATCACACATACAAAACAAGTACTAGACATTTTCTGTCATTCCCCCTCATTATAACCTCATTATAACATACATTTTCCACCAAACATAAAGCAACCTCAGTAGTCTCCATGATTTAAGATATCTGAAATTCACAAGAAAGAACAAATACTCAGCATCCCTTCTGAGACATACTATATTATCAGCAGTTAGATTATACTTAACTGACTTAGAGATTCAACTCAAGGATCCCACAAGTGATCTTCCATCAAAACCTAACTCCACAACATTCAAATGAGACAAAGAACTCTGTGAAAGTAGAGGAAAACATGGAACTACAATATGCTGTTCCTGAGTAATTTAAAAATAAATGAAAATTATTAGAATAGAATTTATGGACTATAAAATAAATATAATTGACAGCATAGAAAAACTGGCATAATATACATTGGTAAGTCTAACCAAAGAAATAAAAAAGAGAACAATAGAGGGGGAATGCAAATTGAGGAGAAACAAAGTAAGATTCAAAGCCAAAATAACTTTAACACCATAAATGCTTTAAAAAATAGAAGAGAACTGCCAAGAATTTCTGAATGTAGAAATGAAACCAAATGAAAGAATTCATAGACCACATGGACAAACAACAAATCAAACTGCAAATGCCAAGGCAGACAATGAGTATATTTAAATAACAATCTAATTCAGAAATAAGTTCCACAAGCAATCAGAAGAAACATCCTGAAGTACAAAAGAAATGTTTAATAATATAAAACTAGTCTATACTGATCAGAGAATGCAGGAGGGTATAGAATATGTCCTGAAGAGTATTGGAATTCTGCAAATGACCTACCCTGTAAATCTAAGTTTAATCATAAATGAAAAAAAAAAGATGAGTGGTGATTTAAAACATTCTTTAAAAGAAAACCATATATGAGGAGAGTGTTTATTTCTTAAACATTGTAGACAAAAGAAATGCAAGAGGAGTGATCAAATGAAACAGTTAAGACTCACAATGGCAACAGAGTAACAGCAGAAAATCCAGTAAAAGACTTATTTCCAATTGCATACAGTGTGACAAAGGTTAAGGCAGAAGTCAAGTGGAGGTAACAGCAATAAGATTGTACAGAGGCTTTATGGACAAAACCTGATAATATCCTAATTTCAAGTGAATCGTTTGGGGGGGGTGTTTTTTTGGTTAGAACTCCATTACAAATGAGAGGATAAATAAAAGAGATTATGGGAGCAGAGGAAGAAAGGAAAATATGATATACATTGTTCAAATCTAATGCTAACAATGAGAGAGGAAGATGAATCCTAAGAAGAGAAGAACCTATAAGGGAGAGAGGTAGGGAAGAAGAAAAGAATTTAAAAGATATGGGAAAGAAGAGAAGCCTTTGGTGATGGTAAGGCAATACACTCCTATATACTCCTATGGATGGAGAGAGATGTTTGTTCTATGACAGAAATGTAGAACCTGTGTTGAATGTGGTCTATGGGATTGAAAAGATCACAGTTCTACCTCAAAAGGAGATAGAACTTCTGGGAACTACTGGGAACTATTGGGAATTAGCTAGGAAAGTGGAAGAGCATGTACCCAGGGAGGAGATTTTGAAGAATTGAAGCAAAGAAGGTAATATGGTGGAAGGATATAGATGACTAGTGTATTACATGATCAAGAATTAGGGAGGGGATGCTATCTTAGGGCAATGACTTTCCTGTCACCTTTAAAAATTGGCATTGTGCCAATTGACACAATTAAAAGGGTGAAATCTGAGGGGAAATTTCTACAGGGTCATGTAAAAATTTCCTAATGAGGTGAGCCCATAAGGATATCTTGAAAATTTTCATTCCATGAGGGTTGCAGAGAATAGAAAGTGACTAGATAATTATAGGGGTCTGGACAATAAAATGAGGATCTAGAGGAGGTTTTTCTATGTAGTCTAGAGAAGTTAGAAAAATCCTCTCTGGAAAGGGGTATATAAACATAATTTTAAAAAAGAATGAATTGTTGAAGAAGAGGAGAAAAAGGGAGACTTTTCTTAAGGGAATATAAGAGGAGCATAGGGCAATGGAGTGGAACAATTAAGTAATCAGATTAAAATAGTCAAGAAAAAGCAGTAATAATCAAAAGTCCAAAGAAAAAGGAATCAAATAATGGAAGAATTGGGGTTGGGGGGGAGTCATTGAAAATAGGGCCCCTTTAAAAAAAAAGAATAAGCTAAAACAATTGAAAGAACTCTGTTTACAAGGGGAAGAGTGGGGAAGAGAGGGAAAAACCAACTTGAAAAACTAATATTAGAGAAAAATACAGAAAAAGATAAACAGGGGGTGGCTAGGTGGGGCAGTGGATAGAGAACTGGCCCTGGAGTCAGGAGTACCTGAGTTCAAATCCAACCTCAGACACTTAATAATTACCTAGCTGTGTGGCCTTGGGTAAGCCACTTAACCCCATTTGCCTTGCAAAAACCTAAAAAATAAAAAAGATAAACATAACTTTAAATTAAATAAATTTAATAATTCAATAAAATGAAAGAGGGAAAGATTAGACAAGAAACCAAAATCCTACCATCAGTTGTTTACAAAAAAGCATATTTAAAAACAAAAATATGTACAAAATAAAACTTTGAGGATCAAAAATATTTTTTTACTATGTATCAAGTAAACTCCCAAAAGAAGGAATTGTAATCATGCTTTCTGACAAAACAAAAACAAACCTTAAAAAACACAAAATGATAAATCAAGAAATGATATTTTGATGAAAGGAATCACAGACAATAAACCAATATTAATGACCTCATAAGCTACAAATGCTACATATGTGCAGTACAATAGTGACAGTAGACTTTAATATCCCTCTCCTTATTTTGTACAAGTCTAACAGAAAGATAAGCAAAAGAAAAAATATGGAACAAATGACTGGAAAAACTAGAATTAAAAGGCTCATGACATCTTCTAAATAGGACAGTAAAAAAATTTACGTATTTCTCAGCAACATGAAACATTTATAAAAATTGATCACATATCAGGCACAGAGAGATTGCCAAAAAATGTAAAAAAGACAGAAAATGGTAAATATATGTTTTAAAGACCATAATTCTATAAAAATTTATTGCTTCAGGGACCACAAGCAAAACACCCAAAGCCAAAAGGAGACTAAACAATGAAACTCTAAATAACAAATGGGTCAAGGAACAAATCATAGAAACAATGAATAATCATATGAAAGAAAATGATAGTGATGAAACAACATGCCAAAATTCCTAAGTTGCAGCTAAGTCTATTCTCAAGGGAGAAATCATATGCCTAGAAATATACATTAATAAAATAGAAAATAAAAACATGGATGAACATGAATATTTTTTAAAATTAGAAAGTCAACAAATGAACAAACCTAAAAAAATAAGCAAAAAAGAGAAGATATTAAAAATTAGAAGAAAATAGGTTAACAAGAATAATAAATAGAAACAATGTATAAACTTAAAAGCTACTTAATTTATAAGAGGAATGAAATTGACACTTTTGCTTAATTAAAAATAAGAGCAACAATCAAATCAATGAAATAGCAAGTGAACAAAGTAAAATGATAACAAAACCAGATAAGTAATAATAATAATTATATGCAATATTATACACCAATATTTTTAAAACTAAGAAAATAGACTATCTTCAAAAATATAAAATACCCAATCTATAAGGAAGTCAGATAGAGATACTAAATAATCCAATTTCAAGGAAGCAAATAGATCTTGGTGTAAAGGAACTACCAAAATAAAACAAACTCCTGGTCCTAATGGAATCACAGCAAAATTTTTATCAAACTTTTAAAGAACAATTAATACCAATACTCAATAAATGATTCTCAAAAATTGAGAAAGAAAGCACCCTTCTAGAATCCTTTTTTCTGAAACAAATATAATCCCAGTACCCAAACCAGGAAAAGATATATTGCAGAAGAAAAATTATAGGCCAATATCATTAATGATGTTGAGTCAAAAATTTTGAACAAAATCCTGTCAGATCACAACAATTTATCCAAGAAGCATTTTTTATAAGCAACTGGTATTTATTTTGTAGATGTAAAGAAGGTTCAACATTAGGAAAACAATCAACAAAATTATCATATTAGAAACCAATTCATACAAAAATCACATGATCATCTCAATGGATAAAGAAAATGCCTTTGAAAAAGAGCAGCACTCTTTTCTCTTAAAAATCCTACCAAAAATAGGAATGAAAGGACTTTTTTTAGTATTTTAAAAAACATCTCTTCAGTACCACAAGGAAATAGCATTTGCAATGGAAGTACTTTAGAATCTTACCCAATACACATAGAAGTGAAGAAAGGATGTTCATTCTCTCCACTATTATATTATAATATTCTAGAAATAGTGGCAACTGCACTAATACAAGAGAATAATAAATTTAAGGCATAAAAATAGATTAAGGTGGAATAAAACTATCTTTCTTGTCTGATAGTATAATCATTTACTTGTAAAATCCTAGGATATCAAATAAGATACTAATTGAGACAGTTTCAACAAAGTTTTAGGTTACAAAATAAATCCTCAAAACCAACAGCATTTCTATAAAATAATAATAAAACAAAAGAAGCAAAAATGGAAATAAAAATCTCAAAACTGGAAAAAGTTCAAATGACAAAAAAATTGCAATCTCAATGTTGGAAGGATTGTAGAATGAAAGGCATACTAATATATTGCTGTTGAAGTTGTGAGATGGCAAAACCTTTTTGAAAAACAATTTGAAATTATGCAAATAAAATGACTAAGATATCTATATCTTTCAATCCATAAACTCCTTTACTGAACTGATACTCCAAGGAAGTGATCACAAGGGGGGAAAAATTCCCATATGCATCAAAATATTTAAAATATCACTTTTTCCTTTAGCAAAGTAGATATCCATCAGTTGGGAAGTGGCTAAAAAATTGTGGTACATGAAACATAGAAGCATGGAAAAATTTACATGAACTGATGCAGATTGCTCCATCAGCAGTAGTTCTTTGCCCTAAAATGGACTGAAATGTGATTGAGTCAGGGGACTAAAATTCCAGTCATATACAAAGCTTTTTGGTCACTTAAAGTTTTAAGGGTCCTTTCCATGGGACATCAGGTTCCTTCAGATTTCTAGAATATCACATGGCCACTTGAGTCATGACATTTTGTCTGGGTGATCAAATGTAATTTTTTGTGGAGAGGAAAGTGCTGTATCCTTATTAAGAATCCTTTCCATCGGGGCAGCTAGGTGGTACAGTGGATAGAGCACCGGCCCTGGAGTCAGGAGGACCTGAGTTCAAATCAGGCCTCAGACACTTAATAATTACCTAGCTGTGTGGCCTTGGGCAAGCCACTTAACTCCATTGCCTTGCAAAAAATATGAAAAAAAAATCCTTTTCACATATTGCTAAGTAAATCTCCTTTTCTTAAGTGGGTATCTTATGTCATTTCAGTTCTGACCTAATCTACCAGAGCAGCTTGAAAGGGATCTGATGGACTTCATATGGTGATAGTAATTGAAAAAAAATCACTGTGGCTCCCATTATAAAGGGTTCTTGGCTTTTCATGTTCTTTGAGGAGGGCTATGATTTTTTTTTCTTTTTTAGGACTTTTGTAAGGCAAATGTCCAAGGCTACACAGTTAGATAATTATTAAGTGTCTGAGGCCTGATTTGAACTCAGGTACTCCTGACTCCAGGGCCAGTGCTCTATCCACTTGCGCCACCTAGCCATCCACATGACACCTAACCACCTATGGGCCACCTAGCCACCCAGGACTATAATTTTTAATATGTGGCTTATTACATTCAAAATAAATGGATGTTGTCTGAATAGAGATCTAATTACTTTTCTGTATTCTTGTGTTCTTATTTGTTGCTCTCTTCTTCTAGGATGTCCTTCACTTCATTATATTTATGTTCTCAAACAGTTTTTCTCTTTTTTATTCTTTGGAGATACAATCATGGATTTACATTTTTATAATCTACTAATTATTTATTCAGTGCAGGCCATAAATTATGCCATTTGTTGCCCTATTAGCTTCTTTCAACATAAGTTTTCTCTCCAAACTTTTTAGGAACCCTGTGTTGTATTGACATTCTCCCTTGGGAAACTACAGGATCTGAAATTTCTTTGGGTTTTGATTCTATTTGTTTTATCTTGCAATTTATACTCAAGAAGATTTTGATTCTTGGTGGTGCCAAATGCGTTGAAGAAATGGGCATTTTCAGAGACCATTTGGAAGAAAACTATGAACCAGTGTAGAGAGAAGTGAGTAGAAATAGGAGGGTAATTTATACAATAACATTATAAAGAAAAACATCTTTGAAAGATTTTAGAATTCTGATAAAAGCAATGATATTCCATAAGTCAAAAAAATGAAAATGAAACATGACATGTCTCCTGCTTAAAATGTTGGAAGAGACATATATTTTTGGACATTACCAATTTCAGAATTTGTTTCATCATATTTTTTTGTTTGAGGACTTTTTCCCCTTGAAGAGGAGTAGTTTTTGGAGTGATAAATTAGTATAAGAGAAAGCATTTTTTAAAAAATCTTAAATGTCTTGCTAGTCACCATATCTTAATATCTTATTTGTTGATTTATCTGCTTGTTGGTCTAGGTTTTTAAACTGGATTTTCTTTCTTCAGACTTCTAGTAAAGTTAATTGTTGCTTTGTTTTGTCTTGTTTTGTTTTTCTCAATATTCATTTGGCTTCACTTCATGGTTCCTTTCCTTTCTGATTGACAGTCCTTAGGGGTTGGACCTGATAGCTGTCCCAACTTTCTCTCTCCTCTCTCCTCGGGGGGATTCACTTTCACCAGCCTCAATCTCCTGTGGGATAGAACTGGTCTCACCTGGCTTTCAGCTCTTTTTTTCTTAATTTCTGGCACAGTATCACATATATGCTGGCACCTTGTTCCAGTTCTCTCTATACTTTATTTCTTTGGCTGATAACTGCCTTTTGTTCCCAAACAATTTTCCTCCTTGCAAGGAAATTACTGAGTAGATCTCAAATTATAAACAAGACAATAAATTTGTATCCTCTACTGGAGTATGAAGTCTGGATGGAGACATAAGGGGAGAATAGGAGTATATGAAATAATGTTGATAATCCATAAGGCTATTCACATTGTTAAGTTTCTTATTGTCTTAGAATGCAGAGACAGTTGCAATTGCTTTTTCATCTGATGTACAATTCATCTTAAGGATCATTTTTGAGAGTGAGTATTGGAGAAAATGTTTAGTCCTCATTCTTGTTGAATCCATGACCCTTCTAGTGAAAGACTTTCAAAGCCAGAGGATGTTACATTTCATCCTGCAGGTTATAGGGGTAGACTGGAAGTTCATGAGTAGGTGGATTAGTTAGTTAGACAAATGTTTTAGGAAAAATAGCTTTGTAATTCAAGTAAAGTATAAAATACAGAAAACCAAATTGAGGACTATGTAATTAAACCAATTTGAAGGCTATTGTAATAGCCTGGGCAAGAGGTCATGATACCCTGTACCAAAATGATGGCTCCATGAATAACGAGAACATATATGAGATGTTTGAAGGTAATAAGGATAAAATTTGTCAAGAAATTGATATATGTAGTAAGTGAGAATGGGAAGTTGAGGATAATGTCCTAAATTGTGAGTTTGGGTGACTGGGAAAGTGAGGGTACCCTTAAAAGCAATAGAAATGTTGAGAAGAGACTTCTGGCCAAGATGGCAGAGAGAAGACAGGTACAGTTTTAAAGTCTCCTGATCTTTTCCCCATCTATTAAATGAAACAAACCTCTTAAAAGAAATCTGATCCACAAAACCCAGAAAGAAAAGCCAGAAGAAAGAATATCTACCCCAGGATTTGTCTCCAACAGCAGCACTGGCCGAATTCGGGCAGGTGAGTCTGAGCTCAGAGGGAGGATCAACCCCGGATCAACCAAATTAACAGCTGAATTGGAGCCAGGAGTCTGAGGGACCAAGAGCTGGACCTGCTGGATCAGCGGTGGGGCTAGATGGCAGGGGCATGAGCCAAATAGGGAGCAGAGGCACTGGTGTTGGTGCTGTCCCCTGGGAGCTAGCAGACAGTGCAAGAGAGCTGTGGACACCATCCCTGGGATCCTCTGGTCTGAGGAACTCAGAGTCCCATTACAGCTCAGACCTCTTCCCAAACAAACAAATGCAAACTAATTCTGCCTCAGGCCCAGGTGTGTGAGCAGAAGAACCAGCCCAGCTGACCAATGACCTCAACCCAGGGTAAAGAGCACCACTGATTGAAGTCAAAAGAATTTAATAGCTCCAACTCCTCCCTTCAAGCAAAGGGAGAAGGCCTCAATCAAGGTCACAGACACTCCAGAGAAAGCAACCAACACCTCCTACTGGCCAGCCAGAGAAATTGCATTCAGTGAGTAAAGCCTTTAGCGATCCCAAGCCCCTGTGAACCAGCCCCTCCCCAACTCAAGGTCTTGCAAAATGAAGAAAGGTCAGTGGAGAGGTAGATCCATAGGAAAAATTCTTGGAAGGGAAAGACCCTAACTCAGAAAGGCCTGGAACCTCTGAGAATAGGATCTGGTCTTCAGCACAGAAAGACTTCCTTGAAGAAATAAGGAAGGAGCTTAAAAATTTGGGAGAGACAATTAATACCTTGCAACAAGAAAACAAAACATTAGAAAGTACAACTGGACAAACACAAAAGGAGAATAAATCTCTCAGATCTTCAATTGGACAAATACAAAATGAGAATAATTCTCTCAGATCTTCAATTCGGCAAATGCAAAAAGAAAATGATTCTCTCAAAACCTCAATTGGTCAAATGGAAAGCTCTTTCAAAAGTAGAATTGACCAAATGGAAAAGGAGTTGCAAAAGGTTAATGAAGAAAACTCCTCCCCCCAAAAAAGAATGGAGTCTACAGAAACTAATGACGCCATGAGACAGCAAGAGTCAGTTAAACAAAATTAAAAAATAGAAAAAATAGAAGAAAATGCAAAATACCTCATCAACAAAACCACTAACCTCGAGAATAGATCAAGAAGGGGGCAACCTGAAAAGTATAGGACTTCCTGAAAACAATGAAGAGAAAAAAAGCCTGGACTTAATATTACAGGATCTAGTGATGGAAAACTACCCTGATATCATGGAATTGGAGAGCAAAGTAGTTATTGAAAGAGTACATCGATCCCCACCAGAAAAAGATCCTAAAATGAAAACACCAAGGAATGTTGTGACCAAACTCCAGAACTATAAGATAAAAGAAAAAAATCCTTCAAGCAGCCCAAAAGAAACAATTTAAATATCAAGGAGCCACGGCAAGGATCATGCAGGACCTGGCTGCATCAGCATTAAGGGATCAAAGGGCCTGGAATGAGATATTTCAAAGAGCACAGGAGCTTGGAATGCAGCCAAGAATCTACTTTCCTGCAAAGCTGAGCCTTCTCTTCCAGGGAAAAATATGGACATTTAATGAAATGGAAGAATTCCAAAAATTTCTGATGAAAAGACCAGAGCTAACCAGAAAATCTGGACATCAAACAGGAGGTTCAAGAGACACATGAAAAGGGAAAAAAATGGTGGTGGTGAAAGGGGAAAAAAATGCAATCCAGTAAGTTGAAACTGGCTATATCCCAGCATGGGGGGGAAAAGATTCTCATAAATCTTTAGAATTGTAACTCTAACAGAGAGAATATACCTAGGCAGAAATGATGGACATTCATGACCTATCCATGAGACTGCTATCTAAAGAGATGTAACTGGCTTTAACCCCACTTGAGAGAAAGACCCTAATCACTCAGGAATTTTGACTCTATTCGATAGAATATACTGAATTAGAAGAGACAGACACTCAGAATTTTCTATGACTTAGATAGAATGATCTAAAAAGCACTACCTACTTAAAAAGGGGGACAGGAAAGAGACTGGAGGAGGGAGGGGAGTGAATGGGGTAAATCTCATTACACTAAGAGGTACAAAAAAACCTATGGCAATAGAGGGGGAAGAAGGGAGAAGAGGAGAAACACCTAAATCTTCTTCTCATCAGACTTAGCTTAAAGTCAACCTACACATACTCAGTTAACTTATAAAACATCTAACCTTTCAAGGAGTAAAAGGAGAAAAGGGGAGGGGGGACAAAGAAAGGGGAAGGGAAGGGGAGTCGGGGAAAAGGGGGGAAATAACAAAAGGAAGGGAAGGAAAAAGGGGAAAAGGGAAAGTGGAAAGAAGGGGAGGGTGTGATATAGGAGGGCAAACACACTGAAGGGGGTGGTATTCAGAAACAAAATACTGGGGAATATGGATAAAGGGGGGAGAAAGGGGGGAAAATACAAATGGAGGGAAGATAGCATGGAGGGCAATAAAGAATTAGTAATCATAACCTTGAATGTGAATGGGATGAACTCTCCCTTAAAATGTAAGTGAATAACAGAGTGAATTAAAAACCAGAATCCTACAATATGCTGCTTACAAGAAACTCATTTGAAGCAGAGAGATACATATACAGTAAAGGTAAAAGGTTGGAGCAAAATATATTTTGCTTCAGCTGAAGTAAAAAAAGCAGGGGTAGCAATCCTTATCTCAGACAAAGCAGCAGCACAAATAGTGTTAAAAGAGATAAGGAAGAAAACTTTATCCTCCTAAAATGTACCATAGACAATAAAGTCATTTCAATATTGCATACATATGCACCCAATGGGACAGCACCCAAATTCTTAGAGGAGAAGCTGAAAGAACTACAGGAAGATGCAGACAGCAAAACTCTACTAGTGGGAGACCTCAACCTCCCACTATCAGATCTAGATAAATCGAATCATAAAATAAACAAGAAAGAAGTTAAGGAGGTAAATAGATTGTTAGAAAAATTAGACATGGTAGACTTATGGAGGAAACTGAATGGGGATAGAATGGAATATACCTTTCTTGCTGCAGTACATGGAACTTATACAAAAACTGACCGTGTACTAGGACATAAAAATCTAATGATGAACTGCAGAAAGGCAGAAATAGTGAATACATCTTTCTCAGATCACAATGCAATAAAAGTCATATGCAATACTGGGCCAAGGAGATATAGACCCAGAACAAATTGGAAACTGAATAACCTCATTTTAAAAAATGAGTGGACCAAAAAACAAATTATAGAAAGAATTAACCATTTTATCCTAGATAATGATAAAAATGAAACAACATACCAAAACCGATGGGATTCATTCAAAGCAACTCTCAGGGCATATATTATAGCTCTAAATGCTTACATGAATAAATTGGAGAAAGAGGAAATCAGTGAACTAAACATGCAACTAAAAAAATTAGAGAATGAACAAATCAAAAATCCCCAATTAAATACTAAATTAGAAATCCTAAAAATTAAAGGAGAAATTTATAAAATCGAAAGCAAAATATATTGAATTAATAAATAAAACCAAAAGTTGGTATTATGAAAAAAACAATAAAATTGATAAAGCTCTGGTCAATTTAATTTAAAAAAGAAAGAAGAAAACCAAATTGCTAGTATCATAAATGAAAAAGGTGAACTCACCACCAATGAGGAGGAAATTAAAGTAATAATTCAAATTACTTTGCCCAACTCTATGCCAATAAATTTGATAATATAAGTGAAATGGATGAATATTTACAAAAATATAAGTTGCCCAGGTTTCATGAAGAAGAGATTAAATACCTAAACAACCCTATCTCAGAAAAAGAAATTCAACAAGCCATTAGTGAACTCCCTAAAAAAAATCTCCAGGGCCTGATGGATTCACAAGTGAATTCTACCTAACATTTAAGGAACAATTGGTTCCAATTCTATATAAACTCTTTGGAAAAATAGGGAAAGATGGAACTCTGCCTAATTCTTTCTATGAAACCAATATGGTGCTGTTACCTAAACCAGGAAGAGTTAAAACAGAGAAAGAAAATTATAGACCTATTTCCCTGATGAATATAGATGCAAAAATCCTAAATAAAATCTTAGAAAATAATTACAACAAGTTATCACTAGGATAATGTATTATGATCAAGTAGGATTTATTCCAGGAATTCAGAGTTGGTTCAATATTAGGAAAACTGTTAGTATACTCAATTATATCAACAACAAACCCATCAGAAATCATATAATCATATCAATAGATGCTGAAAAAGCTTTTGACAAAATACAGCATCCATTCCTATTAAAAACACTAGAGAGTGTAGGAATAAATGGACTATTCCTTAAAATAATTAGCAGTATCTATCTGAAACCATCAACAAGCATTATACTCAATGGGGAGAGGCTAGAGGCATTCCCAATAAGATCAGGGGTTAAACAAGGGTGCCCATTATCACCACTACTATTCAATATTGTATTAGAAATGTTAGCATCAGCAATTAGAGAAGAAAAAGAAAATGAAGGAATTAGAATTGGGAACAAAGAGACAAAACTCTCACTCTTGCAGATGACATGATGGTCTACCTAGAGAATCCCAAGAAATCATCCAAAAAACTACTGGAAACACTTAGCAATTTTAGCAAAGTTGCAGGTTATACAATAAACCCTCATAAATCCTCAACTTTTCTTTATATGTCTAGCAAAATACAGCAGGAAGAGCTAGAAAGAGAAATCCCATTCAAAGTAACCTAGACAATATAAAATATTTGGGAGTCTATTTACCAAGAACGATTCAGAATCTTTTTGAAAAAATGATAAAACACTTCTCACACAAATTAAATCAAATTTAAATAACTGGGCAAATATCAACTGCTCATGGATAGGTAGAGCTAATGTAATAAAAATGACAATTCTACCAAAACTATACTATCTGTTTATTGCCCTACCAATCAAAATTCCAAAAATTTACTTTAATGAGTTAAAAAAATTGTAAGTAAATTCATATGGAGAAATAAAAAGTCAAGAATTGCCAGGAGCTTAATGAAAAAAAAATGCAAACGAAGGTGGCTTAGCACTACCCGATCTAACATTATATTATAAAGCATCAGTCATCAAAACTGTTTGGTATTGGCTAAGAAATAGAGTGGTGGACCAGTGGAATAGACCAGGTGTAAAAGCAGGAGAGGATTATAGTAATCTGCTGTTTGATAAACCCAAAGAGTCAGGCCACCTGGATAAAAACTCCCTCTTTGATAAAAACTGCTGGGATAATTGGAAGTTAGTATGGAAGAAATTTAGATTAGACCAACACATAACACCCTTTACCAAGATAAAATCCAAATGGTTACAGGACGTAGACATGAAAAACAATACTATGAGCAAATTAGAAGATCAAGGATTAGTTTACCTGTCAGATCTATGGAAAGGGGAGCAGTTTATGTCTAAGAAAGAGTTGGAGAACATCACTGAAAACCAATTAGATGATTTCAATTACATTGAATTAAAAAGCTTTTGCACAGATAAAACCAATGTAATCAAGATCAAAAGAAAAGTAGTAAATTGGGAAACAATCTTTCCAACTAATGATTCTGACAAAGGACTCATTTCTAAAATATACAGAGAACTGAGTCATATTTTTAAAACAAAAAGCCATTCCCCAATTGACAAATGGTCAAAGGATATGCAAAGGCAATTTACAGATGAGGAGATCAAAGCAATCCATAGTCATATGAAAAAATGCTCTAAATCATTAATTATTAGAGAAATGCAAATTAAAGCTTCTCTGAGGTACCACCTCACACCTCTTAGATTGGCCAATATGACCAGAAGGGATAATGATCATTGTTGGAAGGGTTGTGGGAAATCTGGGACACTATTATACTGTTGATGGAGCTGTGAACTCATCCAACCCTTCTGGAGAGCTATTTGGAATTATGCCCAGAGGGCAACAAAAATGTGCACACCCTTTGACCCAGCAATACCACTACTGGGTCTATACCCTGAAGAGATGAGGAAAAAGGGTAAAAACATTACTTGTACAAAAATATTTATAGCAGCCCTGTTTGTGGTAGCAAAGAATTGTAAATCCAGTAAATGTCCTTCAATTGGGGAATGGTTTAGCAAACTGTGGTATATGTATGTCATGGAACACTATTGTTCTATTAGAAACCAGGAGGGACGGGATTTCAGGGAAACCTGGAGGGATTTGCATGAACTGATGCTGAGTGAGATGAGCAGAACCAGAAAAACACTGTATACTCTAACAGCAACATGGGAGTGATGTTCAAACTTGAAGGACTTGCTCATTCCCTCAGTGCAACAGTCAGGAACAATTTTGGGCTGTCTGTAAAGGAGAGTGCCAGCTGTATCCAGATAAGGAGCTGTGGAGTTTGAACAAAGTTCAAGGACTATTCCCTTTAATTTAGAAAAAAACAGATATCTTATTATCTGATCTTGTCACCTATTAGACTTATCTTCTCTTCTTTTTTTTATTAAAGATATTATTTGAGTTTTACAATTTTCCCCCAATCTTACTTCCCTCCCCCCACCCCCACCCCCACCCCACAGATAGCACTCCATCAGTCTTTACTTTGTTTCCATATTGTACCTTGATCCAAATTGGGTGTGATGAGAAAGAAATCATATCCTTAAAGAGAACAGAATTCTAAGAGGTAACCAGATCAAACCATAAGACATCTGGGGTTTTTTTCCAAATTAAAGGGAATAGTGCTTGTACTTTGTTCAAACTCCACAGCTCCTTATCTGGATACAGATGGTACTCTCCTTTGCAGACACCCAAAAATTGTTCCCACTTGTTGTGCTGATGGAATGAGCAAGTCCTTCAAAGTTGAACATCACTCCCATGTTGCTGATGCAGTGTTTTTCTGGTTCTCCTCATCTCACTCAGCATCAGTTCATGCAAATCCCTCCAGGTTTCCCTGAAATCCCCTCTCTCCTGGTTTCTAATAAAACAATAGTGTTCCATGACATACATATACCACAGTTTGCTAAACCATTCCCCAATTGAAGGACATTTACTGGATTTCCAATTCTTTACCACCACAAACAGGGCTGCTATAAATATTTTTTGTACAAGTAATGTTTTTACCCTTTTTCCTCATCTCTTCAGGGTATAGACCCAGTAGTGGTATTGCTGGGTCAAAGGGTATGCACATTTTTGTTGCCCTTTGGGCATAGTTCCAAATAGCTCTCCAGAAGGGTTGGATGAGTTCACAGCTCCACCAACAGTGTAATAGTGTCCCAGATTTCCCACATCCCTTCCAACAATGATCATTATCCTTCCTGGTCATACTGGCCAATCTGATAGGTGTGAGGTAGTACCTCAGTGACTCTTTAATTTGCATTTCTCTAATAATTAATGATTTAGAGCATTTTTTGATATGGCTATGGATTGCCTTGATCTTCTCATCTGTAAATTGCCTTTGCATATCCTTTGACCATTTGTCAATTGGGGAATGGCTTTTTGTTTTAAAAATATGACTCAGTTCTCTGTATATTTTAGAAATGAGTCCTTTGTCAGAATCATTAGTTGGAAAGATTGTTTCCCAATTTACTACTTTTCTTTTGATCTTGATTACATTGGTTTTATCTGTGCAAAACCTTTTTAATTTAATGTAATCGAAATCATCTAATTGGTTTTTAGTGGTGTTCTCCAAATCTTTCCTAGTCATAAACTATTCCCCTTTACATAGATCTGACAGGTAGACTAGTCCTTGATCTTCTAATTTGCTTATAGTATTTTTTTTATGTCTATGTCCTGTAACCATTTGGATTTTATCTTGGTAAAGGGTGTGAGGTGTTAGTCTAATCTAAGTTTCTTCCATACTAACTTCCAATTATCCCAGCAGTTTTTATCAAAGAGGGAGTTTTTATCCAGGTGGCCTGACTCTTTGGGTTTATCAAACAGCAGATTACTATAATCCTCTCCTGCTTTTACACCTGGTCTATTCCACTGGTCCAACACTCTATTTCTTAGCCAATACCAAACAGTTTTGATGACTGATGCTTTATAATATAATGTTAGATCGGGTAGTGCTAAGCCACCTTCGTTTGCATTTTTTTTTCATTAAACTCCTGACAATTCTTGACTTTTTATTTCTCCATATGAATTTACTTACAGTTTTGTCTAACTCATTAAGTAATTTTTTGGAATTTTGATTGGTAGGGCACTAAACAGATAGTTTAGTTTTGGTAGAATTGTCATTTTTATTATATTAGCTCTACCTATCCATGAGCTGTTGATATTTGCCCAGTTATTTAAATCTGATTTAATTTGTGTGAGAAGTGTTTTGTAATTGTTTTCAAAAAGATTCTGAGTCTGTCTTGGCAAATAGACTCCCAGGTATTTTATGTTGTCTGAGATTACTTTGAATGGGATTTCTCTTTCTAGCTCTTTCTTGCTAGTCATATATAGAAAAGTTGAGGATTTATGGGGGTTTATTTTATAACCTGCAACTTTGCTAAAATTGCTAATTGTTTCCAGTTGTTTTTTAGATGATTTCTTGGGATTCTCTAGGTAGACCATCATGTCATATGCGAATAGTGAGAGTTTTGTCTCTTCCTTCCCAATTCTAATTCCTTTAATTTCTTTTTCTTCTCTAATTGCTGATGCTAACATTTCTAATACAATATTGAATAGTAGTGGTGATAATGGGCACCCTTGTTTAACCCCTGATCTTATTGGGAATGCTTCTAGCCTCTCCCCATTGAGTATAATGCTTGTTGATGGTTTCAGATAGATACTGCTAATTATTTTAAGGAATAGTCCATTTATTCCTACACTCTCTAGTGTTTTTAATAGGAATGGATGCTGTATTTTGTCAAAAGCTTTTTCAACATCTATTGATATGATCATGTAGTTTCTGATAGGTTTGTTATTGATATAATTGAGTATACTAACAGTTTCCCTAATATTGAACCAACCCTGCACTCCTGGAATAAATCCTACTTGATCATAATGTATTATCCTAGTGATGACTTGTTGTAGTTGTTTTGCTAAGATTTTATTTAGGATTTTTGCATCTATATTCATCAGGGAAATAGGTCTACAATTTTCTTTCTCTGTTTTAACTCTTCCTGGTTTAGGTAGCAGTACCATATTGGTTTCATAGAAAGAGTTAGGCAGAGTTCCATCTTTCCCTATTTTTCCAAAGAGTTTATATAGGATTGGAACCAATTGTTCCTTAAATGTTTGGTAGAATTCACTTGTGAATCCATCAGGCCCTGGAGATTTTTTTTAGGGAGTTCACTAATGGCTTGTTGAATTTCTTTTTCTGAGATAGGGTTGTTCAGGTATTTAATCTCTTCTTCATTTAACCTGGGCAACTTATATTTTTGTAAATATTCATCCATTTCACTTAGATTATCAAATTTATTGGCATCAAGTTGGAGAAAATAATTTCAAATTATTACTTTAATTTCCTCCTCATTGGTGGTGAGTTCACCTTTTTCATTTATAATACTAGCGATTTGGTTTTCAGTCTTTCTTTTTCTTCCTCATCTAGTGCCTCCTCCAGTTCTCCCTGCTGCATTATCTTCGGAGACGAAAGTTTTTCTTCCAAACTCATTCTGAGAACCTTTTCCTTCTCTGCCATTTCAAAGGCCTTTTCCACTTCTGCCTGGGCTACTTTGACATCCTCTTCTAAATGAAAGATTTTTCTGGTAAGATGGTCTTCAACTTGCTGCAGCTTTTTGTGGGCATCATCTTTCATGTGCTGAATTTCTGAGCCAACCCCTTCTGCCAGGCTTTCAACGGCTTTGGAGGCTTTGATGAGGACATGTTCCCTCTCTTGTAGTTTACATTTCAGGCTTTCAAGCTCTACCTTCAGTTCAATGTTAATTTTATAGACATCTTCATTGGGACTGTCAAATTTCTGCTGTATTCGTTCCTCAAGGAAATAAATGCGAAGCTTCAAGTTGAAATTTTCTTTTTTCACGTCAGTGATTTGTTGCATGTCATGGCACCATCTCCCTGGTGTTGCTGTCCTTTTTTAGAAAGGCAATCAACCACAGCCCTTTCATAGTCTCCCAGGTCCCAAGGGGAGGGAGGTCTTCCTCTTCTCTTCTTTAAGGATATGATTTCTGTCTCATCACACCCAATTTGGATCAAGGTACAACATGGAAACAAAGTAAAGACTGACAGAGTACTTTCTGTGGGGGGGTGGGGGGAGGGAAGCAAAATGGGGGGGGGAATTGCAAAAGTCAAATAATATCTTTAATAAAAATTAATTTAAAAAAGACTGTCTTTGTTTTTAAGTTCATTGGGGTGTTTCTACACTTTTAGCTGTGATTTTAAAAAAATTGCACTGTTGTACTTTGTTTATTTTTCTTCTGTATAGAATAAGGGGAAAGAGAAAGCACTCTCTGTTCAGGAACAGGAGACTTTCTGGGTAAGAGAAGATGATGATCTGGAGACTTGGAACTAATTTGGAATCGTTGAAGTGGAGGAGGTTTGTGTTACAATTTGCAGGTCCACAAAAATTCACCTACAAGATACCTCTAAGTTTGATAAAATGATAAAGGAAAAAAAGTATGGCTTTGTTTTGCCATAGGTGTCTACTGTAATTTCCAGACATGGGATGATGAAAGGTTGAAGAAGTGGTTAAAAGAGCATGTTCCCTGTTCAGGGAGCAGAATAATCTGCTTCTAAGGAAGTTCTGCTCCCAAAAGAGGGAGAGGAGGATGAATCAGTTGTTGAAACATGCTCAATAGCTGAGTTTTGGCTTGGGGTGGATGTTTAAGGGATCGGTGTGCCAAACTCCTTAACATTATTCAGTAATTATACATTTTCTGGGCTGGCCCTTACTCAGACAAGTCCCCTGGCAACTTAAGTTTGATACTGAAATAAAATGAGATACTTATGAATCATTCAACAGTTACCAAAAAGAGAATTATTTAGCAGTAGCATGAGAAGAATATTCAATAAGAATACTCATTGAGAACACCTCAAATTTTTTAGTTGAGTTGCCCTTGGCTTTTCACCAGTTGTCCTGGACCCAGATGCTCTGGAGGAGAAAGTGAGATTTGTGATTTAGTACGGCATTCCCCCATTCATATCCAATTCATATGCTTGTCATGGCATCACCACCCTGATGGTATGATCTTCTTTGAAAATGAAGCACAAACATCATCATTATTATAGTTGGAAGTATATAAATGGTAGCAGGCATAGTAGAAGAAACCATAAGTAGATCAATAGCAGGAATAAGGAGCAGAAGAAGGGAGGGAGGAGGAAGAGAAGAAAGAAGAGGAGGAAGAGGAGAAAGAGAAGAAGCAGTAATAGAATAACCAGAACTCATGACCCTGAGTTCCAGGAGAGTGCCATGAGATTGCCGTGGAGAAACAGTTGCAAAGGCATTGGATATGTTTTCAAGTCACATGGGCAATTGTTAGGGGATCCTGAATTCTAATCTGAATAAGAGAGGGAAAATGTGTTAAACAATGTTACTTTTCTAGAAAGTTAAAATATACATTCTTTGAAAAGAGGGAGGTCTAGGAAATACTACCAGAGTGTTGCCTCTCTTACTAACCCAAAGTATTAGAGTTCCAATCAAGAAGTATTTGGACAATGACAATCTCTTATAAAGAAGCGTATTCCTATATCCAATCTTCTAATGAGATATGAATACACTCCTGGAAAAAAATCAGTCTCTTAGGGAAATGGGGATCATGTACATGATTCTATTGCTAAAAAAGCAACAATAAATAACAAATATGTATAAGTAACTGGACTTTGCCCTTTCTTACTAACATGAATTAATCAGATAAAATAGGTCTTGGGTCTTTAGTAACCCAAATTTCATTTCCCTTCCAATGGAAGTATAAGTTTATAGGATAGTACAATATGACTAGAGAAATATATACATTCCTGGGATGAAGGTGAAGCTTATCAAATGTTATTGGTCTGCCTCTTTATACAGATTTCCATACTCTTTCTTTTTTTATTTTTTAATTTCTTTTTCTTTTTTTCTTTCTTCTTCTTCCTCTTCTTAGAGGAGCCTCATGCCACAAGGTGCATTAGGACTCTGAAGCACTTATACAACCCTCTGGAAAAGGCGAGAGTCCCTGGAAAAAGAAAACATAGTCATTTTTTCCAGGGAAGTGAAACTTTTAAATGTCTTTTGCTATTTTTGATTGGATAAAATAAATCTTTTCCTACACCCTTTAGTGCTGGTATAGGTGTTGGTGACCCTTCTATCCATATCTGGGGAGATCTATAAGTTATAGTGAAGATAATTATTTATTTTTCCCAGAGAAAATTTTAGGCGGGGAAAAATGTGACCAAGAAATATGATTTGGGAGGGACCACTTCCAATTACACTTCATACATATAAGCTCAAATTTTGAAGTGCTTAAAGAATAATTGGGATGTCGTGTAAAGAAGATTTGGCATGGAAGTCACTAATCTTTATTGTCAAGGGGGAAAAGTATCAGGGTTTTGGACTTTGAAACCAGAACTTTTGTGAGTTTCCAAAAAGAGCTCTTTTGAAATTGGGACTCAAAGAAAGATTCTGTTGAGGACAAGTCTCAGACACAATGACAAAGGGCATAGCTTCAAGTACTGAGATTACAAAACAAACAGTAATTTTCAAAAGCTCACTAACTGGGCTAAATATATGGTGCCATCTGCTGGCAGCAGTTGGGACCTGCCTAGAGAGTCATCACATGACATCAGCATAAAAGAGAACTTAGTTTAGGATTGTAGCAGTTACTAACAAAATTCTGGCAGTAGGGAGCCTAAGTCATGAGAACCCTCATACCTAGGACTCTTGGTTTACCTATATAGGATTAGAATCTTCTAATGGCTACATAATGGAGAGGTTCTGATTTTGTTTTCCTCATTTCAATTAATGTAGTATTGTGAATGGCATGCTTATGAAGGGGAAATTCTCAGTAAATTAGGTGACATCATGCATAAATTTTTCAAAAATTTCTGAAATGTTCTATCCAGTAAACATAAGAAAATCACCTAAAATTCCTCCTGCCAAAGGAATCTCTGTGGTTCATGTTACATGAACATGTTCATGCCCCCCCTAGGGTTGGGGCAACTAAGTGGCACAGTGGATAGAGCACCGGCCCTGGGATCAGGAGGACCTGAGTTCAAATCTGACCTTAGGCACTTAACAATTACTTAACTGTGAGACCTTGGGCTAGTCACTTAACACCATTGCTTTGCCAAAAAAAATTGGAATCCATTTAGGGTCACATGTATGGCAATGTACTGAATATTGATCTTCCCTAGGATTCTCTTCATACCATGAGGGTGGTCTACAGAAAATACAATTATTGAAGGTTTGTCACAGAAATGAATGCAGATGCACACCAAGTCATATAAGGTTTTGGAGGAGGGAACCAATGAAAAGCCCATGAAGCATAAGTATAGAAAATGAATAAGTCTTCCAAATTTCCTAGAGACACTTGAGGAGGTAGAGTACATGAACATACACACAAAGCCCCCTATCATGGACACTAGTTTCTAAAGAAAGAAGGGAGATCTGTGTCAGATATCAGAAAATTAGAAAAAGAAAACACCCTTCCATTTCTAAAAATTGCCACATCACCAAAAGTAGCACTTACAATCCTTTAGGAAATCTCAAAAAATATATATTATAACTATATTATAAATAGGTCTCCAGTAGTAACAGCCATCATTCTCAGGAGATATGAAACATTAGAAGAAAGATTCTTTGTTTTTTCTTTTTAAATTATTTTTGAATTTTACAATTTTCCCCCCTAATCTTGCTGCCCTCCCCCCACCCCCACAGAAGGCAGTCTGTTAATCTTTACATTGTTTCCATGCTATACATGATCTAAATTGAATGTGTTGAGTGAGAAATCATATCCTTAAGGAAAAAAATATGATAGCAAAATTACATAAGATACCTTTTTTTAAAAAAATTAAATTAAAGGTAATAGTCTTTGTTTAAACTCCACTATTCTTTAGAAGACAAATTCTTAAGCTAGGATCCATTGATCCCTATATATTTCTAGTTCATTGAGCACGAACTTGAGATTAAATGTTTTTAAAGCTGTTTCAATATAATTGGTTTCCTTTGTAATCCTATTTTTAATATTTATCTGAAAATATTATTCTAAGAAGGGATCCATAGGCTTCATTGGACTGTCAAAGGAATCCACAACATAAAAAATATTAAGAATTCATGTATAAAAGGAAAGGGGAAATGTGAACTCTAAATGAAATATACTACTGAGATAATAGAGCTTCTAGAATAAAGGGACCTCAGAGATCATCTAGTTCAACACCCTCATTTTACAAATGAGGAAACTGAAGTTAAATAAAAATGTCAGTTAGTCAATAAACACTTATCAGGCATCTACTATAAGACCATATGCTAATAAACAGTCCCTGGATCAAAGACCTATCTAAGGTCATACAGGTGATTGATTCACTTAGGTTCCAACTAGTACAAATAATGAGTCCCATGAAATAGTCACATTATTCAGATTTATACTGTATATTTCCAATGGGTTAGAAGCATTACCATCTTTTATAGAATTATAACCCTAATTAATTAAAAACTCAAATTCATGCTATCACTTAACAGGATTCATTATTCACACTAATTGTATCATGGGTACATTTTTTAACTAAAGTCTTTAGACTTGAGAATTATTTCCTACTCTACTAAGTCATACTATCTCCTGATTTAAAATCCTAATCTATAAACCCCAAACATCTGATGTTATGGGAAATTGATGTCAGATATAAGAGAATTTCAAAGGGTCTGTGACTAATATGCTTTTACCACTGTCAAAATGGTTCTGTTTAAACACCTAATTGTTTGAGAGTACTGAATCACCACTTGGAGAGCATGAAGAGTATGGAGAAATTTTCTTTAGATTCTCAACTATAATCCAAAAGGGGAGCAAGAAATGCAGTGTCTAGAAAAGATACTATAGAATGTGGCACTTAAAGGGACAGTTAAGCTTGCTTTAAGTGCTTAAGTGGATACATAACTGACAAACTGCTATTGAGACAACATTGCCATCCAAATAGGATTGCCCTCCCAGTTATCAATAACTAATAAAGTGGATCCAGGAAAGGAAAAAAACCATGCATATAAAAAGAATTGCCAAAAAAGAATGAAAATCTGCCCTGGAAAGCAAACCTTGGAAAAACCTTGAAGACTATTTTTCAGGTTACTGTGATATCTCATTTCTTCTGATATTAAGGAGGTTCAAACTTGTCAAGAAGATCAACCCCTGGTTATAATGGTGTCAAATTTAAATAGAAATGACTAGATGATATGAATTTGATACCTCTGGATAGGGCATTCACAAGGAAGAATAGGTTAAACTTTGGTTATTATTGTGCCTCCAAGAGAAGAGTCAGTCTCTGATGTAATAGAAACTATGGTCAGTCGGAGAATGTTTGGAAATGGCTAAGAGATGCAAAAATTACCCATTGGCTCTTCCTGGGCCTGTTTCTCTAGGATTCTAGGACCACTGACTGAAATAACTATAAAGATTGAAGAGACAGAATGATCAGTTTTGCTCAAATATAGCTATCAATTAACCATTATATTTGAGGCATTATAAAGGGCAAACCCAAAGTATATGATTTTATAGTTATTAAGAGGATTAGGCCCTGTATTCTGAGTGAAAAGGACAATCCATCCCAAATGAAGAAGTTCAGCATGGAAGATAGAGCACAGAAAGATCTAGATTCAAATCCCATCTTACACACTGAACAGCTATGGATTCCTCAGCCAATTATTTAATGTCTTTGGGGCTCAGTTTTCTCATCTGTAAAATTAGGAGGCTGGACTTGATAGTTTCTAATGTCCCTTCCAAGTCTATATTTATGATCCTGCCCTGAATATGTGGTATAATATAAAACATTTGGAATTTCCAAAACAGGTACCAATTGTCAACAACAAAAACAAAATGGATCTATTTTCCTAGATGTAACCAGAATCCAATAATATTTATGAAGTTTCTTTGGAACAAAGTCAGCCTTCTTCTGCATCTTAATTACTTTAAGCTGCAAGTAGGAAACTAGTACCTAAAGGCTCTGGACATTCATGCTTTTGGTATTGAAATTTATTAGAGGAGAGAGCGAGAAAAATAGTTGGCAGGACACACCAAGGTTTCCTATAATCTAAGGTTGTTCCCTAAGATTTGCTCTTTGAGTTATTGACAACCGCAGAGAATCTTGAGATGCTTGATTTCAGAGGCTCCTTGATAGTTGAAGATTGGAAGAAGCACAGAAGGAAGAAATTCATTGTAGATGTGGAACTATTTCACTTCTTGGAGGGTATGTAAGGTATACTTTTCTCCATGACTCTTGAACATTTCAAGAAAGTTCTTGAAGAATTGCCTGTTCTGAGATAAATCACCTGTGGAACCAACTGAAAGGACTAACTATAAAATCTTTTGTTTGGTTTTTCAGTGTCATTCAGAACCTGGCCCCTTACTACTTTTCAGGTCTTCTTACCCTTATTGTCCTCTACATATTCTACAACCCATTGACACTGGCCTCTTCTATCCAAAGTGAAACCCTTTGTATGTGATTTCATATTAACTGCTTCTGTCTTCTGAGGTCCAGTATTCATTCCTCATTGAGACAGACCCAAAGAAAGGTTTACTTTGGTTCATGGGAAGCTAACAAGAACACAAAATAATTTTTATAAATTCATGGAAAATGGAGGCAGGCAATGTGAACTACTCAGAGAAGGTTGGTCAACTTAGATAAAATCACCATAATTAGAAATACTGTGGTTTAATGCTAAAAATTTTGATATACTGGATGCTATTTTTCTAAAGCTTGAAAATTGAACAAAGACTGAATTTGCTTATTATCTTTATATAAATACTTAATCTTAGAAAATGGAAATTAATTTGATCTTAAATTATTACTATCAGAGATTTTTAAAAACAACATTAACAACCTATGTGGTTATTGCAAAGACTTTAATAATCTTTTTAATATATTTATGAAAAATTTTTAAGACTACATCTGTCAACCTGATCTAGGCTGGAAGTCCAATAGCCACTTATCAGTTCAGTCCCACTGTTGAATGGCACAGAAGCTTTATTCTGCTTTACTTTATACCTGGACTTGTTAATCCATCAGTCTGGTGATGTCCCAGTATTGAGAGTTCACCATATTGGTACTCAACAGTGTGGACATACAATCAACTTAAAGACTGCAGCTCAGAATGACTGAGTTCATGAGAATTACCAGTCTCAGCCTGGGCCATCACTCCTGGCTTGACATCAACAAACAGTCTTACCTGGGGATAACTGATTAGAAGAATCACACAGAGAAAGAAAGGAAATTCAGAACCTATTCCACAAACAAAGAAATCACTATGCTATTAGTCTTTGTATCTTTTAGAGATATTTTTTGGATAAGTGGAATGAATTTGGTTTTCAAGGATGTATCTGCCTCACACATATAAAGGACTGGGGGGGGTTGTTCTTAAACAAAGTAAATTCTCTTTGTAAACTATCCAGATGACACCTAGTTCAGATAGCAGACCAAATAATCAACAGACAATTTTAAAGCTGAAAAATGATAGCTTCCAGAAGACATTTGCCAACTGAAAATTCAGTATGAATCACTCTATTATTCCACTATCTTTGGTCTTTGAAAGAGCCCAAAACATGGGAGCCAAACAAAATGCTACATGTGAATAAATAATAATTCACTGACCTATATCCTAATACATGCCAAGTTGGATGCCACTGGCCAAATATCAATAACTGGCCAACTAGCATGTCAATGTTCAATATTAGAAGAAAAAGTAAAATGGATTCAGGTGCAAAGGCAAGGTAGGATTCAAAGAAGGTAATAATGAGTACCTATATTAATACCTTTATTGCTAAATTGCTAAATATTCATCTATTTGAAATATTCATCATTTGAAATGGGAGATATTAATAAAGCTCTCCCTTTCTAACCTCAGTCATAACAATAGATGTCAGAATAGGAGTTAGTAATGATTTATGTGACTAGACAGAAGACCAGATTTTTGGTGATAACAGGAGTAGACTTAATAGTTTTAAACTGTTCAGTCCTTTAAAGCAGAAGCAGCATACTCAGTGGTTAAATCTGGCATAGAATTGAAAAGCAGAAAGTATGACTTTTACATTTAACCCTCCAAAGGAGTCAAGTGACTAGCTAAAGAAATTAAAGAAAGTCTATCAGCAATATTTCCTGGAAAAAATTCACTAAATTATATTTCTAATGAAGATGTGAAGAGATTTCAACATTAAGAAAATAATTATCATGATCATATAAACAAAGCAAAATTTCCATGATTAGTTTAATAGATGTGGAAAAGGCTTTTGGCAAAATATAGCATTCATTTATGTTAAAAAGCCTTAAAAAGAATTGGCATGGAAAGGCATTATTTATGATGGCAAAACATAGAAAGTTTTCCCAGAAAAAATAAAAACTGAAAACAAGAATAGGGGTAAATCAAGATGCAGAAATAAAATCGAAGGCAAAGATGTAGATAAAGAGAATATAAATCTATCCCTATTTTCAGATTACATAATGGTACACATTTTAAAAACCCCATTGAAACAGCAGTGAAAATAATCATTATGATTAATAATTTTACTAAGATAAAAAAATAAAAAATTCACAAAATTATCAGTATTTCTTTACAGTATTGACAAAGTCAAGAAAGAAATTATAGGGGCAGCTAGGTTGATCAGTGGGTAGAGCACTGGCCTTGGAGTCAGGAGGATCTGAGTTCAAATCCAGTCTCAGACACTTAAAAATTACCTAGCTGTGTGACCTTGGGCAAGACACTTAACCCTACTGCCTTGCAAATCCAAAAAGAAAGAAAAAGAAAGAAAGAAAGAAAGAAAGAAAGAAAGAAAGAAAGAAAGAAAGAAAGAAAGAAAGAAAGAAAGAAAGAAAGAAAGAAAGAAAGAAAGAAAGAAAGAAATTATAAGGGACACTACAGTCAAAATAACCACAACTTGTATAAATATATGAGATTTAATCTACTTAGATACAAAGATTTATAGAGATACTGTTAAAAATATTCTTCCCAATAGAAATAATAATATCAATGATATTAATTGTTTATGTTAAGACCATACTAAAATAATAAAAGTGGCCTGTGGTTGTGTGTGTGTGTGTGTTTATGTGTGTTTGTGTGTGTATGTGTGTGTGTTGCACCAAATAAATTACTGAGGAGGTATTTTAATAGAACTAGACAAAATAATATCAAATTCATTTGAAAGAACAAAAAGTCTAACACCTAAAGAGAAATAATAAGAAAAAGGTACTAATACATAGTACAGCATGATCAGATCTCAATAAAGCAATATTGATGGCACTATTTGATATTGGTTAGAAAATAGCAATAAAACCCAAAACTGAAAGCAATTTAATATTCTAATGTTTGGTAAAACTAAAAATACAATGAGCAAGACTTCCTTTTTGAAAAAGACTCAGAAAAATTAGAAAATAGAATGGTAGAAATTAAATATAACAAAGAAGAGTTGAACTTCTATAAACATGTAATGTAGAGGAAGAATAGATAAGCATGTAGACTAAAAGTGCTACCACTTGAGATAGATTAATAGGCATAGTATTCCCGGGAAAGAATGAGATCTAATTTTTGAGATAATTATTTCTGAGATTTCACAAGGTACATGTCTTGATCTGAAAACCCTTCAACTTCCCAACACCAGATAAAGTTAGCACTAGCTCCACTATCTTGATCACACAGGTTTCATGGCATCAACAGTTTAGTCAAAATTTAAGTCTTAACTAAACAAAAATCCCTAACTTCTTAAAATACCAAAATTTCCCATCCCTTTCCCCACCCAGGTTTTTCTAACTCTGTGATTTACGTTCTCTAGCTAATCTATGAGATTTAAAAAATAATTATTTGCTCTTTTTTGCAGGAGAAAATGGGATTCCTTGTCCTTCCACCTTAGTTTATGAGGAACACTGTCCTCCCTCTTTAAAAGGGCAAAACTTCCATTCTCCCACTTCAGTTCTCATATAAATCATGAGAATATTATAGTCTCCTCTTCTCTAAGTTCCCTTTACTTCCATCTTTAACTTGATACAAGCCAGGATTTGTGGTTACTAATTCTATTTCATATCAAACATAATGAGATGATAATTAAAGAACAGTAAATAGTGTATCTCTGGTTGGCTACTTGAGAATTTCAGCTGTTGTGGAATAGAGCTGATTTCTTTCCCTTAAATCCTTAATTTCTGAAGGGAAGAAGAGTCAAAAAGTAAAAAGTGTCAATAACTAAAGAAGAATTGTTCTTTCACAGAAGACAGAAAAGAGGGCAAAGAAATAGCATGTGTTTGACTAACCTGTCTACTCAGTTCTCAGAAATCTTTGTCTTGGTCCTTCAGCTCTGATCTTCATCATTCATATCTGCAACTTGAAACATTGCCAGCATGTAAAGGTCCAGCTTGGAGAGAGAGTGTGGGAAAGACACCCAAATCCAGAGTGTATCCATCTAAATCTCCAAACCTACTTAGAGATCTATTAGATGAACTCTGAATCCTATGGACTAAAGTTCTCAACTCCAAATTCAAATGCCAAATTCAAATGCTTCTTTTAATTCTGGATAAAAGTCAGTATGTGATCCTAGGTATCTTCAGCATTCTTAATCCTTGTGGGTCACTAACTGATATCCTAGGGATAGACCTGTGTAGATTTAGGCTAACATCTGACACTATGTAATAATAATAATGATGATGATCACATAGATATGGAGCTTTAAGTTTTGCAAAACACTTTACAAATATTATCACATTTGATCCTATCAATAGCCCTGAGAGCTAGTATTATCTTCATTTTACAGATGAGGAAATTAAGACAGAAGGCCAAGTGATGTGTCCAGGGTGATATATCTAATAAGTGATTAAGGTCAAATTTAAACTCAGATCTTCATGACTGCAGACCCAGTGCTCTCTCTGTGGGCCAGTTAATTCCCTCTATAGCTCATATACTACAATATGTTCAAAATACAGTACTTGAATATATAAAAGGTCAAATCATTTAAAAGAATTAGTAGAGGAGACTTCCAGTCAAGATGGTGGAAATAAAGACAGGCACTGTGCTAAGGTCTCCTTATCTTCCCTCATATATAATATGAAACAAAACTCTTAACAGAAATTCGATAGACAAAACCCAGAAAGAGAGCTAGAAGAAGAACATCTACCTCAAGGTTTGTCTTCTAGGATCATGGGTGAGCTGGCCACAGAAAGCAGAGACTCTGCTGGGAGGGGTGAGAGCTAGAGAGCAGGACTAGCCTAATCAGTCATGGAGGCTTTGGCTGTGGGGGTCATGGTCTGACAGCCAACTGGGGAGCAGAGGCATTGGCTGGGGGGACTGATGGTCTGGGGATTACCAGCAGGTCTGGAGGGCAAGTTCCAGTGCAGAAGAGTTACAGACATTGATCCCTGGGCTCCTCTGGTCTGGAGGAATTTATAGTCCATACTTTCATTTCAGCTACAGCCTCTGCCCAGAATAAACACAATTGCAACCCACCTCCCCTCAGGCTCAGGTGTGAACAGCAGAGTTCCCTCAGCTGTGAATAGAGAGAGTAATTACCTTGCCCCAGGGCATAGCCCACTATTGTTCAAAGATAAAAGTATTCATCAGCTTCAGCCACCAACTCCAGGTCAAGGAAGAAGGCCTCAAATCAAGATCAAAGACACTCCATAGAAAGCAACCAGCACCCCCTACTTGCTGACCCACTTGAAGTTACTAAACCCAGTGAGTAAAGCCTCTAGGGATCTCAACACCAAACCTTTGTGAACCAGCCCTTCCCCCAACACAAGATCTTAGGAAAATGAATAAAGGCCAGTGAAAGGAGGGTCCATAGAAAAAAAATCCTAGAAGGAAAAGAGCCTAACTCAGAGACCTAGAACCTCTGAGGAGAATATGATTTGATCTCCAGCACATAAATACTTCCTTGAAGAAATCAGGAAGGAGTTTAAAAATCAATTGGAAAATTTGGGAGAGAAAATTAACACCTTGCAACAAGAAAACAAATCCTTGGAAAATAAAATTGGACAAATGCAAAAAAGAAAATAATTCTCTCAAAACCTCAATTGGTCAGATGGAAAACTCTTCCACAAATAGAATTGACCAATGGGAAAAGGAGTTGCAAAGGTAAATGAAGAAAATTCTTCTCTGAAAAAAAAGTATGGAGTCTGTGGAAACTAATGACTTCATGAGACAGCAAGAGTCTGTTAAACAAAACCAAGAAATTGAAAAAAATAGAAGAAAATGTAAACTACCTCAACAGCAAAACCACTGACCTAGAGAACAGATCAAGAAGAGATAACCTAAGAATTATCAGTCTTCCTGAAAACATTGAAGAGAAAAAAAACCTGGACTTAATATTATAGGGTTTAGTGATGGAAAGCTGCCCTGATATCATGGAACCAGTGGGCAAAATTGAAAGTTATTGAAAGAATACATTGATCCCCTCCAAAAAGGGATCCCAAAATGAAAACACCAGGGAATATTGTGGCCAAATTCTAAAACTATCAGATAAAAGAAAAAATCCTGCAAGCAGCCAGAAAGAAACAACTTAGATACCAAGGAACCACAGTAAGGATTACACAGGACCTGGCTGGATAAACATTAAGGGATTGAGGGGCCTTGAATGCAATATTCCAAAAAGCAGGGGAGCTTGGAATGCAGCCAAGAATCCATTATCCAGGAAAACTGAGTCTTCTCTTCCAGGGCAAAAGATGGACATTTAATGAAATAGCAGACTTCTAACATTTCTTGATGAAAATACCAGAGCTTAATAGAAAATTTGGACTTCAAAAAGGGGGAGCAAGAGACACATGAAAAAGTTAATAAAGGGGGGGGGGTGAGAAAAAACTGCTATCCAATAGGATGAAACTGACTATATCCCTGCCTAGGAGGAAGACTTTAATAACTATCAAGAATTGTAAATCTATTAGAGAGAATATATTTAGCCAGAAGTGATGGACACTCATGATTATTTGTGAAACTGCTATCCAATAAGATGAAACTGGTTATGCAACTACCTGAGAGAAAGACTCTAATAACTCTCAATAACTGTAATTCTATTAGAGAGAATATACTTAGCCAGAAGTGATGGACACTCATGACTTTTCTGTGATTCAGATAGAATGAGTTAAAAACAATGCCTCCTTAAAAAGTAAAGAGCATGGAGGAGTCTGAATGGGGTAAATCTCATTACATTAAGAGGTACAAAGGACCTAATTACAATAGAGGGGAAGAAGGAAGGAGGTGAGAACTGCCTGAATCTTGCTCTCATCAGATTTGGCTTAAAGTTAACATACATACACACATTTAAATTAAGAAACTTATCTTACTTTTCAAGTATTGAAAGGGGGGGAGGGGAGGAGGTAAGAAAAGGGGAATCACAGAAGGAAGGGAAGGAAGAAGGGGCAAAAGGAAAGGGGAAAAAAGGAGAGGTTGGCTGGATATAGGAGGGCAAACACACTGTGTTGGTGGTGGTATTCAGAAACAAAATACTGGGGAATGTGCATAAAGTGGGGGGAAGGGGAAAAATACAAACAGAAGGAAGATAACATGAAGGGCAATAAATAGTTAGTAGTCACAACTTTGAATGTGAATGGGATGAACTCTCCCTTAAAACATAAGTGAATAGCAGAGTAAATTGAAAAATAGAATCCTACAATATGCTGCTTACAAGAAGCTCATTTGAAGCAGAGAGATACACATAGGGTAAAGGTAAAAAGTTGGAGCAAAATATATTTTGCTTCAGCTGAAGTGAAAAAAGCAGGGGTAGCAATCCTTATCTCAGAAAAAGCAGCTACAAAAATAGATAATGTTAAAAGATATAAGGAAGGAAATTATATCCTCCTAAAAGGTACCATAGACAATAAAGTAATTTCAATGCTAAATATGTATGAACCCAATGGTATAGCATCCAGATTCTTAGAGGAGAAGTTGAAGGAGTTACAGGAAGACATAGACAGCAAAACTCTACTAGTGGGAGACCTCAGCCTCCCCACTTTCAGATTTATGTAAATCTAACCATAAAATAAACAAGAAGGAAGTTAAGGAGGTAAATAGATTGTTAGAAAACCTAGATATGATAGACTTATGGAGGAAATTGAATGGGGATAGAAAGGAATATACTTTCTTTTCTGCAGTACATGGCACTTAGATAAACCTGACTATGTACTAGGGCATAAAAACCTAATAATTAATTGTAGAAAGGCAGAAACAGTGAATATATCTTTCTCAGATCATAAAACAATAAAAAAATCACATGTAATAATGGGCCAGGGAGATATAGACCCAAACTAATTGGAAACTAAATAACCTTATTTTAAAGAATGAGTGGATCAAACAACAAATAATAGAAAGAATTAATTATTTCATCCTGAATAATGACAATAATGAAACAACATACCAAAACCTATGGGATATACTCAAGGCAGCTGTCAGAGGATATATTGTATCTTTAAATGCTTACATAAATAAATTAGAGAAAGAGGAAATCAATGAACTAAATATACAGCTAAAAAAATAGAGAAAGAACTAATTAAAAACCCCAATTAAATACCAAATTAGAATTTCTAAAAATTAAAGGTGAAATTAATAAAACTGAAAGCAAGAAAACTATTGAACTAATAAATAAAACCAAGACCTGGTTTTATGAAAAAAAACAATAAAATTGATAAACCTCTGGTCAATTTGATTAAAAAAAAGAAAAAAGAAAACCAAATTGCCAAATTGCTAGTATCATAAATGAAAAAGATGAACTCACCACCAATGAGGAGGAAATTAAAGTAATAATTCAGAATTATTTTGCCCAAATCTATGCTAATAAATTTGGAGAATGGGTTCAAATTTAAAGTAATTGCTAAGGACTTTTTGCCCTATCAAATTCACTTGTGAATGTGACACTGATGATCTCTTGCTTACAGAAAATAGAAGATACCATGCCAATTCACTGCTTAGTTAGATCCAACATGTGAACTCTGCTTAAGAAACTTTAATATGAACTCTGGTTCTTAGATATTTCAAGATCATGAAAAATCAAAGCCTAATCTGTTCCATCGCTTATTTAGAACAGGAAAGAACAAGTGCAAAGAGGCAAAGATAATAGGCACCCTTCTCATAGTCATTGTTACTATGTCACTATTACTACTTCTGTTCCCCCTGAAGGCTTTTAACTGGCATGGCCTCTATTATAACCAGGAAAAGGAGAGTCAGCTATGTCTGATGTAGATAGGAAGTCAGATATGAACTTATGCATAAACTTTCAGTTCTGGCTTACTAGACAATCAAAAGTCCTCTGTTTGTCACAGTGATTTATAATTATTTGTTAGCTAGCCCCCCAAATTGGGAAAGTTCATGCTCAGGAATTCTAGTTTCTATCCTTTGCTTACAAAAGGAAAAAGAAAGGAAAGAGAAGGTGGCTACAAGCCAGGGTTCTAAGAACCTTACTCTGTTTATTCTGTGTTTCTTCTGAATGTCACAATTTTTTATTCCCAAGGTAGCTAGATAGTGAAGTGGACAGACTCAGGAAGACATGAGTTCAAATCTATCCTCAGCCACTTACTATGATCCAGAGCAAATTTCTTAAACTCTATTTACCTCTATTTCCTCAACTGTAAAATGGAGGTAACAATAGCACCTACCTATCAGAATTTTTATGAAGCTCAAATAAGATAACATTGTAAAACATAGCACTACACCTAATACATGTACTTAATAAAAGTTCATTTTTTTATTTCCTTCCTGAGGAAGGTAGTAGAAGGTTCCTCCTACCTGATGTTACTACACTTTGACCTGGAAATTCAAGGTAGGGGTGGCTAGGTGGCACAGTGAATAGAGCACTGGCCTTGGAGTCAGGAGTACCTGGGTACAAATCCGACCTCAGACAATAATTACCTAGTCATGTGGCCTTGGGCAAGCCACTTAACCCCATTGCCTTGAAAAATCTAAAAGAAAAAAAAAGAAATTCAAGGTAGATAAAGACTATGGAAAAATGGGGCTGATCTATTTCCCAGTTCATTTTTGTAGATCCTTGGTAAATCATAAGAGCTGCAGAGATTCTTTCCAGCAAGGTAGCATATGTCCCAGTCATAGGAGGTACACTTCAGACAAAGATCTACAAATTCAAGTAGAAAACTGGAAAACTCCAAGTTGAATAAGGGTTCCCTGTTTTTAAAGCAAAAATAAATAGAAAAATAAGACTTTGCTATTTAAGTCAATGATTTACCTAAAGCTCAAGTTCAACTATTTTCACTTCCCTATTCAATAAACCCCAGTGACTCCCTTTCACCTCAAGGATAAAATGCAAAATGCTCTGATTGACATTCCAAGCTTTTCTTAACCTACCTTTCCAGTTTTCTTATATCTTACTCCCTGCCATGTACTCTTCAAACCAGATTCACTGGCCTCCTGTCTATACCATAAACAAGACACTCCATCTCTTAACTCAGATCATCTCTCGCTCTCTGCCATATCTGGAATGCCCTAAATCTTTCTCTCTATTTGCTGACCTCCCTTGTTTCCTTTCAAGTCTCAACTAAAATCTCTTCTTTTACTTGGAGCTTTCTCCAATCCTTCTTAATTCTAGTGCCTTCTCTCTCTGTTAATGACTTCCTATTTATCCTGTATTTAGCTTGCTCTGTCTATACTTATTTATACATTGTCTCCCCCATTAGAGAGTAAGATCCTTGAGGATAGGAACTATCTTTTGTCTCATTGCTTAGGACACTGTAGATACTTAAGAACTGTTTATTGATTAATTGGCTGGTTGGTTTTAATATTTTAAAAATATTTTCCAGTATAATAACATTGTTGGGTTTTTTAGTTTAAAAAATAAATCGACAAATGCTAAAGAAACAGTTTCTAGAGTGTCTTAGTACCTAAGAGTATTGATGGGGCTTGATCTTACATTAAAAGATGTTTGAAAAGCCTAATGGATCAGTGGATAGAGAACCAGCCCTGGAGTCAGGAGGACCTGAGTTCAAATGTGACTTCAGATATCTATAATTATTTAGCTGTGTACCCTTGGGCAAGTCACTTAACTTCATTGCCTTGCACAAACCAAAAAAAAAGACATTAATAAAAAAATGGAGCTAATGTCATGCAGCCTTGATCAGAATGGTTCCTGAATATGACTCTCAGGACAGAGTTTTGAGGTGGAAAGGGCTGTATTCATATTTGTTCCCAGCTGGTCTAAAGAAAGTTTTTTGTGAAGAATCTTGGCTCATATCTAACAAAGTGCCCATCTGCATTGTCTGTCATGTAATGAATTTTGTGCTACAAGAGGAAAGTTTCACAAGTCATTAATTAGAACAGATGGCAGAGTCAGCCTTAATAGACAACATAAATCTGCTGGGAAAACAAATATCAACAAACCATTTTCAGAAACAGAATAGAGAGGGGGAAGCCAAGGGAAGGAAAGGGCAAGGGTAGATTGTTGTGGGCATACTTTCATTACCTTGCCATATCACAAGCCAGGTTCCTGAATCATGCTAATGGGCACTTGAAATTAAGTAATCAAAAATTTACCCCAAACATCCAAGCTTCCGAATTGTTAAAAGTCCCTATTTTTATATAGTGTAGCAGAAAAAGAATGAATCAAACTGCATCTGTATTTCCACAGAAACTTGGCAAGCTTCGCATCTCTAATTCTGTTCATGGAAATAGAACTCCTTGCTGTGGGAGAAGAAAAGGAAAACTTTGGAATTATAACCATTCTCATTAAGGGACCAGAGAGCAGAAACCTGGAGGTGTCTGGGTAGCTCATATTAGCAACAAGAAGTGAGGTGTAAGCTGTACTGGTACCATGCCCTGGATGAGAACTAGGAGTTCCAAATAGCCCCAAGTTAAAAAAAAAAAGTAAATACTTTATCCAACTTTACATTGCTTTCAGGGTTGATTTAACCTGGATGAGCAAGTCTAATAGCTTTGACTTTGTTTTTGTTTTCGTGTGTGTATGTGTGTGTGTGTGTGTGTGTGTGTGTGTGTGTGTGTGCAAATAAAAATTTAAAAGCCTTAATTCTTTATATTGTAGTCATTTCAAACTTCCCTGTCTTTCCAGAATGGATTTCCTTGAATCAAAGAAAAATAACCACATAAAAATCTCCCATAAAGTGACTGCCATATAGTGACTATATCCCATATAGTCAAAGTTCACAAGATGTGTCCAACTAGCATTCTATCTCTCCATTCTGAGAGGGAAGATATATTACATTAGTTTCATCTTCAACTCCTCACTCTCACCTCACATATCCAATCAGTTGCTAAATCTTTCCATTTCTACCTCCCTATCATATCTCAAATCTCTTTACTTACCCTTAACTGGGGATCTCATCATATCTCACCTAGAATACTGCAATCATTCCCTAACTGGCCTACCTGCTTCGAATCTCTCCTCATTTCAATCCATTCACTGCACTGCTGCTAAATGATTCTCCATAGGCACAGTTCTGGTCATGTTGTTAACTATTTCCTTGACTCAATATGTTCCCAAATCCCTAACCTTACTCTGATTGTTAAAGTCTTGACCCCAGTCTAATGTTCCAACCTCACTGAAAATTACTCTCCTTCCCAAACTTTGTGATCCAGATAAACTAGCCTTCACTATGTTTCACACATATGACTCAAATCTTTGCAACAGTTGGAATGCATTTCTTCCCTTCCTTTGCCTCATTAAGGAAGTTCAAACAATATCTGCTTTCCATGATCAACTCAGGATCCCAAGGATCACCTATTAGCATTCTCTCTTTTATACTACCTTATATTTGGCTCCATTTATTTTTTTATTCTGTATATACATATCTCTCTATGATTATCTCCCACTTCAGAATATAGGTTTTATGAATAGAAAATGTTTTCATTATATTTGTATCCCTAGCACCTAGCATTGTTCCTAATATACAGTTGATATTTAATAAATAACTGAGAGATGACTGATTTTTTTCCTAGGATCTCCATCAGTTTTTCACTTATTTAAAGTTTGACTTCTTTTTAGGAATCTTTTTATTTACATATTTTGCTCTGCAACATTCATGCAAATCTTTCCTTTTTCTAAATATTTCTCATATTTATCATTTTACACTATACAATGATATTCTATCACATTTGTATATATAATAGGGTTTCCCCTTATTATCCCACATAAATGGGCACCAGTGTTGTTTCTGGCTCTGTGCTGAAACAAAGAATACTGCTATCAGTATTTTGGAATATATTGGATGTTTCTTTTTGTCTTTGATCTCTTTGTAGTATATATTCAATAACAGGATAATGGGGTCAAAGCATCTGGGAAATAAGTCATTTTTCTTGCAAAATTCCAAACAAGTATCAGGAATAGGTTGAACTTCTTTACAGTTCTATCAACAATGTATCAGTATAGTTATGTAGCTACAGTCAATCCAACAGTGTTTCCATCTTTTGGCATCATTTCCAGATTGTATGGTATGAAGAAAAAGCTCAGGAGTTCTTTTGTTTATACTTCTCTTTTATAAAATTCCATAGGTTGTCCTAAGCAGATTTACAAAAAACCTCATTCTTAAAAATAATTATTCTGGAAAAATTATTTAACCTACTTAAGGTTATTTAGTCCCTATTATTGATGAGGACCCAGGTAAAGGCAAACTCCTCCTCACCCTGTCAATTGTGCACTCTATACAATACCAAGGGACATTCAGGGTGGTTATCAGAGAGCTGTTATCTCTATATTCCAACTCTTCCTCTGCTATTTCCCCTTTTACTCGGTGGTTGGGTTAGTCTGTGAATTTACCTCATTAGAATCTTACCTCATTCACTAGAAACACTCTACTCTTCTCCTTCATTTGCTACATATCAATGAAACCTGAGGGCAGCTAGGTGGCACAGTGGATAGAGCACCAGCCCTGGAGTCAGGAGTACTTGAGTTCAAATCCAGCCTCAGACACTTAATAATTACCTAGCTGTGTGGCTTTGGGCAAGCCACTTAACCCCATTGCCTTGCAAGAAAAACAAAAAAACAAAAAATCCTAACTGAACAAGGTACAATGTTGTCTCCCATAAGCATGAATTAATTATCTACCATCTTTATACATGAAAATGAAGTAAAAAGAACATGTTAAAATATATATTGAAAACACAACTATCACATAGACTATGCTCCACAAATCCATATTTCATCACAGTCACTCCCATTGGATGTTTCAAGGGCCCCAGCACTTGGATTTAGCAATCATCCCCAAAACTCTTTATATTTGTGCTCTAAATAACTTCATTGGCTTTTCCACTCAGATTACAGTTGTCCAGGAAATTCAGGAAACACATAAGCTGGACTGGCTTCAAGCTCTTCTTCAAGGGAAATGATCAACAATTTGGATTCAGATATGAATTGTACTCAGGACGTTTTTCCTTGCTTCTGGTGACTCAACTCACTTCTAACCTCTCTAGTTTCACTGTTTACCTAATAAAGTAGTTTGTGTCCAGAAGTAGCATTGCCACTAGGGTACTATCAAGGCAAAGTAGTTGTAGGACCAGGGCTGATTCTTCCAATCCTGATAACTATATTCACTTAAGAGTCTCTCCTCTATCTTTAAAACCCATGCTCTTGCCTACTTCACATTATTTCATTTTCAGCAGCTTCACCAGTTTAAACTCAGATTCTCCTCAAATGCATCAATACTTATGACAGAAAGAGTGATGTGGAGCAAGAGTTCTACGTCAGCATCAGCAACATCACAAGCTATCAGAGTTTGTGCTCTGTTGACACAGTCTTCCAGAACCTAATTACCTTGTTGTAGAAACATTGAAAGAGGATTATTTGCCTGTCATTGCCTCAAATTCCTCATTGTCCATCTTAACCTTCAATTTGATTGCCCTATCATGTTTTCTTTTCAGAAAGATCCCTTTGTTCACTCAGTAATAATCTCTATTGGCTTTTTAAATGTAGCCTATATTCTTAGATCACCCTTATTGTTAAAACAAAGGGTAGCAAGATTGGGGTAAAATTGTAAAATTCAAAAATAAACAAATTCAAAAAACAAACACAAAACCAACATCTCAAGCAATTATTATCTTATATAGCTACAACCTTTCATAGACAAAAATTCTAGTGGGGGAAAATAATCTATACTTAATTCTAAATCATTTGCAATCTGGTTTCAACTGAAACTGCTGTCTCAAAGTTATGAATATCTCTTAATTGTGAGATATAGAATTTTTTCAATTTTTTTGTCTCTTTGCAACATTTGACCCTATTTAACACTCTCTCAGTATATTTTATTCTTTTCTGATTGTCTTCCTAAGATCAACTCTTCTCAGAACCTGGCCATAGAGAATTACTTTGGTCCCATGGAGGATCAAAATACACACTCTGAAGATGAGAAAGTCCAAACTTCTGCATCTAAAGACTGTAAAAAATATAGAAGTTGGACTCAGAGTTCAAAAAAGATTTTGAAAATCAAGTAATAGAGGTAGAAGAAAAATTGGGAAGAGAAACAAGACAGATGTAGGAACAACATGAAAATCAAGTCAGCAGCTTAGTCAAGGCAATCCAAAATATGCTGAAGAAAATAGCATATTAAAAACCAGTTTGTGAGAGACTTCTGGCCAAGATGGCGGAGAGAAGACAGGCACAGTTCTAAAGTCTCCTGATCTCTTCCCCATCTATCACATGAAACAAACCTCTTAAAAGAAATCTGAACCAGGAAACCCAGGAAGAAAAGCTAGGAGAGGAAAATCTACCTCAGGATTTGTCTCCCGCAGCAGCCTTGGCTGAGTACCAGCAGGTGAGTCTGAGCTCCCAGGGAGGATCAGCCAGACCAACAGCTGAATCGGAACCGGGAGTCTGAGGGCCCGAGAGCCAGACCTGCTGGATCAGCGGTGGGGCTGGATGAAGGGGGCTTAGGTCCACGGGGAAGCAGAGGCGCTGGTGTTGGTGCTGTCCCCCTGGAGCTTGGGGAAGGGGCTGCGTGGAGAGGTCTGGTGCAGGACAGCTGCGGACACCATCCCTGGGCTCCTCAGGTCTGAGAAACTCTGAGCCCATGCCTCCATTGCACTGAGGCCTCCTCCCAAACAAATGCAAATTACTTCTGCCTCAGGCCCAGGTGTGTGAGCAAAAGAACCAGCCCAGCTGAGGAATGACCTCAAGCCAGGGTAAAGCCCTTCATTGATTGAAGGCGAAAAAATTCAATAGCTCCAATTCCCTCCCTCAAGCAAAGGGAGAAGGCCTCACAATCAAGGTCACAGACACCACAGAGAGGGCAAACAGCACCTCCTACTGGCCAGGCAGAGAAACTGCACTCAGTAAAGCCTTTAGAGATCCCAAGCCCAGGGGAACCAGCCCCACCCAACTCAAAGTCTTAGCATAATGAAGAAGGGTCAGCAGAAAGTGCGAGCCATAGAAAAATTCCTGGAAGGGAAAGACCCCAACCCAGAGAGACCTGGAACATCTGAGGAGAATACAATCTGGTCTCCAGCACAGAAAGACTTCCTTGAAGAAATAAGGAAGGAGTTTAAAAATCAACTGGAAAATTTGGGGGAGACAATTAATACCTTGCAACAAGAAAACAAAACCTTAGAAAGTACAATTGGACAAACACAAAAGGAGAATAAATCTCTCAGATCATCAATTGGACAATTACAAAATGAGAATAAATCTCTCAGATCCTCAAATGAGCAAATGCAAAAAAGAAATTAATTCTCTCAAAACCTCAATTGGTCAAATGGAAAGCTCTTTCAAAACTAGAATTGACCAATTGGAAAAGGTTAATGAAGAAAACTCCTCCCCCCCAAAAATAATGGAGTCTACAGAAACTAATGACTCCACGAGACAGCAAGAGTCAGTTAAACAAAATCAAAAAATAGGAAAAATAGAAGCAAATGTGAAATACCTCATCAACAAAACCACTGACCTCGAGAATAGATCGAGGAGGGGAAACCTGAAAATTATAGGACTTCCTGAAAACATTGAAGAGAAAAAAAGTCTGGACTTAATATTACAAGATCTAGTGATAGGAAACTGCCCTGACATCATGGAATCGGAGGGCAAAGTACTTATTGAAAGAGTATATGGATCCCCACCAGAAAAAGATCCTAAAAGGAAAACACCAAGGAATGTTGTGGCCAAACTCCAGAACTATCAGATAAAAGAGAAAATCCTGCAAACAGCCAGAAAGAAGCAATTTAAATATAAAGGAGCCACAGTAAGGATAATGCAGGACCTGGCTGCATCAACTTTAAGGGATCAAAGGGCCTGGAACGAGATATTTCGAAGAGCACGTGAGCTTGGAATGCAGCCAAGAATCTACTTTCCTGCAAAGCTGAGCCTTCTCTTCCAGGGAAAAAGATGGACATTTAATGAAATGGAAGAATTCCAAAAATTTCTGATGAAAAGACCAGAGCTAAACAGAAAACTGGATATCAAACAGGAGGTTCAAGAGACACATGAAAAGGTTAAAAAGGGGGGGGGGGCAGTAAAAGTAAAAAAATGCAATCCAGCAAGTTGAAACTGGCTATATCCCAGCCTGGGCGGGGGGGGGGGGGGGGGGTAGAGACTCTCATAAATCCTGAGAAATGTAGCTCTAACAGAGAGAATATACCTAGCCAGAAATGATGGACATCCATGACCTATCCATGAGACTGATATCTAATGGGATGTAACTGGCTTTAACTCCACTGGGGAGAAAGACTCTAATAACTCTCAGGAATTTGGACTCTATTCAACAGAATATACTGAACTAGAAGGGACAGACACTCAGAATTTTCTATGACTTAGATAGAATGATCTAAAAAAAATACACTACTTCCCTAAAACGGGGGACAGGAAAGAGATGGGAGGAGGGAGGGGATTGAATGGGACAAATTTCATTACACTAAGAGGTACAAAAAACCTATGGTAATAGAGGGGAAGAAGGGAGTAGAGGAGAAACACCTGAATCTTCTTCTCATCAGAGTTGGCTTAAAGTCAACCTACACATACTCAGTTAACTTATAAAACATCTAACCTTTCAAGAAGTAAAAGGAGAAAAGGGGAGGGGTGACAGAGAAAGGGAAAGGGAAGGGGAGTGGGGGGAAAAGGGGGAAATAACAAAAGGAAGGGAAGGGAAAAGGGAAAAAGGGAAAGGGGAAAGAAGGGGAGGGTGTGATATAGGAGGGCAAACACACTGTAGGGGGTGGTATTCAGAAACAAAATACTGGGGAATATGGATAAAGGGGGGAGAAAGGGGGGAAAATACAAATGGAGGGAAGATAGCACAGAGGGCAATAAAGAATTAGTAACCATAACCTTGAATGTGAATGGGATGAACTCTCCCTTAAAATGTAAGTGAATAGCAGAGTGGATTAAAAACCAGAATCCTACAATATGCTGCTTACAAGAAACTCATTTGAAGCAGAGAGATACATATACAGTAAAGGTAAAAGGTTGGAGCAAAATATATTTTGCTTCAGCTGAAGTAAAAAAAGCAGGGGTAGCAATCCTTATCTCAGACAAAGCAGCAACAAAAATAGATAGTGTTAAAAGAGATAAGGAAGGAAACTGTATCCTCCTAAAAGGTCCCATAGACAATAAAGTCATTTCAATATTGAATATATATGCACCCAGTGGAACAGCACCCAAATTCTTAGAGGAGAAGCTGAAAGAATTACAGGAAGACATAGACAGCAAAACTCTACTAGTAGGAGACCTCAACCTCCTGCTATCAGATCTAGATAAATCAAATCATAAAACAAACAAGAAAGAAATTAGGGAGGTAAATATATTGTTAGAAAAATTAGATATGGTAGACTTATGGAGGAAACTGAATGGGGATAGGAAGGAATATACCTTTTTCTCTGCAGTACATGGAACTTATACAAAAATTGACCATGTACTAGGACATAAAAACCTAATGATCAACTGCAGAAAGGCAGAAATAATGAATACATCTTTCTCAGATCACAATGCAATAAAAGTCATATGCAATACTGGGCCAAGGAGATATAGACCCAGAGCAAATGGGAAACTGAATAACCTCATCTTAAAAAATGAATGGACCAAAAAACAAATTATAGAAAGAATTAACCATTTTATCCTAGATAATGATAATACTGAAACAACATACCAAAACCTATGGGATTCATTCAAAGCAACTCTCAGGGGATATATTCTAGCTCTAAATGCTTATATGAGTAAATTGGAGAAAGAGGAAATCAATGAACTAAACATGCAACTAAAAAATTAGAGAAACAACAAATCAAAAATCCCCAATCAAATACCAAATTAGAAATTCTAAAAATCAAAGGAGAAATTAATAAAATTGAAAGCAAAAAAACTATTGAATTAATAAATAAAACCAAAAGTTGGTATTATGAAAAAACCAATAAAACTGATAAACCTCTGGTCAATTTGATTAAAAAAAGAAAGAAGAAAACCAAATTGCTAGTATTATAAATGAAAAAGGTGAACTCACCACCAATGAGGAGGAAATTAAAGTAATAATTCGAAATTATTTTGCCCAACTTTATGCCAATAAATTTGATAATCTAAGTGAAATGGATGAATATTTACAAAAATATGAGTTGCCCAGGTTAAATGAAGAAGAGATTAAATATCTGAACAACCCTATCTCAGAAAAAGAAATTCAACAAGCCATTTGTGAACTCCCTAAAAAAAATCTCCAGGGCCTGATGGATTCACAAGTGAATTCTACCAAACATTTAAGGAACAATTGGTTCCAATCCTATATAAACTCTTTGGAAAAATAGGGAAAGATGGAACTCTGCCTAACTCTTTCTATGAAACCAATATGGTACTGCTACCTAAACCAGGAAGAGTTAAAACAGAGAAAGAAAATTGTAGACCTATTTCCCTGATGAATATAGATGCAAAAATCCTAAATAAAATCTTAGCAAAACAACTACAACAAGTCATCACTAGGATAATACATTATGATCAAGTAGGATTTATTCCAGGAATGCAGGGTTGGTTCAATATTAGGGAAACTGTTAGTATACTCAATTATATCAATAATAAACCTATCAGAAACCATATGATCATATCAATAGATGCTGAAAAAGCTTTTGACAAAATACAGCATCCATTCCTATTAAAAACACTAGAGAGTGTAGGAATAAATGGACTGTTCCTTAAAATAATTAGCAGTATCTATCTGGAACCATCAACAAACATTATACTCAATGCAGAGAGGCTAGAGTCATTCCCAGTAAGATCAGGGGTTAAAGAAAGGTGCCCATTATCACCACTACTATTCAATATTGTATTAGAAATGTTAGCATCAGCAATTAGAGAAGAAAAAGAAATTGAAGGAACTAGAATTGGGAAGGAAGAGACAAAACTCTCACTCTTTGCAGATGACATGATGGTCTACCTAGAGAATCCCAAGAAATCATTTAAAAAACTACTGGAAACAATTAGCAATTTTAGCAAAGGTGCAGGTTATAAAATAAACCCCCATAAATCCTCAACTTTCCTATATATGACTAGCAAGAAACAGCAGGAAGAGCTAGAAAGAGAAATTCCATTCAAAGTAACCTCAGACAGTGTAAAATACTTGGGAGTCTATTTGCCAAGACAGACTCAGAATCTTTTTGAAAACAATTATAAAACACTTCTCTCACAAATTAAATCAGATTTAAATAACTGGGCATATATCAACTGCTCATGGATAGGTAGAGCTAATATAATAAAAATGACAATTCTACCAAAACTAAACTATCTGTTTAGTGCCCTACCAATCAAAATTCCAAAAAATTACTTTAATGAGCTAGAAAAAATTGTAAGTAAATTCATATGGAGAAATAAAAAGTCGAGAATTGCCAGGAGCTTAATGAAAAAGAATGCAAACGAAGGTGGCTTAGCACTACCCGATCTAAAATTATATTATAAAGCATCGGTCATCAAAACTGTTTGGTATTGGCTAAGAAATAGAGTGGTGGACCAGTGGAATAGACTAGGTGTAAAAGCAGGAGGGGATTATAGTAATCTGCTGTTTGATAAACCCAAAGAGTCTGGCCACCTGGATAAAAACTCTCTCTTTGATAAAAACTGCTGGGATAATTGGAAGTTAGTATGGAAGAAACTTAGATTAGACCAACACCTTACACGCTTTACCAAGGTAAGATCCAAATGGTTACAGGATATAGACATAAAAAAAGCAATACTATAAGCAAATTAGAAGATCAAGGACTAGTCTACCTGTCAGATCTATGGAAAGGGGAACAGTTTATGACTAAAGGAAGAGTTGGAGAACATCACTGAAAACCAATTAGATGATTTCGATTACATTAAATTAAAAAGGTTTTGCACAGATAAAACCAATGTAATCAAGATCAAAAGAAAAGTAGTAAATTGGGAAACAATCTTTCCAACTAATGATTCTGACAAAGGACTCATTTCTAAAATATACAGTGAACTGAGTCATATTTTTAAAACAAAAAGCCATTCCCCAATTGACAAATGGTCAAAAGATATGCAAAGGCAATTTACAGATGAGGAGATCAAAGCAATCCATAGCCATATGAAAAAATGCTCTAAATCATTAATTATTAGAGAAATGCAAATTAAAGAGTCACTGAGGTACCACCTCACACCTCTCAGATTGGCCAGTATGACCAGGAAGGATAATGATCATTGTTGGAAGGGATGTGGGAAATCTGGGACACTATTGGACAGTATTACACTGTTGGTGGAGCTGTGAACTCATCCAACCCTTCTGGAGAGCTATTTGGAACTATGCCCAAAGGGCAACAAAAATGTGCATAACCTTTGGCCCAGCAATACCACTACTGGGTCTATACCCTGAAGAGATGAGGAAAAAGGCTAAAAACATTATTTGTACAAAAATATTTATAGCAACCCTGTTTGTGGTGGCAAAGAATTATAAATCCAGTAAATGTCCTTCAATTGGGGAATGGTTTAGCAAACTGTGGTATATGTATGTCATGGAACACTATTGTTCTATTAGAAACCAGGAGGGACGGGATTTCAGGGAAACCTGGAGGGATTTGTTTGAACTGATGCTGAGTGAGATGAACAGAACCAGAAAAACACTGTACACTCTAACAGCAACATGGGAGTGATGTTCAACCTTGAAGGACTTGCTCATTCCTTCAGCGCAACAATTGGGAACAATTTTTGGCTGTCTGCAAAGGAGAGTACCATCTGTATCCAGATAAGGAGCTGTGGAGTTTGAACAAAGTACAAGGACTATTCCCTTTAATTCGGAAAAAAAACCCCAGATGTCTTATGGTTTGATCTGGTTACCTCTTAGAATTCTGTTCTCTTTAAGGATATGATTTCTCTCTCATCACACCCAATTTGGATCAAGGTACAACATGGAAACAAAGTAAAGATTGATGTAGTGCTATCTGTGGGGTGGGGGTGGGGGGAGGGAAGCAAGATTGTGGGAAAACTGTAAAACTCAAATAATAACTTTAATAAAAATAAAAAAAATAAACAGTTTGTGGGGAGCCTAGGTGGTGCAGTGCATAGAGCATCAGCCTTGGAGTCAGGAGTACCTGAGTTCAAATCCGGCCTCAGACACTTAATAATTATCTAGCTGTGTGGCCTTGGGCAAGCCACTTAACCCCATTTGCCTTGCAAAAGTCAAAAAAAAAAATCCAAAAAACCAGTTTAGGTTAAATGGATAAAACAGTTCAAAAAGTTAATGAGGAAAAGAATCCTTTAAAAAGTAGAATTGATCAGATGGAAAAAGAGATAAGAAACCTCTCTAAGGAAAACAAATCCTTCAAATATAGAATGGAGCTAAAGGAAACTTATGACTTTGCAAGAAATCAATACTTGCAATAATTCAACACCAAAAGAATGACAAACTAGAAGCAAATGTGAAATATCTTATTGAAAAAACAACTGATCTGGAAAACAAATACAGGAAAGATAATTTAAAAATTACTGGGTTCCCTGAAAGTCATGATCAGGAAAAGAGCCTTAACTTCATTTTTTTTGCAAGGCAAATGGGGTTAAGTGGCTTGCCCAAGGCCACACAGCTAGGTAATTTTAAGTGTCTGAGGCCGGATTTGAACTCAGGTACTCCTGACACCAGGGCTGGTGCTCTATCCACTGTACCACCTAGCCACCCCTTTAACTTCATTTTTAAAGAATTTATACAGGAAATTTCCCTGACATCCTAGAAGCAGAGGGTGAAATAGAAATTGAGAGAATCCATTGATCTCCAAAAGAGATCCAAAAAAAAGCAACCCCCAGGAATATTATAGTCAAGTTTCAGAACTCCCAAGTCAAAGAGAAGCCAGAAGGACACAAGCAGCCAGAAGGACACAATTCAAATATTGTGGAACTGCAGTTACAATTACAAAGGACTTAGCAGCAACTATATTAAGGGCTTGTAAAATTTGGGATATAATATTCTGGAAGGCAAAAGAGCTTGGAATGTAACTGTGAATCAACTACCCAGGAAAACTGAACATCTTCCACAAAGATGGGCTTTCAATGAAAGAAGGAAATTTCAAATGTTCCTGTTAAAATAACCGGAGCTGAACAGAAAGTTCAAGTACAGGACTCAGGTAAAGCATAGAAAGGGTGGATGAGAAAGGTAAATTATGAGGGATTTAATGACAATGAACTGTGTGTTTTCCTGCATGGAAAGATGATACTGATAAAACTCATATGAACTTCTCATTTAATAGAGCAGTTAGAAGGAACTTTTATAGATGAGGCACAGGAGAGAGATGAATATGAAGGTATAATATATTGTAAAAATGGATGAAAGGGAAATGTACTGGGTGTAAGAGAAAGGAAAAGTAGAATAGACTAAGATATTTCATGTAAGAGACTCAAGAAATAGCTTTTTGCAATGGTACGGAAGGGGGGAAAGTAAGGGGGAATGGCGGAGCCTTCATTCTCATTGAAAATGGCTCAGAGAGGAAACAGCATACATACTCAATAAGATATAGAAACCTAGAAGAAAAAGGAGAAAGGGGACAGGGGCAAGGGAGGGGGGATGTAGGGGATAGAGAAGAGGACTATCTTCTCTTAGGAGAGGACAGTCAGATATAACACATTTTCTTTTTTACTTTTTGCAAGGTGGTGGGATTGGGTGGCCTGTCTGGGAACACAGGGTGATTGCTGGGTCTCTGGGGTGGGATGTAGGCTTGAGGCCTCCTGACCCCATGGCAGGTGCTCTGTCCACTGTGCCATTCAGCTGCCCCAGTTTTTGAATAGGGACAGAAGGAAAGGAGAGAGAAAATATAAAAGATGGTAGTACGGAGGAATGGATGGAGGGAATTACAATCAGCAACAGCAACTGTGGAAAAATATGAAAGTTACTTCTCTGATAAACTTATGACAATGTGATCCACCCGAGACAGAGCTGATGGTATCAGAACACAGACTGAAACACATTTTTCCCCCTCTTTCTTTCACTTTATTTCTCATAGGGTTTTATATTTTTGTGGGGGGAAGGGATATTATGTTTACTCTTACAACAAGAATATTTTAGTAATGTGGAAATGAATTAAAGAAAAATTTTAAAAAATGAATAAAGTTTAGAAGACACCAAAAAAATAAAAAGAAGAGAGGGACAATTGTGGGAGAGGGTGCTCAGATACAACACACTTCTGAACAGGGAGAGGATGAAATAAGAGAGAGAGAATGGAATAGATGAGAGTAGGGAGGAATAGTGATAGCTAGTGACAGCAACTATGGAAAAAATATTGAAGCAACTTCTCTGGAGGATTTATGATAAAGAAAGCAACTCACCCCAGAGGCAGAGTCATTGGAATGTGAACACAGATTGAAGTACACTTTTTTTTTACTATTCTTTTTTTTTTAAGCAAGGCAATGGGTTTAAGTGACTTGCTCAAGGTCACACAGCTAGGCAATTAGAAAGTATCTAAGGCTGGTTTTGCACTCAGGTCCTCCTGAATCCAGGGCTGGTGCTCTATCCACTGTGCCACCAAACTTCCCCTTCTCTCACTATTTTGAGGTATCGCATCCCTTTTGGGGGGAGAGGGGGGTTTATGATTACTCTCATAAGATTATTGAAATAATATAAACAAAAAAAACTCCCTGTCTCACTTCAAAGGTCAGCTGAAAATAATTTGTAGATCAACATAACTGCCATTGATTTTCTTCTTTATTACCTGCTCTATATGCCAGTAAGATATTTTACTTGTAATCAGAGCCTGTGGATTCCTGTTATCCAGCTTGTGCTTCTTCCTGCTGTTGCTTATGATAACAGTAAAGTTTATTTGTTGGTTTCTCCATACCCCACCCAGGACAGATGTTATCTTGATTGACCATGAAAACAATGGATGAGGAAGCACTGTACCAATTATTGCATTCTCCATTTCCACTCCAGGTTTCAGATGAAAGGAAGGAATATTCCCTTTAAAATTTCATTTTAGGACTAGAGGATGCTGCTTACAAGCTCCAGACTCATCTGAGACATTTGGATTCTCCTGTTTGTTTTTATAACAGGTCAGTAAAGATAGTTATTCCTATTTATCTTTTGGGCTATTTCTGTTTTCATCCATCTGGTTTTCAAAAGTGAAATCTTTTTCTGTTCCATTTTCCTAATTGTCAACCAGTTTTGTCTTTTCTCTGTGCTGTTAGATTCCTAGAAGTAGAATCTAACAAAGTGAATCTGTTTAAATCACCTCCATCCCACCCAACACATCACATTTAGAAAGGATGGAGCATTTGTAGGAGGTTCGCTCTGAGCTGTCTGTATAGACTATCCCCCTAAATGTGTGTCGCTTTAAAGGGATCTGCTCTATCCCATTACATTCCAGTGGTTTGCACACTAGATCAGGGTATTAGCCTTTGTCACTCATCCTCTCCTAGTATATCGTTGGTTTAAGAATCATTTATGAGAATTTTAATTCTCATTTCAGTGGTCTTACCATAGGCAGGGGTTAAACTTCTTTGTGTAAGTGGCTTGTAGACCAAGCGATTCTACCTAGTTCAGCAGAGATTTAACTCAGGCAAAGACTTCATTTATTTCTATGCATATAGATTACTAATTATTATTTTTAGGAAAATAAATGTTCTTATTCCAAATAAAGAGGAAGTTTTATACCTCTCAGAGAAAGCAAGAGGAGAGGAGAGGAGAGGAGAGAGAGAGAGAGAGAGAGAGAGAGAGAGAGAGAGAGAGAGAGAGAAGATTCCGAAAGAGAGGAGAGAAGAGAGGAGGGGGGAGAGAGAGAGAGAGGAAAAAGAAGAGAAAGAGAAAAAGAAAGCAAGAAAGAGAGAAAAGAGAAAAAAGATAGAAAAGAGAAAGAAAAAGAAAGAAAAGAAAGAGAAAGAGAGAGAGAAAGAGGAAGGAAGGAAGGAAGGAAGGAAGGAAGGAAGGAAGGAAGGAGGGAGGGAGGGAGGGAGGGAGGGAGGGAGGGAGGGAAGGAAGGAAGGGTGGATGGATGGATTCAGATAATCAGTTCTTTCTCTGGAGCCAAATGGCATGAAAGTGCAATGAGATTGTCTTGGATTATATTGCTGGGAACAGCCAAATCATTCACAGTACATTATACAATATTACTATTACTGTATGAAGCATTCTTGTTCTGCTCATTTCCCTCTGCATCAGTCCAGGCAAATCTTTCCAAGGTTTTTCTGAAATCATCCTGTTTTTCATTTCTTATACCACAATAATATTCCATCACAATCATATGACACTTGTTCAGCCATCTCCCAAACTGATGGACATCACTTTGATTTCTAATTCTTAGAATTAGAGTTGCTCTAAATTTTTTGAATAGTGGATCTTTTCCCCTTAAAAAGAAAATTTCTTTGTGATATGGACCTAGTAATGGATCAGAGTATGCAGTTTTATCACCCTTTGGGCATAGTTATAAATAGCTCTCCAGAATGATTGCGTCAGTTCAGCACTCCACCAACAATGCATTAGTGCCCCACTTTTCCTATGTCCCTTCCAAATTTATCATTTAATTTTCTTTTTAATCTGATAGGTATGGGGCGGTATCTCAGAGCTGTTTTAATTTGCATTTTTCAAATCAATAGTGATTTAGAACATTTTTGTATAACTATAGAAATAAGCCATATATCTTTTGTCTTTAGGAATACTGTTTCCTTAGATCTCCTCTCCCTTGAGGTATTAACTGCAATAACTTATGCAATTTGCATTGCATTTCCTTAGTACTTAAAAACTTTCTTTCTGGAAATCTGCAAAACTCTTCTTTTTAAAATGAAAGCTTTCAAGTTTGGCTGACATATCTGGGATACTTCCCTGTTAGGGTTTCCTTCAGGGAGTGATCAGTGAATTTTTATCTTCACTGGTTCCAATAGATCTGGGCAATTTCCATGTATGATTTCTTGAAATGTTACTAGGCTTTTAAAAAATATTATTTTCTAGGAGTTTGATGATTCTTAAGTTCTTTACTGGATCTGTTTTCAAGAACAGATGATTTGGCTATCAGTTATCTTAGATTTTCTATTTTTTTCTCAAAAAATCATTTTGTCTCTTGCTCATATTCAACTTATTTGGTCTGTTCTGGTTTTCGGAGAATCTGTTACTACAATAAGGTTAAGCTTTATGTCTTCTAGGTATTCATTTAATCCTATGGAAAAGGCATGTTTCTCCCTTAACTCTACTTGCTATTATTACAGAATTATTTTCTCCACCTAGCATAGATTTTTGGCATTTTTATATTTACAATAATGATTATTTACTGGTTTATGATCTCTTTGGTCTATTCATTAGTTCCTGAATTGGGGCTTTCAATTAGGGATAGGTTCCAACCAAACTTAACTTTTGGGTAAGGTGGTTGGCAGTCTTGCCCTAGGTTCCTGATATCCATCTCCTCTACATCATTGTGATTCTGCATCCTGAATCTTTAAAGCCCTTGATGACATCTCATGAAGCCCCTGGATACATGGACCGACCTAGTCTAAGTTCCACTGTACCACAAGCTCTGTTATTCCTGGTGGCTTCCAAGGTCCCAGCCATAGATTTTCAAGGGACATGGGGCTTTCTCAGAAAAGCCCTTCGCTCTGTGTTCAGATATAAAACCCTCCAAAACACTGCATTTTTAGGATAGTATTCCTGAATTCAAAATTCTTTAACTGGACAAAAAATGAGCTATCTGCAAAGCACTCAGAATAGTGTCTCACACTCTGCAGAAATTATATAAATGTTAGATATTTATTGTTAGGAATCAAGTTAGACCAGAGAAATAATAAACATTTTTTAAATAGTAAAAATAAAAGCAAGTTTACTATAAATAAAAATTAATTAGGTACAGGTTTGACCAGATTGGCTCCTAAAGTCTCCTCCAAGTCTCAATTTCTATGATACTATGGAATTTGGGGCTCTGATATATTTCATTAGAAGATGGAAGGAAATGTTGAATTCATTTACTGTCAAATTATTTCATTATCTTGTTCAATTTTGACTTTCCTCTTTTTAAAAAATTTTTTATGCAATTTACAGATGAGAAAATCAAAGTAATCCAAAGTCATATGAAAAATTGCTCTAAATTAATACTTATTAGAGAAATGCAAATAAAAGCATCTCTGAGGTACCACCTCATACCTCTCAGACTGGCCAATATGACCAGAAAGGATAATGATCATTGTTGGAAGGGTTGTGGGAAATCTGGGATACTAATGCATTGTTGGTGGAGTTATGAACTCATCCGAACTTTCTGGAGAGAAATTTGGAATTATGCCCAAAAGGCAACAAAAATGTGCATACCCATTGATCCAGCAATACCACTACTGGGTCTATACCCTGAAGAGATAATGAAAAAGGGTAAAAACATCACTTATACAAAAATATTCATAGCAGCCCTGTTTGTGGTGGCAAAGAATTGGAAATTAAGTGAATGTCCTTCAATTGAGGAATGGCTTAACAAACTGTGGTATATGTATGTCATGGAACACTATTGTTCTATTAGAAACCAGGAGTGACAAGATTTCAGGGCAACCTGGAGGGATTTGCATGAACTAATGCTGAGTGAGATGAGCAGAACCAGAAAACCACTGTACACCCTAACAGCAACATGGGGGCGATGATCAACCTTGATGGACTTGCTTATTCCATCAGTATAACAATCAGGGACAATTTGGTACTGTCTGCAATGGAGAATATCATCTGTATTCAGAGAAAGAACTGTGGAGTTTGAACAAAGACCAAGGACTATTACCTTAAATTGGGGGGGGGGGGGACCATTATCATATTATTTAATTTTGCTCTTATACTTTATTTTTCTTCCTTAAGGATATGATTTCTGTCTCATAACACTCAACTTGGATCATTGTATACCATGGAAACAATGTAAAGACTAAGACTGGGGGCACCTAAGTGGCACATTGGATAGAGCACCAGCCCTGGAGTCAAGATTAACAGACTGCCTTCTGTGAGGGGTGGGAGGAGGGAGGCAAGAATATGGGGAAAATTGTAAAACTCAAAATAAATAAAATCTTTCTTTAAAAAAAAATTCAAAAAAAATTGTTATAAGGGATGGGTTTCCCAAAGGACCTAAGATGTGGAGCATCACAGGAAATTATGATATAAAAATTAAAGGTACAGACAAAATTATTTTCACTTAGAAGATTCACTTTAAACAAAACATATCCTTCTCTCCCTGCTAATAATGACTATATTAGAAGGTACTTTACACAATTTTTCAAATAAAATAGGATGAATGTACTGAACAATAGAATAAACTTAAAACAATCTCTACACTAGCATAACTTAACATTTGAAGTTTAAAAAAATTTGGATTATCTTTTCAATCTGATGGGTAGGCATTCAAGCAACAACAGCCATTTACTGTGTGCTAGATTATAGCAATACAAAGTCAATATATAAAAAAAAAAGACTAGTATAAAAATGAATGGAATCAGGAAAGGCTCTATGTAGAAAGTGTTATTTCATATTATCATTAAGGAATAATTACTTATCAGTATAAAGTCTGTAGGCATAATTTATAAAGCAATGCTTGGGATGATTTGGGAGATAGTTTTCACTTGCTTTAAAAAAATTTGTAAAAGTAAGTTAAGTTACATCATAAAACATTGATAAAGGACAGTACCAAGTTTTAGCAAAGTAAATCATAGTAGGGGTGGAGCCAAGATGGTGACTAGAGAGGAACTTCTCTTAGAAGCTTCCTAGTGAGACTTCGAAACTAAGGACTCAGCTTTCAAAGGGCAGAAACCACAGAGGGACCCAATGAGGCAGTTCTCCTAGAGTGGAAAGAGCAGACAGGCTCTGCTCCCCGGGGTTGGAGGGACGGCCACCAGAGGGGTGGCCCAGCAGAGTGAAAGAACTTTAGCCTTCTGGAGGCAGCCCCAGGGTGCTGGGAGCCGTGGCTCACAGCAGCGGGGGAGTCTCCAGACCTACACCCCGGGGAGCAGCAGGCACAAAGTGGAGGGGGGCAGTGGGGGACCTCTGCCAGAGCAAGCACCAGCCCTTGGGGCACACAGCCAGCAGCTTGGCCAAGGCAGTCCAGAACCAGGAACAGAAGCAGGTGGAGGCAATAAGCAGGAGACCCCAGGGCATGAACCCATTGAACCTAGGGAGGGGAGTGGAGAGAGACTGCAGAGCTCTGTCATCTGTCCCTGGAACAGGACTCTGGGGCTCTGACCACATTCAGATTCTGATCGCAGTCTAGGCCCCCCCATAGAAAAGCAGCCCCCCCCATCTCATGCCCGTGGCAGAGGGGGGGGTGCATATGGTCATTCACAGACCAGGAGGGAGGACAGAGCCCCACACACTGAGACCCTTGTGGGAATGTACCAAAAGCTCAGGAAGCACCCCAAAACCAGGCCCAGGCTGGGAAAATGAGCAAGCAGAGAAAGAGGAAGACCATTGAGAAATATTTTGCCTGTGAGCCCAAGAAGGATCAAAACACTCAGTCTCAAGATGAGGAAGCACAAGCTCCTTCATCTAAAGACTCCAAGAAAAACAGAAATTGGGCTCAGGCTATGACAGAGCTCAAAAAAGACTTTGAAAATCAAGTGAGGGAGTTAGAAGAAAAACTGGGAAAAGAAATGAGAGAGATGCAGGAAAAACATGAAAATGAAGTCAGCAGCCTAGTCAAGGAAATCCAAAAAAATGCTGAAGAAAAAAGCATGCTAAAAACCAGCTTAGGCCAAATGGATAAAACAGTTCAAAAAGTTGAGAAGAATGCTTTAAAAAGCAAAATTGGCCAGATGGAAAAAGAGATAAGAAAACTCTCTGAGGAAAACAAATCCTTTAGAAAAAGAATAGAACCCAGGGAGATTGATGAATTTATGAGAAACCAGGATTCATTACTTCAAAACCAAAAAAATGAAAAATTAGAAAATGTGAAACATCTCATTGAAAAAACAACTGATATGGAAAACAGACTTAGGAAAGATAATTTAAAAATTATTGGAATACCTGAAAGTCATGATCAGGAAAAAAGCCTTGACATCATTTTCAAAGAATTACTACAGGAAAATTGACCTGATATTCTAGAAGCAGAGGGCAAAATAGAAATGGAGAGAATCCACTGATCCACCCTCCCCCCCGAGAATGAGATCCCAAAAAACTAACCTCTAGGAATATCATAGCCAAATTCCAGAACTCCTAAGTCAAAGAGAAAATATTACAAGCAGCCAGAAGGACACAATTCAAATATCATGGAGCTGCAGTCAGGATCTCACAGGACTTAGCAGCAACTACATTTATAAGATCGTAGGGCTTGGAATATAATATACCAGAAGGCAGAAGAGCTTAGAATGCAACCGAGAATCAGCTACCCAGCAAAACTAATGTCCTCTTCCAGGGAAAAAGATGGGCTTTCAATGAACCAGGGGAATTTCAAATGTTCCTTTTGGAATGGCCAGAGCTGAACAGAAGGTTTGATATTCAGATACAGGACTCAGGTGAAGCATGGAGATTGGAGGAGAGGGAGGAAATATGAGGGACTTAATGAGGATGAACTGCATGTATTCCTGCATAGAAAAATGACACTGATAATACTCATATGAACCTTCTCAGTTAACAGAGCAGGCAGAGGGAGCTTTTATAGTTGAAGCACAGGAGAAAGCTGAATTTGAAGATACAATATGGTGTAAAAATGGAGTCAGTAGAAAAAAAGGGGAAATGTAATGGGAGAAAGAAAAAGGAGAGGGGGAATAGGCCAAGATATTTCATATAATAAGATTTTTCTTTATTACAATGATATGGAAGGGAGAAGGCAAGGGGGAATTAGAGAATCTTTGCTCTCATCAGAGGTGGCTAGGAGAGGAAACAGCATATATATACTCAATGGGGTATAGACATCTGGAGTAAGGAGGGGATATGAGTGATGGAGGAGAGGATGGACCATGGTGGGAGAGTGGTCAGATATAACACATTTTCTTTTTTACTTCTTACAAGGGACTGGGATTGGAAGGCCTGTCTGGGACCATAAGGCCAGGTGGATGTTTGGCCTAAGGGGTGGTATGGGGGCTCAGGGCTTCTTGGCCCCAGGACCAGGGATCTGGCTGCTGCACCACTCAGATAACCTACAGCAGAGTCGGAGTGAAAGGAGAGAGAAAATATAGTACATGGTAGTGGAGAAATATGAAAGGAGGGAGTTGCAATCAGCAACGGTGGAAAAATACAGAAGTAACTTTTGCCATGGACTTACCATAAAGAATGTGATCCATCCGTGACAGAGTTGTTGGTGTTAGAACAAAGACTGAAGCATTTTTTATTATTATTATTTGGGGGGGGGGTGCAGGGCAAATGGGGCTGGGTGGCCTGCCTGGAGCTGCATAGCAGGGTGATCTTTGGGTGACTGAGGCTGGATTTGGACCCGGGTGCTCCTGGCTCAAGGGCCAATGCTCTATCTGCTACCCAGCCACCCCTATTATTACTATTTTATTTTGGGTCTTTTTTTCCCCTAGTTTTTGCAGGGTAATGGGGTTGAGGTGGCTTTCATGTCACATAGCTGGGTGATTGTTGGGTATATGGGCCGGATATGGGCTTGGGTGCTCCTGGCTCCAGGGCTGGGGCTCCATCCATTGTGCCACCTGGCCATACCTACAATTACTACTATTTTTTTATTTTAATTTTTTTCTCTCCCCTTTATCGCTCAGTGAGTCCATATTTTGTGGGGGAGGGGGTATTCTGTTTCCTCTTAAACAAGAATATTTTATTAATGTATAAAAAAATTTGTACAAAAAGAATAAATATTAAAAAAACACATAAATCATAGTAGGTGAGCTAAATTTTCATTGTTGGTTACTATACTTGGGGATAAAAGAGTGGGAAACCAGATTTGACTCATGAAATTTTAATTTGCAAGACAAATTAAAATGTTTAGTTCTTGTTTTTTTAAAAAGATTGTCCCTTTTAAAGAAAAAATAACATCAAGTTTTTAAAATAAGTGCAGTACTTACCTTTTCTTTTTTTAAAAGAAAGATTTTATTTAGGGTTTTACAATTTCCCCCCCATTCTTGCTTCCCTCCCCCTCCCCCACAGAAGGCATTGTTAGTGTTTACATTGGTTCCATGTTATACATTGATCTCAGCTGAATGTGATGACAGAGAAATCATATCCTTAAGGAAGAAAAATAAAGTACGAGATAGTAAAATTACATAATATAATGCTTTTTGCTTTTTTTCTAATTTGACAGCAATGGTCTTTGGTCTTTGTTCTAAGTCCATAATTCTTCCTCTGGATTCCAAATGGCATTCTCCATTGCAGAGAGCTCAAAATTGACCCTAGTTGTTGCACTGAAGGTATAAGCAAATCCATCAGGGTTGATCATCACCCCCATGTTGCTATTAGGGTGTACAATGTTTTTCTGGTTCTGCTCATCTCGCTCAGCATCAGTTCATGCAAATCTTTCCAGGCTTCCCTGAATTGTCATCCCTACTGGTTTCTAACAAAACAATGGTGTTCCATGACATACATAGACCACAGTTTGTTAAGCCATTCCCCAATTGAAGGACATTCACTTAATTTCCAATTCTTTGCCACCACAAACAGCGAGGCTATAAATATTTTTGTACAAGTGATGTTTTTACCCTTTTATATCATCTCTTCAGGTACAGACCCAATAGTGGTATTGCTGGGTCAAAGGATATGCACATTTTTGTTGCTCTTTGGGCATAATCCCAAATTGCTCTCCCAAAAGGAGAAGCTCCACCAACAATGTATTAGTGCCCCAATTTCCCACATCCCTTCCAGCATTGATCATTGCCCTTTCTGATCATATTGGCCAGTCTGAGAGGTGTGAGGTGGTATCTCAGAGATGCTTTAATTTATATTTCTCTAATAAGTAATGGTTTGGGGCAATTTTCCATATGACTATGGATTGCTTTGATTTCCTTAGCTGTAAATATCCTTTGACCATTTATCAACTAGGGAATGGCTTGATTTTTTGAAAATTTGACTCAGTTCTCTATATTTTAAAATTGAGTCCTTTGTACAAAATACTAGTTGCAAAAATTGTTTCCCAATTTACTACATTTCTGCTGATCTTGGTTACAGTGGTTTTATCTCTGCAAAAAAAAGCTTTTTAATTTAATGTAGTCAAAATTATCTAGTTTGTTTTGAATGATGTTCTCTATCTCTTCCTTGATCTTAAACGGTTTCCCTTTCCACAGACCTGACAGGTAAACTACTCCTTGATCTTCTAGTTTGCTTATAATATTGCTTTTTGTCTAAATACTGTATCCATTTGGATCTTATCTTGGTATAGGGTGTGAGGTATTGGTCTAAGTTTCCTCCATCCTAACTTCCAATTTTCCCAAAGTTTTTTATCGAGTTTTTATCCCAATAGCTGGACTCAAACAGCAGATTACTATAATCATTTCCTGCTATTGCAACCTAGTCGATTCCAATGATCCATGACTCTATTTCTTAGTCAATACCAGACAGTTTTGAAGAACAATGGTTTATAATTTTAGATCTGGTAAGGCTAAGCCACGTTCTGTTGCACTTTTTTTCATTGAATTCCTGGAAATTTTTTGACTTTTTATTTCTCCATATAAATTTACTTACCTTTTCTAACTCATTAATTTTTTGGAATTTTGATTGGCAGGGCACTAAACAAGTAGCCTAATTTTGGTAGAATTGTCATTGTCATTTTTATTAGCTCGATCTATCCATGATGTTTGCCCAAGTATTTAAATCTGATTTTATTTGTGTGAGAAGAGTTTTGTAATTGTTTTCAAAAAGTTTTTGAGTCTGCCTTGGCAGGTAGACTCCCAGGTATTTTATTTTGTCTAGGGTTCCTTTGAATGGGATCTCTTTCTAGTTCTTTCTGCTGTATCTTGCTAGTCATATATAGAAATGTTGAAGATTTATGAGGGTTTATTTTATATCCTGCTACGTTGCTAAAGTTGCTAATTATTTCTAGTAGTTTTTTAGATGACTTTTTGGAATTCTCTATGTATATGTCATCTGCTAAGAGTGAGAGTTTTGTCACCTCCTTCCCTATTCTAATTCTTTCAATTTCTTTTTCTTCTCTTATTGCTGAGGCTAACATTTCTAATATGATATTGAATAGTAGTGGTGATAATGGGCATCCATGTTTCACCCCTGATTTTATTGGGAATTCCTCAAGCCTATCCCCATTGCATATAATGCTTGTTGATGGTTTCAGGTAGATACTGCTTATTATTCTAAGGAAAAAAACCATTTACTCCTATACTCTCCAGCGTTTTTAGTAGGAATGGGTGCTTTATTTTATCAAAAGCTTTTTCAGCATCTATTGATATGATCCTATGATTTCTGATAGGTATGCTATTGATATAATTAATTAAACTAGCAGATAAATCCTACTTGATGATAATGTATTATCCCAGTAGTGCATTACTTTTCAAAAGAAAACAGAAGAACTTCCTTCCCACCAAAAAAGCAAACTGCTACAATATATCTGAAAAGAAAATCTTTGGTTTTCAACTAAAGGATTTTAACTAAAGAATGAAATTCAAAATACACAAGGCTCTTAAAAGCAAAAGAAGCTTCAGGGACATTCAATTTTGCACTGTTTTTACAAACATTTTATTTGAAAAATAAAATTAAAGTAGAAATACAAAAAATCTTGACACATGACGAGTCAAAGAAAAGATTGTTAATTCTTTAACATCGTTCACTTGAAACACCAAAGCAAGAAAGTTTTGTACAGAAATTTTATTGTGCAAAGGAGGAATGTGATTTTTGAAAAAAATTTACTTACAATGGGTATTTGGCATTGATGGAAAAAATATTATTCTAATGTGAAGATGCAATGCAATATTTACATTCAAGTTACACTTACAGATTCCAGGTCAAATGTATCTAAACTCACTCAGAAGAACCCTTGGTATTTTCTAAAGCACCATTTATTATTCAATAGAATGCTAGAATTTTCTTAGAAATTAATTTCCCTATCTCATTGAATGAAGTATGTTTAAATCGAGACAAAATTAGACTGAACCTATATAGGAATATAGGAATTTCACTAAGTATCTATTTTATAATTGAAATTCCAGTTAGCATTTGTGGAGTTAAGAAATAGCTTGGTACAATCAGTTGTTAAACTATATAATGATCTCCTTATCTTACTGTCAAAAAAGAAATTTGGAAACATACTGAAATGACTTGGAACTGATAAATTATCTTTTTTTTTAACATGGTAATTATAGCCATATAACTTCAAATTACAAGGCTTTACAATACAAAAAAAAAAGATTGTTAAAGTACTTTCCTTGCTCCTTATGCAGTCATCAAATTGTTGAACAAAATAAAATGAAGAAACTGAAAACCTATGTAGTTCTGGTTACCTTTCTTAGTTTCCACCAGCTAAAGTTTTCCCTCCCACCTTTGCGTATTTACCACTAATTTCAAATTATACCAGGGTAACTGTCCTAGTTTCCTGATTGCATTCCAGAGTTTAGTTGCTTTTCTTGTTTTCATTTTTTAATCATTTCTTCCAAATGAACATACTTAATTTAAAAATAGTATTTGAAGTTCTACATTTATTTAAAAATAGCTAATTTCACAAGTAGTTCTGTACTATTTTTCTTCACAATTCTAAAGCCAATATTCTTATTGTCTATAGACTGTGCAGGCAAAAGTAAAAGGATTAGAGAATTCTCCGTCACACCTTTCCTGATTGTCTCATATTAAGCTCTGTTTTTTAAAATCCTATGATGGACTCTGAAGAAGTTGACAGACACCTTACAACAAGCACCGGTTTTGTGGGTTTTTTGTTCTTTTGACTTTTTTTCAAGTAGCAATTTCTGCTCCACTGCATGCAGGTTGGCAGCTGGCAATGGGTTGTTGAGCTGATATAATTTCTAATTCAGATTCACGTACAAAAATCACTGCATCGCCACTTACATTTATTAGACATTGTGCCTGCAAGTGTAACAGAAAATGTTCTATCACAAAACCAGAAAATTTACATGAGCATTCTTCCATTTTTACAAGATTCACAAAGTACTTTATATACATTATCTCATTTGAGCTTTGTAACAATCCTTAGAGGATGGTGCTACAAGAATTACTATTCCTGTGTTATATATGAGATTTAAATGAGCTGACTATAAAACACTGAACTTGGAAAGGACCAGTCAACATAATGGAGAAATGGGTCATCTAGCCTTAGCTTGACAAAGCTTGTCAGTGAAGAACCACCCAAAACCATAGATAGGCTCATAAAATTAGAGTCTTTTGGAGGTCATTTAATCCATTCCAATTCATCTAATCCAATCTCCTTATTTTACTGATGATTAAAACTGAAGCCCAGAGCAGTTAATCAAAATACCTTAAATCAGGGGCGGCTAGATGGGGTAGTGGATAAAGCACTGGCCCTGGAGTCAGGAGTACCTGGGTTCAAATCCGGTCTCAGACACTTAATAATTACCTAGCTGTGTGGCCTTGGGCAAGCCACTTAACCCCATTTGCCTTGCAAAAAAAAAAACAAACCTTAAATCATGTAAGTGGGGAGTTGGTCCTCTGGCTTCAAATCCAATACTACTTTGGCTATACCACATTGCTTCCCTCTATCATACTGCCTCTCAATCCATTTCATACTGGACAGCTCTAATCATTAGGAAATGTTTTCTTAGATCAAGTCTAAATTTGTCTTTGCAAGTTCCATTTTATTAGTTCCAATTTTGTCCTTTGGAAACCATCAGAATAAGTAAAATCACTCTAAAAGACAGCCTTTCAAATACTTGAAGATGATAATGCCCTATAATTTCTCATTTCTCAGATAAATATCTCACAGATTCTCACATGGCATTGATTTTGAAGTCCATCTCCAACTTGCTAGGATCTTCAGCCAACAAAAGTCATTCCTGAAGTGCAGTATACAAAAACTGAACAAACTTCACAAACTGTGGCATGACCAGGACAATATACAATGTGATAATCAGATCCTGATTCCTAGACATTATACTCTACTTAAAAGAAACCTAAAATTAGCTTTCTGAATTGCTATATATCTCAGCTGCAGTATTATTCATTCATACAGTTTTCAGATCACTAAAAATCTCAAGGTTTTTCAGATGAAGTGCTAATTTTTAGCCTCTATCATCTTGTAATTTTAATTTGAACCTGCTTGTAAGACATTATCTATATTAAATTTAATCCTACCAGATATGACCAACCATTCTAATCTGTTAGTTTTGGACCCTAACTCTTTTCCAGCATTTTAGCTTTCCCAAATTCTGTCATCTGAAAATTTGATAAGCATGCTGACTCTATCTAATTAACAGATAAAAATATAAAAAACCATGGAGTTAAAGTCTAAATCCAATGAAGGCAATCTTCCAACTTTACATGTCAAACCATCCATGACTACTTTTTGGGTCCTGCCATTGAACAACATCTAAAATATGCCTGTAACTAGTTTTGCTTATATTTTTCCATTTTCTCCACAATTTACATACATATATATATACATATATATGTATATATATGTATATATCATGAGACATTGTCAATTGTTTCATTTTAACCTAGAGAAATTATATCCATGACATTTTCCTAATCTACCAATATAGAAATCCTGACAAAAAAGAAAATGAGGTTATTTTGACATGTTCCTTTTTTGATGAAGCTACTTTATGATTATTGATTCCTTTTCCAGATGTTCACTAAACTTCTTTAATATATTTCAGGAGTGAAACTAAGTGAACTGGTAAACACTGCATAAAGTCCTCCATTTCCAATTTTTTACTGGGACATTTATTCTCCAATTCTCTATGATCTTTCAAAGACCATAGGAAGTCAAAGAACAATTACATCTATCAGTTCTTTCAGTATCTGACAGTAGAGTTCACCTGGGTCTAGGGACCTTATCAAGGGCATCTAAGTACTCTCTGACTATCTCCTGGCTTAGTTTAATATATTCGTTATTTTTGCTGGTTTTTTCTAGACCAAAGATTATTATCCTTTATAAAAAAAAGCAAAATAAGAATTCACTATCTAACCCCAATCATATATTTTGTTATAATTAATTCATCCATCCTCAGACTTCTTTGATTCTCCTCTTTTCCATAAGAAAGCTTTAAAAAACCATTTTGTTGCCCTTATTTTTTTCCTTTTTAAACTTAGTTTACACTCCTAATACACTTGTTATAAGGACAAGGCTTTTGCATTCATTTTTCATTACCTACCTCTGCTTCCCCTTCCCATATCCAACTTCAAAAATCAGTCTGGTTACAAATATATCCATGTATCCATATTGGTTTTTTTAGACAACTTTTGACAGCTTCTGGAGAAAACCATTTATCTTTGTGCCTTTGTGACTTTTGCATGGTCATGCAGCAATTGTCAGAAGGGAAAGGTCTATCTTGACTCCAAAAATCTTTCCATTATACCTCACTTAATTCACCAATTAGATTCAGGCAAATTTAACATTACTATGAAAATAACTCATATGAGAAAATGTCACCATCATCATAGTTAATATTTAGATTGTTCTTTAAAGTTTTTAAAAAAATCATTTTATACATTTTATTGAGCTTCACAAAAATCCAGTGAGGTAAGTACTATAGATCTAGAAGATGAAGCTCAGAGCTCAGACAGCCCACTGTCATATAATTATATAGGATGGTATTTGAACTCATGTCTCTGTTGACTCCAAATCCAATACTGTAACCAATGTGTTATGCTGCATTTAAAACTTAAGTGAAAAAAAATTTGCCTTAATAGAACTACCTTTAATAGCATATAAAAGATTTTTTTCCTCTTTACTTAATTAAAGCCCGTCTTTCCTCCTGTAAACTGTATTCCTTTACCACAAAGATAGAAGATAGTGTTTAGATAGAACTGTTTTCCAAACTGAGGCCAAATTCTGAATTTACAAAGTTGTAAAAGGAAAGCTTCAGGTCCAAAGAAGTGATTAAGGAATATCTGAATGAGGTCTGATCATAATTAATTACACATTCAGTAAATCAAGAAAGTACTGTACTATAGAAAACAGAACTAAAAAAAGAATTATTTGTTTATTAGCATCATATTTTTTCCTACCAAAAATTTTATTGTGATCTCACCTGATTTTTGTTTGGATTTTCCATAAACACACACTGTTTCATTATATAGGAGACAACTGCATTCCCTCCTAATGCTGCAACATGAGCTCTCACCATTGCAAATACTTCAGCAATAAAAGCATGGAGAAAGCCACTGACTCCTCCTTCCTAAGGAAAGAAAAGATATATATGAAAGTAAATATAAGATAGACAAAATGCTAAATGCATTACAACATTTAATTATCTTAAAGCTATGATAACTAAATTTTCATTCATATTTTGAAATTCAAACACTCTAGCTAGCTACAAATCAATAAATCTCTGAGTTTTCTTTGTAATTTGTAAAATGAGAAGGTTGGATTAGACCATCTTTAATTGAGTTCTTTAACTTTCAAACTTACTATCAGGTTTTTGGTGCTAATGTTACCCATAAAGAAAGAAGGGTTTGAAGTCTTTTTAAGTAAGACTGACTAAGTCTCCAAGAAAAGATTTTTAAATTAAAATTAGGAAGATATAAGGCAGATGGCAAGCAAGCTTAATGGGAGATAGGGCCTTGAATATTCAAGACTGGAACCCCAAATAAGGTGAAACTCCCATTTCTAATAAAAATGTGAAAAAAGACCCCAAACATTAAACATGACAGTTGAATATAAGAAAGAACAGAAAGATACAAATCAAAGAACCCTTGTCTTCAAAGAGTTTACATTTTATTAGAGAGATATGGCACATACAGAAAGAAAGATAATTCCAGGAAAACTGAAAAAGGACAGTACAATCCACTGAAAGAATCAAGGGAAAGCTTCACTGAACAACAGAATCCAGAGGAAAGTCAAGGAGACAGAGACAGAGATGAAGACAAAGAGTATTCTAGACCAGGATACAGTGTGTTTTGATGACATGGAGTCAGGTTCTGTCTGGGACATCTCTCAAGACACTCCTCAGCATTGCTTCCTTTCTTTCCACCCATAATGCCCCATACCCTGCTTACCTTTTGTCCAAACTGTTGCTACAGCCTCCTTAATGTCCCTCTTCCTTATAGCCTTTCTCCTCTCTAATCCATCTTTCCCTGGGCAAGCAAAACAATTCTCCCAAGGACAGAATGCCCATGGCATGACCAGTTAAACTTAAACCTCCTTGGGTGTTGCCATTTGGAGCCCTTCTCAAGCAGGCTTTCACTTTATCTTGCTCCCTCTCAGGTACTTTTGGTTCTGGGCAAACTGACCTATTTCTTCCCTGAACTCATCGATCTCTTACCTTCTCATAACTGTAATGCAATACATCTTCACTGCTGAAGTTATCTGGTTCCACCCCCCTCCTTTCCTAGATAAAGATACCAAAGCCCAGTGGGGCCAAAGAGCTGGGATTTGATCTCAGGTCCAAATTCAGCACACTTTTAAATGGACTACCCTGTTTCTAAGACTGCAAGCAGCTTGCTTGCTAACACCCAACACTTCTACATATTTTTCATGAATATTTATGGAACTTCTTATTACAAAGCTAAGACAACAATTTAGTCAATCATAATTGTATGGTCTATTTTCTTTGTTTCCTTCAAGGTTTGGCTCAGGTGGCCCCTCCTAACAGAAAGCTTTCATGACTCTTCCCTGCAAACTCCCTTGATTTACTCATCTTTTTTGGTCATTATCTCCCACTATGAAAAAAAAAAGCTGGAAATATAGATGAGCTATAGAGAACTATAGAGAACCTTAAGGCTAGAGTTTGTATTCTCTCCTTTGGAATTACAAAGAGTCGAATGGATGGAGTCACTAATTTTAAGAGTCAAGAAGACCTGAGTTCAAATCCTGTCTCAATGCACCATGGGTAAATCATTTAACCTGTTTCTTTTAGTTCCTTCAACTATAAAATGAGGATTAATAATAGCCCACCTATCTCCCAGGAATATAGTTGAACGTACGATATAGTCCAGTGCTTGGCACATGATGGGATCTTAACGCCTACTTGTTTCCTTCCTTCCCAACAGAACACAAACTCCTTACTTCAAAATTCCTAGTACCTAGCACAACACCTTGCAAGTAGTAGATGTTTAATAAATGTTTGGTTGAACTGAATTTAACTCATGAAGCTTATATCCAATTTTTCGACGTGAGCATGCCGTAGTCATGTCTCACTATGTCTCTTCAGCATCCTTTGTCTGAGGCCCAACTTTGTCTTCAGAGATTATAGCAATGACTTAATAACAGAACATTTCTCTAGGGCAATCTAGCTCAACATCATCTACCCAATTATCTATTTGCACTGTCTACTCAAGATAGAAAGGTTGTCCCACAATAGCTCAAAACTACACTAAGACTTTGGGACACCCTGAATATACCAAGTATGAAGGGATGTCCATTCAAATAACTATCACCATACAATAGGCAATCTTCCTTCATTTGTCTTTTTGATATGTGGAGAATCTGAATGATTATAGATTTAATTAAGTTATGCCACCTTCCAAGATTAGGTGTAATACATCAGTATAACTTAACCTATCAGAAACAGCTTCAGAATTTCACCAAAAGCAATCTAATATGTTGGTAGTCGGACCGCTTTTGGTATAAACTTGGATTCAGTTTAGTAGTTATTCTTATCTGTGCTTTCCTATCTTTACTATTTCTTCAAATAGGAATTGTGATGTTAAAACCCAAATATAGCAATGTTACAGATGAAGATTTTGTCAAATAAATCCTTACAGATCCTGTCCATTTCTTCATCCACTTTTTGCCCTCTAATTCCATCTTTACATACATTAGGGATGTAATGGGTTTAAAGTAAACATGTTTTTCCTTCCCATGTTCTTAATGGTCTGATACTAGTGATTATCTTCACCATCCTTCTCCATAGTGCTTTAGAGTTTTCAATCTAATCCGGGGTCATCTAAGATTTCCATTTTTCTCGGTTTTGTACTACCTTAAGTATTTGAGAGTCAAAGGAATTCTGAACCTCTTTGGTTCTCTTGGCGTTCTGATATGCAACAGCTAAACTTCTTTAGGAAATGGGGCTAGACTTCTGGCTTCAATCCTTTTTGGACTGAATTATTAAGTCATTGCTATAATCTCTGAAGACAAAGTTGGGCCTCAGACAAAGGATGCTGAAGAGACATAGTGAGACATGACTATGGCATGCTCACATCAAGGGACTGCTTAAAGAGGTTAGAGTCAGGGCAGCTAGGTGGCACAATGGATAGAGCACCGGCCCTGGAGTCAGGGAGGACTTGAGTTCAAATCCGGCTTCAGACATTTAATAATTACCTAGCTATGTGACCATGGGCAAGTCAACCCCGCCCCTCAAAGAGGTTAGAGTCCTGCTGCTTCAATTGCATGTTATATATCCTCACATGATTCTTTTATTTTGATACTGATCTTGATCAAACACATCTTAATCATTTACCAATTGATAGTCTGACAGTCTACAGACTACTGATTTAGAAGTTACTTCCGAATTACTAATTAGTCACTTCCTGCTGAGGCATAAACAATTTCATGCTGCTATTTCGTGCTAATTTGGTGCTATCTGGTACCAGCTTCAGTAGCTACCACTTCTTAATAGATTTGAAGTTTCTGTATAGTCTGAAAGCATCTGGTCCATTTTGTTTCTAAACCTAAATCATATTTTCATATTTGTATTTTGTCATGCTACCTCCACATCATCTCTGAAATAGCAGAGTGCAACAAATACTGGTTCTGGTCTCAGAGAAGCTAGATTAGAATCCCATCTGTGAGAAGAAATGTCATAAATAACTTCAATTACTGAAGGAATTAGAATTGGGAAGGAAGAGACAAAACTCTCTTTGCAGATGACATGATGGTATACCTAGAAAATCCCAAGAAATCATGCAAAAAACTACTGGAAACAATTAGCAAATTTTAGCAAAGTGAAAGGATATAAAAATAAACCCTCATGAATCCTCAACATTTCTATATTTGACTAGCAAGAGACAGCAGGGAGAGCTAGAAAGAAATCCCATTCAAAGTAACCTCAGACAATATAAAATGCCTTTATATTTATAAAATATAAAATATTTGCCAAGGAAGATTCAGAAACTTTTTGAAAATAATTATAAAACATTTATCACACAAATTAAGTCAGATTTTAAATAACTGTGCAAACATCAACTGCTCATGGGTAGGTTGAGCTAATATAATAAAAATGACAACTCTATCAAAACTAAACTACCTGTTTAGTGCCCTACCAATCAAAATTCCAAAAAAATACTTTAATGAGTTAGAAAAAGTTGTAAGTAAATTTATATGGAGAAATAAAGTCAAGAATTTCTAGGGATTTAATGGAAAAAATGGAAAAAAGTGTAAAAGAAGGTGGCTTAGGGGCAGCTAGGTGGCATAGTGGATAAAGCACCGGCCCTGGAGTCAGGAGTGTCTGGGTTCAAATCCGGTCTCAGACACTTAATAATTACCTAGCCATGTGGCCTTGGGCAAGCCACTTAATCCCATTTGCCTTGCGCAAAAAAAAAAGTGGCTTAGCCCTACCTAATCTAAAATTATATTATAAAGCATCAGTCATCAAAACTGTATGGTATTGGCTAAGAAATAGAGTGGTGGACCAGTTGAATAGACTAGGTACAAAAGCAGGAGATGATTATAGTAATCTGCTGTTTGATAAACCCAAAGAGTCCAGCTATTGGAATAAAAACTCTCTCTTGGATAAAAACTGTTGGGAAAACTGGAAGTTAGTAATGGAAGAAACTTAGATTAGACCAACACCTCACACCCTATACCAAGATAAGATCACAATGAATACAGAATTTAGACATAAAAAAACAATTATTATAAGCAAACTAGAAGAACAAGGACTAGTTTACCTGTCAGATCTATGGAAAGGGAAGCAGTTTATGATTAAGGAAGAGATGGAGAAGATCACTAAAAACAAACTAGATGATTTTGATTACATTAAATTAAAAAACTTTTGCACAGACAAAACCACTGTAACCAAGATCAAAAGAAATGCAGCAAACTCGGGAACAATCTTTACAACTAATATTTCTGACAAAGGACTTATTTCTAAAATATACAGAGCTGAGTCAAATTTAAAAAAAAAGCCATTCTCCAACTGACAAATAGTCAAAGGATATGCAAAAGCAATTTACAGATGAGATCAAGCAATCCATAGTCATATGACAAATTGCTCTAAATCATTATTAGAGAAACGCAAATTAAAGCATCTCTGAGGTATACCACCTCACACCTCTCAGACTGGCCAATATGATCAGAAAGGATAGTGATCGTTGTTGGAAGGGTTGTGGGAAATCTGGGACACTATTACACTGTCGGTGTAGCTGTGAACTCATCCAACCTTTCTGGAGAGAAATTTGGAACTACGCCCAAAGGGCAACAAAAATGTGCATACCCTTTGATCCAGCAATACCACTACTGGGTCTATACCCTGAAGAGAATGATGAAAAAGGGTAAAAACATCACTTGTACAAAAATATTCATAGCAGCCCTGTTTGTAGTGGCAAAGAATTGGAAATCAAGTAAATGTCCTTCAACTGGGGAATGGCTTAGAAAACTTGGGTATATGTATGTCATGGAACACTATTGTTCTATTAGAAACCAGAAGGGATGGGAATTCAGGAAAGTCTGGAAAGAATTGCATGAACTGATGCTGAGCAAGATGAGCAGAACCAGAAAAACACTGTACACCCTAACAGCAACATGGGGGCAATGATCAAAGTTGATGGACTTGCTCATTCCATGAGTGCAACAATCAGGGACAACTTGGGGCTGTTTGCAAAGGAGAATACCATCTGTATCCAGAGAAAGAACTGTGGAGTATGAACAAAGACCAAATACTTTTTAATTTAGGAAAAAAAACCTGATCTTACTGTCTGATCTTGCTATCTCTTATCATTTATGTTTCTTTCTTTAAGGATATGATTTCTCTCTCATCACATTCAATTTGGATCAATGTATACATGGAAACAATGTTTAAAGACTGACACATTGCCTTCTGTGGGGGGTGTGGGGAGGGAAGTAAGATTAGGGGAACAACTGTAAAAGTCAAAATAAATAAAATCTTTATAAAAAATAAAATAACTTCAATTTCTTCATCTAAAAACAAGGAGCTAACTAGATGGCCTGTGAAGACTCCTCTAATTCTAAGTTTATAATAAATTTAATAAATTCTTTGTAGCATCTCTATACCTCCAAACCCTTTGCAACAAATTTATTAAGTTCTTTGTCATCTCTGTATCTCCAATCCTTTGCAACAGAGTTGAAATTATCTTCATTAGTTGTTGAGGGCCAGCCCCTGTGAGTGGAACACAGGTGTTTCTGGTGACGAAGGTCATTAGAAACTGCATGTATTCTTGCTTGTTATGTGAACTGGTTGGCTCACCAAACATCTGCAGAGCTGAAGTGTATGGGAAACTTTCTGATAAGTAAGTCCAGACTTCAAAGGATAAATATCATAAATTTAATCGAGGAAGCCATGCAGCTGGATTCTGTCTGACTTGTCATATCTGAAATAAGTTTTGATATAAGAGACTGGATGTTCAACAATAAAATCAAGAGACTGTCTTCATGGTATTTATTTGTGTCACATCTCTTCAACGCAGCTCTCATCAAATGTTCAGGAGCACACTGGAGTTATCACAGGGCCAAGGTAACATAAAATGACCTAGTGTTCCATGAAAAAATGGTCTACAACTTTTCACTTTAAACCCAGTAACTCTTCCTCTTCTTTTATTTACTTCTTTAAGGAAAGCTTGTGTGCCATCCTGCCTTTTGGCTATGATTTCTTTCCCTCCTTTCATTTATTATGAGAATGACAAAACTGATATTCAGTTCTTCAAGTTGTATATTTGCCTGCTGGATAGTGAACATAATTCTCCCCCTTAGAACTAGCAACATCTAAGCAAATATTTTATAGTCTAATAATTGAAATTTTTAGCAGCCTCTTCTTACTTTTACACCATTCTGCCATTGTTAATGCTGAAGTAACTCTTACGGGGTATCATATCCAATCAGTTGTCAAGTTTTATTCCAAAATGTCTCTAGCATCTATGAGGCCTTCCCATCCTTGGCTATCCTCCATGGAGTTCAAAGCTCAAGTCTGATTCTTTCTCTCTCCTGCTCAATAAACTAGTAACATCTATGATAAAATATAAAATCCTCTGCGTCATTTAAAGACTTTACAACCTGATGCAAGCCTATTATTCCAATCTTGTCAATTATTTCCCTTCATATATTCTTCAGCATAGCCAAATTGGTCCTCCTAATGTTCTTAACATGCAACATTCCATCTTCTATCTCCATGCCTTTGCAGAGGCTTTCTAAAAGCCCACAAGCTTAAAAAATCCATCTTCCTCCTCATATAAATACATTAATCAGGGGAAAGGGGTCTGGAGTTCACCAAAATAAAGAGCATTTCCATACAAAAGAATACAAAAATTAGAGTTTTTAATGCAATCATCTCTATTTAATCTCACTTTTAAAAAAATGCAACAAATTTTCCTTGTTATTTTCAAAACTGTCCTGTTGGCCTGTTAGTCTTGTCTTGTTAGTCTGTATTCCAAACATCCATCTAGTCTCCCCTGTATCTTAAAAAAAGTTATAAAAGTCCTCTGTGGGGGAATTAAGGTGCACCAGTACTCCTAATCTCCCTCTCACTAATTCACCCTTCAAATTAAGAACTGAAAGAGAAAAGAAAAAATTTCAGCAAATAAACAAAGCTCAACAAAATGTATCCATATGGTAGCCATGTTCACAAATATATGGTGTTGTACTTTGAGCCAATAATCTCTCTGTCAGGAGGTAGGGCAATATTCTTCACCAAAGGTTCTCTGTAAATGTGACTGGCCATTACACTAATCAGAGTTCTTAAGTCTTTCAAAGCTGTTTTTTGTTTTTTACAATATCACTGTCTTTTTATAAATTGTTCACCCAGATCTACTCACTTCACACTCTTAGTTCACATCACTAGGATTCTTTGAAATCAACTTTTGTCATTTTTACAGCACAGTAATATTCTATTACATTCAAATACTTCAGTTTGTTAAACCATAGGGCAGTCTAAAAGGAAACCTAAGGTATATCCTTATAGTCTAGTTCTTCCCCTTTTTGATTCTCCTCCTGCCCCCTTAAGAATCAGTAAGTTTAATTTTGCTTGTGATTGTCCTTTCCTCATCCACTCTAATTACTCCTTTTTCCATCTGAATTTTGTTTCCTTGTTGAGTCTGATGAGATTGTCCACTAAATTGTTAGTGTATACATATGTCCATTCTCCTTTGTTTAAAATAAGCCTAAAGTTCATCAGATGTCCACTTCCTCTACAATATCCTTTTCTGTACATTTCTCACAAAATCTAATTATGATTCAATTCAAAAAATTTTTAGATTTCTCTTGACTTGTGTTTATATTTCAAAGTTTCTACTCAACTCTAGTATATATTTCAGAAACTCTTAAAACTCCTTTTGCCCAATAAAGGTTAAATTTAAAAAAAAAAGATTCATTGATTATACTCAGCTATGAAGGATGAGTCAGTCATTCTTTGTTGTAAGTCCTTCTGAACACTCAAATAACTCTAAACCAATATCTCATTTGTAATTCTGGCAACAGTTCCTGAGTAGATCTTTCCAGTACATCTTTCCAAATGCTTGTAGTCTTTCTTTGACTTGTGAGCAATATATTGTGGTTAAAATTTTTAGGACTTTTCCTTTTAGAGCTCCTTTCAGAAGAAATTGATTCTAACATCATGGTGTCCACTGGTTCTAATATACCTGACAACTTTTATTTATTATTATTATTTTTTTTTTGGCAAGGCAGTGGGGATGAAGTGGCTTGCCCAAGGTCTCACACTCTCACACACACACACACACAAACACTCGCCTAAGTATTATGTGTCTAAGGCTGAATTTGAACTAAGTTCCTCTTGACTCCAGGGCTGGTGCTCTATTCACTTTGCCACCCAGCTGCCCCCATTTATTATTTCTTAAAATATAGTGTCCAAACCTTTTAAAAAATCCTGGGAATTCAATGAACCTTAAATTAACTCTATTTGGCCTGTTTTCTAGGTCAATTAATTTTGATAACATATATCTTACATTGTCTTTTTCTTTTAATTTTTTGCTGTTAGTCATTTGTTTCAGTTGTGTGCTACTCTGTTGAGGTTTTCTTGGCAAAGATACTGGAGTGGTTTGCCATTTTCTTCTCTAGCTCATTTTTCAGATGAGGAAGCTGAGGCAAACAGGGTTAAGCAATTTGCCCGTGGTCACATAGCAAGTTATGAGCCTGAAGCTGGTTTTAAAAATAGGTGTTCCTGACTCCAGGCTGGCACACTGGGCCATATATAGTGGACCCCAAATCTTTTGATTTTGCTCAATATTTCTTGTTATCTCCTGGAGTTACTGACTTTTGTTTGGTCTAATCTAGCTTTCAAGGAGTTCATTTCCTGGGAGAGGTTTTCCAATTTCTCTTCTAAGCTACTTAGGCACCTTTTCATTCTTTCCTCCAGAGCTTTTATTTCAATTTTTACTTTTTTTCTGTATATTTATGAAAAACCAATTTTTTTCTTCTGAGTCTCTGTAGTTGTTAATGGAATTACTCTTTTTTAAAGGATTTTTAGGTAAAATAATTTATGATACTGAAAAACATTGGATTTTCTCTTTAATTTACTTATCTCTTTAGTTTCTGATTTGGAGTTTTGTGCAAAGGTCAGGTTCACCTCCTACTATGCTTTTGAGAAGTATGTCTGGCCCTTCTTGGTTTTGCTCTTGCCCTTGGTTCTCAACCTGACCATACCTCCTTGGACCACTGAAATTTGGAAGAGAGGCTCTTTCTCTTGTATTTCAAGTGAGTCCTAAGGTCATCAGAGCCTTTAGAAATGGACGGTCTCAGTCTGAGGGCTACAACCTGAGGCATGAGGCACCACAATGGTCTGTCTCTGTGTTGCTGCCAAGGTCTTCTGCTCTTGCTTCTTCTGGACGCAGAGACTTGAAGATTACATCTGTTCTGGCTCTAATCATACTAATGCTCTCTGTTGAAGTAGACTTCCTTTCTTACTAACTTTAGCATTTAGTTAACTTTTTTTAAATAAAGTTCTGGGGTGGAAAAAGTTATTTATTGTAATTTCTTTTTTAATATCACTATTCAGTCTAATGCACATTTCAGGGTTTTTTTGAAACTGATAAATAGGATCTGGGTGATCTGCCTCTCATTTTGGCAACCATATTGGTAAGAAATTAACAATTAACATCAAAATTGAATATCTTAGTGGGAAATAGCAATTACAAGGAAGTCGAGATCAACAGTTGGACCTCTGTATCTTCTGGCTGATAAAAATTTCTGGTAATATCAGAGAATCTTGGACCCTAGGAATTATAACAAAAATGACACACTATTCCTCTATGTACCTTTTGCTTCATAGATATCTGATTTTCTGTTAGTGACATGTTCCTTGGGTCAGGCAGATAATGGAACAATCAATGGCCTAATAATAAATCTGATAAAATTAACTGCTCAAGAGGGATAAAATAATAGTAAGAAATAAAAAAGTTTCTTTTGGCATCACTATTCCTCATTTTAAGTCACCTTTTGTAGAGGCAGTTGGTTGGCACAGTCAACAGATCATCTGGAGTCAGAAAGAGCAGAGTTCAAATTTGGCTTTTGACATTTACTACTTTTTGACTTTTATGACTTAACCTCCGTCAGTCTCAGTTGAATCATCTGTAAAATGGGAATAATAATAGCACCTACCCCATAAGGTTGTTGTGAAGATAAAATGAGATATTTGTAAAGTGTTTTTTGAAGGGAAATATAAAGACTAAGAATATACATACATTATATATATATATATACATACATATATATATATATATATATGTATATATGTGCAAAAAAACCAACATATAAATGAATTTATACAATGCCAAGTTAAAACTTTTGAAAAATGTTGGGGATAGCTAGGTAGAGCAGTGAATACAGCACCAGCCCTGCCTCAGATACTTAATAATTACCTAGCTGTGTGACCCTGGGCAAATCATTTAACCCCACTGCCTTGCAAAAATAAAAAAAAAACATAGAAAACTATTGAAAATGTAAAAATTCACAGAATTTAAAATTTTTAAAATTATTTTATGTGACTAATTTTTTCCATGGAATTGACTTTAGTTTAACCAAATTAGTTTATCAATTCTGTCATTGTTTTATATAATCTGAACTTGAATGATTTTCAAATTGTAGTATATACTGTATAAGAAGCAATCAGTAAAGTAGAACATAGAAGCCTAATTCTACTAGAAATTTAAAATGATTGAAAAACTCTGAGAAATGTTCTCAAGGTGTCAAAGAAATATCCCTGAAACTATTCAATCATTTAGAATTCCTTCCTCACCTTTTATTTTCAACTGCAGATTTTTTTTCCTCCAAAAGTGAATGTCTAATTTTAAAAAGACAATGAGATAACAGAATTTTTACTTTACAGAAATGCTATAAAGGAAGAAAATACTGAATAATTGTCCTTTTTAATTAATGGTTTAACTGAAAAAAGTTCTAATTTAATTATATGATGTAAATTTTGCTTCTAATTTATCTGCCTTTAGGTCAAGAAGTTTTGACAGCTAAATAATTTGTACCATAGCTAGAGGAAGTACTCTTCACTTCAAAAAAATCTATCATATGACTAAATGAACGAATTCCTATTTTTCTCATTGACATGATGAAAAATTTGATATTAATTTAAAATTTATCCTCTATACAATAGTGTTAGTTTTAGTTCAAAAGACTACCTGGAACCCAGTTAATTTAATAACCTTAAAAAATGATAGATACATCTCTTTTTTTTCCTGCAGTGGAAGGAAAAGGTATGACAATGGGATATTTACCAAGTTTAGCTTAGTATTGGAAACTTAAATAATTTCATTTTAGGAGGATACAAAGTTCTGGAAGTAAAGAAAAGTCTAGAACATGTCCAAATGTCCATTACAGATATGCTTTTACTTAAATAAATGCTGTATTAAGAGCTAGAATCTAGATCCAATCTTTTTTGCTCTTCCTGGTAGCATAGCCCAACAAAAACCCTTCAAGGATCACATACAGGATTAAATATTCATTCATGAATAACAATGCACCCACTCCACAAACACAAACACAAACACAAATGCACAACAACAAATGCAAAGCCAGGTCCTCTGAACAGCTGATAGAAATAGTCACTAAAAGTTAAAGTGATATAACTTTTCCTCCCTTTCATAGTTGAACTGAAGGAAAAAGAAATCATTACTTCCACTTCTCCTATCATACTCTACTCAACCTTTCTAATCTGGCTTCCAACCTCATCTTTCTATATCAATCTTTTATGAGTTGCTAAGTTTTATTGTTTCTATCTCCTAAATATACTATACAAGTCTTTCTCACTACTTACAGAAGCCACAACCTTAGTCCAAGTCATCATTTTGTCTCATCTTAACAATGGCAACAGCCTTCCAATAGTTCTCCTTGTCTCAAGACTTACTTCTAACCAACTGCCAAAGCATGTTTGAAGATGTTACTGTTCAACTCAATGTTCTCTATTGCTTCTAGAATAAAACATAAACTCCATTTTTGACTTTTAAAATTCTTAACAACCTGAGCTCAACCTACCTTCTTAATCTTATATACATTATTTCCCTTTAGGAACAAGTCAAACTGCCCTCCTCTCTGTTCATCAAACACAATATGCCACCTCCTGTTTCTCTGATGTTGCACTGGATGCCTCCCAAATCTAGAATGTACTTCATACTCATTTTTGTCTCTTAGAATTTCTTACTTCCTCAAAGATTCTCAAGTACCATCTTCTATATGAAATCTTTGCAGATTCTTCCAGCACTACTTCCCTCTCTCCCAAAATATTTTACATTTACATTTATATATGCCAATTTTGTCTTTTCCAATAGAATAATGGCTTGACAACAGGGGTTATTTCATTTATGTCTTTAAATACTCCTAAATTTGTATCCTTTAGGTCTAACACAATGTTTAATACATAATAGCTACCTACTGAGTGATATAAAAGGAATCATTTTAGATAGAAAAACTGTATTTTATATATATATATGAAATATGATCAAATTTACATTAAACATAGGATAATACCAAAACCTTTCATCAAACTTGGGTGAATTTGTGTAATTATCCCAAGTGATCAAGTCTACAAATGTGTAACAAAATATGTTAAAAACATACACAAGGGGCAGCTAGGTGAGTGCAGTGGATGGAACACCTTTCTAACCTCTAACCCTGGAGTCAGGAGTACCTGACTTCAAATCCAGTCTCAGATACTTAATAATTGCCTACCTGTGTGACCTTGGGCAAGTCACTTAACCCCATAAGCCTTAAATTAAAAGAAAAAATTTTAAATATACAAAACAAATTAGAATTCTTCAATAATAATGAAGTAGAGGGAAATATTAAGAAGAATATGCCAATTTACACCCTACTGTTATCTAGGATCAACCCCTACAGAAATGTAAATGTTCTATTTTCTTTCCCAAACTCAATATAAAGTTTTGGCTTCTTTCCTAAACTCACCCCAGTGTAATCTCATGGTAAAATTAATACTAGCCTGGTGGGAATCACCTCAACCCCTTCTGAGATGTAAATCCATGGAGGTAACAGGAATAACCTCAAGCCTGTCCCTCAACTCCTCCTTTGCCCCTCTCCCAACACATACAACATGCCCTGCTCCTGCATAAATCTGCCTTTACCCCTGAGGGTGAGTTGCTATTCTCAGCCCAATTATGCCTGCAATTGTCCCAAATTTCTTTTCCTCATACTGCTCTTCCTCTTGATAACACTTATGGTGGCAACAGCACCTGCTGCTGCTCCCAAGTGTCCTTTTTGCTCATTCTCAGAGGATCAGACCACCACTTTTATTCTTTCTCTCCTTTACCTTCTGCTAACTACAATAATACTTAAATAAACCTTTTGTTCCAACTATTTCTGGGTCAGAGCTTGTTCTTTTGTGAATTCTTCCCATACTTGAACTGGAAACTAGACCACACTCCAAAACATTTTTGCACTTAATCAACAGTACGCACTAAGGGTCATACAACAAAATTTATAACTGGAAGTGCCTGAAATACCACATAAATATACTACTTCACTCATACTACAGAGATTTGCATGGACAATATTGTAATATGTTTTTAATAGAACAGAATTCTTCTGGAGCATAACTTGTAATTTTTAAAATAGTAGTTTGCTTAATACAAATTAGCAAAATAACAAGAGTAAGGTTATGAAGCTCACCTCACGTAAAGAAGTGGTTTCTCGTATAAAAAACATATTAATTATGCCAAGATATTTTGTTATTTTTGCTCCAGGAATGAAAGAAAGGGGTGTCATCTTAACCACACCAACTGTGGAATTTGCACACGCAGGAGCAGAACGCTGCCGAAAATGTCCTTCAGTCAATGGGCTTGCTTTCTCAACTGACACAGCTAAAATTTGGGAAACAAAAGAAAATCTTTAGATCAAATGATGACTCTTAGATCAACCTTCTGTATGGTTTCCAAGTAGTTGTGTAACAACATTCACCTGTCTGTGAAGCTAAGCCATGTCATGAAAGAAAAGACATTATCATGCACTACATGCAACTGAAAATAAAGAGAGAGAAAATACAAGAGGAAAAGTTGCAATGAAATTCTTTGGGAAGGTAAATGACATTCCTGCAAAAGAAAATAGTGATGCAATGTAGCTACACACACAATGATCAGTTACAAAGTGAAGAAAAAGAAAAAGTGGCAGAGCTTTAACAATTATCTGCTGAAGAAACAAATTATTATAAGAAGAGTGTGAAAGTTGTTACATTTACCAGTACAGTTTTTTCCATTTTATCAGAAGTCTTCATCAGTGTCTGTAGATACTATTAATTGTATTGTTTTCTTTTTAAAAAAAATCAAACCAATGACTAATGAACTCATGATTTAACATCATAAATGATACTGCCTATCCTATAGGTGATTTCAACTGATTTATCACAAAAATACCTCTAACTTCACCAATATATATATATATATATATATATATATATATATATATATATATATTTGGGGTATTAAGTAGGTGATACATGTAATAAACTTGATTTTAGCAGCAAAGGAAGAGTTAGCTAATTGTTTTTCTGGAAGTCTTCTCATATCATGGTGGCTATTATTTACTAAATGGCAAATAAAAGTCCTAGATGGTAAATGTCTCTTCAAAAATTGAGCAATTTATTTTTTTTCCTATGGTGTGTACCTATTTATATACTTTTGTTAGCACTTTCATAAATTACTTTTTTTAAAGCAATATTTTACTTTTTAAATTAAGCCTTGAAAATCCTACTATAATACTTGTTAAAATGGGCATTAGTGTCTGCAGCTTTCACACTCTGATATATACATTTGATTGGCAATGTTATTACTGGATAGTAAAGTCCAGCCTTCACCACTAGGAAATCAGAGATATGCTTCTCAGAATATCATCATAATGTGGTAGAAACATCCGCCTACTTGTCTTAATTGATCCACGTCTTATGGTCTGAGCTTTCAGTTTAATGAGCTCTATCCAGCTGTTGCATCTGTCTGCAAAGGAACTGTAATCAATTGATGTCGCTGAAAACACAGACAGAAAACAAAAGAAAAAAAAACAAAGAAAAAATATGGATGACGTGCCTTGTTCGTCACAATAGTCCTTCTGATGAAGCAATTAACTGTATCTAAGAAAAAAGAATGATCCTTTTCCAAATCAGTCAAGATTTTTTTTTTAAGTTGGGCCTTCAGACAGTAGTTTTTCCAAAACCAAGATTTCAATTAGTTGGTTGAGCTTTTATGATGATGTCACAACTGTGGGGGGACAGTTTAGAGAAATCAGAGCTCAAGAAACATAAAACTACAGAAATATTCTTTTTACAACTAACTTCTTCCCATACTTCCTATTTTATATTTTTAATTAAGTTAGTATAAGCTACTTTTATGATTTTTCTGAAAGAGCTGCTGAAAAAATTACCATTCCAAGATATCGTCAATAATTATTTTCTCTAATTTGAATCTAAAATAAAATTAATTTCACCTGAATCAGAAGTAGAGGAAAAAATAAGAGACAAAAGAAAAATTTGTTCCAAAAAACATACTACTACTAGTATTATAAAAGTCAAGGTTTGCTCTAGCTAAAACCCTACTTTTACTTCTGGTTTTTCTATATAATATTCTCTGACAATATCCAAGAAAGAAAATTTGTATCTCTCCACTTGAAAAATTAAAGGGAATTCTTCCTACCATTTCAAGGAAAAAACAGGTACTAAGCAATAAAAATCTAAGATTTTATTGACTTTTTTAAAAAGAAGTATTGCAACAAAGTCACACTTTGGTATCCACTTCAATGGCAACTGCAATTATATTCACCAAAAAACCCAGGACTTCACATCTTTGATGACTGTTGGCTTAATTAGACAAACTCACCTCTCTGTGAAGCTGGTATACCTGAGTTAGAACTTGCACTCTCCAGGTGTTCTGATAAGACAATATGAACAATATTAGCTCAGATGCTTCATATAACATAGCATCTCTTTTTCTGTTCATTATGTAATGCCTCCATGACCCATAAGATTAGAAGTTAAAAATGGGTAAAATTTTTTAACCAAGGGAAATACCAAGAAATGTCTCCATAGAAAAACAGGATAGTTTATTATTTACATCTTATGTTCCAACTGTGGATAAACTAGAGTCCTTTCTAATAAGGTCAAGGGTAAAGCAAAGATGTCCATTATCAACATTACTATTTGTTATAGTGCGGGAAAAGCTAGCAAAAATTTCAGTACAAAATCAAACCAAATAAATATTTCATATGTAAATTTGAGAGGCAATCTGGCAAAGTGTGTAGAGAAATTACCTTGCAGTCAGATTTAAGGCTGAAAAAGATCACTTAGCCTTTCAATGTGCCAAACAACTATCTACGAATATAATTTGTAAAGTCAATTTCAATAGGCACTAATAAAAGGAGTTTCCTTACTTTGAATTTCCTATGCTAATGAAATCTTAAATTCTATAAAAAAATAATTTATAAAGGGCTCTTTAGAGATCTACAAATATGTCCCTAAAATACAAAACAAGTAATACTCAAACATGTCTACTTATAATAATACAGTCTAGTTTTAGTAATGACAAAGAATACAATAAATCAACAAATAGAAAAGGATTAAAAGACAAAATCCATTGGGGGGGGATTGAGAAGAGAGTCAATGTAAAGAGTGATAAACTGAAATAGCAACAAGTAAAAATATGGAAGGCAGGGGAAAGGTAATAATTTAAAATTATACCTACTAAAGCCTAAAAAGTGAAAACTCAAGAACTCATTTTACAAAAGAGTTCAGGGTACTTATTTTAAAGATACTTTAAATGGGAAGAAATTTTTTTTAAGATGGTACCTGATATGTGAATTGATCAGCAAGTCCCAAACAGTTAATGTCAATCAACTAATGTGTTTTTGAAGTTCAAAAGTGAGATAGTGGCTATTATGTGCATGCACACATGCCGTGTGTGTGTGCGTGCATGCCTATGTATATGTCTCTCTCTAGAAAATGACTAAACTATTATTTATTGTACCAATCAGCTCCATCCTGGTCTAACACAGTCCTTTATTATCAATATCCCTTTCTGATAATAAAATCAAGAGAAATAGTAAGTAGTTTCTCCACAGAAAAATGGACTAATGGGGTGGCTAGGTGGCACAGTGGATAAGAGCACCAGCCCTGGAGTCAGGAGTACCTGAGTTCAAATCCGGCCTCAGACACTTAATAATTACCCTAGCTGTGTGACCCTGGGCAAGCCACTTAACCCCATTGCCTTGCAAAAAAAAAAAAAAAAAAAAACTAAAAAAAAATGGACTAACAATATTTAGATCTTATATTTCAACTGTGGATAGAGTTCTTTACAATACAGTCAAGGGTAAAGTAAAGATGTCCACTGACAACACTACTATTTGATATAGTGCTGGAAATGCACAAAAGCACTAAGAAAAAAAAATTAAGCAATTAAGCATAGGTAAAGAAGAAGTAAAATGATGTTATATAGATAATAAACACAGAACCTTAGAGAAAACAAAAAAAATAAATGAAATATATAATAACTTCAACAAAGCTGAAGTATTATCAACAAAAAACCCAGAACAGGAGAGTTTCCATTTAAAATTATTTCAGAATGCATAAAGTTCTTGAGAGTCTATCTATAAAGATATATAGTAACTATAAGAATATTCTTTATACAAATAAAGACCTAAATAACTGGAAAAAATTAATTTTCCCTGAGGTCAAGTCAATACAATAAAAATGACATCACTACTTCAATGAACTTAAACAATATCATTCTACCCAAACTATCAGAGATTTACCTTATAAACTAGAAAAACAAAATGATCTCATCTTAATCCTCCCCCCTCCACTCTTTATAACTTCAATTTAATTTTGTGTTGCCCATTAGAATTTAAGTTCCTTGAAGGCAGATGCTTCTCCCCCTTCTCTCCATCTCTCAGTCTCTCCCCTCCCCTCTCTTTTCCTCTACTTCCCTCCTTCTCTTCTTTTACTTTTATTCTTGACACTTAGCAGTGTCTGCCACATAGTAAGATCTTAATAATTGGGGGTTGACTGACTAGGTCTAAAAGAATAATTAAAAACCTTAAACTACATTCAAAAGAACAACATTCAGGAACTACTAATAATCCAAGAGGATTTTTACTCTGCTTAAACTAAGGATGATTCTTAATAAACAAAAGAAATAATAAATACAATTGAACCTTTTTTATGCTCCAACAATAGCAAAAATGGGATTTCTGGATAGGATCTCTCTCTCTCTCTCTCTCTCTCTCTCTCTCTCTCTCTCTCTCTCTCTCTTAAAAAAAAGGATCATCAACTCGGTATGCCTAGAGAAGAGTACTCAGTGGCCTTCCAATTTTTCCCACTGAATTTTCAAGGCCAGTGTCAAAAGAAGACAAATCCTTAATCAGGCATAGTTTTCATTCTTTAGGATATTTATTTGTTTCCATTTATAACTAAAGTTTCCAGATATCAGAAATTACAAATACATTATTTATGAGAATTTACATAATTTGTGAATAACTTACATAGTCACTTATTACTACTGCAATGAATAGAAAAATCTGGTCCCTGTTTCAAACACAAATGTACCAAAATAAATTGACTAAAATAACTTTTATCTACTTTGGGAAAAGATTCAAAAAGTGTATTGCAAATAAGATTCACTCTATGGAGGAGAGGAAAATGATTTATTCAAACTACTGAATTTCAGAATTGAATTACGTAATCAATTCAATATTAAGAAACCACAGATTTACATTTTCTAGGAACATCTGAGCTTATTTACCAGGTTTCATTTCTATTTTGAGTTATCTCCATTAATACATGACCATGACAGAGGCAAGGAAAACATGTCAAGTCAACATCATATGAGAAAAAAGTCCTGATCTGGCTAACAAGTTAGTTTTTCTCTCCCTTTCTCTTCATTTCCTCTAGCCTTTATAATATTATGAAAGAAATGAAGGTAAACAAATACCATATTGGATCATCATTCAGCTGCTGGCATGGCATCTATCCTTCCATCTCAGGAAATAGAACAAAAGATGGAAAGAGAGAAAATGAGAGGAAAACGGCATGAGAGAAAATGATGAAGACATAGACAAAGAATATAGAAAGGCAAAGAGGGAGTTGGTAAAGAGAGAGAAGAGGAGAGGGAGCAGGCAGAGAACAGGGAGAGAAAGGTTGAAGTAAATAGGAAGAGGACCAGAAACGGAGAAAAGGAGGAGGTATTTAGCTTTAAAGTAAGCTATTAAAGTAAAAGTAAATTAAGCTATTTAAAGTAAGAGTGTTTATAGATAAAACTGGAAGCAGGAAAACAAACAACTATGAAATGGAACAGAAGGAGCAGAATTTCTATAGGTCATCAATTATTCATTCTTAATAACACACTACACCTCAACTAATGCCCAATAAGAAGAGATAGAAATGGTATTCAAGTGGATAAAAGTCACAAACAGATAAATCTGGCTAAATACAAACAGAAGTTAAAGGTCCTAGCACATGTCAATTTTAAAGGTATCAAGGAATGATTTTTCAAGATACTTCAGAAGAATGGAAGACCTCATAGGCTGAATTATTAAAAAAAAAGGGCAGGGGGAAATAAATGAGAAGACATCAAGGCAAAGTCCAAATGCTTCTTTTTTCTCATCTTTATAAAATCAAGGGTGAAGAAGGAGCAGGCAGGCTTTTGCAATAGTAACAGTAACATACAGCTAGCAAAGCATTGTTGATATTATATCATTTGATCCTTACAACAACCCTGAGAGATTAATTTAACAGATCTTCAGAATTTGACAAGGTATACAGAAAATATAAGATTCTATAAGATGACTGGGTTTTTTTCAAAAGTATTTGATTTGGGGAGCATGAGCCCTGGAGTCAGGAGGTCCTGAGTTCAAATCTGGTCTCAGATACTTAATATACATTTAGCTGTGTAAACTGGGGCAAGTCACTTAACACCACTGCCTTGTAAAAACAAAAAACAAACAAAAAGTATTTGATTTGTTAGAACAAAGTATTGTCATTACAACCCACAAAATATCTCATAAATATGTTAAAAATCACACATGACTAGGACAGCTAGGTGGTTCAACGGACAGAGAGCACTGGCCCTATAGTCACAAGGACCCGAGTTCAAATTTGGCCCTATGTATAGTTGTGTGACCTTGGGCATAAATTAACCCCAGTGCCCCACAAAAAAAAAAAATAAAATAAATCACACATGATACCTTGATTGAAGCAAATGCAAAGAGATAACTGTTCAATAATTCTGATTATTAATATAAAAATGAGTTATAAAACAAGAACATATACACTCACCATAGGTATTTACCAAGATAATGAAAAATGTCCTATGCATAGTTTAAATCAAAGAAAAAGAAAGGGTTAGTGAAGGCTTACAAACTCTCCTTTAAAAATCAAACAAAAAAAAGATAAGATTATACTGACAATCTAAGAATACTGCAAAGCCTTTTTTTTTTTTTAGGTTTTTGCAAGGCAAATGGGGTTAAGCGGCTTGCCCAAGGCCACACAGCTAGGTAATTATTAAGTGTCCAAGACAGGATTTGAACCCAGGTAATCCTGACTCCAGGGCCGGTGCTTTTATCCACTATGCCACCTAGCCGCCCCCTGCAAAGCCTCTTAAATAAAAATTAATGCCATCCAGAGATTGCCTTGCCAGTTCACATGGAAAAAAAGAATTTAAGAATTCCTAATATATAGATTATGACATGCAATTAGAGGAGCAATCCAATGAGTAAAATGAATGATGATAATGGATGATGTTTAATGAAGAGAACAAGTGTGATAAGGTAGATAGAGGGCTTTAAGTCTACAATAATAAGGGTATAAGACAAAAACAGCAAGGAATCTCTGATTCCCAATATCAGATCCCAACAAGGCTAATAAGACCAACAGAACTTGTTTTATCATCTAATCTTCATTTTTTATCTTTCTGTGATGAAACACAACCAAACTGAATCATTTAGTGAGTAAAAAAATAAGAACAACAAATGGGAAAATCTGGCAAAATCAGGTTCCTTCAATTAAAAAACCCAAATATGTTCCAATGCTTGTAAGCTTGAGACCTCAAGACTTTCCTAAATTTATGGTTTATGAGTATAGTTTTAGTGTGGTATAATAGAATGAGCATTGGACTAGGAACCAAGAAGACAGGTTCAAATCTTGTTTGAATTACTTGCTAGTGATGGAGAAGTCACTTAACTTCTCAGAACCTCAATTTCCCCAGCTATAAAATAAGAATAATACTAGCACTTACTATAATGAGTTTTGTGAGGATCAAGTAAAATAATGACTAAAAGTTTTTCTTTTTTTCTTTTTATGGGGCAATGGAGTTAAGTGATTTGATCAAGGTCACACAGCTATAAGTATCAACTATCTGAGATCAAATTTGAACTCAGGTCCTCTTGACACTGGGGTCAGTTTTCCAGCCACTGCACCACCTTAGCTGTCACTACAAAAAGTTTTTCAAACATTAAAATGCTGTACAAATGCTACCTATTTATCCTATCCCATGATTAAATTATTGTTTGATACAATTTTGTTAATATTTTGTTCTACTGGTTTTTTTGCTAATTGAAATTTTATAGCAACAAAAATTTAATGAATCACATTTTTTGTAAAAAATACTGATGAATTACCTTTCTTTTAAATAATTCAACAAAGATTTGATCTCCTCTGGTCAATATGAAGGAGGATATAACCAAGAATCCAACAAAATGGGCAAGCATGCACAATCCTCCACATTGAGGAAGTCACAGATTCATTTGAGTAACTGCCTGCCTAATTTAGAAAATTGCTATCTACATGGAAATTGATAAAGTTGTTGTTTTCTACATATTATGAAGGTTTTTTTTTTAACAAATTGAAACATATCTAGACCCAAGGTTATATAATTCATACTCTATGCTTCTTTAAACAATGGATAGTATCAATTACCAAGATGCAATTTGAGACTCCATTTCTTTCTTAGTTTTTCTATTAATACAGAATTTCCTGATTTAAATGCTTAAGCTTTGCTTTAATAAGTTGTGCATCTATATTACATGTTTCACATATGTACAAACATATATAGGTTCTCAATAAATATATATGCTGATAATTTAATAAATGAATAATCAGATCTTTATGACATTGAAGGAATAGCTATGTCATAGTTCTAGGCTACTAAGGAGAAGAAAGATTGGATAGGTTAGGTTCCATGTGCATAACTGATGAAAGAAAAGTAAATCTAATTTATTAAGAATCTGGAGTTAGAAAACCTGGATAAGAAGATAACAAGAGTTCTGCCATCTACTTGTAGTGTGCTCTTAAGCACATCATTTTACCTCTCTAGACCTCAGTTTCCTTTATATAAAATGAGAGGTTTGACTAAAAATGATCTTAGTTCTCTAACCTTTAATTCTGTGAATACCTACTATAACTGTGATTACTGTAATCAGTCTATTTCAAAGTGATTATTTTAGCTCCTTTATTTGAGGCATATAATGTTCTTCATCTCTGCTTCCTTCTTTCTGTTTGTTTCTTTTTTAAATTCCTATAGCTGTCTCAGCTTCCAGTTTTCCTATTGTCCAATTCTTTCTACCTATTGTATCTCTTCCTTCTTTTTTCCCCTTCCTTTTCAAGTTATACCCATCTCTTCTCTCCTACATTTTTATCTATGTATTTATTCTCTTTCATTTTAATTAGGAGTTCTTAGGAGGACCTGTGACCTTTAAAAAAATATTTTGATGACTGTAGTTCAAATATAGTTGTTTTTCCCTTTTATTTTTATGAATTTAAAATATTATTCTGGGATTGGGTTCACAGGCTTCACCAGATAGCCAAAACACAAAAACAGTTAAGCCTCTGTGTTAAATGAAAGAGATTTGCTTGAGACTCATTAGATTCAATATCATCTTGCCTTTTCTCCTTATTCATCCCCCTCTCAAATTCATTTCTTTATTTCCTCTTTTTATCTTCCCTTCTACACAATCTGTCTTCTTTTAGACAGTGAGTTTTCAATCACTATAATTGTTGCCCTCTAGTAATAGTAAAGAGGAAGAAAAAGTAGCAAGTAAAAGTAGGCTCTAGATTGTTTATATACAAAACAAACCAGGATAAAAAACCATTTAAACTTGTGAAGACAAAGAACCCATTAATTAGCATGAAAAGGTTAAAGCTAATTCTGTTGTCTCACATCTATTTATATTTCCACTTGGCAGCTTCAGAACACTTACATAAATGCAATAATTAGTTTAGCATTTTATTTAACCTAAACTACCTTTTAAAAACAGTTTTGGAAAAATAAAAATGGCTTATTATAGAAACAAAGATAAAATGAGGGGGTTATAATACTATTCAAATTACATAGTACAACTGAGAGAAGGTATAAATCAACCTAACGGGGTGATACAAAATGACTTTTTGCACAAAAGCAACGATCTTCTCAATGAGACATTTTCCATAGCTACCATGATAACTAACAGTACTTTTCTAAACCTGCAGCTTTAAGTACCTATAAATGAAAATATATTGTCCTAGCTCAATAGTTTACAAATCCTTTTAAATAATTATCATCAGTTTCATATAATTGCATTTTAAAAAAGGAAGCGGGGGGGGGGGGGGGGCGGCTAGGTGGTGTAGTGGATAAAGCACTGGCCCTGGAGTCTGGAGTACCTGGGTTCAAATCTGGTCTCAGACACTTAATAATTACCTAGCTGTGTGGCCTTGGGCAAGCCACTTAACCCCATTTGCCTTGCAAAAAAAAAAACAACCTAAAAAAGGAAGCTGAAAAAAGTTAAGTGAGCAGAATAACATCATGAAACACTATGAAAGACTTAGCTTTTCTCAGCAATACAATAATCCAAGACAATTCCAAAAGACTCATGATGGAAAATTCTATCCATATCTAGAGAAAGAATTGATGGGAGTCTAATGCAGATCACAGTATACTACTGACACTTTTTTTTGGTGTGTGACTTCTTTTTTTCATTTTTCCCCCCCCTTTTCTTCTATGACTATTATATGACTAATAAGAAAATGTTTTACATGATTGCACATATATAACCTTTTTCAAATTTCTTACTCTTAGGGGAGGAATAAATTTGAAACTCAAAACTTCATGAAAAATTATGAAAGGTAGGTTGAGGGAACTAAGATTAGGGGAAAAATTGTAAAACTCAAAATAAATAAAATCTTCAATAAAAAATAAAAATAAAAAAATTATGAAAAAAGCACTGTCAAAAATTATCTTTACATATAATTGAAAAAATACAAAAGAAAAAGTTTTAAAACAATTTTTGATTTAAAATTGAATACCAAGTATTCAGTTGGTCAAGGACTCAAATGAGATCAAAATAGTATGGGATCAGTACACATTTGCCTAGAATTACTAGAAGCTTCTAATACAGGTTAAAAACTCATCAAGCCCTCAAAGTCTTAAGTTCAATCAACATATCTCTCATGGATTATATTTGTAAGTAATATATGTATGTAAGTTTGTGTGTGTGTGTGTGTACACACACACATACACACATACATATAAACATATAAAACTTTTAAACCTTTTTTATAAGTTGAATATTAAAAAATTAACTTTTGTTTTTTTAGGCTTTTGCAAGGTAAATGGGGTTAAGTGGCTTGCCCAAGGTCACACAGCTAGGTCATTATTAAGTGTCTGAGGCCGGATTTGAACTCAGCTACTCCTGACTCCAGAGCTGGTGCTCTATCCACTGCGCCACCTAGCTACCCCTAAAAAATTAATTTTGACTTTTAACTTATGAAAAAATATCTCTTAGAATACTGGAAAAATCTATTGACTCTGGAATCAAAAGGGACTATATTAAAATATAATTTCATAACTACTTTGGGGAAATCAACTTTCTAGGAATCAGTTTTCTCATCTTTAAAAGGTGGGCATTATAATCTATACCAGTGGTGTCAAATTCAAATGGGAAACCATTCCTCCAAAATCCAGCTGTAATGTGTCTTTATTTACTTTGTTAAATATTTCCCATTTACATTTTAATCTCGTTTGGCTGTACTTAGAAGTTTTGCCCTGAGTTTGACACCACTGGACTTGGCTGTTGAAAGCCTTCAAGCTCTAAATCTATGATCCTATGGTTCCAGTGATATTTAACAATATACTTTTATTTGACCCATCTTTTCGAGGTTATCAGGATGAGTAATCTAACACTATAATGATATAAATAATTCTGACAATGAATTAATCAATCTATGTTCTTCAAAGTATTTAAGAAAGAACAGGGCTGTCCCACACATGACAAAATCCTTTAAAAAAATAATTCTGGGGACGGTGCCAAGATGTTGGCGTGAAGGCAGGAATTTCTGGGAAACTCATTCCCCAAAAAACTTCAAAAAGCCTTAAAATTATGACACTAGTCAAAATTTAGAGGGGCAGAACCCACAGAAAGAATGAGCGATTCAATTTCTCAGTCCAAGACAACTCAGAACTTCTGCAGGAAAGGTCTGGGAAAGGAGTTGGGGAAAAACCCCAGAACAATCAGGCCAGGCGCCTGGGTCCATGGCAGAGGGAATGGTTTACAGACCTCTTGGCTTAGGGATCACCGGAGACAGCTGGAAGGGGTGGTGAGAGAACTCTGCAGCACCAGAGTGGAGCACCAGCCTCATAGCAGCCCTGAGATAAGAACCTGCAGCAGGAATCGGTAGAGCCACCCAGCACTTCAAGAGTTCTCAGCTCACAGATAGTAAGGGGATTAGGGGAGACTGCAGAGGTTTCTCTGCTCTTTATGGAGCAGGACTCAGCTGTTTGCCCAGACTCAGATCCAGGCTACAGTCTGGGCCCCCATACCACCATAGCTGAGCAGGGACCCTCCTCACAGCTCCAGGGCAGAGGGGAGGGCCTAAACAAGGCAAGAAAGCAGTCAGAAGGGGTGGCTAGGTGGCGCAGTGGATAGAACACCAGCCTTGCAGAGTAAGGAGTACCTGGGTTCAAATCCAACCTCAGACACTTAATAATAATTACCTAGCTGTGTGGCCTTGGGCAAGCCACTTAACCCCCATTTCCCTTGGGAAAAAAAAAGAAAGCAATCAGAGCCTCTCATAAGACCTTGGAGGAATTAAGGTCCCTGTGGGTTGTACCCAAAACTCCCTAAAGCCTTGGAAGTGTGGTAAATCAGTCATAGGCTGAGGAAACGAGCACAACAGAAAAAGAAGAATCTGACGAAAGAAAATTATTTTGGTCCCATGAAAGACAAAAGTACATACTCAGAAGATGAAAAAGTCGAAGTTTCTGTATCCAAAAGCTCCAAAGAGAAATAGAAAATGGGCTCAGGCTATGGATGAGCTCAAAGAAGACTTTGAAAAGCAATTATGGAAGGAAAAATTGGGAGGAGAAATGAGAGCAATGCAGATAAATCATGAAAACCAAATTAGCAGCTTGGTGAAATAAATACAAAAAAATCTGAAGAAAATAACATTAAAAACCAGTTTAGGGGGCAGCTAGGTGGCGTAGTGGATAAAGCACTGGCCCTGAAATCAGGAGTACCTGGGTTCAAATCTGGTCTCAGATGCTTAACGCTTAATAATTACCTAGCTATGTGGCCTTGGGCAAGCCACTTAACCCCATTTGCCTTACAAAAAAGTTTAGGTCAAATGGAAAAAGTGACACAGAAGGCAAAGGAGGACAATGCCTTAAAAAAGCATCATTGACTAGCTGGAAAAAGATTAAAAAAAGCTCTCTGAAGAAAATAACTCCTTCAAATGTAAAGGAAGCTGATGACTTTGTGAGAGATCAGGAAGAAATAAAACTAGACAAAAAATAAAAAACAAAAATTAGAAGATATGAAATATCTCATTGGAAATACAACTGACCTTGAAAACAGTTCCAGGAGAAAGAATTTTAAAGTTTGGGGGCTACCTGAAAGTCACAACAGGGAAAAGAGCCTTGACTTCATTTTTCAAGAAATAACACAGCATTGCCCTGAGATCCTAGAAGCAAAGGATGAAATAGAAATCGAGGGAATTCACTGGTTACCTCCTGAAAGAGATCCCAAAATAAAAACTTCCAGGAACATTAAAGCCAAACTCCAAAACTCCCAAGTGGAAGAGAAAATACTAAAAGCTGCCAAAAACAAGTGATTCAACTCCAATGGCTCTATAGTCAGGATCTGGCAGCATCTACATTAAGGGCTTGTAGGGTTTGGAATACAACATTGTGCAAGGCAAAAGATTCTGGTTTACAACTGAGAATCAACTACCCAGCAAAACTGAACACCCTCTTTCTGGGGAAAAGATGAACTTTCAATGAAACAAGGGACTTTCAAACTTTCTATTGAAACAACCAGAGCTTAACAGAAAATTTGCTCTCCAAGTAGAGGACTCAGGTGAACCATAGTGAGGGTGGAAAGGGTTAATTATGAGGAACTTAATGATGCTGAATTGTTTGTATTCCTGTATGGGAAGAAGATACTGATAATTCATATGAATATTCTCATTTATAAGAGCAATTAGAAGGAACTAAAGATAATGGTATAATATAGTAAAAAGATGGAATCAATGAGTGATAAAGGAAAGTACTGGGAGGAAGAGAAAGGAGAGGAAGAGGAGCTAAGCTATTTCACAAAAGAGTCAAGAAAAGCTTTTACAATGGATTGGAATGGAGGAAGGCTAAGGGGAATGAGTAAGCCTTCATTGTCATCAGAAATGGCTGAGAGGAAATAACATATACACTTGATAGGGTATAGAAATCTATCTCACCCTAGAGAAAAATGTGAGGAAAGGGATGGGATAAAGGGGCAGGGGGAGGGAAGGGGGAAAGGGAAGTGGGGGGAACAGATGGGGGGAAGATCATGGGAGAGGGTACTCTGCCACAACCCACTTCTGAAGGGTGAAAGGAAAGAGAATAGAATAAATGAGAGTAGGGAGGAATAGAGTGGAGGGAAATACAGGTAGCAATAGCAACTGTGGGAAAAATATTGAAGCAACTTCTCTGGTGTACTTAGATAAAGAAGGCAATTCATCCCTGAAACAGAGCCAGTGGAATCTGAACATACTGAACTATACTTTTTTTTCCCCTCTCCCACTATTCTTGAGATTTCTCATCTTTCTGGGGGGGGGGGGGGAAGAGAGTTATATTTACTCTCCCACAAGATTATTGTAATAGTATAAAATAAATAAACCAAAAAAAAAAAAAGAAAAAGAATTACCCAGAAAAAAATTCTAGTTCAGAAATTTTCATCATTTAATTACTAAAAAAAAAATCTTCTCAGTTAGCAAAATTATATCAAACTCAATATATAATCATGAAATTAACTAATTAGTATTTTGAAATCTTAAGAATATCAAAAGATATTCAATATTCAAGCAGAGCTATGATCTCATTGATTATTATTTTGTGAATCCCCCCAGTTTGTGACATTGCAGTAACCCTCCCCTCTCCTCACTCTTTCTTGTCTCTCAGTTTGCCCATCTCATTATTTCTCCTTCCACTAGATATCTCACTCCCATGTTCTCCCATCTGCTCATACAGATACCACTAGAGGTCAGACCCTCATTTCATCTTAGATCACTGAACAGTTTTCTTCCCTTGCACATGTCACAAGGGTCTTCCTAATATTTAGACATGACAGGATCACTCCACTCCAAATTCCAGTGACCAATAAACATCTCTATCTATGGTCACTTTCCCACTTTTGGCTCTAGTCTGCCTCTCCAGATTCTGTAGACACTGTTCATTCCCGTTCTGCACAGAAAAGGGGTGCTCTCCCCTCTCCCTCCCTGTCATTAACAGCCCTCCTGTTCCCATCCCCAAGCTTTTGGGCTAGTTGTTTCCTATGCTTGTGAGGTACATCTTTTCACCTCTACTTCATAGCATCCCTATTTACCCTTAATCAACTGCATTTTAACTACAGTTTACACACCCATCTTCTATGTGAAGCATTTTATGATCCAACCTCAAGTAATAATTATAGCTATTTGATTGGTAAAAGTTTTTGCCCCCTCTTTATTGATACCCTAAAATACCTGCTCTCTCTCTCTCTCTCTCTCTCTCTCTCTCTCTCTCTCTATATATATATATATATATATATATGCATATATGTGTGTGTTATTATAGACATCTATATTTCTGCATACCCTTATCTATGAGTCTATAAAGATGTCCATACAACCTGTACAGAGATGCCTGCACAAAATACAAAGCACAACCAATTACATCTTTCTATATGGTATCTCCACTTAAATCCTCAAAGGTGAGAACCATCTCATTCCGCCCTTGTGCTCAGTAAAGGGCCTGGCACTGGTTGAGTCTGTCCATCCTTTCCATAAGAGAATTAGAAAGGAAAAAATTAATAAGGATAAATAATTCATGCCTGTGATTCTTTTTTATAGTCAATTAGTATAAATTAATAATCCTTGCTTTGATATGACAGACCAATTTTCAATAAACAAAAAAGATCAAAGAAGACATCTCCAAATAAAAAAGGTAAAAGTATTGATGTAATAATAGAGAATGTCAAGATTAGCTGTCTATGGCTATGTGAAACTGTACTTTACTTCAATAACGGGGGAAAACTTAATCAAATATCTATAATTTTAGATAAGAAAGTAAAAACCAAATTCTTAATTCTATTTTAAAATTAACAGCCTAAATTTATTTTTTGCTTATAGTGGATAATTTGAAGTCCCTTAAATAACAAGATCTATATTTTTAACTTCCTCTTCCTGATGGTTATCTCTCATAGGCTATTTCATTCTCTCTTGATCTTTTCATTTAAAAAAAAATTCCAATTTTCCACACTTTGAATTTTTTGAAAATACTACTTGTTAGAATTTATAAAAGCACTGCAAAGTGGGCCAACTATATAAAGAGATAACTTAAAATTGCTCCCATCCAAGATGTTCAACAAGATCTTCAAAAAGGCACAAGGGTTAAAGGATATGACTGACTTGCACATTCTGCCACCAAATAACTCAGAATAATCTTACCACTAAAATCTCCAGACCTTTTCTGGATAAACTACAATTCAGTTTTATCTATCTCATCATCTTTTTTGTGAAGTACATTTTCTTTACCTCAAATGTATGATTTTACATTTATTCCCATTAAATTTCCTCTTACTGAATTCTGCACAACATTCTAGCCTATCAAGATCTTTTTGGGGGTGGCTAGGTGGCGCAGTGGATAAAGTACCGGACCTAGAGTCAGGAGTACCTGGGTTCAAATCCGGTCTCAAACACCTAGCTGTGTGGCCTTGGGCAAACCACATAACCCCATTTGCCTTGCAAAAAAAAAAAAAAAACAACAACCCTAAAAAAAAATTTTTTGGAGCTGTCTTCCAACATGTTGGTTTAGGCTGCCTAGTTTTTTTATCATCTGAAACTCTGATAAACTACTAATAATACTGTTCTCACAGCCTTATAAACTTACTTTCTCTACAACCTTATTAGATATTTTTGCAAAATATTGAACTGGGTCAAAACATAAAAGAGAAAGAAAAATAATAAATTAGTGGGTTTCTTTTACATAAGACAAATTTTCTCTTAATTCTAGAATTTAAAAAAAAACTGATTTACTCAATAGCCACATCATGAGAAAATAGCTCAAATAATTAGATCTGACAAAAAGAATGGTAGGAAATGGACTCTTAATTTATTAATTTATTAAAATAAAAATGCATCTACATGAGAATAAGTATGTCAGAAATGGAAATGATCTCAGAAACCACACAGCTGCTCTTTTTCCTGTTGTAACCTTCCTGAGAGTTAAGATCTCAGTTCAGTTGGCCATTCTGAAGGGCATGGGGAAGGTACCCTTTTTTGGTCTGCTCTCCTTCTGGACCCCATAACTATGGGTGTTTGTCTTGTTTTGTTCTCAATTTTGGATGCCAGGGGTGAATCCCAACTAGGAGGGGACATGTAGGCTTTGCAGACAGAACTGCAGGCAAAATGGGGCAGTCAGCTTGCTCAGTGGGGAAGGCCTGAGGAGTCAAGACAACTGACCCTGGAACTCCAAAGCAAGACAGTTTTTAGATTTGGAACCAAATTACTCTCTACAGGAACCAAGCTAAAATGCTTGTATATTTGTTTATACCTTGGAAGTAGAAGCTTAAATTTTTTTTCAGGTTAAGGGGGGGGGGGGGGCAGGCGAGGGGAGGTGGAGTTGAGATGGCAAATAGAATGCAGGAATTCTCTTAAGCTCTTCAAGGTTTCCTTCCAAAACAACATTAAAAAGAGTTTAAGAGTGACAGAACCCACAAAAACAGAGTGGAGCAACTTCCAGTATGATCTGTCTAGGGGGTGAGGGAAAGAGAACGTGAGTGAACCCAGGGCAGGGAGCAGAAAATCAACCCAAAGGTGATGGAAAGAGATCTGCAGTGAAGGATCTTGGAGTTCAGGCTTGGCAGGTCAGTTGGAAAAACTCCCAAAACAGGTGCCCCAGAATCCCACTGACCAGTGTGACTGTACTGAATGGTCTAGCCCTTAAGAGTTCCCAACCCAGAAGGCCTATGCCAGGGAGCAAGCTACTGGTGATCAGACACAGATCTCCCAGAGAGAAAGTTCCACGCATTCCCAACACAAACGGCCCAGAATGGACTGCTGGTGTTCCCAGACTGTCCAGAGAGCAAGCCATTAGTGTTTCCAATGCAGACAGTCCCAGGCCAGTGAGCCAGTCCCTCCCCCAATATAATAACTTTGGGATAGTGCAAAGTAACAAAATTCAAAAGGAGTAAGAAAGGTCAGAAAAAAGCACAGTCTATAAAAAGTTACCTGTGAGATAAGGATGGGCAAAACGCCTTCTCAAAAGAAGGTGGCAGAAAAAGCACTACAGGTGATGCTAAAGGAGAGAATATGAATTGGTCTCCAGTCCAAAAAAGACTTCTTGGAAGAGCTCAAACAGGATTTTAAAAATCAAATAGAAAAATTGGGAAAAGAAATGAAAGAGAAAAATCAACATTTTGCCAAAGGAAGCAAAAATGACAAATAAAATGTATCAAATGGAAAAGGGTATGCAAAAGCTAAAAGGAATAATGTAATTCCTCAAGGAAAAGGTTGAGTTAATGGAGACTAATGACTCTATGAGACACCAAGAATCAGTAAAACAAAATTTAAAAAATGAAAAATACAAAAATGTGTAAAATATCTCAATGATAAAACAACTGACCTGAAAAATAGATCCAGGAGAAAATTTAAGAATTATTGTACTATCTGAAAGCCATGATCAAAAAGAGTCTGTACAACATCTTTGAAGAAATCATCAAAGAAAATTGCCCTAATATTCTTAGAATCAGAGGGTAAAATAACCATTGAAAGAATCCATTGATCGTGTTTAACAGATGTGTCATAATAATATAAAGAGATATTTCAAGACAATAGTGAAGAGAAAAAGACAAGCAGAGCAGTTAATGGATAGGGAGCCAGAAGGAGTCAGGTGGTCTCTGATACAAATCCTATCTCTGATACATACTGGCAAAGAGACTATGGAAAAGTCACTTAAGTTTTATGAGATTACATATATAAATATGTGTGTGTATTATATTTCTATTATAAATGAATTGAAAAACTTTAAAACTCAAGGGCATTCACACATTAGGAATCCCCTATACCAATAAAATCATAGGTTTAAATTGCTCACTTTAAAAAATAAGGAAATGTAAAATAGGTCCAAAATCAGTTTTGATTTGTTTATATAATGAAAGCATCTTATTTCTAAGCTTTCAAAATATGAAACAAGGTCTCATAAATTACATAGAAAAATTATTTAGTTGTTCTTTAAAATTCAAATTACATTTCTTCAAATGCATTGCAATTAAAATAAATAGCAAGAAACATAAGAAATTTCTGTTATTAAATAAAGCAAATTTATTTGGATCCAACTACTGTACAAAACAGCATTAACCTTATCTCTGAAAGAAGCTAGATCATTAACATATTTTCCTCCTTTCTACTGAGTATATGTTAGGAAATGAACCACTTAATAATTCTATGAATCTTTCATGTTCTTATTTCATTCCAAAAACTGATAGGCTATCACTGACAGTGAAGGTAGACATTACAAAGTCATAATCATTTTGTACTTGGGAAACTTACTTTTATACATTAATACTATTAAATTTAGTAGCCAAGATTTGCAAGAGTCAGTTACCAGAAAAACAATGATCATTCTTTTCCCCCTTGCATACAGTCCCCCATCACTAAACATGCTATATAGGTACAATAAAGTAAACAATAATTTTGCTTTCTCCAAATATTCAGAATATAAGGGGGTTCGTTTTTACAGAAAAAAATTGTCAAGGGAGAGGAAGTTTGACATGAAAGGTTATGCTAGAGAATCCAAGGACTGAAAGAAATATGGCAACTACTTCTGTGGTATGGAGTAGATTACTAAAAATTAGATTCACAGACTATAATCCATACATTTGAGAAATCTGAATAGAGTCTATCTTTTTTTGCTTTTAAGAATTTGAAAAAAACACCAAATATAAAAATTGATGACTTTATTCTAAACTCAGAATTATATAATTCATCTAAAATGAGGAAAGCAAGTAGAAAGGACTGAAGGATAAATTTTACTATTATTTTTATTAACCAACCTTTAGTTGATGAAAAAGGGTGAGAAGCAAGTGAATCTGTGCAAAGTTCCAGTGGAAACTGTAGAAGTTCTTCATTGTCAGTAGAGGCTTGAAGGAAAAAAAAGTATTTTACTTATTAATACTGTATTATTAGTGAGCAATCAATCATCATGCTTATAAAATATCAGCTATATGTAAAATCAGATATAAAAATATATAAAATAAGAACAATAAAACAGCCCTTGCCCTCAAGAAGCTTACATGGTATGAGGGAAGGTAATATCCATCATCCTGTAATTAACCTTATTTTTGGGTGCTGAACTCCTTAAGAAGGCCATCTATAATAGGAGTTTCTATTTCCTTTTAATTCTTTGCAGTCAGACTTTTGATCTCATCTTTTAATGTTCTCTTCAAAGCCATTATGATGATCTAATTGCCAGATCAAATTTTAATTAGCCTTTTCCCTCAATCTTCATTTTTTTCCCTTTTATCTCTCCACTGCCTTTGACACTATCATTCACTCACTTCTCTTGAAACTCTATTCTCTTCAGGTTTTCAAAAGACTGATTAATCCAGGTTCCCCCTCCTTCCTTTCTGACAATTCTTTCTCAATTTCCTTTGCTGGATCTTCATCCAAGTCACATCTTCTAAACATGGATGACCCACAAAACTCTGTCCTAGGACCTCTTCTTCCTCTATACTATTTTATTTGGTGATCTTATCATCTACTTATGGTGTTAGATGACTATTCATCCAGTCCTAACCTCTCTACTGACTTCCAGAATATCACAACTCCAAATGACTATTAGATAACTTGAATTAGATGGCCAATGAACACTTTAAACTCATTATGTCCAAAATTTAACTCATTATTTTTCCTCCAAACCCCTACACATATTTCTAATACTTCACCATTATATTTGAGAACACCATCATCCTCTCAGGCACTCATATACAAAATAAAGCCAACCAAAATCTTCAATTCTTCACATCCCCTTCTTTGCTCTGATACTTCTACCATCCTGATGCAAAGTTTCATCACTTCAAGCCTGAACTAGTACAAACCTGCTAGTGGGCCCCTACTGCCTCAAATTACTCCTCACCTCTGGTCATCCTCCATTCAGTTGTCAAATTGATCTTTCTAAAGTTCCTATCTGATCATGTCAACATGCCAAATTAAACAGAAAATCATTTCTGACTTTAAAATTTCTTAACTCAGTCTTCCACCTTTTCAGTCTTCTTCAATCTTAACTTCCACCCCCCATGTATTCTGCAATCTAGTGATACTGGCCAACCTGGTGTTCCTTACCCAAGGCTCTCTGTCTCCTAACACCAAGGTTTTTCTCTAGCTATTTCCGCTGTCTGGAACTTTCTCCCTCTTCACTGCTATCTCCTAGCTTCCTGAGATTACTTCACATCTCATTTCTCGTCTTCCCTTCTGTAATAAGCCTCTCAGTCCTTCCTTAACCTCAGTGCCTTCCTTCTAAGCTTATCCTCATCCTGCCTTGCATATAGTTGTTTGCACCTTATTTCCATCATTATACTGTGAGTTCCTTTGACTTTTTTGCATCTCCTATGACACAGGAGGAACTTAATAAATACTAGCTGACTGATTGAAAGTACAGATGAAAACACATACAAGATAAGTACAAGAGAATATGTGGAAGGAGGAACCATTACAATTTGGAGGGATGAGGGATCAGGAAAGGTTCACATTGAAGGCAGTACTTGAGTTATTTCAAAAAAAATGAAGAATTTGCAAAGATAGAGTTCGGGAAAGGAGTACATTCCAAGCATGAGGGAAAGCCTGTGCAAACGTGAGGGAGATAGAGTGTTTTGTGTGAGGAACAGCAAGGTCAGCTGGCTGGAACAGAGAATGAAAAGAGGAATAAACTAATTATTAAGCAACTGGGAATTCTGATATTTATTAAGGATAATCTAAAATAAATTGAAATAAATTTATTAAATAAATACCGTAGTAATAGTGCTCTTGGCTAAGATTTTCAAAGTTGGGACCTTGGCTTTTTGGATTTATTTGTTTATTTTAAAAGGTTTTCCATTTGCTTTTCCCAACTATTCCACCTGAGGAATTATAAGTGATTACTTATCTTCACTACAAAATACTTCATTATTTTGTTATTTACTACCTAGTTTCTTTCCTGATAATTTCAACCAACATTTTTAATACATGTGCAAATCAATCACAAAAACGTAAAACTGCTGTAGACTAAATTATAAAATTTTGTTAAAATAAAGGGTTTTTTTCCTTTTATTTTGAGTATGTAAATTATTAGTAACTCTGATTTCTTTCAAATTTACCTAAAGTAGTCCAAGTATTTAAGGACATGGTTGATATTACCATAATTTTGGACTCTCAATGCACTGATTTAGTTCTCATATTCAGTTAATTAGTTACATACCTCAGTGTAGATTTTACAAAATTCTTTATGTTATCTATTAAGTTGTATATTTTTAAATTTCTTTTAAAAAATATTTAAAATGTTTATTTTTAACATTTTAAAATCAAGAGGCAGAATGGCATAGTGAACAGAAGTCAACTTCAAAGGCAAGAAGACCTGAATTCCAGTCCTGCCTCTGACACACACTAACCATGTATTGATGCAGAAAAGGAGATAATTCTTCACCTGGAAACCTCCTGTACTAATGAAATAAAGTCTCTAACCCTTCTATTTTAAGATTATCCCAAACAAAATCCACTTACAGTCAAATTCCCCCATTTTGCATTTTAAATGCAAATTTAAATTGCATTTTAAAATAAATAATTGTCCACATCACTGCTGAAAAACAGTGGAACAGACAATTATCAGTTAACTATTTAGAGGGTGAATTAAAAAAGGAATATGTAGAATACTTAGAACTTCATGAATTTATCCTCTCATTTTATCACAATCTAACACATTTCTTGAAAGTTAATTAATTCTTATTCTTCAAATGTTTACCTCTTTGTAATGACTTTTCCACATGAGTTTTTGTAGTTTGTACTGCTTGATGTTTGTCAAATGTTATTGCAACTGCTGTGACTGTGACCTGTAGTGGGAGCAATATCAATGTCAGTATTAATTCATTAAACATTAACACTTATTAAGTGAAAAATAGTGCTAATACAGGAGCAAAGAAAATAAAAAATAGATCTTGACTTTAGAGTTCACAAAATCAAAGATGAGTATACAAATAGTTACCATACAAAACAGAATGCAATAGGAGAAAAAATGAGATGTAAGTGAGCCTGGCTTAAGTCTTAAGGGGGTTTTTAGAGGCAAGATTACTCTCTGTAAGGTAAATGATGAAATGTTTCCTGCAGAAAGTTGTATTCTAATTGTACCTTGAAGGAAGAATTTCCACAAACTGGAATGAGTAATATTCAGATAGGACATGTGGGTAGGACAGTGAATAGAATACTGGCTTAGAATCAATCAGGAAGACTCTTCTTCATGAGCTCAAACCTGGCCTTAAACACTTATTACTACTTGACTCTGGGCAAGTAACTAATGGTTCTTGAAGTTCCTCACCTATAAAATGAACTGAAGAAAGAAATGGCAAACCACTCCTGAGGTCACAAAGAGTCAGACATAACTTAACAATCACAAAAAATATTCCAGATATAATGGATAGTCTATGTGAATGTAGGAAAGAGACACTCAGAACAAAAACAAGTACACTTCTTTGCCTAGAATACAGAATGAATAAAAAAAAAAGTAGTGAAAAATAATGCTGAATAATTGCCTGGAGGCAATCTATGGAAGTATCTGTATTTTATCCCATAGATAAGGAGTCATTTAAAATTTTTGAGTTAAAAACTTTGCAATATCTATAAAACTCACCTAGAAAGAGCTATTGTGGGGGCAGCTAAATGGCACAGGGGATAGAACACCTGTCCTGGAGGCAGGAAGACCTGGGTTCAAATACAACCTCAGACACTTAATACTTAGTTTTGTGACTTTGGGCAAGTCACTTAACTCCACTGCCTTGCAAACAATAAACAAACAAAAAAGAGTTATTGTGAAAGCCAAAATGACCCCCTTGATAAAAGTTGAACTTGAATATCTCTGGTGAGGAAAAACGATAAAACTATGTCCTAAGACAGGAAAAAAAATCCATGATTGTTCTGTGTTGGAAATTTATGAAAGCTCATGGAAAATAAAGGATTTCTCAAAATCATGGAAAAGCAGTTCCAATTTTTCAATAAAAAAATGGAAGAGATGTTCTGGAAGGTATGCCACTATAGAACTGTCTTGTTAGATTGCTTGGAACTGAGACTACAAGAATTGAAAGGGGAATCTGGTCTATCCCAAGACTATCCCTTGGGGGCACAATTTCTATTCACTTTTGCAAACTGGATCACTTTGAATTTGAATTCAACACTGTATGAAAATCTTTTCTGAGACCTTTCTGAGCAGAAGGTAGCAAAACTTAACCTAATATACCAGCAATAAATGCAAAACAATGAGCACAAAGACAAGCATGAAAAAGTGGGAAATGCTAGTAAAAAAATCAATAATGAACACAAAAACAAGTAAAAAAAGGTGGAAAATGCAAGTAAAAATACCTATAACCATTGAATAAGATGCTTCCAATTTTTAGACCCCAAAGTTTTCAAAAAAGAGTACATCTTATACATGGAAAAATACAATACATGGAAAAACGCACAGTGACATGCTTCTCAAGTTTGCAGAAAACATTAAGATAGCTAACATTGGATTAAAGAGTGAGAATATAAAAATATTTTAATAGGATAGAAAATTGGGTCAAAACTATTAAGGTAAAATTCAATGACAATAAAAATCCAAGTCTCAACCTGGATTTCAAAAAATCAACTTCAAAAGTACAAGATGGGGGAGCTGTGACTAGTCAGCAGCTTCTCTGAAAAACTTTGAAAGTTTTAGGAGACAGTAAGCTTAATAAATGTACTATGATAGAAAAGATCAAAAAAGCTAATGTACTCTTTGATTGCATTATTTTTCTGATGGGACTAATGATACTTCACTAATAGAGGGAATTCCCAGAAAGGAAACTATTATCTTTTGTTTTCCAAATACATATTATGAAAGTTTTTCAACTTTCATCCACATATGCATATGCATATTTTAAGTTATGTAATTTCCTTCCACCCTCCCTTCCCACCCCCTGCCCTCATTGGTGAAAAGTCAGATGAATGTTGTACATACACATTTGTATTTAACATGGAGATTAGTCATTTTCAATATCAGGAATCAGGATTAAGGGAAAAGAAAGAAAATCAAGGGATAGGAAAGAAAATACATAAGAGAAATTTTTAAAAAGCAAATGTACAGTTCATCAGATTCTGAATGCTTTTTTAATTTGTTTTGTTTTGTTTTAGAAAACTCTAATAATGTAGATGGCTACCTCTGCAACTTTCTTACGGCTGAATTTAGAGACAAATATTATCTAGAACTTGGTCTAGATCAGAGCATATCTAGAGTACTGTGTTAAGTTCTAGGTAGGGCAGCTAAGTGGCACAGAGCACTGGTCTTGGTTTCAAGAGTTCGAATCTGATCTCAGATTCAGGAGGACAGGAGCTTGAATCTGGTCTTAGACACTTGCCACTTGTGATCTTGGGAAAGTCACTTAACTTTGAATGCCTCACATCCAGGGCCACCTCCAGTCATCCTGAATCATCTCTAGCCACTGGACTCAGATGGTTCTGGAGGAGAAAGTGAGGCTGGTAACTTAGTACAGCACCCCCTCACTCAAATCCAATTCATGTGCTTGTCATGGCATTGCCTTCCTGATGTCATGGTCTTCTTCAAAAATGAAGGACAAATATTATTAAGTTTTAGGTGCCACATTTTATAAAGCACATTATTAAGTTGGATAGTATCTACTAGTGGACAAGGAAGTTGATGAAAGGTTTCAATGGTAGCATAATTTGAGAATTTGTTGAAAGAACTAGAGATGTTTAGACTAGAAAAGAAAAGACTTAGGGGACACATGATAGTCATTTTCAAACATATGAAAGACTATTACATAGTAAGTAAAAGATTAGAAGATTAGACTTGTTCTTGGCCCTGGAGATATCTAAAAGTGGAATAGTCTAAGTTCTCCTATAATAAAGGTCTAGAAAAAGAAGACTGGATGGCTACTTGATGGATATATTGTAAAAGATTCTTAAATATTTAAGATTTAAAGAGATTCTACAATTCTGGAGATGACCCTCAGTGGGTTATTAAAAGCTAGACTAGGAAAATACAAGTTTTGGTGGGTTATATATCAAGTGAGAAAGACTACAAGTTGCAGCAGAATTGACATTTTTATTATTGTTGAGCCATGTCATGTCCAACTCTTCATGACCCCATTTAATATTTACTTGGCAGAGATAATGAAGTACTTTGCCATTTACTTTTCCAGTTCATTTTACAGGTGAGAAATTGAGGCAAACAGGATTAAGGCATTTGCCCAAGGTCATATAGCTATTAAGTATCTGAGGCTAGATTTTAATCAAAAAGGAGAGTCTTACTGATCCAGGTCTGGCACTCTCACCACTATGCCACCCAGTACCCCACAAAATTGACATACTGAATCTGTTGCTAAAAAACTTTTATTTGCTTAAAGCAAATAGGTATACTGGGGGACAGCTAGGTGGCACAGTGGATAGAGCACCAGCCTGGAGTCAGGAGGACCTGAGTTCAAATCTGCCCTCAAGACACTTAATAATTACCTAGCTGTGTGACCTTGGGCAAGTCACTTAACCCCACTACCTTGCCAAAAAAAAAGGTATACTAGTTATTCAGGGACATATTATTTGGCCAAGGCAATTCATGAACAACAACAAAATACAGGAAGCAAAGAATTCTGGTGTCAAAGTTAATTATACACATATGTCTAATATATTATACCATAAGATAAAAGATCATATATAGTTATATATTTGGAAGAGAAAATGGCAAACCACTCCAGTATCTTTGTCAAAAAAATCTCATATACAATCACAGAGAGTTGCACATAACTGAACAACTAAACAACAATATCCATTTACCACACAGATAAAATGGCCCAAATGGAATTCCTGAGGTCCCTGAATTTGTTTTTAAAAAATATTTTTAAAATTGATTCACTTGATTCACTTGTACTACTTTGTATTTTATTTTAATAAATAAATTTAATTTAAATAAATTTGCTGAACATTAATTACCTGAATTAATTCATCTTCAGGAAGAGATACCGTAAAATTGACATGGCAAAGGCAGCAGGGTATCATAGAACGAAGTTTAAAATACAGGCTCTATCAAATAAAAAAAAAAAATCAATCACTTTTTATTTTATCAAGTCTGTAAAAGGTGTTTCTTTATCTTATATTTTATTCTGGAAAGTGGAAAAATTAAAAGACTAGGCCCTAGCTATTTCAGTTTTACTATATCACTTTTTAAAATAATAATTTTAGCCTAAGATAAAATTAAAAGCACACTATATTTATAAATTTGCCAATAAGTCTACTAAAAATGTGAAAACTGAAGAAATTCATACATCTATTATGAGTTTAAAAGTTTAAATTTTTAATTATTCTATTTCTACATTATATTATGAAGTATAGTATTTTGATTTTATCATCAGAATTATTTAAGTTAAATGTAAAAATTGAAAACCAAATAATACTTTAATCGATTTTTTTGAGTCATAAAGAAGATTTAAGATCACCTAGTATATACACTAATTTTACAGATGGAAAAACTAAGACAAAAAAAAGACAATACAAAAACCCAATCTAAGTAAGTTAAGAATCTACTCCTATAAGTATCCATTATAACTATGACTATTTGCTTGTGACTTTTGAGTATTCCTGTCATCCACTCACTTCCTAACTCTTGACTATCTCTCATCTTATCTTCCTTACTCCATAACACTCATACCTTTTTGGTCCCAAACCTTCCTACATACTAACAGGGAAGTATTCTAGCATTATTCCTTCTTTTTCACAAGCTTTTAATTTCTACCCTCTATTGGTTCCTTTCTATCTACCTATAAATAGGATGGAGTCTACCATCTCCAAAAATAAATTATTCCCTTGATACTTCTATTCCATTCACCTGCTTTTCTCTTTACTAACAAGCTTTAAAAAAAAAACTAACATCTATATTTGTTGCTTAGACATACATACATACTCACTTCCCAAGATCACCTAATCACAGACTCTAAGACCTCTCCTTGTTTGTGGCATGTACCTATTTGATAATCATATCTCATACCTTTTTCAGAATCAAGAAATTAAATGCTTAAAATAAAATACAAAATATTACAAGTGAAACCAGTTTTTAAAAATATTTTTTAAAGACAAATTCAAGGACCCCAAACAACTTCTAATTACTCCTCTGAGGTCAAAGAGAATAAATTTAATCCTCCTTTTCACATAAAAGCTCTTCAGGATAGCTATCATTTTCCCCATTTTCTTCTCCCCATCTAATCATTTTTAATTCTTTCACATTAGTCTTGAGTCTTCTCACTGTCTTAGTTGTCCCCCATCAACATGGCTTCTAATTTATCAAAGTCTTTCTTAAAATATGATACCCAGAAATGAACACAATAATCCAGACATGGTAGTCTGACCAGAGCAGAGGATATGTTCTGCAAGTTATGCTTCTCCATGAAGTGTAAATAATAATATAGTTGTTGGTTTCCAATTTGTCCTGGGGATTCATTAACAGTCACCTGGATTATGAAAACAGTTTAAACAGACTTCTTTCTTTTTTCATACAGTTATAAGTTACGTTTTCTCATTCCTTGATATGATTGTATCATTTCTCTGTTGGAAACAAAGTTCAAACTCTTTGGATCTTAATTACAATCTCAGCAATCTGGCTCCATTCTACCTTTCTGTTCTTATTTCAAAGTACCCCCTTTCCATTCTCAGTCTCAATCAAATAAGACTGATGGCTATCTCTTATATAAATATGCCTTGGTTTTTCTCCACCTCCACGTCACACTATTCCCCATACCAGTAATACATTCTTCAAGATTTTTCACTCCAAATGTTTAGCTCTTTTTATCTTCTAAAGTCCAACTCAAAAGTCACTTTTCTCATGAAGTCTTCCCTAATGCCCCATAGCTCTTTTTATCTTTTAAAGTCCAACTCAAAAGTCACTTCTCTCATGAAGTTTTCCCTAATGCCCCAAGCAAATAAAGATCTTTCTTATCCTTAAACCTCACAAAGCTATTTTTTGGTACCTTCTTCATGTACTTGTATAATTTTTACTCAGTTACTATTGTATGCATCATATGCCCCCCAACAAAATCAAAAGCTCTATGACAACAAGGATCTAATCTTATTTACATTTAAGCTTGGTAAGTCACCCAGAATTGCAGAGAGAACTTGCTTAATATTTTTTTCCACTTATCAACATTATATAAGACAAACTGTGAAGTAGTAGAAAAACTAAACAACTTGGGTGTCAGGAAAGCCCTGGCTTCAAAAATCCTACCTCTTCAAATATCTACTAGTTATATGACCATGGACAAGTCATTTATTTTCACAGTATCTCAGTTTCCTATAAAGAAGGGATAATGGTATCTATGCAACCCAGCTTACTAGGTTGGGGAGAGGATTATAAAGAGAAAATAAAATACTTTGGAAATGTTTAATTTGAACATTCCTTCCATCAAGGCAGCTCATAATCAACCCAAGCTTGCTCATTCTATGTGATCACCTATATATCCTCTACAAAACTAAAAGTCAAAATTTTGGAAGTCTTTCATTTGTAGTATTACATTTCACAGTGCAGTTTAGAGACTGTCCATCATAAATATTTCAGCTCCTTTTCTGATCATGCACATATGTCTCTCCATTGCTTTTCTACACAAACTCAGAATGAAAATATCTGTTCTTATTAATGGCTAAATATGCTGAATTGACTTCTATGCAACTCATCTTTCTCAGACTATTTCATATTATTATATCAAACAATTCAGAGAAACTTTAACATTTGTTTTTCCAGTTCCATACCATTTAATAGTTTTTACATATCTAGAACAGGATGTGGAGTGAGAGGACTTGGGTTCAAATCTCTTAATTATAACCTGTCTGATATTTAGAAAGTCACTGAGCCTTTGAACCTCAGCTGAAACTCTCTTAAAACCTCTGAGCCTGGGATATAATCAGTAAAAAAAATTTCCTACCTTGAGCAAGTTTTCACAGAGATCATTAAAATTCTTATTGAGTGTCTGATTTGTCAAATTAATATTGCTTAATCTGGATACTCTTACTGAAGTGAACATCTAAATAGAAAAATTAAGAGTTTGTTTAAATTTAAATATTAGGACAACCTGTAAAAAAATAAAATGGCAACAACTGATGGCATGCTACACAGAAGAAAATTTTAAAATGATACTCATGTTATTCATATTTAATGCATAAAGACAGTGTACTGACATCATTCAAGTGGCCTATATTCAAGAATAAGAAAGTGAAAGTTTTACCTGTATTTCAGATGTCCAATTATTGATGCCTGGCATAATTTCTGTATTGCAGCTATAAAAGCCTGAACCCCGCCCCCCAAAAAGAAACAGAATAAGAAATGAAATATACTGCACTTACATTCATGTAGTACATTTTGAAAATATAGAATGGGAATTTAAAATAATTACTTTTATTCTCTGATTCAAATACTAGGTCAGATAGGAGTAAACTGGTCTTTACTCAATCTTCCTGAAAACTTCCTTTTTTTCTGTTGAGGGAGACCAATCAGTCTTACAGTCACTAGGTTCACCAGCTCAGAAGCATCTGTAACTTTTCATTTTCCCTTCCCCTCCCATATTCAACAAGGTAGATTCTACCTCCACAATATATTTTAACTAAATCCTTTTCTCTTCAATCATAAAACAACCATGCCTAGTTATGGCCCTCACTATCTCTTATCTAGACTATTTCTTCCTTTTCTAATTCATTCTCCACACAGCTGCCAAACTGACATTCCTAAAAAGCACAGGTCTGATTATATCACTCTCTTGCTCAATTGTCCTCAGTGGCTGCTTCTCCTTGCTAGGACAAAATACGTAGCTCTCTATTTGACATAGAAAACTTATCATCATCTAGGTCCAGTCAGTGGTTCCAGGTTTATTACTCATTCCACCAACTGGCCTATTTCCCATTTCCATTTCTTTGCACAGGCTGTGCCCTACAGGACTACTCTTCCTCCTGACCTCCATCTCCTGGGATCTTTAATTCTTTTCAAAGCTCAGCTGAAGGGGGGGGGCAGCTAAGTGGCACAGTGGATAAGCACCGACCCTGGAGTCAGGAGGACCTGAATTCAAATCCGACCTCAGACACTAAATAATTACCTAGCTGTGTGGCCTTGGACAAGTCACTTAACCCCATTGCCTTGCAAAAAAAAACTTAAAAAAAACTCAGGGGTGGGCATGTGGAGAGGATGTTGAAAGCTCCTTGAGGTGACCCTTCAGCTCTTAACATTAAGCATTTCCTCACCTCCACCTACTGAGCTATTTTCCCCAATGGAATAATATAAGCTCCTTGAAGAGCTTTCAACATCCTCTCCACATGCCCACCCCTAGCACAGTGACTGGCACTTAAATCATGCCTAGCTGAATTGAAAACTGCAACTTTCACTCATCATTCCCCTCTGGAGCCAAGAAGAACAAGGGTACTGCCTCTTCCATATGACAACCCTACAAATACTTGAAAACAGCACTTAAGGCCCCTATTCCTCAAATTTTCCTTGTAAAACTCCTTAAGTTTTATAAAACCGGACCATACATTCCTTTTCTGTTTCTTCCCCAAAGCTTAGCAAAAGGCTTGGCAATAACTTTGTTCAGCACATACTTGTTGTAGATTCTTTACAAAGAACAGATTCTAAATATTTTACTTGAAAGACTGGTAAAAAAAAAAAATAAACTAAGCAATATGACCAAACTTTCAACTCAAAGGGCTAAAGAACACACAAAAAAACCTTCCTTAATGTACTCTTTCAGAGATGGAAAATAAATATTTACATTAGCCCAACTGCCTAAGACTGAGCTGACTCAGCATTCCATTTCATAATCTTATGTCATTCTGATGAAGTAGATAGGTCCTGAGAGGTCATCTAATCTATTCAAATCAATTTATCAATAAAAGTACTATGAAATGAAGCATAAAAAACTAGGAAATAGTTTAAAATTCAAAAATAAGTTTTTATACTATACCCGAAGGTGGAGGAACATCTGTAAGTAAAGAATGTACATCTTCCATGGCATCTGTGTCATCAATCTTAAAATAATTTATAAAATCAGGTTAAAATAACTAATAATATATAATAAGTATAAAATAAAAACTTAAAATTTATCTTAAATGTTGAAGAAATAGAGAATTTCCTCATGAAATGGTCATTGTTTTTCTTCCAGAGCTAAGACCTCTGCTTAGAAACAGGAGGGGAACTGTATGTGGCTGGAAAGAGATGCAACTAGATTATGAAAGAATCCTATTGGAAATGGGGTGACAATTACAGAGGAGAGCATTAAGGGCAGACCTGTGATTTAGCAAATGAATGGAGGATGAGTTAGAGAATAGAAAAAAAGACAAAAGAGTACACAAAATGAGAAAGTCTAAAGGAGTTCTAAGAGAATAAGTAGTCATAGCCACAACACCATAGAAAAATCAGTTTCTAGACTCCTAGCTCAACTCATCCTTTAAAAAATCCAGTCAACAACATACTGAGAAGTGGTCAGTCAGCCTCTAATGGCCAAGCAACAGCATCTGAGAAAGCTAATATCATATCACAGTAAAAGTACTAAGCATAGACCATGAATAAATTTAACCTCACTTAGAAGCCTGACCCCACCGAATGTAAAACACAAGACACACCGACCTATCTGCCAGACCTATTTACTGTGAGTGTTATCTATAACAGCTACAAATAAGAATGGCAGAAGCTAGAGAATGTTGGTACAAGTATGAAGGGCAAAGGAAAGTTTTCAGTTACCTCCAAAGAATTCATTACCATGGTGTTTACAAAGCAAAAGTTGGTCACAGTCCCAGAGAAACAGATATACCAGTGTAATGGAATACTGTGTGGTAAGAAATGATGACCATGAAGAAGAAAAAACATGGAAAGACGTATGAACTGATGAACAAAAAAATTTATCCAAAAGAAATGAGCATATATACCTCCTTGCCTCCTTTGTAGAAGTGGAGGATTGTGGTCTCAGAACAGTGTGTGTGTGTGTGTGTGTGTGTGTGTGTGTGTGTGTGTGTGTGTGTGTGTGTGTGTGTCCAGACTCATTTGATGCATTGGTCAGTTTTGCTGAATTGATTTTTCCTCTTTTTTTTATTCTTGCCTTACAAGAGATGGCTCTCTAAGCAGGGATGAAGGGAAGAATAAATTTAAAAATGAAAATGTAAAAACTAAAGATAGCCACAAAAATAAGAGAGAAAAGTATCAAATACTACAGGAAAAAGTGCCAAAGTCTAATGAAGTGCAACATCCCAGTATAAAAAGAGAAAAACGTCGTCTACAATCTATAGGCCTGTAAAGCTTGACTTCAATCCCTGGCAAAATTCTAGAATATATTATTCAATACTGACTCATGAATACAGAAAAGGAAATAGTGATGAAAAAGAAATGTTGAGGGTACAGTGTCAGAAATGATTTCTGGACTATTTGGCTCTGTTCAAATATTTTACTTTGTATTAAGGATGGGGGTGTGGGTTGAACAAGATTAACAGGAAATGACCTAAATGGTTTAACTACATAAGATAACAAATTTATTCTTTTTTAAAATGTTTTTACTTAATAGCATTCCAGATTAACTTTAAGGTTACTAGCCTTCTGTGATAAAGAGGGTTTTTAATTCTAACAGATCTGGAGAAGGCTACTGATTATAATGTCCTCAGAATCCAACAAAGCATTTACACTGCCGTACCTTTACTCTGGCCCAAAGCAACATGGGTGAGTGAAATAAGCAGAGCAAGGTCAAATGGCTTCAGAACTACTTGAATGACCCAAAACTAACGAATCCGTGCCAACCTGGAAGATCTTTTAAGTGCTTCAGGGGGTTTGACCTTGGTGCTGTGCTGATTAATGTTTTCATCAAAGACTTAAATATAGACAAAGGACATGTTTTTCAAATGAGCAAATGAGTCAGCTAGGATAAAATATTAACAAAGATGACAGATTCAGGATCTAACTTTTGAACAGTCGGGTCTTTCTTTGATAGACTAGGAAATGGATCAACGCTAATAAATAAATTTAAACAGTAAATTCAAGGTCTTACATTTAAGCTTAAAAAAAACCCCCACAACTTCACAAGTATAAGATGGGGATGTCATTGTACAGCAATTTATCTTGAAGTTCCAAACACTGGGATGGACTACAGGATGAATGTGACATGCCAGTCAAAATACAGAAGGAAGGAAGGAGGAGAATGAGGAAAGGAAAGGAAAGTATTTAATAGGTACACCCGGCAGTGGACTAAGAGCTTTAATATCTCCTTTGATCCTCACAACAATTCTGAAACATCAGCTACATCTTTTAAAAGGAGCATAGTGTACAGAACAAGAGAGGTGATGCTCTAATTTGACCAATCTTTATCTGGTATCACATATTAGGAAAGATACGGATTAAATAGAAAGTATTCAGAACAGAGGCTAGGATCATAAAAGTCATCAAGATCATACTATGTTTGAATGACTGAAGGAATTAAGAATGTTCAGCTTCTGGAGGACCTTGACTGGAGAAGATCCTTTTTGGGGATGGGAGGGATACAGAGGAGGGGGGGCAGTCTTCAAATATTTGAAGAATTACTGTGGAACTGGGATCAAATCTTCTCTGTCTCAGAAGAGGAAACTATGAAGGCTAAAGGAAGGGAGATTTCAACATAATGTAAGGAAAAATTTCTTTAAAATTAGATGTATCCGAAAGCTGCCTCAAGAGGTTTTGATTCTTTCTTAATAGAGGACTTCAACAAAGGTTGGATGATTTGTTGCAGAGATAATTTTTAATGCAAAAAAATAGTGGCCTAAGGCAGACTCTGTGGTCTCTTCTAATGTTGAAATTGTGTGACTCTAAGAATTAGTAGCAATGATGGGAAAGTACAGATTTAGATTTAGAGTACAAATAAATGAAAAATTATATTAGATGCTGACTACATGTAAAGAATTCAAAAAACTCCTATTTTAACAAGAGAAGATATCATATATAAGAGGCTTCAGCTAAAGGTTGATGCAATGATCCATGTTACAGCAGCAAGGAATATGATAATGCATTTTTAAGTTTCATTTCCTTTAATTAAATTGTAATAATTTTTGATGCTGAAGATGGCGACAAGAAGGGATGGAGTCTTAGGCACTCTATGATAAAACTCATAAGCTAAGGACTCTAACTAAACTTTCGAGAGACAGAACCTACAAAGGGACCCAGTGAGGCAGTTCTCCTACTCAAGGTAACCTGGAAAAGAGCAGAAAGGCTCTGCTCCCCAGGGCTGGAGGGGGAGCCAGCCAGAGGGGTGGCCCGCCAAAGCCAAAGAACTTCAGCCTCCCAGAGGCAGCCCCAGGGGAGTCTCCTGAGCTGCACCCCAAGGAGCACCAGGCACAAAGTGGGGGAACAGCGGGGGACCTCTACCAGAGTGAGCACTTGGAGCCCAGCCCTCAGGGCACACAGGTAGCAGCTTGGTCTTTCTGCAGCCCAGATCCAGAAACAGAAGCAGGCGGAGCCAGTAAGCAGGAGCCCCCAGGGCATGAGCCCACTGAGCTGAGGGAGGGGAGTGAAGAGAGAGAGACTGCAGAGCTCTGTCCTCTGCCTCTGGAACAGGACTCTGGGGCTCTGACCACATTCAGATCCTGATCGCAGTCTTGGCCCCCCCATAGAACAGCAGGGTCCCCCCCCATCTCAGCTCCGTGGCAGAGGGGGCGCTTATGGTCATTCACAGACCAGGAGGGAGGACAGAGCCTCACACACTGAGATCCTTGTGGGAGTGTCCCAAAAGCTCAGGAAGCACCCCAAAAACAGGGTTGGGCTGGGAAAACGAGCAAGCAGAGAAAAAAGAGGAACACAATTGAGAAATATTTTGCATATGAGCCCAAGAAGGATCAAAACAATCAGTCTGAAGATGAGGAAGCACAAGCTCCTGCATCTAAAGACTCCAAGAAAAACAGAAAGTGGGCTCAGGCTATGACAGAGCTTAAAAAAGACTTTGAAAATCAAATGAGGGAGTTAGAAGAAAAACTGGGGAAAAAATGAGAGAGATGCAGGAAAAAAAAAACATGAAAATGAAGTCAGCAGCTTAGGCAAGGAAATCCAAAAAAATGCTGAAGAAAATAGCATGCTAAAAATCAGCCTAGGTCATATGGATGAACCAGTTCAAAAAGTTATTGAGGAGAAGAATGCTTTAACAAGCAGAATTGGCCAGATGGAAAAAGAGATAAGAAAGCTCTCTGAGGAAAACAAATCCTTCAGACAAAGAGTAGAATTCAGGGAAATTGATGAATTTACCAGAAATCAGGAATCAATACTTCAAAACCAAAAAAATGAAAAATTAGAAGAAAATGTGAAATATCTCATTGAAAAAACAACTGATATGGAAAACAGACTTAGGAAAGATAATTTAAAAATTATTGGAATACCTGAAAGTCATGATCAGGAAAAGAGTCTTGACATCATCTTCAAAGAATTACTACAGGAAAATTGCCCTGATATTCTAGAAGCAGAGGGCAAAATGGAAATGGAGAGAATCCACCGATCCCCCAGAGAAAGAGATCCCAAAAAACCAACCCCTAGGAATATTATAGCCAAGTTCCAGAACTCCCAAGTCAAAGAGAAAATATTACAAGCATCCAGAAGGACACAGTTCAATTATCGTGAAGCTGCAGTCAGGATCACACAAGACTTAGCAGCAACTACATTGGAAGCTTGTAGGGCTTGGAATACAATATACCGGAAGGCAAAAGAGCTTAGAATGCAACCGAGAATCAACTACCCAGCAAAACTAATGTCCTCTTCCAGGGAAAAAGATGGACTTTCAATGAACCAGGGGAATTTCAAATGTTCCTTTTGGAATGGCCAGAGCTGAAGAGAAGGTCTGATCTTCAGATACAGGACTCAGGTGAAGCATGGAGATTGGAGGAGAGGGGGGAAATATGAGGGACATAATGAGGATGAACTGCATGTATTCCTGCATAGAAAAATCACACTGATAATATTCATATGAACCTTCTCAGTTAATAGAGCAGGTAGAGGGAGCTTTTATAGCTGAAGCACAGGAGAAAGCTGAATTCAAAGATAAAATATGGTGTAAAAATGGAGTCAATAGAAAAAAGGGAAATGGAATGGAAGAAAAAGGAGAGGGGGCATAGGCCAAGACATTTCATATAATAAGATTTTTTTTTATTACAATGAGCTATTGCAATGATATGGAAGGAGGGGAATGAGGGAACCTTTCCTCTCATCAGAGATGGCTAGGAGAGGAAACAGCACATATACTCAATGGGGTATAGGCATCTGGAGTAAGAAGGAGGAGGAGGGAGCAAGGGGAAGGGGTGGGGATGTGAATAAAGGAGGAGAGGATGGACCAAGTGGGGAGAGTGGTCAGATATAACACATTTCTTTTTTACTTCTTGCAAGGGGCTGGGATTGGAAGGCCTGCCCAGGACCATAGGGCCAGGTGGATTCTGGGCCTAAGGGGTGGTATGGGGGCTCAGGGCTTCTTGGCCCCCAGGACCAGGGATCTTTCTGCTGTGCCATTCAGCAACCCTACAGCAGAGTCAGAGTGAAAGGAAAGAGAAAATATAGTACATGGTAGTGGAGAAATAAGAAAGGAGGGAGTTGCGATCAGCAATGGCAACGTTAGAAAAATACAGAAGTAACTTTTGCAATGGACTTATCATAAAGAATGTGATCCACCCATGACAGAGTTGTTGGTGTTGGAACAAACACTCCATTTTTCATTATTATTATTTGGGGGAGGGTGGAGGGCAAATAGGGCTGAGTGGCCTGCCTGGGGCCACATAGCAGGGTGATCTTTGGGTGTCTGAGGTTGGATTTGGACCCTGGTGCTCCTGGTTCAAGGGCCAATGCTCTGTCTGCCACCCAGCCACCCCTAGTATTATTACTATTTTATTTTATTTTGGGTCTTTTTTTTTCCTTCTTTTTGGTTTTTGCCGGGCAGTGGGGATTGGGTGGCTTGCATGTCACACGTCTGGATGATTGTTGGGTTTACGAGGCTGGATGTGAGCTCGGGTGCTCGTGGCTCCAGGGCTGGTGCTTCGTCCATTGCGCCACCTGGCCATACCTACAATTATTACTATTATTTTTTTTAATTTTATTTTTTTCCTCTCCCCTTTACTTTTTTTCACCCAAGCAAGTCTATACTCATGGGGAGGAGGGGTATTTTGTTTACACTTACACAAGAATATTTTATTAATGTAAAAAAATATTTGTACAAAATGAGAATAAAAAATAAAAAAAACATTTAATAAAAAAAAGATGCTGAGTATACAGGGAAAAAAATAATTTTTGATGATGAAACATTTGTCAGTGATCACAGAGAATTTTTTTTTCCCTCTTAGACTTCAGTAGGTATGGCTTATAAGGGAGGGGTGGAACACCTGCAGAGGTAGTTGTCAGAGTTGCATCCCCCCAGGACAATGCCTGCTGGCAGGAAGGGAAGGATTAAGTTAGAGAGAAAGACAGAAAGGGTGGATGTGAAGAAAAACTTCCTAACAATTCTATCAGTCCCAACATGTAATGAACAGACTGGAGAAGTACTGGAATCCACTCTCTTGCCCCTGAAAGTTTTCGTGTAGCTGCTAGACCATTTGTTGGTGATTTTGCAGAGAAGGGTCCTGTTCATGAATGACTTGGATTGTATGACTTTAGAAGTACTTCCCACTTCCAAGGTTTTGTTATTCAATGATACTGAGCTTTACAATATAACTCTATAATAAATAGTTTCTTTAAATAGTCCAAGTTTGTATTCTGACTTCCTATTTTCAGCTTCATAAAAACAAGTCTAATTGAGGATATTTCAACTTATTATTTCAAGTATCCATTCAACTTGTAACTAACTGAAGTATCCATTTTTAAAGCACCAATTACATATTCAGTCATTTGGTAGCTAACAGCATAAAAATGGCCAACATGATTTTCATCATTTTTTCCTGTATAAATTGCTATACTGTCTTAGTACTTCAAACATACTTTATGAATAAGACTATTAATGTTATACCCCAATTTAGAAAGCAATTAAAATAATTTGGACTTTTTTCTTCCAAATGTTTTAAAGCCTAAAAGTACCTCTAGTACAAAAGCATCTTTTTTCCCGTGTGAGAGATCCAGTTCAATAACTTCATCAGAACTTTCAGACTGAGACCGTAATAATCTTGAACGCTGCCGAGGTTCTGGAATGGGAGATCCTATTATCTCTTCAGGTATCTCCTGAAATATAGAATATATTTTACATAAGTTTCCATTTTCAATAAAAATGTACATGAATAGAAAGTAAACATAAACATTCCAATTAGAAAAGGCTTCCTTTAAGTATTTTCTTCATTCTTCTTTAGTGGTATACACCTCCAAAGTAGGAGTTTAATAAATCCTCTCCGCTGACAAAATTTATGGAATAACTCTCTGCAGTAATTAACTATAGCTGGTTGTTTAAGAAAAAATCTTATCATTTCAACAAACATTTATCAAGTACCTATTCTGTGAGCAACATTATGCTAACAATGGAAGAAAAAGATAAAAATGAGGACAGTGAATGAGTTCCTTAGTTTTTTCTCTGTTGCATGGCTATAAACAATACCTACAACTTATTCAGCGGACCTGTATACACAGGTCACAAGACAGACCAAGAAAAGAGAATAAGTCTATTCCTACAAATCTATCAATAGTGCTAGAAAAACTCAAAGACAAAGGATATGGTACAAGTTATGGAGTCTGAAAGGTTACTTATTCATGCATATATACATGAATATATAAATATATATATGAAGAATAAATAGAAAACTTATTTGAGTAGTAAAGTTTAAAACTCGTTATTAGTATATCTATTATATAATAATTTATTTGGTGGCATGTGAGGAATACATGGCAATGATATCAATAAAATTATTTGAAATTTAATTGGGTTAAGGGCTAATTGAAAAAATAATTTAAAAATAAATCATTGTTCTTTTGGATATATAGGCCCCAAAGTCTAACTAGTGCCTTTCTCATTGAAACTTGAAGTAATATTCCCTATGTTCTGCTAATGAAAAAAATTTATGCATTAGCATCATGTATTGAATTTACTAATGGAATATCTTTTTGCATTTTAAAAAAAATCAATTTATATGCTCTGTCTGGGGATCATATTCTAGGATAACCATTTTAAACAAAAGTTATGTCAAATTCAAAATTGCACAGTTGATCCATTTTACACATAATAGTAAAGACATCAACCTCAACATTGGAAAGAAGTTCAGGGGCTATCTAATCTATCCTATACCTGAAAAAGAATTTCTTACACAACATCAAAAATGTCACTGCTTGAAGAACTCTAATGACACATAAAAAAGGAATCCACTATTATCTCCTGAGGAAGTCTACTTTACTTTTAAATAGTTCTGCTACAAAATTTTTTTTAAGAATCAAGTCTACTGGGTGGAGCCAAGATGGTGACAAGAGAGGATGTCTCTTAGGCACTCTCTCATAAAACTTCTAAATTAAGGACTCTAAAATTTTGAGATACAGAATCCACAGAGGGACCCAGTGAGGCAGTTCTCCAACTCAAGGTAACCTGGAAAAGAGCAGAAAAGCTCTGCTCCAAGGGTTGGAGGGGCAGCCCCCCAGAGCGAAGGAACTTCAGCCTCCTGGAAGCAGCCCCAGGGCGCTGGAAGCTGCTCACAGCAGTGGGGAAGTTTCCTGATCTACACCCCAGGGGAGCACCAGACACAACTTAGGGTAACAGAGAGAGCAGCTTGGTCTCCAGGAATCCAGAAAGAGGAAACAGGCAGAGCCATTAAGCAAAGTCCCCAGGGCATGAGCACCCTGAGCCTAGGGAGGGAGCTGAGAGAGACTACTGAGCTCTGTCCTCTGTCCATGGAACAGGACTCTGGGTTTCTGACCACATTCAGATGCTGATTGCAGTCTAGGCCCCCCCAGAGAACAGCAGGGACCCCCACCTCAGACCCATGGCAGAGGGAGGCTCTTATGGTCATTCAAAGACCAGGAAGGAGGACAGAGCCTCACACACTGAGATCCTTGTGGGAGTGTTCCAAAAGCTCAGGAAGCACCCCAAAACCAGGCTCAGGCTGGGAAAATGAGCAAGCAGAGAAAAAAGAGGAACACCATTGAGAAATACTTTGCCTGTGATCCCAAGAAGGATCAAAACACTCAATCTGAAGATGAGGAAGTCCAAGTTCCTGCATCTAAAGACTCCAAGAAAAACAGAAATTGAGCTCAGGCTGACAGAGCTCAAAAAAGACTTTGAAAATCAAATGAGAGTGGGGCGGCTAGGTGGTGTAGTGGATAAAGTACCGCCCTGAAGTCAGGAATACCTTGGTTCAAATCCGGTCTCAGACATTTAATAATTACCTAGCTGTGTGGCCTTGGGCAAGCCATTTAACCCCATCTGCCTTGTAAAAACCTTAAAAAATGATAATAAAGAAAATCAAATGAGGAAGACAGGAAGAAAAATTGGGAAAAGAAATAAGAAAGATGCAGGAAAAACATGAAAATGAAGTCAGCAACTTAGTCAAGGAGATCCAAAAAAAAAATGATGAAGAAAATAGCATGCTCTTTAAAAACAAGCTTAGGTCAAATGGATAAAACAGTTCAAAAAGTTATTGAGCAGAAGAATGCTTTAAAAAGGAGAATTGGCCAGATGGAGAAAAGATAAGAAAGCTCACTGAGGAAAACAAATCCTTCAGACAAAGAATGGAACCCAGGGAGATTGTTGATTTTATGAGAAATCAGGACTCAATACTTCAAAACCAAAAGAATGAAAAATTAGAAGAAAATGTGAAACATCTCATTGAAAAAACAACTGATATGGAAAACAGATTTAGGAAAGATAATTTAAAAATTATTGGAATACCTGAAAATCATGATCAGGAAAAGAGCCTTGACATCATTTTCAAAGAATTACTACAGGAAAATTGCCCTGATATTCTAGAAGCAGAGGGCAAAATAGAAATGGAGAGAATCTACCGATCTCCCCGAGAAAGTGATCCAAAAAAAAAAAAACCAACCTCCAGGAATATTATAGCTGCAATCAGGATCTCACAGGACTGAGCAGCAACTACATTTATAAGATCGTAGGGCTTGGAATAATATACCGGAAGGCAAAAGAGCTTAGAATGCAACCGAGAATCAACTACCCAGCAAAACTAATGTCCTCTTCCAGGGAAAAAGATGGACTTTCAATGAACCAGGGGAATTTCAAATGTTCCTTTTGGAATGGCCAGACCTGAAGAGAAGGTTTGATCTTCAGATACAGGACTCAGGTGAAGCATGGAGATTGGAGGAGAGGGGGAAAATAAGAGGGACTTAATGATGATGAATTGCATGTATTCCTGCATAGAAAAATGACATTGATAATACTCATATGAACCTTCTCAATCAACAGAGCAGGTAGAAGGAGCTTTTATAGATGAAGCACAGGAGAAGGCTAAATTTGAAGATAAAATATGGTATAAAAATGGAGTCAATAGCAAAAAGGGAAATGTAATGGGAGAAAGAAAAAGGAGAGGGAGAATAGGCCAAGATATTTCATGTAATAAGATTTTTCTTTATTACAATGAGCTATTTCAATGATATGGAAGGGGGAAGGCAAGGGGGAATGAGGGAATCTTAGCTCTCATCAGAGGTAGCTAGGAAAGGAAACAGCATATATACTCAATGGGGTATGGACATTTGAAGTAAGAAGGGGGGGACAGGGAGAAGGGGGGTGATATGAGTGATGGAGGGGAGGATGGGCCATGGGGGGAGAATGGTCAGATATAACACATTTTCTTTTTTACTTCTTGCAAGGGGCTGGGATTGGACGGCCTGTCCAGGACTATAGGGCAGGGTGGATGCTGTGTAAGGGGTGGTATGTGGGCTCAGGGCCTCTTGGCCCCAGGGCCGGGGATCTGTCTACTGTGCCACTCAACTACCCTACAGCAGAAACAGAGTGAAAGGAGAGAGAAAATACAGTTCATGGTAGTAGAGAAGTATGAATGGAGGGAGTTGTGATCAGCAATGTCAATGGTGGAAAAATATGGAAGTAACTTTTGTGATGGACTTATAATAAAGAATGTGATCGGGGGCTAGGTGGCGCAGTGAATAGAGCACCGGCCCTGGAGTCAGGAGTACCTGAGTTCAAATCTGGCCTCAGACACTTAATAATTACCCAGCTGTGTGGCCTTGGGCAAGCCACTTAACCCCATTTGCCTTACAAAATCCTAAAATAAAAACAACAAAAAAGAATATGATCCACCTGCGACAGAGCTGGTGGTATTAGAATACAGACTGAAGCACATTTTTTATTATTATTATTATTATCGGGGAGGCGTGTTGCGAGACAAATGAGACTAGGTGGGCTGCCTGGGGCTGCACAGCTGGGTGACTGATGGGTGTCTGAGCCCAGATTTGGACCTGGGTGCTCCTGGCTCAAGGGCCAGTGATCTGTCTTGCCACCCAGTCACCCTTATTATTATTATTATTATTATTATTATTATTCCTACTATTTTATTTTGGGTCTTTTTTTGTTTTTTTTTGTAGGGGAATGGGGTTGGGGTGGCTTTCATGGGGTCACACAACTGGGTATTTGTTGGGGGTCTGGGGTCGGATTTGGGCTCAAGTGCTCCTGGCTCCAGGGCCGCTGCTCTGTCCCACTGCGCCATCTGGCCATATCTACAATTATTATTATTATTATTATTATTATTATTATTATTAGTTATTATTGTTGTTATTGTTGTTGTTGTTATTATTATTTCTTATTATTGTTGTTATTATTGTTATTAATTTTATTTTTTTCTCTCCCCTTTACTTAATCTCTTATGTGGTTCTATATTTTCTTGGGGGGAGGGGGTATTATGTTTACTCTTAAACAAGAATATTTTAGTAATTTGTACAAAATAAGAATAAATTAAATTTAAAAAAAGAATCAAGTCTCAACCTAAGTCTTTGCTATTTAAACCCAGCTCTCCCTTCTAAGATTAAGCAAAACAAATCTAATCTCTCTACCACACAACAGATTCTTAAGTACTGGAACTCAACTATGATAGTCTCCTCCTCTTTTTCAGGGTTAACCGGCCCAAGCAGTATGTAATATTACTGCCCTTAGAAAATATAGATCTTCATAACAGATTAAATGAAAGAATATATATATGTAACATGTTTTGGAAATAAGTGCAATTTATTTTTACTGTCATTTTTGCAAACTAAGATCACATTAGTTTCTGCAATATCATAATATTGTTTCATATTAAGACAGCAAGTCACTAAAAGCTCCTATCTTTTTTGGATGAACCTAACCATGCTACCCTCCTCATCTCTCCTGTACTAGGGAAGTTGATTTTTTTTAACCAAGTAAGATGTTGTACATTTATTCCTATTAAAATTCATCTTAGTATTTTCCCAGCACTTTTAATCTTTTTGGATCCTAAATCTTAGTGTCCAACATGATAGTCATGATAGCTAGGTATAAGCTGGAAATTGATAAACAACACTATACTAAGTATGCTTACAGTAATGAAATGCAGAAATTTATTTTACTATGATCATGTCTGATAAAACTAACAAGTTTGCAATTCTAAAATTCAATAAATAAAACAGATATTGCTCTGTTCATTTAAAAAAAAATACCTCATTTAATAATAGGTACTGGGGACACCTAGGTGACCCAGTAGATAGAGCACTGGCCCTAGAGTCAGGAGTACCTGAGTTCAAATCCAGCCTCAGACACTTAATAATTACCTAGCTGTGTAACCTTGGGTAAGTCACTTAATCCCATTGCCTTGTAAAAAATAAAACTAAAAAAAAGTACTAATGACTAAGCAAGAAAAGCTTAATTCATATAAACTATTGGGACTGATAAATAATAAATAGGACCTTAATTTATTAGTTTTCTAACTCTATGATCCAATGTGCTAACATGTATGCTCTTTACAGAATATAAATGCTAGAAGCAGAAGGGTCCATAGAAAGCACAAAGTAAAGTCTAATGTTTGTTAAATGAATTGTCATTGGTAGGATAGGATAGAAACAACAATATTATCAAGTATGCCTAGCATAATAATGTTTTAAAAAATATCCAGTTAATAAAACAGAATAGAAAAAAAACAAAAATACTTTCATTTGCCCAAAGGATTAATTATTACTTTATATTGATGTCAATAATGACACCTAGAGGTGGCTAGGGGCACAGTGAATAGAGCACTGGCCTTGGAGTCAGGAGTACCTGAGTTCAAATCTGGCCTCAGATACTTAATAACTACCTAGTTGTGTGGCCTTGGTCAAGCCACTTAACCCCGTTGCCTTGCAAAAAAAAATTACACCTGAAGAGCTTCCATATCACAATCTCTTTTGTTAAATGAAGATTACCATATTTCTACTATGGATCCACAGTTGTGGACACATAGGTGTGTTTTGCAAACTCAGTGAGAAATGTGAGTTAATATGAGTTTTAATATATGATAATGGAATCCAAATCCTTTTTTCTTTCCTCCAAATCATTAGTAAATCAATGTTCTTCAAACTAAAGGAGTAAACTTTAAAATAGCAAGTGAAATGATAGTTATAATCTTTATAGTCAAAAGTTGCAATGTGTGTATATAACTTCATATTATAGATAAACCTAAGGTAAAATAAAGTAGAAACATACATAAGAATAAAAAAGCTAAAATAGTCTCATTACAGAGTTTACTTACAGGAGGATTGATTTCATACAGCTCTTTGTTCTTAGCTATTGTATCATTTATTTTTTTTTGCATATGGGATATATGTTGTTCATATGATCCATCATTTGGTGTCTTCCCAGCAATTTGGATACCACCAGGGGTTGGTAAAGCTGTTAAATATACACCTGTTGCAGACTTAGGAAAAATGGGCAGAAAAAAGACAGAATATTCATTTAACAATAGCAAAGCAAAAAAAAGAAATTTTTCTGGCCCTCTGATATGGCCCAAGAAAGAACGGTCAATTAATTTACACAAATACAATTTTAAAATTTAAGCTAAAAAAATATTTAAGCCTACATTAGGCTAACACTGTGCTTGGTTACGAGGAATAAAACAAACACACACCACATATAATACTTCTGTATTCCTCAAACTGCCTAGACAAGTTCCTTAAGGACTTAACAATCTAGTTATGATAAGAATTAAGCACATTAAAACAATTAGAGAACAGTACAAAATAAATTATTTAAATACCAACATGTAATGGTGTAAGGCAAAATAAGGACATCAAGAAGAAGATGGCAGAAGGCATATATTATCTTTGATGGATAAAACAAAATTCTTTATTCATCCAAATATTTCTAATTATATAATAATTCTAATTTAAACTCAATTAGTTTTTATTTATCATTATACAATTAAAAGACAAAAGGAGGCAATTAAAACAAAAAATTTACTTTACACAGACCAAGACAAAATATTCATATTTTATGTGCATTATGAACCAGTATCTCCAACTGAATGGATATAATGCCACTTTGAACTTGTAGTAATGAGATAAATTTGGTTCTTGTTAAGTGAAGACGTATGATTAAAGAACTGTTTTATAACCTCTCTAAAATGAAAATGCTATCAGACTCAACAGGAACATGAATAGATGAGTAACCATATGGCTACTGGCGACCACACTTGGACTTCAGGTGACCAACTTTTTCCTGACACTCAGTGTATGTCCTCTTAAATTTAACTGTGATACGAGGTCAGCTTGAATCAGCCAGCAGTAGACTTTATTATTCGCTGCCATATTCCCTACAAAACATCATTTTACTTTATAATAGCAGCTAATGGAAAAAAAGGAAATGGGTATATAATCACTAATGTTTCAATTTCTCAGGTTTCACTGAGTTAATGTTCTAGACCTACTTCACTATACCATCTACTGTTGACTAGAGTGGTGACCTTGAAGTATATGCACTTCATCAAGTCCAGTTTTCTACCTAAGAAATTACAGTGCCCCACAAATATATTATTAGATCATTTTTCTAGTTAAAAAAAATAACAAAAAAAATTTCAAATTATTGAAGGATAAATGTTCACTATATATATTTAAAAATGAAGTCCTTAATCTACTACCTAAACAGATTCTATAACTATAGCAGTTAGAATATATCCAAATAAATTTGAACTTACTGCCAAGCCCATCAACATATTTTCACCCACTGTAATTTGAATCCTTAGTCCAAACAAAGCATTCATTCCTTTGAGTTTCAGCTTATTCATTAACTGAGTATGCACTTCATATTCCATAAATGGTAACAAATTGCTGATAGCAGTAGCATTTGCTTCTGCTTGAGCTTTCTTTTTTAAGCGACATAACCTGTCAAAAAAAAAAGCATTAACTTGTTTGACATTGATCTCATCAATAAATTAATAGTAGAATCTCAAAAAAAGTCACACTTTTATTAGTGAATTAAAGAAAAATGAAATTCCTTCTATGTAAGTTAGTCTGATGTAACTGAGATACAAAGATAAATTAAGAAACAATCTGTCTATATGGAGCTAACTCTAAAAGGAAAGAAAAGACATACAAACCTCACTACATCCTCCTTTCAGAATCTTGATCCTAGAGTTAACCAGTTCAACTTTACTCTGTCCACTACCTGAGTCCCATGCCCCATATCCTATTGCTGCCCATCCCTTCCCAAACTCCAACCCCATACTACTCTGACAAATCCACTGCTCATCTTCAGTTGTTGCTGAATGCCAAGAGAGAAGATCCCAGAATCAGATGATCCTACAAATGTACATTATGCAATCGTACTGGGTCTTCAATGTTGGACTCTAATCCTGTTACTCTTCCCTGAATGACCTTCTAATTCCCCTCTTCACAGTAGACCTCTTTCAAGTCACCTACATCACTCCTTCTAAATAGAGGACCTCAGCTCACATTTCACTAAAAAACACTGAAGCTTTCCAAAATGACTATTTCCTCTACCCCAAATCTATACTTCAAGTCACCTCAGTATCATCTCCCATTATTTTACCACTCTTCCAAGAGATGATCCTTAAACTTATCCATGTAAATAACTCTACCTTTTTGCTCAAGTCTCCCCAACCTTTAAAAAACTTAAGTCACTCCAACCATCCCCTCATGTTTTAACCCTTTATCTCTTCTCCCTTTCATAACAAACACAGGAAAAGCTGTCTTCACTAAGTCTCCATTTTTTCACCACATTTACACTGCTCAGTCCTTTGCAATCTTGGTCCTCAATAGAATTTCTTAGCTGTCAAATCTAACATTCTTTTTTTTTCCGTCCTCAAATTCCTACTTGACACTGCTGACTATTCTCCTCCTACCTAGGAACTCTGTCTACATTAAGTTTTTACAACACTTCTATCTTCTGATATAATGTTCTATTCAGTAACAGCAATATTTTGTATTATAAAGAATCTATAAAGGAAGATGATATCTACGTAGCTCCAGAGAAAGAAAACAGACACAGAAGTGTGCATAATGTTTTATGTGTATATACAGTATCTGTGCTTGTGTGCACACACATACATGTATCTATAAACATGTCTACCTAAGTTTCTATATCCCTACATACATGCATGTATGTTAAATGGTGGGCCTTTTCTGATGACCTTCGGCCTCAGACTTTTTTTGCTGGATTATGATTTACGTCTCATTCCCTCTGCATTAAGTTTACTCCCTGGTTCTGTCTTGGAGTCACTTCTCTATTTTCCCTTTCACAATGATTTTATTAGCTCCCATAGGCTCAACTATCATATTAATTAACAAAAATCTCTAACATTAAATGTAATCTGCATGGGCTTGCTTAATATACAAAGAAATTGATTCTCTCTTGCTTTGGTAAACATACCTGGCTTGAATAAGACAACCTTTTCCTATAACTGTTGCATCAGTAGGAAGATCTATTGTTGTAAAAAGAACATCAGGAACCTTTTGTTTTCTGCAGTTATAGCAGTAAGTGAGGTGAGCTGGGAATGGCATATTCAATTCATCATAAGGTATATGGCAAAATCCACAACCAGCAGGTAAATTTTCTTCTTGTCTAAAAATATATTAAGAAAAATGAATTCTTGAAAAAAAAAGCAGAATGCTTTAGATGTTTATATAAATCATTAAAACATACACAAAAACTATTTCAATATTAATGCTTTCTCTTAAATTGAAACAAGCAACTGAGATACCAACTACAAACAGCCAGGAGGTCTTCTGTTAGAGGGGCAAGAAGAGCCTTGAGTTCATAAGTCAAAAGACTTGGGTTGATTCTGTTACTTTTTACCAGAATGACTTAAAAACAAAATATTTCATTTCTCTGATTTGCAAAATGAGAAGCTGGATTAGATCACCTCAAAACCAATTATTTTAGTTCCATGACCTTTCAGGATTTAGGGCATCTAAAAACGACCTAATCAACATAACTGGAAAATATTATCACATTAATTGTATATATTTTGGAAATTTCTTACACTGCAGAGTAAGGCCAGCTCAAAAGTTTTTTCAGTGTTTTAATGTTTAAAGTTTTATAAATTGTGATTAGAGCATGTAGCACAAAAACAATAAAAAGACAAGAAACCAAAAGTGTTGCTGACCTAATCTGTCAGGAGTAACCAGGTAATATAATCTACTGAGTGTTAGAGCCCTGGGTTTGGAATCAGGAGTTCAAACCTGACCTAAGATACTCACTAGTTATGTGACCCTGAGTTAGTCAGTCAATCTCTGTTTGGCTTTGTTTATTTATCTGTAAAATGGGGATAATACTAGCATCTACCTGTCAAGAGATGTTACAAGGATCAAATAAGATAACTGTAAAACACATAGTAAGCACTACAGAAATGTTTGCTATAGAATACGTATAAAATATATGATAAAACAATAAATTATATATATATGATGTAGAAAAATTTCTGAGAAAATAACCTTCCCCAAATTATTTAAGACATATAACTTAAAAAGAAACTAAGATAATTTGAAAAGAAAAAACATCTATTGTTTTTCATTTTTTTCTTGAGGCAAATAGAGGTTGAGTAACTTGTCCAGGATCACACAGCTACTAAGTGGGTTGTTCTGACTTCAGGGCAGATGCTCTATGCACTGAGTCACTTAGCTGCCCCCTAAAAATCTGTTCTACATCAGAGTTCTACATCAGAATCAAAGGGTCTCACTGAAACTCAAAATTATGTAAACATTGCTAAAATAGCATTATTCTTCAATAACAAAGAGCACAGATATTTATAACTACAAATAAAAGCACCATATTTTACATACATACTGTCCCATTTACAAATTTATTTAAGAAGCACTGTGTTGCTTCATTATCATTAAGAATTCATTTACTGAAAAGAAGGTAAATCTAGGGATAGAGAAGACTATGGGTAGACAAGAGAGACTCAAGTGCTGCAGCATCTCCTTCCCATTTGCCAGTTTCACTCTCCCACACAAGTTTATAATCAAGATAGAGAATAATAAATTTAAAACAGGATGGAAATTCTCCCCAATACTTAGCAAATCTTCATGATTTAAATCCTAAGAACAAAAAACAACACAGTGGCATCAGCCAGCGACTGAAATAGGAGATATTCCCACGCAAATATGGTAATAAATGAGTCAAAGCTAAAAAATAAAAAGGACCAAAATCATGATACCAAAATTGTATATTAAAAAGACTTCGCTATGCAAAACATTTTCATTTTAAAGACACAATTCTTCTCTATTACCTACACATGATACATCTTCAGCCCATAATAACAATAAGGGCAATTTATTGAAATTTTTTTTATTTCTTTGGGATGGGAGATGTAAAAGATGTTTAAAAAAAAACCCTTTCAATTTTTGTCATATATTACAGCTCCTTGGTTTTAGTAAACAGGCTCTCCAATATAATCAAACTGCTAAAATGTATAAAGAATATTCCAGGATAAAATAAAGTCTGCAAAGGATCTGTAGAAAGTTTCAGATAAACTATGAAGTATCCTTTCAGGTTTAGGAGCTATTATTCACAAACTGAACTATAAATTATTAATAATTTGGGGTACCACTCTATATCCTCAGCTGAGGCTGGGATTCTCTTCTTGGAAATAGATCATAAAAAAGCCTCTAGATTATAAACTATTTTTCATGAACATATTCAGTTATTAGATTTACTACACTGGGCACCTGGCCTCTTAGTACAGGTTCACCAAAAAGTGGAGGGAGACTAGGTCAAACTTTGATTTAAGGAGCCCTAACTCAAATTCTGTGAATTTTAATCATCTTTTTTTTTTAGGTTGTTTTTTTTTTTGCAAGGCAAATGGGGTTAAGTGGCTTGCCCAAGGCCACACAGATAGGTAATTATTAAGTGTCTGAGACTGGATTTGAACCCAGATACTCCTGACTCCAAGGCCGGTGCTTTATCCACTACGCCACCTAGCCACCCCTTTTTAATCATCTTAATGAGGGTTCAACCTTGTTTTACTCCTGCAAAGTGATTCATAATACAATAACATCTTATCTATGACCAGAAAGCACTCTTTACTCAAAAGAAAAATTTATAAGCTTCTCTATTATCAAAACATTTTAAAAAGTAAATAAATTGTAGGAGTAATAGCAATGTTTAAATAATACTCATTCAATTGCTGCATTCAGTAGAATTCATTGCTTACATATTAGCAAAAGAGTATTAGGAAACAAACATTATTATATTGAGATGGAGGTTGCATTTGTTGAAATGGGTGATAATGAATTCATTCATCAGTATACACTGGTGTCAAAGGCAAGATTATTACAAATTTGACAAGTGCACTTGTGAAATTCTTCAACATTTCCCTACTAATTATCTTTTTTCTGGGTTTTGAAATCCCTGGTCAAATTCCATTAAAACAAAATGGAAGAAAAAACAGTTTAAATTCTTTTCCTGTGGCAGAATTTTGTTTCTTGACATAAACACAACTTAAAGATTTTTTTTGTTACATCTGGACTTTTAGTGCTGAACTTTAAGGTTATATTTACCTAGAGAGTAAAGCTTTGTTTTCTCTATTTGCTACATAGTTAGGAAACTATAGTTTTCTAAAGTATAGCATAGACAACAACCGAATGTTCAAATAAGTGTATACTAATGAATTCAATTCACTAAAAATTTGATTTTTATACAACATCTCAGTGATAATGGCAAACAGCCATCTCAGAAATTTGTAGTTCTAATTTCAATGAAATAGTTCAATAACAGTTTATGCTGACTGGCTGGCTATTTAAAAGGAGCCAATAATTTAAGTCAACCAAAAAAACAACTAAATTTCCCTTACCATGTTAATTACGAAATTCAATTTTTTTAAAGCACAAAAATTCAATTTTAACTCTACTTAAATTCTTTACTTTCTATGCAATTACTAATAAGAAATCATGTACAATATTAGTAGATGAATTAATGAGTTTTCTTTAATTGAATGGTTTCATGAATGGCAGCAATGGAATGAACTGTATCAAAACATTTTTTTTTAAAAAGAAAATTATTCTTCAATAGTGGCAAAAAAAGTATAAATTGTCTGGTTAGTGTTCAAACATGTTACCTTATTCAAGCTGTTAGAAATAAAAATAATATATCTAATTTTGTGCAGTCCCATTACTTCTTTTGTTGCTGCTGTTAGTGAAAAATCAGTAAAGTGCTTGGTCCCGAATCCTGCACTGTAACACTGTAACCTACCCTAATAGAGAGGAACTATCCTGGCTCTGAGGAAAAAAATCAACCTCTCCCTTCTCTGACCCTATGGAAAAGAAGCCAGGCTGCCATGACAACCTTTGTTCCAAACAGCTTTCCACCGTGCCATCCTGAAGAAATCTAGGGTTCAGTACAGCTGCCGTGCCAGATGCAGATAAAATACAGACCTCTTCACTGGAAGAGAAAAAAATTACATATGTATTTTAACAAGTAATTCAAAAGGTGATGATTTAAATACATGTCAACTTTTAAGATACTACTGAATACTATATATGGAAAAATACTATCATCAAACAAATCTTAAGAAAGGAAATTTGTTTACCAAAGAATTGGGGAGCAAGTGGAAGTTTCTTTAGTATCAAGAATTATTCACCAAACATAATTTATAAAGCAATACGCAGTTTTACTTAAAACTTGACAGAAAAAGAAGTACATTATATTTCTAAAATATTAGCAGTAGCAAATTGCATTGTAAATTCAGGAATAAGTACATTTAAAATTTATTAAAATAATTCAAGAAAGTTCAAATTAGCATAAACTCCTAAGATATTAAATTCAAATAGAATAAAAGAATTATTAAAATTCTCTACTTGAACTACATATTAAAGATATAAAACCTTGTTTAAATTATAGGAAAATAAAATTCTACAAAAAATTATGATATTTTAGTAATTATATATAAAATTTAACTTAGGAAATAGATATTTAAATGTAGACATTGCTAGGAAAAATATATTTAGGCTCAGCCTGAAGGATACATAAATATAAGATCATAGTTCATAAATACATAGAGTATGGAAAGCTTATCTCTAATTAAACCTCCTTACTTTACATTCAAAGAAACAAGTCCTACTTTATTTTTTGCAAGGTTACATTGCTAGGAATTGACAAAGTTAGTATTTAAATCCAAGCCTTCTGATACCAAATCCAAAATTTTTTCCAATATCGATTCTTCAAATGCATTACTATTTAAGCAAAGGTTTTTAAATGCTAGCTTCAACATCTTTTACACAAAATTTATACATATTAAGGGCTGTCCTGGCTTTATTCTGAAGCATCTCTATAGTTGTCTCAAGTTTTGGGCCTATTCAAAAGATAGAAGAGAAATAGTTATGGCATTTAGAAACTCAGACTATAAGTATGATTTACCAAATACTAGTTGATTCACTGTAGCCCACTACAGCATGACAGCCTAATGCTTTTGCATGAGATTTTATTTCTTGTCTGATTTCTGCCCACCAAGCATCTCGAGTTTCTGGTTCATCTGAAAAACAAATAATAAATCAGTTTGTAATTTTGGGGCATAAGACCTATAAAGTGTCATGTTAACTAATCTGAATAAGCACACTAAAAGGCATGGGAGTACTGTCATAGAATAAATAATATGATCTATATATTTGAAATCCAATACTTTGTTTTTATTATCTTATTTTGTTTGACACTTGTCTGAAAATAAATTAGTCCTATAAATTTTTCACTAGTATTGAGTCACCAAGTAGAAATATATCTTCTTACATACCTTAAAAGTACAGATACAACAGGTTCCAAACTCAAAACTTAGGCGTTAAAATCTATGTCCCAAGAGAATACCTTGTATGGCACTTTCACACTGGTCAGGATTATGCAGATCTGGCACCTTTTTTAATTTTTTTTAACCATTTTGGGAATGAATGTAAGGAATATGAATTAGGAAATAGATTTTCAGTGATAAGAATGATATATAAAACACCCTAAAACAAAGTCCTTCTTTTCTGGTAAAAGATATACCAATGTTAATTGAAAAGAAGCCATCCTTATTAAAAAAAAAAAAAAAGTGGGATCTAAAACAGAGAGAAAAAAAGACTGAATAATACAAAAAACTTGTACTAAAAAAATTACACCAATAATTTGGTTAACTTGGAAAATGAGATTTTAATTATGACACAATGAACTTTATTTGTTGGTCACACTCACAAAATGTTTTGAAATTACAGAATTGTGCCTATCTTCAAGGTTGTACATATTGCAAGTGATGACAAGGTGTTCAGTGTCTACTCTTCAAAGAACATTCAAATATCCTATCTGTTACAAATTTATCTATGCCAAGCTTGCATTTAACATGATATAACCGGTGAGTACCAGCTGACAAGAACACTCAATTTTAGTAAAAGATGATACAAGCAAAAATTGACTAAAACATTATTTCATTGTTTCCATTTATGGCTGTGCTCATGAATGAACAATGTGTATGGAAAAAACAAATCAAACCTTTCTAGATAATGTGCTAACTAAATCTCTCTTTGAAGCTCTTCCATATTAAAAAGTTTTATATCAACTCAACCTAAGTATACATCTAAGAGTGCTTACTGTGTGCAGAGAACAGTAGCATTTGGCAGTAATTAAGATTCAAAACTCATATAATATACATATTTCCATTTAGGAGCAATTGTCTATGCCTAATTCTTAAAATATATTTTCGCTTCCAAAAGTAAATAAAGAAAAGTATGCCTCAATACCCAGTGACAAAGAGGGAGAAGTAGTAGTATATTCACTATTAGAAAACTGTAGAAATCAAAACACACACACATACATACAAAAAAAATTAAATAACTTTTTCTAGATTACACAGTAGAATGATATGACAATTTTTCTCCTTGGGAAACAGAAGGTTGAGGTAAGTGAAGAAATAATGGCCAAAGTCACAAAGGATATCAGTTAGAGCTTGAATTAAGTTTCTGGATATTTAGATTTATACAATTTCTTTTAGGGGAAAAAAAAAGAAAGAAATGAAGATCCCCAAGAAGTTGAAAAAGGGGTCAAAACAGGATAGGAAAATAGAGAAGGAAAAAAGATGAAAGGCTGAAATGTTGGAGCTATCAAATCATGGGATAATTAGGTAGAACACTGTACTCATATGTTACACACACTGTGGCTATTAGAGAAACTCCTCCTGAAATGAGATTTAAATACAAATAGGCAGTACATAAGTATATTTATCAATACACTCTAACTCTCCTAAGACTTTTTTTGTTTCCTCCACTTTTCTATTATGGAATTTTAACATCTAAGAAAATGATTCTGGTGTCTAATTTAATCTTACATAAAATTCTACGTTTAAAAAAATCAGGAAAGGTAGTAAAAGTATAATTCAGCTCAAGCACCAGATATGGCTAACTAAAATTACATGTAAATGAATTTTAATACATTGAATCATTTTAAGTGCATTGGGGCTCTTATTTTTTAAAAATGCAGGATAAAACTTTTATAATACAAAGAATCACTGCAAAATTTATATGCAGATATGAATTTTTACATAAAATATTTGCTATCTAAAATAACACATTATAATTGATTTTTTTTCGAAAAAGATGCAAGATTTTTTAAAAATCAGATTTGAGTAGAGGATGTTGTATTTTAATTTCAATTTATAAACTTGAATGTTATATTTTTAAATGACTAGTAAATCTAAATTTAAAAGTGTGTGTCATTACTTTGATCTAAGTACACACATAACATAGAATATATAAACACACTTAACTTACCTTAGTATTAATGCATAAAAATCATCACACAATTAAACCAAAGACTATGACATTGTAAGTGGTTAATACAAACACTGAATGCAGTGTGAATGCAGCATTCGTATTTTTCTTACAAATATAGTAACAAGCAGCCTTTATTTTGACACATGAGCCACAAAATTCCACATGGGGATGCCACTGTAATATTTACAAATTTAGTAATGCTAAGGATTTACATAACAGAGGAGCTAAGGAAGCAGGATGGCATGTGTCACACTTCAAAGGGCTTCTTTAATTTTATTTGTGGCTGAAGCAAAAGCTTAAAGAACAAAGGGTTTTTGCAAAGCAGATTTAGCAGACAGTAGCCAGAAACAGTGGATATTTTGGCGCATGCTTGGATCAGGTGACAGTACAGACTGAGAACTATGGCAGCTCACTGAAATGGTTACAGAAAGTAATGGCCCTCGACTCTAGGTGAAAGCAAGGCAAGCATACAGTATGTAGCACTCAATCACAGGTTTTTCTAGTATTGCTGGTGGTTACTTTAGCAAAAATTATCTCAAACTTTAAGCAATAAATTGGAGAGGATTAATTCTTTATCTATTATATCTATGTTCATTTAAAATAGTAAACTCATTTATTTAGTATTAAAGCAAAGTTTTAACTTTGTTCAAAATCTACATTATGTTTAGACCAAAGTGAGCTATAAAAACATTGTTAATTAGGTTCTACCTAATTTACTAAAGACTAAAGTTCAGAAGGACCTGGTATCCTGAAACTGAAAATATTAAAATCTTAAAAACTAAGAGTTGAATTTCTTCTCAAAGATGTATTCAAAAATTTTAATATAGGGCACAAAGAGTTTAAGCTGAAAATTTAAAAAATACAAAACTCTGGAATTACCAATAAAAATGATTCTGGTAATCACATGCCATGTGTGAAGTTTTTGAAACTTCATTTTAAAGGGATAACTGAGATGGGATTTAGAGCTATAAGGCAAAGAAATTTCCCTCAACATAAAACCACCTTCCTACTAGAGATTTATAATTTAATAAAAATAATGAATAAATGTCAGTATCTTTTAATAATTAAAGGTTTCCTTTTTCTAATTATTTCTGGTATTTTGTGGTTTTCTTCCATAAAACTTATAGATTATTTTAATATCACTTTTCTGATATAGAGATGAACTATGCTATAATTCAATTTTTCATCTCTTTGTAAGATGAAACAAAACTGGATGGACAAAACTGCATTATCATTATCATTACAATGAATTCAACTTTGCCAAAGTTGAATCTTTAGATTACAGTTATAATTGGGGCTTTATCTTGCCATTTTGGAAGAAATAATCCTAAGCAATGATTTTGAAACTGATAAAATTTTCTAATAAGATACCACTTGGCTGAGCAGTAAAGTGGAGACACTTTTATATAAGGCACATTTTTTTTTCATTATCCAACATTTATTAAGTGGATTATCACAGGGGTAAACAAACAGTTTGAATTACTCTGTCCTAAAGAAGCTTGTAATTTGGTTTGGAAACAAAAAAGGGGAACTGACCAGTCACCCTATTCAACCTGATTTGGAATAGAGCAAGAAGGTGAAAGAGATGATAATAGGATAAAGTGAACATTTTAAATGGGAGCCTCTTCCTCTCCTGTACATTTGAAAGAATGAATTCAACATAAAACTCAGTTTAAAAGGAATGTGTACACTGCACCAAGATGAAATGACAAATTGTCAACAAAGAGCCAGGCTTTAGGGCAAAGTCACAAGGGCCAAACAGTTTAGGATGCAATAGTTTAAAACTGGGGAATAATGGCAGGCAAAGAGTTTGTGAATGATTAGATATCTCTACTATTTAGGACATTTGGTCCATTCAATAATCTTATCATTTCACCTAAGAGATCATTAAATAGAATCAATTCAATTATTATTACTTATGAAGAAAAAATTCATGTACTAGATGATGAATTTATTCCATTTAAAAATTCTATTCATGTAATATAGATAATACATTTATCTCATTTTAATAAATAGTTCCTTACATTCATGGAAATAATTTTCCAAATATGTAAAATGAAGATTTGAGAATTTCAAAACAACCTAATTCTTATTTAATAAATTCTATATAACTGTATAAAAGTACAAAGTAAGATACACATTTCAGAAATGTCACTTGAAACTCCAACAAATTAAACCAAATTCAATACATTTAGGTTGATAAATTAATCTGTACATTCAAAGAACAAGCTTGATTTTTTTTAATGAGTTAACTTATGTTTTATTAGAATTCAGTACTATTATTTTTAAAGACACACTTTTGAATCTTCTTTTTTTCTAGATTTTGTCAGTTCATATGGAAGGAAGAGAGCAAGATAATAATATTCTAGAACAATATTTTTCAACTTAAGATCATACATCTAAATTTTTTCTCTATTGGTCTAGAAAGTCAATAATTACACTTCAGTAGGAAAGTAGGAAAGGGATTGAATTAAAGTGAGATGTATCCTAAACCCCATCATCTACCCTAATATGTAATGTTGAAGAAATTTCAAAAATCTCTTGTAATGTAGAAAATTTCAAAAATGTCTTCCAAAGCACAAGACAATCTATCTAAAGTCTAAAATATTGTTGACTGTAGAAGTTAACATGTACATTTTAATTAAAAAAACCAAAAACAACACACCTTAAAAAAGCTAGAAACTCTCAATGAGAAACAGAGGAAAGAAAATTCTAACCTTTTCCCCACACCCTAAAACACTATTAAAAAAGGAATTTTTAAAGCCTTACGATCATCACTGTAACTTGTGCTATACTCTATGAAAATATCATCTAGTACAAATCATCTAATGGACTGAAGAAACTACAGATTATCCCTGCACTCTCAAAAATTTTTAGTGAATCCAATTTTCTATTCACAGAAAAACTTTCCAATTAAACTTTCCAGATAGCATGATGGCCAAATCCATTTAACATATGAGAAAAAAATGAGTTCTTGGAAATTCAGTGCTCTAAGATAATTTTTATAATTTTCTTTTAAAAAAAAACTTTCGTTGACACTTCAACAAGATAGCAATCTTCTTGAAGTCAATCCATATGTTCTACTGGATCTTTGTCCATTCAAGTCCGCACATGGCAGATGCTTATGTCACTCTCATGCAGACCCGCATGCTTTATTGTCTTCTACTTCAGGGATTCTTTAAGCTGTCAAAATCATTGCCCATTTCAAGTTTCTGGGCATAAAAGGGAACAGAAGGTTGGCAGAGAACCAAAAGTTGACCAGCTTAAAATCTCATGCTGACTTTCTAACAAATTTAAATCAGAACCAGAATTAAAGCTCAATTTCCATTCTTGTATTTTCACTACTACAATACTACCTCTGTCTATATGTATTTTCATAAAAAGAACTTTATTAGCAACAGAAAACTAATATGAGGGGTATGAGACAAAAACTTTATCTCCTATCAATGTCATTTCTCCTCCTAAATCTTTTCATTCTAATACTACTATTCTTTTTGGTCAATTCTTTCACTATCATCCCATAATTGGTTGTTCTCTGATTAACCCCTATTCAATATCACCTTCCTAAAATTAGGGACTGAGTAAATGATGCCTTTCTATTCAAATATAATTTTAAATGTAACAGAAAAAAGAGAAGAATGGACTTAGGCCTTTTAGAGAAAGGGACTTAAAACAAGCTAGGAGCAGCCTGCTGAAGTTATTAAAGTAATTTTTACACCAACTTGAGCTTCAAAGACCAAGGAAGAAAGCAAAAGAAAAAAAAGGTTAGGTAGAAATTCTGAGCAAAGAGAATCCAAGATACTGTACCTGCGGACTAAATGAGTAGAGGTAATAAAGTTCTCTTCTGGTCAAAAGAAAAAGATGAATAACAAAAAATATAGTTCTCTCATGCAAAATAGGAAGAGAAAAAACAGAGAGCTGATGAAAATCAGCCTAATTTTACTCTCAGATTTTCTTCTCAGAGTAAACAGAAAGCAATAAGGGCAACTTTTCTGTTTTGCATTGAGAACAGGGCAAAAATTACAAAAGACACATAAGCAATCTTGGAGCAGGGAGAAGAATACAAGGAGTTTCCATAAAAAAAAAAATGAGTTCTATTAGGCAACAGTAATAACTGAGGAAGGTGAAAAGACATCAAATTGAATCTCAGATAAATGCTTTAATTTTGGTCTCAGTTTTATCTTCTTTTAAGAAATGTACATGAATGTTTGTCACTAGACTAACAGGACTTAATTGGCATGCTTCATTTTAATACTTTTTTAAAACAAAGTTTGTTCTTTGCTTAAGGAACACATTTGCTATCTAATGGATCTATAAAGATAAAGATATATGTAGATATACACTAAATGCTTTGATTTTATCATAGAGGCTTTGGAAAAGTTGAGCTGGTTGTCCCCACACAAGTTAGGTATACTGTCCACAAATCAGAACCCCCGGCAAATGCCATCTATCGGCTCAAGTTCTAAGGCCTCAGTCGACCATCTGAGCTCCCCATTACAAATCTCTTCTCTAACCAGACAAAACATGAACCTTCTATACAACTAAGTTCAATTGTTCTCTTTTTTACCTGCCATATAAGCGATGCTCACTTTTAAAACCTAAGTCGTGTTGATTTTAACTTCTCCTCTCTTCTTGCCACCAATCTAAAAATTCTATACTTCCTTTAAGCCTCAGATTTGTACTAATTCTCTTACTAGGTCACAATGGCCTTTCTCATCTCTGAATTCCTATAACAACTGTACCACATAACACAATGCTTTACTGTTGATATTCAATAAATGTTAACTATTTAATCAAACATAGTACAATGGATAATAGTCTGGGTTTGAAGTCAACAAGATCAGTGGTAGGGGCAGCTAGGTGGCATAGTGGATAAAGCATCAGCCCTGGAGTCAGGAGTACCTGGGTTCAAATCTGGTCTCAGAAACTTAATAATTACCTAGCCATGTGGCCTTGGGCAAGCCACTTAACCCCATTTGCCTTGCAAAAAAAAAACCTAAAAAAACAAGATTAAGTGGTTCAAGTTCTACCTGTGACCCTTGGCAGGCAATTTAACCTCTCTGTGCTCAGGGCAAATCTCTAAGACTACAGAGCTACAGATAATGTACCTTATAGCTGGCAGAAGAAATTTTTCCCTGACAGAGCTCCCTGGACTAATGAAATCACAAATTCTGTCCAAAACACCACAAAGTGAATCCATTCATTATCAATCAATTCTATCTAGAGTAAATAGTCTATGTATTTTTGTTTTCAAATTTATTTCACTTCCTACTTATAATACTTCATTCATACAATGCTGAATACATAAAATAACATCAATAATACTGCAATACTTGAAGATCTGGAATTTTGCTAATTTATGTGTTCTCTCCACAAACATATAATGTAACTTCTCAACTCTTTAGTAGATAAGTCACGAATTGTCATGACAAAAAACATCACCTGTTAGTCAATACTCTGATAATTAGTTTCTGAATTTAGAGGTGTGGTCTCAGATAAGAGATACCCCAGACTTATGTGGCTTTTTGGCTTTTTTGGCTTAATTAGATTCTTTAAGAGAACCTGTTAAGAGTCAGTGGGGATTGTCTCTCTAGGTTCCAGGTCAACTCCACACTACAAAGAGAGTTATGGAGGAATGCTTCTACTAAGAGCACCACATATTTCTTTAGCATTTTACAAATGCTAAAATTTTACAAAACTACCCCCAAGGGAGAGGTAAAAGAAGTACTATATATTTAATGGATGAAGAAACTGAGGTCAAACTGTGGTAGTAATTTTTAAGCTCAATTTTTGAAATCAACCCTAAATCTGCCTAAAACAGGGTTTTTCAACAAATGTCTTCAATGTTGCTGTTCTAAGGCCGCTGCACTTTACTATTCGTTAACTTTAACAGACCTTTTGATAGGGAAAAAACTTTGGGCTCAAAAATTGAATCTTCTGCTCCCTCTATATCCCCTGCTCTGATCAGGTTGGTTATTCTTACTGTTTTATTCTCAAACTTTTGTTTGTGCTTTTTCCTTCACTGCAATACTGAAAACTTCCCATGTCTATTTCTTCCAGGACTCAGACTTTGTACCCAAACTGACTTCATGATTTTTAAATTATTTTTCCACTATCTAGACTGGGAAGTCAGAGAGAAGGAAGAAGAGATTCAGCACCAAGAACAGGATCCACAGAAGTTAACTTCCTCCATCACATCACTTGCTTGGCAGGATGGCTAACAATACAAGCATTTTCAATAGTTAATGCCAAAAATCCAGCAGCAAGACCAGAAAGAACACATTAAATCTCTCTTTCTCCATCTCTGAAAGAGATTTCCTGCCCCTCTATCCCTGATCACCCTGGAAAAGACAGTAAGTTTCATTCCTGCTTTTCTGCAGTATTTTTCTCTAAAGTAAGGAATTTTTGTTTGTACTATCGGTATAGTTTTCATAAACTAATGAGGGAAAGGGACAAAGGGAAGCAGATAAAGTCAGGAACTATAAAAATCTCAAGAGATTTTGCACCTAATTAAAACTCTAATAAGAATTTAAAGAACAATCTGGGGTTGATTTCGATAAGTATGATCATCTCTAAAGAGGCATATCGAAGCAGATTCTAACATACTGCATTACAAACACTAACAAAATTTAAGGTTTCTTTTTAAAGTTTCATTCTGATATTTACAAAATCTGTGGTTAGAAATGTAGTCATATGTCATTCTTTAGCATGTGAAAACTAAATTAATAAGTGATTTATTTGGAAAAATTTCCATAACACACTGAATTAATTCCTTTAACAGAAATCAAAATCTGTAGCATGTATTATCCTGATGTTTATTAACATGGTCAATTCCTGTTTATCTGTAGGAATATATGGCATACAGCTTCCAAAAATCTATCAGAAAGTAACGGCATAAAACATAAAAAATAAGTAATTTATATGTACTTGTGAAATACATTTTTCCCCAGCAAACTGATTTACAAGTATTTTTCAAAGAATGACTATAAAAATTACTTTAAATTTTCTGAGCACATCACTACCAGCAAGAAAGAAAGCTTTATGAAATACTTCAATCAAAAGATTATTATGTGTAAAAGTTAAAATTAAAATCCTTTTTTAAAGCTTTCTCCACTTTTACTCCTGATTTATATTCTATTTAGCCCATCACCCATTACTTGTCTCATTTGCCTTAGTTACTTGATTACTGAGACAGATTCATTAATTAATTTTTAAATGTTAAGATATAGTGCTTCCTCCAATCACTGTACTCCCAAATTCTATTGTAACCCTTTTATAGTACCAGTTATACCCGCCCCCTTAATTCCTTAAGGACTAGAATAAACTAAATTTTCACAAAGTATGTTTCCTTTCTTTCTACTTTATTCAAATTCCATCACAATTGAAAAGATCACCCTGCTTGTCCAAAAACCTTCAGATTTTCTAGTTCTTTAAATTATGTCCTGATTGGCTGATTCTTAATGCCCACAAACTACTTTTCCCTGGTCCCTATATTCACTGTACCCATCATTTTCTTGTATTTTTAAATTTTTCCTCTCATATTTTTCTTCTAATGTGAAACAAACATCTAATTATATTTCCTCATCAGCCACTTCAGAATTTTTGAAGGTCCTGTTAACCTCTTAGGTGACCTCAGTTTTGATTTACATAAAATGAAGGTGCCTGATTATGGGACCTTTACAATCTATTCTAGATTTAAAATCCTTTATTTTTATATAAAAAATCAATTATTCCCAGCATATGAAGTAGGAGAAATGAAATTCTGAAGATGTGGGTATGATTTCAATGAGGAAATAATATACTAAAGGACCATATTCATTATAGGATCAGTATTTGCTTTCTAACATGCAGAGGTCAGACTCTCATGAATGAAAACAATGGAATCCTGCCTCATTGTGATGTACTTTTACAGCCCATACCATGCCCTAAGGGAGTCTGCTTATTAAAAACTAATTCCTTACTTCTCCAAGTGAATTTATTTATTGTTTTATCTATGGCTTTTAAACTAGAGTCTACAAACTCTTAAATAATTCAGTGAATATATTTATTTCTTTTTTTTTAAACATAGCTCATAGGATCATAAACCTTAGAGTTGGAAGAGATCACAGACCTCATCTAACCCTAACCCTAATTTTACAGAAGAAACTGAGGCCCAAAGAGAGCTTGACTGACCTTCCAAGACCACATAAAATTACATAGTTGAGGCAGGATTTCAACATAGATGATGATTTCAAGATCAGTGCTCTTTAGTCCATCTCATAACTGCTTTAAAGATACTATAAATTATTTGTAAAGTCTCACTCTTGCTTAAAATTGTAAAAAAAAAAGCTGCATTATAAATGTAACCACAGCATTTTCACAAAGATTATTTCCTTTGCTTCTTAAAACATACCTATGAGAAGACAGGGAAGAACTTATGTCCATTTTACAGACATGAAAATGAGTTCAAGGAGGCTAATGCCTTGAAATCCCAAGCCAGTAAAAGATAAGAGTCCAGAACAGAATTCAAGTCTTCCTTCTACTTCCATGAGAATTCTTTCCATGAGGTAACACTGGCTCTTATGGTTTAAAAAGAGCATATTCTAATTCATCATTACCGAATAAATTCAGTTTCATATTTTAAATTCCTCGTACTTAATTCATGATAAATTTTTAAAAACGTTTTTCCACTGAAACCTTAACAATTTTGTAAAATTAGAAAATGCCATCTAACTATTATGTATTTAGCTATTTTTATGCTAATCAAAGTGAGAGCATGCTAGCAAAAATTGAGACAGGAAACCATTTTCCTAAAGATTTGCCAATGAATGCAGTCTAGGCTTGCAAATTGATTACAATTCTCCTACTAGACTGAATTTAGGCAAATCCGCATGATGAATAGGCAATTTGTGTAGCCTACAAGTCATACATGCATTACTTACTTCAGATTTGAATCCTGGACCCCTAAGACAAAAAAAAAACACTCTTCAATAAAGAAAATGTTATGGGACATATTCTAATATCCTAAAAAACTTTTTACTGATATATCTTATGACATGAAATTTAAAAAACTATATAAGATTTTTAGGTAAAGTATCAATATGTGAAACTTAATCATGACTAATGATTTTATCACCTCACAGCTTCTAAGGAAAAGAAAGGATGATAGAAATGTCCTAAGTTAAGTATTGTTAAAATATCAAATATTTAAATAATTTTACTTGATAAGAACAAAAATATATTCATTTTTATTCTAGACAATATCATCATCTGTGAAGCTTTCTCTTCCACCATCTTATCTTAAGGCTATAAGAGAGATTTTTCAGTTTCCCAAAATATATTCTTATGTAAAATTTCCTCTAAAGAAAAAAAGGGATCTCCATTCACAAGAAAAAAAAAATCCAGTAAAGGAAAACAGAAGGATTTAGTCCACAAAATTTCTGTTTCTGATTTCTCAAACTTTTGTTTACTTCTGGAAAAGTAATCAAAATTGTTACAGTGTTCAATTTTTTGATGTTGCAAAAAACATTTTTTGAAATAGAAACAGCAAACTTCATTCTAAATCTATTTTATATTTTAGAATGATAAAAACTGATATTTCAAGTATATAACATCTTTAACATGTGCCTTAAATTATGTTAATATGTGCCTAAACTTATTAAGTTTTTTTGAAAGAATCATATACTTTTTGTAGAGAATACCCCAAATTACATTAAAGATAATTTTAGGATATTAGTCTGAAAATTGTATATTTAAGAACTCCACAGTTTTAAAATTTTCTATTTTGCTTTGTTTCAGTTAATTCATTTGAAAGAATCAATTCAACTTTAAATGGCAATTGAACTGTTTGAGTTTGAAAGCTGGGTAAAAATCCCACAGGGATTTTTAAAGTAAATTATTTTTATAACTACTCATTCTTTTACTTATTGAAAAGGTGATAACATTTATAAAATAATCAAATGAATCTGCAAATAATCTTAATTTAGAACTGAAAAAAATAAAATGGATGGCTCAGCCTTTCAGAATAAAATTAGTTAAAAAATTAACAGATTTTTACTAAAGGATAACAGATTCTAATATTGCTTTTCTGAGAAAAGCTATAGGTAATGTATGTACATTTATAGTTGTATTGCAAAAATTATTAACATAATGGAATTTGCACACCTAATTAATCAAAAAATTTCTAAAAACTTCACTGAGCTGCCATAATTTTTGTCAGCATATGTAGTACTGAATGACTAATAAAATACCTGAATTGAAACTATTCCAGTCTAGCAGTTTGTAAGATCTTGTGTTACCCATAATTCCGACAAAGGCTGAGTTCAAAACATCAAATTAGTAGATTAGTTTTAGGAGCAGAATAGTAGAAAATAAAACACTACAAACAAGAACATAATTGACAACACCATTTCACAGGAACTGGAAAGACAGACAGTAAAGTTAATTCAAAAGTTGAAATAGGGAAAAAGGCGCATGCTATAGCAATCGAAAAAATATATCCTTTATGAGGAATACCTTAATATTCAAAACTACTCCATTTTTCCCTTTGCTACACATTCTTAAATACTTATTTTCTCCATGATTTTTTTTCCAATCTTAATATTTAGTGGGTAGAGAAGGGAGAAGTGGAAAGCAGGAAAGGTTAATAGTGAAATAATTCCAAAATCACAACTTTGTAAAGCTGTATTGCCATCTTCAGAATAAAACCTCCCCTAAGTACTACCTTTGAAATAATTTCCTATATTCCCTGCTCAAGAGAAATCAGTGACTTCAATAATTCTGATAAATTAATTTGAGAGTGCAAGCAGAGCATGTTAAAATAAGCCCATGCATCTCAATCTATCATCAGTTTCTCCCTTAATGTTATCATCAATGAATGCTAATAAATTAAGATAATCAAATGTATTATAAACTAGCATTTTAACCTTTTTTATAAGGGAAGAATTTTAATAAGTACTTAAAATTTAACTTACTATCCTTGAATATGAATTCCTTTATAATGCATAATAATTGTTTATATAGTTTAAGTTTATATGTCAGTTTAATCAAAATCATATTCAATAGAAATATGAACATATATATAATATATACACACATGTGTATATATCTACATGTGTAGATATATATTTAACTTCAATTTAGTGGGTTTTTTAATTAAAGTTTTATTTTTCAAAGATGTATTCACTCTCATAGGACAGAGAGGCTAGTGAGAGGTATTCTAGTTTCACAACAAATAAACCCAGGATTAACACTATGCTGATTTAATAGCCAAAAAATATTTTCAAAGAAGAAAAGTTATCAGTGATTTGAAGATCATTAAAGCAAGATATTTTACCACATTTAGGGATGTTTGCTACATGGATGGCTAGTAGTAAACAATATAGAGATAACAATTCTTAAAAAAAACAAACTTGATGCAGGACCTACTACAGTACCTTTCACATAATAGGCACTTAATTAACATTTTTTATTTGGATTGATGCTTTAAATACAATACTTTGGCTTAAGTATCTATCCTATACATAGCTTGTTCTCCCAGGCTTCATAATTTAATCAGAGCACAGATGGTAAAACTTTAAAACAATATTTTTAACTTATAAAAGGTTTAACCAAACTTGGATTTATCCTTAAAAAATATTCTTATTGTTTCTCTGTGACTAGGTGGTAAATGTTATTGAATAAAATGTTAGTGTCAAAGTTTTTAGGCTGATATAATCTGTGACTAGCCTATGGTTGGCAAGATAAGTTTTATAAAATCTTCTAAATTCATATTTCCATTGTTTTTTATCCCAAAATATACAAGGACATAAAAATAGAGATTAGGAACTTACTATAAAAAATTGATGTACCAATATCTTTAAGAGTATTAGTATGACAAACTAATAATCTGGATATTCTACATACATATATATACATATTTACTGCTTAAACATACATATTTACTGCTTAAAGATAATGATCTCTAATCTTTTTTCCAGTTCTAACACTCTGAATATAAGTTTTTAACTAGAACAAAGGGATTTTTAAAAAAAAAACAGAAAAACAGAAGTAGGTAGGTGGGAAGAGAAGACTGATGCTTTAAAAAGATGCAGCTGCCAACCTTTTAGGCTAAATAATCCTGGCTCATGCATGCACACCCAAAGTAAATATCACTTCTCCAAAACCTTTTTTTCAGAACTACAATGCCCAATACAAAAATGTATATGTATATAATTATCTAAGTATTTCTATTTTGCTCTCCGAAAATTAAAAATAACCCAAACAACAATGAATTATGACTAATTTAACTCCTAAACCAAAAAGTATTTTAATACTGTGGAAAAAGAGAAAACAAAACTTATATGGAGATTGTGCTTTTCACATGAGAGCTTCAAAACACTTTACTTTTTTATGGTGTCAATATGTGTACTCATGGAGAGGCTATGAGAACTATTAAGTTAAAAAAAATAAGGAAACAGTTAATAAAATATAAACCAAGTGCTACACATATGGAAAAAGAGAGAGAGAGAGAGAGAGAGAGAGAGAGAGAGATACTGACATTACAAAAGAAAAATGTTTAATTTGGGCAAGATCATACATCAAGTCAATGTCAAAGAAGAATATTCAATTTAGAATATCAGAATTCAGAAGATTTTAGAGGTTACTGTTCAGGAAGGTGGCTGTTCTATATTCTGCTGCCTACTTCCTTTGTTCCTTTACAATTATGATCAATGTCTGTGAATGAAAAATATGACTTCCTTTTTAAAAATATAAATGAATTGCTAACAATTCAGCAATGTAGCAAACAGGAGCATCACAGATATATTAAAAATGTTTTGAAAATTCATAATAATATTACAAATTTATATGCATTTTATATATATATATACATACTTTTTCAATTAAATTTTAAAACTCCTCCCTAAGTAGGAAAGGAACTACTTAAATATGCAATATATAAATATTAATTGCAACACAGAATTAACTAATGATAGCCATGGCTCAGTAGCTAATGGCAAGATTTTATCTTTCTAAGCTCCAAAGGTGCCAACCTTAATGTACTTTCTTGGCTAAATTTTAAACCAAAAATTAATCAATGTTTTTAACAATTTGTTTGAAAAGTCATCTTTTAAAATTCATACAAATGAATGAAACAAATATCTTTAGTATAACACTTTCTTGAAGTTTTTAGAAGATTTTAACTTTAAAAGTCTAAAACAATTTATAGAAATCACTTTAAAAATTCAATCCTAAACTTAATAGAACATTTTACAAAACAATTTTCCTTTTTTCAACATACCAGGATTGTGGATGCGATCCAGAAGCTTCACAGAACGTGCACTAACAACGCCCCCAACATGAACAAGAAATCCCGAAGGAAATGCCGTCAAGGTAAAAAATGGAAATTCCTGGTAGGAAAAAAGGGGTATGGGGAGAAAGTCAGTCAATAACTTGCAAAGTTCCAGTAACATATGTCAATTATTTTATTTATTCTGTCCACTGAAATCAGAGGCATGCCAGTTGTAGATATATTTTTAAAAATATATCATGTAATTCATTTGTTAACTTAAAACACTTAGATGGCATAGTAGATAGAAAGCAATGGGCATCCAAAAGGCCTGAGTCCAAATTCTGCTTCAAATCGATCCCTTCTCAACTGTGTGATCCTAGGCAAGTCACTTAACAGGGAGGCCTCAAACTCAGCTTATACATCTAAAAAATGAGGGATGAAGAGGAGAGAAGAAATTATAAACACCTATCTCAGGATTTTGAAAAACAAATAAGATAATATAAGTAAAGTACTTTGTAAACCTGACACTAATAAAACAACAAACTATTCTGTATAACAATGTTTCCAAGGGAAAATGTTTTCAGAGTTCCCGGGATTCCAAGTATATATATTTCACTCCCATTCCAGCCCTAATAACCAGAAACTCTTTCAAATCCAAGTTCTCTTTCATGATTTGGACAAGGCTATTAACAAGGTGATAGTAAAGAAGAGAAAAAGGCAGTGAAGAATGTCTCTAATTCTGAAATGACAAATACTGGGAGAGATAGAAATAAAAAAGAAGAGAGGAACTAGTAAGTGTACATCTTTTTAATGGTCACTGAATAAACATGTACTAACATTAATACCTTTTTAAAGATCACTGGAATCAGAGTAAAATAAGAAAAAAGCTCTGAAGATCAAAAAACAAGTCTCAATGTCCCCATTCATTAATAAACTCATGCCATTCATTCACAAATTATTTAGTTCTTTTAAAACAATTCTATATGAAAGTACTGAGGTTGAGAGAAGATTAAATGATCTGCCAATAATCACAAAACTAGTAAGTGTCTGAGTGTGTAATCTTGATTCCAAGTCCAGTACTTTATCTATTGTCCCCTATTAAAAGCATATATAAGAATAACTAGATCAAATGGTCAAGATGGATCCAAATCTGCACCACCAGCAGAATTGCTTATATCAATTTTACCCTAAGTACATCAAAGTATCGATACAACAAAAAAGTAAATGTTCAGTATCACATTTTGTAAAAATCACATTTTACAGATAGTAACAACTTAATAAGTAGTACCTAAAGTATCATAAACAGTGTTAAAGAAGTGATAGGAAGGGCTCTTTCAGAGTCATGGACCCTTAAAGGGGTATATAGACAGATTTCTATGGGTCCATAAATTGGATGGGAAAAAAATTTTCTAACAATAAGTCCACAGATTTGGGCAGCCTGCCAAAGGGACTCAAAGATACTTCTCTGAAGTAGAGAAACAATCTATTACTGTTTAAGTTGGACCTTTACAGAAATAATAGTGTCTACATTTAAGGAGAGAGACAAGGTGACATAATGAAAAGGTGCTGTTTTGGAATCCTGAAAATTGGTCTGGTTCCTTTCTCTGATAATATCCGAGGTACCTATTCCAACAACCTGCCTCATAGTTAAGAGAAGCAGATTAAAAGTTTTTAAAGCACTTTGCAAAACTTTAATTTTCAAAGTGATATATATGTATATAAGTAGCTATGGCTATTGCTGCTATTAAAAAAGGTCTTTTTTTAGGGTCTTAATAACAATAAAGTTAGCAATTACTAGTGTTTTAATGCTGGCAAAGCATTATACACATGTTAACTTATTTGAATTCTTCAAAGGTTCTTCAAAGACATGAGTAATAATGGTTAAGTTTAACTCAACAAGCAAAGACTGACAAAAAAACTTTTGATCTACTCATTGGGTTTATCAAAATGTATCAGTTAGGGGAAGCCAGGTGGCAAAGTAGATAGAGCACCAGCCCTGGAGTCAGGAGACCCTGAGTTCAAATCTGGCCTCAGATATTTAATAATTACCTAGCTGTGTGGCCTTGGGCAAGCCACTTAACCCCATTTGTCTTGCAAAAACTAAAAAATATATATATATATATATATATATATATATATATATATCAGTTAAAAGAATTAATCATGCAAAATTAAATGTCTTATAGATAAGAAAAAATTGGAGTTATTATACCTTTTTCTTCCCTGAAATGCTAGGGTTTTTTTTTTAATTATTAAAACATACGGAGGTGGCACAGTGGATAGAGCACCAGTCCTGGAGTCAGGAGGACCTGAGTTCAAATTCCACCTCAGACACTTAATACTTAAGCTGTGTGACCTTGGGCAAGTCACTTAATCCCATTGCTTTGCCCAAAAAAAACCCTAAAAAACAAAAACATATGCATAGACTTGGAGTTTGAAGGGATCTCCAAAGTTATGTAGTACAACCTATACATGAACATATACCACAAATCTATCATTAGTCAATTAGAGAAGATCTTCAACTAGGAGGAACCCACTCCCTTCTAAAGTGGCCCATACTACTTTTAGATAATTTTAATTACAGGGAAGTTTTGCTTGTTAACTATACTTTGCATCAAAGTCTAAACATTTAAGACTGACTTCTTTCTTAGTGTCTTTTTTTGAATTTCTGGGCAACCCTACACTGTAACTACTCTCTAGCTTAGAGAACATATGTATTATGTGAAATGCCCAAGAAGAAGAGTTTTAACAGTACACTGAAGGGCTATACTAAAGAACCTTAAGTCTCAAAGACTTAGGTAAGGAGACATTAAGATAACTTGATGATGGGGCAGCTAGGTGGCACAGTGGATAAAGCACCGGCCCTGGAGTCAGGAGTACCTGGGTTCAAATCCGGTCTCAGACACTCAATAATTACCTAGCTGTGTGGCCTTGGGCAAGTCACTTAACCCCATTTGCCTTGCAAAAACCTAAACAAACAAACAAAAAAAGATAACTTGATGAAAGTAAACTATATCCTTTTAAAAAGATTAAAAAGCAAGTGTTCTTGCATAAACATAAATATCAAAAACAAGAATTAGATCTTTCCATTACACAGGTAATAATCTGTTAAAGCTGCTATTGTGGAATATCAATAATGTGAATTCAAAAATTAATTTGCTCTGAAGGAAGCTAGTCCTTCCTGAATCAGACTAAAAATACTGTATGAGGGGAGAGGGGGGTGTAGAGGATAGGGAAAGGAAAGGGAATAAGGATTTTAAGAACTTTACAAATACTATTTCATTTTATACTAATTAAAATTCTGTGAGATAGGTGCCATTATTATCCCCATTTTGCAGCTGAGGAAACTGAGGCAAACAGAAGTCAAGTGACTTTCTCAAGGTCACAGAGCTTATAAGAAGCTGAGGTTAAATTTGAAGTCAGGTCTTCTTACCTCTAAGCCCAGCATTCTAATCACTGCATCATCAAGCTACAGATTATAAGCAACAATTAAAATTTAGGAAGCAGTCAATATGCTGCACACAGAAAATAACTGCTTTATGTTTGGGGAAAGTAAGATACTAACAGAAAACACTCGTACTGGTGTTAGTGAAAAGTAAGTCTATATGTAAAAACCCAAAGTCATGAAAAAACTTAAATACATTTATCTTTCTCTTTTCCTTCTATGAAGTAGACACTTATCACTTAAGTGCTTACTTTTTTTTGGCACGTGAAACAATAAACTCTTAAAGAATGTTGGGCTGAGAAGGGATTTTTTTTCTTTTCTCAAATAAATATTTAAATTATGCTCCTTGCTCCACAAGGAGGAAAACAAAGTATGAAGAGAATTAGGATCTAAGTGGATCCATAGTCATTAAGCAATCTGAGGTTTCCACCAAGCATGTGTTTGGGTATATGTGGAGTACATACTGTATGTTTCAGTGTTTCTAGTTCTAAATAGTTCTTAAAACATGTCCATTAGCAACACAGCCACAAGTAAATGAAACAAATCATGTAAACAAATTACACTCAATCCATTATTACAAATTACTGGACTTCTTGCATTTAGGCACCTGTTATGGAGACTCAACAGGTAGTTAGAAGTTAAACGATTCAGGCATACTGCCATGCTTTGTTTTTTTCAGGTCATGAAGGAAATTACAGTTTACAATAACAAATTTCAATCCCATATGGATCATCCTATGGGCTTCAAGTTTGCTATAAGAATGAAATTCCAGTATAAAATACAAAGTAATATTCACTGTATTTCTAAAGACATGTAAAATTTTAGGCACAGACATATTAAAGACACCATATACATATAAAATTCCATTACATCAAAATCCAGGAGACCTCAAATTACTAATTTGTAATTATTATGATTTGATTAAATCACATTTCAATTCTAATGAGACAAAAGTAAGAGAATTCAAAGATCTGGAGGCAGTGAATTAAAAAATTTTAAAGGTTTCTTGAATCCATTAAGAAAAAGGAGGAGGTAGTCATGCATGCATCTACCTTTATTTTCATCTGTTTTCTTCTCTAAGAGCATTGGTCTTTTTGTATTCTTCTTATAAGGTAGGGTTATTCAAATGGGATTAGATGATTAGTTTAAATGAAGAAGAGGTGAAGAATAGTTGAATGATATTTGTTACTTAATGACAAAGCAAGAAAATTGCTGCTTAGCTGTTGGTTCAGTTCCGTTCTCTTTGCCTCGTTGGGAGGCAAACAAGACCCACAGAATTATGGGGAAAAGGAATGGAGATGAATTTGTCCTCAAAAAAACCTATTTTGGTAACAGTTATGGTATGCAGAATCCTTCTTTATATTGATTGGTTATTTGTCATAATAGAATTTTATGTGTATTTTTAAATGCCAGCATAAAATAGGAAATGTAAGAAAAGGTTTTTCTTTTTAAAAGTGCTTAGAATTTTCAAAATAAAATCATTTGCAACTGAAAGCTAACTACAGGTGTCTGAAAAATAAATGAAAAATATATTATCATGCATCATATTAGTTAATGGTTTTCACAAGTGCTGTTAAATAAAATATATTAACATGGTACATTATGAACTAGCAACATTTCCAAAAGAAAAAAAAAAGCTTAAACAAATTTTAAGTAACAAGATTAAAATTTTAAAAGCTCTCAATCCAAGAAACAAAAAGACTCTCACACATTTTTAGAAACATACCCGACTTCTACAGAACCTATGAGGCGATCCTCCCTTAGCAATGAATAACACAAAAAAATGAAAAGAGAAAATCATCCAAAAACTATAACTATTCATTTCCCCCTGAGATATTTAAATATATATATATACATATTTAGTTTATAAGAAATAATATGGAAGTCTAAATAATCATGTTACATTAAAAAATCCAAATATGAAATTTGTGAATTTCATATTATTTTCATGGGAACTAAACAATGAAAAGAATAATTTAAAATAAAATATAGGAATATTTTAACTATATTATCTATAACTGAAATTACATTACTTATTTTCTACAATATCATTTGAAAAAGAAATTAGAAAAAACTTCTAAACACAGCATAACTTTTCTTCAATGTCATGATTATCTATAATTAGATTCCAAGACAAAAAAAAAAAGTTAATTACCTTCCATGGTTACTCCACATCAGTTTTGTAGTACAAGAATATATAAGCTAATATTTTAAATGTATGATAAATTTTTTAAAACTATATTATTGCTATTGTAAACTCTTTAGAGGGACTCATGAAAATATACTGTACAAAAAAAAGTTAAACACAAGGTAATAACATCACATGAATGCATCACAATTTTTTACACCATTAACAATATAAGAACAATGAAATTGTCCTGAAATTGTAATTCCTTACCCTCTGTTCCAGCGCTGATTGAGTCTGCTGTCTTAAAAGAGCTTTAAATGGCCCCCCTTCTTTTCCAGCACTCCCACTGCCCATTCCTAAGAAATATCAGCAAATAAATAATAACTTTGGAAACAACCAACTTTCAAAGAAATAGAAAACTTCAGTGAAATTAATTTTCTGCCATGAGTTCCCCCCTAAATTATTTTAAAATGCATCAAGCAAAATATTTTATTTAAATTAGTATCAGCAAAACAAAAAATCATATATGGTCAAATACTTCATTTTGTATACTGAAGTTTCCCTTGCAGTGAAAGTTTCCTAGTGTACTAAATAGGTTTACAATGTTTTTACAAAGTCTAAGTAGTGCAAAATTTTGGGTTAACTTCCTTTAATAATAGAAATAATGTTAAAGGGATAAATATTTGTACCCTAGAAGGTTCTCCTTTAAGAAAAATTTAATTATAAATAAGTGTCTACTGAAAATAAATTAGTTTTATGTATTTTTTCAAATACATAATCATTGTCAATAACTTCCCATATGACGTTGGGTAAAACACATAACCTCTCTGACCATCTCTTTCCTCATTTGTAAAATGGAGGTAGGTTGGATTAGTTCATCCTTCCCTACTTTAAAACTCAAAAATTCTAAAAAAACATTGATTATCATGTCAAAGAATTATATTTGGATCTATTTACTTATAGTAAATATAACAGTCACAGAGGAAATTCAATGATTGCTTCAAAATATTCTAATGAACCCAAATGTTTAAGCTATTTCAAAATAGTCTAAAATCTAAATTGTGCTCTACCATATAATTATATCTAATGATATCCATACTTTTCAAAGCTCTCTCAAAGAACTCAACACAAAATCATAAGCTATGTAGTTCTGAAAGAACTTTATTTAGCAAACATTTACCTATATTTTAAAATTTTAATGTTACATTACTTTCCCTACCTTTTCTTCTTCTTTTGATAATACCAACTGACTAAATCAGGGCAAAAGAATTATATTGGTATAGGTGAGAAGCAAGAATTTGAAACACTAACAATAGGAGCTCAATCCCACCCTATTCAAAACTGATGTACACAAGTCAGGCTTACTAAAATTCCCTATATAAGAACTAGTTTACTTGTGTAAAAACTATTATATTTTTAGCTGTTCTTGGATAAGGAAACAAAGATTAGCATATGTATAGTCCCATTCTGGTGGGGAGGTTTTCCCCCAGAAAAATTAATTCTTTTAATTTATAATATACTTTCTAGGGACTATACAATACTAACTAGAGACACAAAATAAAGATCTTTATACAAAGCATACTGAAAGCACAAAACAAAATGGATTCCTTAGAGAAAAAGACACCACCACCACCACCAAGGAATCTTAGCAGAACATTACAATGTTTATGTCAATGGAATGAAATAAGGGAAAGCGAAAATGAAAATTAGAAGCCTAATGAGACAAACTAATTTGAACAAAATAACTACATTTTCAAATGGCTGCTAACATGATAATAGGGATCCAATCATATGAATGAAGTTAATGTGAAGAGAAGTTCAAGTAAATGAGCCAAAATAGGAATCCTACTAACTGTAAGACAAAGTATGTATTCTTAGGTCTTAATTTCTTGAAAACATAAAACTTTTAAATATAATAAAAAAAATTTATGCTGTCAGCATCATTTTACAAAAAATTACCAAACATTTAAATACCCATGAGTGAACTCAGAAATTGTCTCATATGGGTTCTTTTTTTCTTTTGTAAATAAGAAAAATAGATGCTCCTTGTATAACACCCAATAATTCCTTATAAGACTACAATTACTTTGTTAAACTGTGCTTTTTTTTTAAATGGGGGGAAAAAAGCTGTTATAGTTTGAGCCTACCAGAAGCAGCCAGGAGCAACTCTTCACTGAAAGAAACACTTTTCCTCAGAACAACTGGTCTGATATGGCTAGAGTGATGAGGGGTAAGGCTAGATTCCGAGAAGAGACAGGACTTTTTAAGATGAGGGGAACCAGAAGAGATAGAGGGGGAGCTGGGACACAGGAAAATCCTAGGCCCTTGTGAGTAAGGTGCTGTGGAGGAAAGTGGTAGAGAAAAGATGTAGATTCAGAAGATGACCAGAAAAAGCAGAATAAGGAAAGCAATGATGAAACAAAACATAACATTAAAATGATTTTTTTTAAATGCAGACATACAGCCACCTTATGAAAAGTTCCCATTAGGAAACAGTAATGCCAAGACCATATAATGTCACAATGTAGATGAAAAGCATATTATACAGACTTTAAAATGAAAACATTTACTATAAGCTTTATTAGGTTCTTTAGTATTCTTTAATATCTTAATTAAGAATTAAGGATATTCTAGTCTATTTTAAATTTCTCCAAGAATATATTAAATTTAAGCTACGTTTAATTTTTAAATATAAGTACTAATTCAAATATATCAAATTTAAAATACATTTAAGGACTAAAACTTGGATAGTTATAAATTTTTAAATGTTTCTGTATGCATAAAGCAAAATGTTGCAGTACATACTACAATAACATATTTTAAGTGGGTAATACACTAAAAACTTTTAAATGGATTTATCATCTCATCAATTTGGCTAATCATTCTAATGATTTTATTTGCTATTTATTACATCACTAATAATTTTTGTTTCAGTAGGTAGATGCTTTTGACTTCAAATTAAGTCAAGCAATGTTTTATGCAAATTTAAAACACATTATCAATATTTTTAATATTTTTCTCTCTGATAAAGATGTTTTATTTTCATTCTATTATCACAAATATATTCCTATATTAAAGATCAAATGATATCCCATGAATCAAAACAACTATATGCAGTATTTTATACCTGTCTTCCAAAGGCCAACATAAAACATATTCTACTAAACTATTAACCAATTATAGAAAGAGCTAAGATAAAATTAAAAAAGTAGAGAAGCTTCCCAATGAAAGGACTAATTAATAGTTTAGATTTTGTATTCTAAATTATTTAGATTTTTTTAAAAAAGAAATAAATTTAAAACTGCCCAAATGCAAATGTTAGCCTCTACCTACAAAAAGAAAAATTATTTCCTCACTCAATCACATTTCAATTTTGATTTTTGTTCTTAAAAGAACAATCACTTCCTAGGTGGGTTTTATGTATTTTACATGTAGTATCAATTTCTATTTCTTTAAACATACATTCTCCTACATTTTTAGTTTTCTTTTAATTCTAGAAGTTGTCTCAAATTTTTTTCTGAAACCAAAAGAAATAAAATAAGCAGATAAGGAAGCCAGTAAAAGATGACTATTTTGCTAGTTGTTTGGAGACAACTACCACGTACGTCCAGCCATTAACTTTGGATACGCATTATCCTAATTAGTTCTTGTCATCAGACAGGGAATTTCTTATATGTCAACTGTCTTCATCAATCTAGTTCCATTATCTACATGAACTTTTAATCTTGGAAAGTTGCCATAGTCACTATGGCACTCTGATTGTGTCAGAAGCAAGATATGAACATAGCTTTTTCAAACTTGAAGGACAGTTCTTTATAACCTACACCAGGCTCCCTCTCTGAGTAGCCATATACACTAAGAGAAACATGAAGATATAGATTGATTTATTTAAATAAATTTCAAGGAATATAACAGACTCAGGTAAAATCAAATAATTAAAGTATCAACTATATTGTCTACCTTTTTTTTGACATTTATGAAACTTAAAATATGTTACTGTTATGAGGCAGTAATAGACAACCCAACTGAAAAAAATATATATAATGCACTGCATAAATTTATAAACAAAATATGTCTAACTCCTTAGTTCGAAGAAAATAAAAATAAAAGCTAAAAAGAAATGTTTCTAGGCATCTATTTAAAATTGAATTATAAAAAGTTTTTATTGGTCCAGTTCAGTTATGAAATAGAACCTATAAAGAGGGAATTTAGGAATCAATCCATCAATCCCTAAAGAAACATCTTCTAAACTATTTGAAAACAACACAGGAAAACCAGTTAATACTAAAAATTAATTTGCTCACTGGTTCCTATGCTACATAAAATAATCATACATTTGGGTTCTTAGGATGACAAAGATAGAGGACATAATTAAAATTTTGGTACATGTGTGTGAAGATTCTTTGGTATAAACACACTATCTGGTAAGTTTAAATGGTTAAAAATCAGACAAACCAAAATATTTGACGAGGAAAAAAAATACAAATTCACTTAATTTTTTTCAAATTAGATGCAATCAAAGGGACAGCTATACAGGGCAGCTAGGTGGCTCAGTGGATAAAGCACCAGCCCTGAAGTCAGGAGTACCTGGGTTCAAATCTGGTCTCAGACACTTAATAATTATCTAGCTGTGTGGCCTTGGGCAAGCCACTTAACCCCATTTGACCTTGCAAAAAAAAAACCTAAAAAAAAAGGGACATCTATGTAGCACAGCAGATAGAGCAACAGTGCTGGACTAAGAAGGACCTGAGCTCAAATCCAACCTCAGAAGCTTAATACTTACTTAGCTGTGTAACCTTGGGCAAGTCACTTAACCCTACTGTCTAATAAAACTTAAAAAAATTAGATGCAATATATTTTTTTCCAAGTAGAAAGAATTGAAAGCCAGTATCTACTACTTTAATTTCTTAAACTCTAAAACACCAGCTATTGTTAAAGAAACTGCCTCTGCACAAAGATGAAAAGGGAACTTTTCAAAGCTCATGAAATAAAATCTACAAGATCTAACCAATTTTGAAAGAATTTTTACATTTGGAATATTACTTGAAGGCATAGCAATTTAGATTCAGAACAAATACTCAGGAGTTGTGGATGTGAGCTTCAGCACAGGCCTTGGAACTACATGAAATGATGTTACCTTAAAGTTCTAATAAAAAGAAAAACTAAAAGCTACTCATTCTTTTAAACCTCTACAATCCTCACTATGATTTTTATACCAACTAACATACTATATATTTTAAGCCTAATCAATTTCCCTTTAGAGAACAATAACTTTTCATGACTTCAAGTCTCTTCTGTCAGCAATTTTAGTTTGGGCCCCATTTATTTTAGAATCATTAGGGCAAAAGTGCCATAGGCAGATGTCTTAAACTTTTATTATACTACGACTTAAATTGCCAAGTGTTTTAAACATGATAGATGATCTAAAGAAATGTATGTACTTTCTTGTTAAATTCTGAACTATTAATTAACAAACTGAATTATTTTTACCTGCAGCATGATGTGAAAATAAAGATCAGAAAACTCAGGTTTCTTTTCAAGTAAGCATCAAAATTGCTTTCTCAATTTGTGTTCTCTTTAATGATTTCATTTATTAAATCTAACTCAGCTTAAAAAAAAAGTTTAAAAAAAAAATCACAAGTATTTCCTTTATTCTTGAAGCTTCCATACTTTTAAAATTAGATTTGATTTCAAGGAGTAAGACAAAATGATACAAAAGCTATTTTTAAAAATGTGGATTAAATCACATTGAAAAATGTCCCAGATCAAAATGCAGTTTATAAAAATCCTATCACCCCAATTCTTTTTTCCTCCAATTTCTTAAAATATTTTTGTTAGTCTTTTTTTTTTGGTCTATCCTAGAGATGAAAAAATAATCAATGACTAACTCCCCCCAAAAATTCTAAGCAAATTTTGACAAAATAGGGGACCAGGGTAAGGAATGAATGGAAGGAGCAAGGAGCTTTTGAGAGGGGAAAGATAAGAATTCAGAAATATGCAAAAACAACTGGAGCAAAAATGGTATTTTTCTACCTTATAGGATAGAACAAGCAAACTTCAAAACTAACGATAATATATCACTTATTAATGTGACACTACCATCCCAGAGGGATTTGTAGGTGTTGTTTTGTAATATTTTGAATTTTATAGGATTAAATTCAGAATGAGGTCTTTAAAAAGAACATAGATAAATCCAAAAATATATTTATTACATGAGGAATTTGATTTCACATTTTTACTAATAAGTTAACTCTTCAACTACCTAATACGTTTTAATAAAATGTGATTCTAACAAATTATAGTATTAAACAAAATATCTATAGGTAAAATGAGAATTGTGTTTGTTATCCAATTTCTCACTTAAACTATCAAAAAAGCTTAAACCTCTGAGCTATCAACCTAGGTGGCAGAAATCACATCAAATTAATTCCTGCCTTGTAAAAATATATTCATATTTTAATTGTGACAGTCAAAAATTATTAGTGCTGGCATCATTTTTATTAAATTATATGCCAAAAGCAGAAGAAAAAGTTTGGATGAAAAGCCAACAAGAACAGAACCAAATTATAAAAGCGGGTGGAAGCGCCTTACCAGTTTTGGGTGTCAAACTCAAATCTGTGTCAGAAGAAGAGGACTGTCGACTGTAGGACTTGGAAGGTGAAAAGGAATAAGTTTGATTTTTCAGAGGGGTGGAGGGTCCTGATGAGTGAGTATTGGGATTGGGATCTTCATTGAAGGGAATCCTGCCAGAAGAAGGTGGAAAGATATTAAGCAATCATGTGCCCAAAGGATCTGGCTGATGGCAGCATGATCCAAACACCAGGATGGGATGGGTTGGGGGTTGGGCCAGCAGTCATTTCTTAAGGGTAAAGCTGGGAATGAGGTCAAAGACAAAGAATTTCTATTTACCCATTCAGTACTCTTCAGATAAATATCTGCACTGAAACAGTTAACGAGCCAAGTAAAAGGCATGAAATGTCAGACTCAGGGAAAAAAATATACCAAAGAGAAATAACCAAAGAGAATAAATACATGGTTGAAAATATTTTCAAATAAACAATGCTTTTTGATTCCAGTTACAAAAGAAAAAAATGATGATGACTGCAAATGATGTGTGTAAATATACCCAAATATACTGATATTTGCACACATATATATCTTCCAAAAAAAAAATGTTTCCTTATCCTATAGCATCAAGAGTGCCACAGCTAAAAACAAAGCAATGAAGAAAATGGATATAGCCACACTGAAACATTTCTGTTTCGTGCAGAATCACTGCTTACCTGTTCTCCAACAAGATCTCTTCCATAGAATTACACAAGCCATACTTAAAAGGTTTTATAAAAGAAGAAACAGAAGACATAGATCATTTGGACAAAAATTAGTTTTCTGCCCAATCACAATTCTGGTGTCCAAGTAAAACCAGAAAGCAAATGCAAAAGTTACAAATTGGAGTACACCACTGTAAATTTATAAGAGAGAACAATTTGAAAACAAGTGTATGGACTATGGAAGAGACTTTGGAAGTGAAAAGGACACTTTCTCTTCCAAACAACTATAACCTCTGTTTTATCAGTTGAATACAGTAGTTCTTCACCGACAGCAGGACTTCCAGTGAGAAAAGGAAGGAGAAAAGATTTGAGGTACCTGCCTACACTGCCTGCCTGCCTGCCCTGTGCGACCACTCTGCCTGTGGCCTGTCTCCCCAGCTCCTGAGTCTGAGCAGTCTCGTACCAGTGTAGATGAGAGTGGGAACAGACACAGAGAAGTTCTGAGTAAGTCGTGAGCCAGTAGCAGTGTGAATTGGGCTGTTGTGAGTCGAGCGGCATCCATGGCTTGGAGGGTGAACCAGCGGAGACCTGAGAGAATTTGCAGTCAAGGTGGAAGAAAAGAAAACAATATATACAACAGATTGCAAAGTTACGTTAAAATGATTGCAGCGTGCTTTAGTTAGAAGAGAGCACACATTTTTAAGCAGCTCCTAAGAATTATAAATCCCTAACATGCAAAAGACTAGATGAAAACCCAAAAGGGGGAAAAGAATAGATACACATTAGCTAAAGATATGTTTTAGTCAAAATTTTTAAAGGAAAAGTTAATAAACTCTGAGCTTTGATAAGAGAATTAGGCAGAAAGTAAACTATATTTTCCTGCTTAGTTGAATGTAAGATTTTGTCTCTATAGTTGCTTTAAAAATAAACAATTCACCAAAAAGAAAAGTTTCTCTTTACCTTCATCATCAGTGACCTCACAGTACAAACTTTATGGGAGGAAAAAAACCCATAAAACTGAAAAGTTAAATACAAAGAGCTAAATCATATTACATCTTTGAAATTAGTAACCCTATATACTTATGTTACTTATACAAATTCTTAAAGAAAATTTTACATATGTTTGATTAAAAGAAAACTTTCCAAAGAATATTTTCTATATGGGGGGGGGCACCAAAGAATATGAAGGAAAAATACCATGACAGTTTAGGAAAAAAGAGAATTCTAATCAAGAAAATGTTTAAGTTGTATCTATAAGAATAAACATCTTGATGCATATTATATATATTATTTTAAAGCTGGTGACACCATACATAGAGCAAAAAAAAAGTACTATGTCTCAAAATGCATGATGCAACAAAAATGCATCATCAATTAAGACAATAATTTCTAAAATTAATTACTCCTTGTATGAAAGGACAATTTAAATTCAATTTTGTGAGATACGACTTAGCACTCTAAATCAGTAAATATAGTATACATGTAGTAAAATATATATATATATAAAATATAATAAAAACTTTTATTAGTAAAAAATATGATATATGTTCATCTAATAAAATTTTAACTTAAAAAAGACTTACATGTCCTGGATTAAAAAAAGGATCTACAGGCTATAAATATTTGTAAATGGTACTAAGCAATTTATTTGCTTTTTTCACTAATGCAACACTAAAAAAATTTTTTTAGGCTCTTATGAATAAACACTGAAAAAAATATACTGTCATAGTCTAAAAAGCCCAACTTCCACTGACCTTATTTTATGGTCCTTTAACACATATTCAACTAACATTATATGGTTAGAAGTATTATCACAGAATAGTAATTCTCAAAAATAATCTAGTACTGATGGCTGCAATGGTCTTCAATATAGTTTGCAAGCTAATATTCCTGCCTTTTATAACATGTGAGTGCTCATATTCTTATTGTTAGTATGCTTCAATTATACTAGGTATATAACAATTGCACTTATTTGGCATTCCAACAACAGAAGCCACCAAAATAATTTCTTGGGGGGGTCTCACTTTAAAAAAATAGATGAGGTCAATGGTCTGTATTATTTTATTCGGTTAAAATGGAACAAAACTACAACTATAAACAAAAAAATCTTACAATGGAAAATTCTACTCCCCCAAAATGAATAATGTACAACATTACATTTAGTGATATATATGTACTACTGTAATATACTGATGAAAGGAATTAAAAATTTGACTTTCTTGATTGAAGACAAACATGTTAAGGAGTGCTTTTTACAATATAATTTTTTTAAGTGCAGTAAAAACATAGAAAAAGGATTCTACTGCCTTAGGTTCACCTCTTCCCCCTATAAATTTTCTCTTGTGATCTCACCAACTCTCATATATTTAATTATCATTTGTTAGTAGATGAATCAACTATCAATATATCCAGTCCCTGTTCTCTTTTCTGAACTTCAATTTCACATCACCAGTTGACTAAGGTATATTGCAAATGCAACATTTCCAAAACTTCCAAAATCCAGCCCTTTTCCAAAACTGACTATTTTTGTACTATCAAGCCTACAAAGATACATTCTCCCAAGCGTAAACCTTGGCATTATACTCAACTTCTCAAACTCTCTCATTTCATTTATCAAATCAATTGTCAAATCTTGCCATTTCTAATTCTACATCTCTCACAGTTAACCTTAGATAAGGCTCTCATCTAGATTACTCATCAGCCTCCTAATTAATGCTATTTCAGTCCCTGTTCCACGTGATGTTCAAGTAATTTTCGGAAAGTTCAGATCTAAACATGTTACTACTACACTTAAGCAGCACTAGTTTCCTAATGCCACCAAATGCCAATCAAATATAAAGTTCTTCTCATCTTTGATCTAACCTATCCTTTCCTCCCTAATTTTAAGTCCCTCCCTCTCCAGCACTCTGTGATTGAGCTACATTGGTCTCCTCTCTTTTTCTCACCCATGATGGTCTATTTCCAGTCTCTAGGTCTGATTATCTGCCATGCTGGAATATACTTCCTTCCAAGCCTCATGTATGATCCAACTAAAGCCCTGGATCACCATGCAATCTTTCCTGACCTCTTCCTCCCCCAACTGCCACTACAGATTATCTTGAATGACACTAATTTGTATTTATCTGTCTTTGTTCTCTTCATAATAACTCCATATTCACATACAGAGGTCCTGCTTTCCTGTATGAAATATAATCTCCTCGAGAATAAAGACTGCTTCCACAGCCTGCATTTATAACCCCATGGTCAGCATGGTTCCTGATACAAAGCAGACATCTAAAAATGTGTGCTGGCCAACAAGCTATTACTTTGTTCAAACTATTTAAAAAATCCAACAAGCTTCTGAGACAGAAGAGCAATAAATTCAAATGAAATTAACTTTTAATACAAATTTGAGATTAAAGTAAAGACCTTGGACTTATAAAAATACAAAAGCATTTCATTTCTTAATTGCATACACAAATATGTTGAAGTCTAAAGCATCCTTGGGTAAAGATTATGGAAACATCATTAATTTATAATGAAGATCTTTGGCACTACATGTGCATTCTAAACCCTTCAAACTAAGATAAAGCCATATTTTGCCTAATAATGCTTTGTTATATTAGGGACCCAGCATAGTTATGGCTGGATATTCATGGCATGGAATTTTATAGAGGTTTCTAAATTATTAAGCTATCAGAAATACAAAGAAGGAAGTTTAAAACATCGGGTATTCTGAAAAATTACATGTATTTTTATATACTTTTCAGAAATGTTCTCAATTGCAAATGTCTTAATCCCTTCACAGTATATAGGTATTTCCCATTTTATTCGAATTCACTAAGTAGAAACAGAAAATTGGGGAAAAAATTCAGACTACAGTCCTCAAAGACTCCAATTAATAGGATTCAAGCAAATATATAAAATTTGTTTCCTAGTTAGTAATTTAACACTTCAACCACAAGATGTAGAGGTAATGTAGCCATCTCCTAACTTTCTGTGTACTATAATCCACATGAAACAAGGATAAGCATTAGAGATACAACAGTCAGAACTTTAATGCAATGAGTTCATTGCAAGCAAACGAACAAGACGGAATCATAATGTTTCTTTCAGGATCATTTTGTGACAAGAAAACCCAACACCATTTGCTGTTACACTGCCACTTTGTAAAGGACAGTTAAACGAGCCATAATCTGAAGTAATAGCTTTGCCAGTTCCTGGATATAAAACCTTAGACAAATCACTTCATCTTCAGTTTCCTCAGTTAGGAAATGGTGAGCTGAAGTGTTTTTTACAGTTTTAAATTTTATGATGTTAATCTCAAGAGATGGAAAAACTAGGTTCCTCTACCCTCATTAAAAGGGTCAAATTTTAAAATAATTCGATAGATCTGCTAAAGAAGTAGTCAAAAGAAAAATGAAAAGTCTATTTAATGGTTCTTGATGGTTTCTTAACTAACCTCTTCACACTGTATTGCAGAAGATCTCTCCAGCATATGGATCAACCTAGCCTGTTGCCTCTACATTATCATAAAGAGAACACAGATCAACAACCAAAGAGTTTTTAAAATCTATCAGAAAACATGTGAAACACAATCCATAAATAGTCTTTAAGGACAAAGTATTTAGTCCAAAATTAAGTTTGAAGAGGAAAGTGTTCTACAATACATATCAGATACTGACAGTGAATTCTGACAGGAAATCATTATGTTAATAAAAAGTGCTGGTTCACCCTACTGGCCATGTTTAAAATAAAGTGAATATGTACAGAAAAAAAGATGAACAGCATTCTCCATTAAAAGTTACGCACTTACATACTTACTCTTTCATTTCTTTGGATGGGGAATTGCATGCAGGAAGGAATGCTGCCGTGCTACTTAATTTATCCAGAGTACAGGCTGTTCCTATGGCTCGCACCACTAATCCAGATTCTCCTTCAAGATCAAAACACTGCAAATACCCAACTACGGCATTTCCTCTCATTTCAAGTACTTTCAAACCAATCTTCCTTTGTAGTTCACCTATAAAACAGAAGGGGGAAAAAAAACCCTAAAACTCTTAAAAAGGCAATCAATTCCTGTTTTACAAAACTGAATTGTTAATACATTATTGAAATGTTAATGGTTAAGAATCAAAGAATCACAAATTTAGACTTGGAAGAAACTTTTTATATCAATTAGGTCAAACTAATTTTATCAATGGGGCAAAAAACAGAAAAAATTATCAGTTAAAGGGGCAGTTAGATGGCTCAGGGACTAGAGCACTGGCCCTGGAGTCAGGAGGACCTGAGTTCAAGTCCAACCAATAATTGCCTTGCTGTGTGACCATGGGCTAGTCACTTAATCTCACTGCCTTGCAAAAACCAAAAAAAAAAAAATTATCAGTTAAACTTCTAAATAAAATTATTATAATCTTTGTCAAAGTGCTTTAACCAATTTAAATAATTACTTGCTTAAACAGGTCAAAATTTAGTTACTTGATGTACTCGTATGCCGTATCTTTTTCTTCATTATCAATCTAGCTTTTTACTAATTCTGATCTTGGTCTGACTATAAAATTAATTCATGTTGAAATGTTTATTGATGATTAAGCTCACAATAAAAAAATTAAATTTTGAGGGCATCTAGGTGGTGCAGAGGATAGAGCACCAGGCCTGGAGTCAGGAGGACCTGAGTTTAAGACATTTAATAATTATCTAGCTTGTGACCTTGCACAAGTCACTTAACCCCACTGCCTTGCAAAAAAAAAGGAAAAGAAAATTTCAAAAATATGACTTAAAATATAATCAACTCTGTTGTTGTGATTATTATAACCTTTACTAAGTATTCATAATGATGATTCTTTGTAATCTATAAGTCTATAGTCGCTCTTATTCCTCCTACCTGATCATCAATATTTTCTCCCATTTCTACCTTTGTACTGAAATCATCAAGTATCAAGATGGATAATGATTTAATCTAGAAGAATCATAGCACATATTTCACAGAAACTTATCACTGAAAAAGTCATGTTAGACTTCTTGTAAATATATACAATGATGAACACAAGGAAAGATGATCAAATGCCTAATGATATATTTCTTGTTGTCTGACTTTAAAATAAAGCCAACTCACTAAAATTCTTTGTTGAATTTTCCAAGAAGTATATGTGATCAATTTAGCAGCAATTTCTAGGTGACAGAGTGGACAGAGCACTGGCCTTGGATTCAGGAAGACAGGAGTTTTAATCCAGCCTCAGACAATTACTAGCTGTGTGACCCTGGGCAAGTCACTCAACCCTGATTCACTTGCATCCAGGGTCATTTCCAGTCATCCTGCTTCATATCTGGCCACTGAACCCGGATGGCTCTGAGAGGCTGGTGAATTAGCACAGCCCCTCACTCAAATCCAATTCATGTGCTTGTCTTGGCATCACCTCCCTGATGTCATAGTCTTTTTACAAAATGAAAGACAAACAGCAGCAATTTCTATCTATTACAGCAAAAGCATTAAGCATGATTATGATTCAGTTCCTCCTGTGTTCATCACTGGTTAAGGATTTCACATTTAGAGTACCAACAATTAAAGTTTATAGGTGGTCTAATAATTGCATGATTCTGAGTATCCATTCCTTTTCAACCACTCTACAAATGCTGGAGATTTGGAAGGGGATAACAGAGAACTAAGGGGCATTTTTTTTCCTTCGCTTTTTGCATGGGTTGCCAAAAGATCAAGATTTCAACAGCAAGTAGTAAGGCTTATTTGTGATGAGTTTCTTTGTACTTAGCTAAGGTAGTCCTTAGAAAGTAACCTTAATATACTGCCAAGACTATCCTAAAACTAATATGATCATGTCAGTCCCTCACTTAAAAGTGTGCAGTCAGTGACTCATTATTATTTCTGAGGTAAAAAACAAACTTCTGATACTCAGGAGGGTTAGGTTGGTAAAAAGATCCAGAAATATCAATGAAGTAAAAATAAAGGACAAATAAACTTTGAATCATAAGTAACAGAATAAGGCCTAGGACACATCTGAAACTCCCCTTACACTAACACTGATCCATTAGTTGATACCCTTTAGGCACTATTGCTCACGAAGTTCATAATTCACCTAACCATATTATCATCTAGTCTACATTTCCTCATTTTCATAATCCTGAACTGGAAAAGAGATCAAAGGATCATCTAATCTAGAATTCTGAACTTATTTGGGCAGGTATACAGACAAGTTATCATTATGTCTATTTTGTAGACACAGCCCAGAGAGGTTAGATGACTTGTCTAAGGTTACATATATGTCACAAGTTTACCAGAAAGTAAATGAGCTTAGCTTAGTTACATTTGTTTTTAATAAACTTAAAGTAGCTTATAGTGATAGAGAAAATGATTAAAAAGCTCTTATTTTTCTTACTCTTTTTCAAGTTCCACAAGAAATGAAAAAACATTTATTAAGCACTTTTTTTATCACAAAGCACTGCATTAAGTTCTAGGGATGAAAAGAGAAAAAAATAGTCATTGTTCTAAAGAAGTTCAGATTCCAATGGGGGAGATCACGGAGGTTTCGGCAGCAAGTGAGAAGGAAAAGTCCAGTGGTGCTGTGGGCAAAGCAGATGGTAAAACATCTCTGCTAAAGTCAGATAATAACTGTTTCTGATATTGAGGTATGTGATGGTACCAAGGACTTAGATGGAGAGACTCTCTTTTCTGCATTTTTCATCAACAAGCACCTAGGGGCTGCAGCCCTTGAAGAAGTAGCCACCAAATACTTCTCTGCAGGAAACTCTGGATGACTGTTGGCTGCAGGGTGGGGGAGGTGTAAATAGAGCAGAGTCAGTATTTGGGGAACTCCAATATTTTCTGTGTTCTTAGGTTTACCTGCCCATTGGTGGCAACTGTGGTAGCAGTGGTGTTGGAGTAACAAGGTCCTTCTGCACATGGGTTGCTCCCCTCAATGACTGCTGCAAGGGACAGACTAGAAATAGAATCACTGTTATGGGGGAGTGGTAAACCTCTTTCTCTTGGTCTCAGGGTTCTGAACTTCTCCACCAGAGGAACTGATGAAAGAGGAAAATGCTAATTTTTGTTTTTGCTATTTCAACTAGGCTAGCCTGACTATCCTATCAGAGGCAGATAGTAGTGTTGGTGCTGGCCTTTTCCAAAGTAGGGGTCTTTTCCACAAAGAGACTTATTTGTTGGAAATTATTAAGAAATAGCATAGTGTAGGGGACAGCTAAGTGGTTCAATGGATAGAGCACCAGCCCTGGAGTCAGAAGTACCTGAGTTCAAATCTGGCCTCAGACACTTAATAATTGCCTGGCTGTGTGATCTTAGACAAAGTCGCTTAACCCACTTCCTAGCCCCCCCCCCAAAAAAATATATATATATAGCATAGTGTAATGGGAAAAGTACTAAACTCAAGAATCAGAAAATTAGGGTTCTGCTTTCAACTTTTTTTTAACCTGAGCCAAAAATCATACTGTGAGAATATAACATTTCTAATAGTTATTTCCACAAGTTGTCTCAAGGAGTCATTGTAAGAAAAGGAATTTGTAAAGCAGAGCTATACAAATATGAATAATCACTATTATTGCTAACAACTTTAGTTTTTACTCCTTTTTTCTTTTTCTTTTTTGCAATACTCTATCCATTGTGCCACCTACCTGCCCCTTTTACTTCTTTTTTATGAATATGCTGATATCCCTTTTTTGACATGTCACACAAAAACCATGTACAAGTTCTATTTGTAATAATCATAAGAAAGGAAAATAACATTTAGTACTATTTAAATATCCATCATGATATTCTTTCTTAAATATTTAATACTGAGGCGGAGTCAAAGATGGCAGAGTAAAGGCAGGGACTTGCCCAAGCTCTCCCACAACCACTGCAAGTACCTTTAAATTATGACAAATTCTAAAGTGGCAGAACCCATAAAAAGACCGAGTGAAACAATTTCCCAGCCCAAGACAACCTGGAAGATCTACAGTAAGGTGTTTTGCCTTGGTGTAAGAAAGGACCTACAGTGCAGCCCAGATAATGCCAGAGTGAACTGGCCCCAGTCATCCAGGAACAGACTGTTGGGCAACTGAGTCAGGGGCAGCAGAGGTGGCTTCTAGACCTTTTGAAACAAAGAATGCCAAGAACAACTTGAAGGTCAGCTGGAAAGGTCTGCCAGAGTAAAAATGGACCATAATCCAGCACAAGCCTCAGCAGCGCAGACCAAGAGCAGGCCTCAGGAGCCACTGAATAGGTAGCAGCAGCAGCAGAAGCAGCTTCTTTAGGCCTTCTCAGCCCATGGATGGTAAGGAAGTCCAAAGGAGATAACGGGAGTTTTTGCTATCACTGAGGCAGGACTTCACTACTTTGCCCATGCTCAGATCTGGGTCACAGTCTGGAGCCCCGATCCCAGAAGAGGAGCAGAAGGACAACAGAGCTTACTGCCACAGCAGAGCAAGGACTTTCCTCACAGGTCCAGGGCAGAAAGGAGTGCTTATGGTCATCTACAGACCAGAGCACAGGCCAGGAGTATGATCAAAAACTCTTCTTAGATCCTAATACCTGAAAGAATTGAAAGCTTGAAGGTCCCTAAAAAGAACCTGTGAAAACAATTGCAAAACCCTCAAAAGCTTGGGACAGTGCCCATCCTGGAAGCAGAGCCCCACCTTAACATGTCAAAAAAGGGACATAAAATTAAATTGAAGAATTAAAATCAAGCCATAGGCTGGGGAAATCAGCAAACAGAAGAAAAAACATCACACTTTTGATAGTTACTGTGATCATCAGGAAGATCAAAATATACACTCAGAACATAACAAAATCTGAACCCAAAGCTTCCAAGAAAAATATGAATTGGTCTCAGGTTAGAGAAGAGTTCAAAAAAGATTTTAAAGATCAAGTAAGGGAGATAGAGGAAAACTTGGGAAGAGAAATGAGAGTGATTCAAAAAAATGAAAACAGTCAGCAGATTTGGTGAAGGATATTAAAAAAATCTGAAGAAAATAACATCTTAAAAACCAGACTTGGTCAAAAGGAGTACAAAAAGTCAATGAGGGGAAGAATGCCTAAAAAAGCAGAATTGGCCAAATGGAAAAGAAGATTCAAAAGCTAAGTGAAGAAAAGAATTCCTTAGAGTATAGAATGGAGTTGGAGAAAAGGTAAGCTGGTGACTTTGTGAGAAATCAAGAAACAATAAAATAAAGCCAAAAGAAAAAAACTAGAAGAAAATATGAAATATTCTATTGGAAAATCAACTGACTAAGAAAACAAATCCAGGAGAAATAATTTGACTGAGGCAGCTAAGTGGTGCAATAGATAGAGCACCAGCCCTGGAGTCAGGAGGACCTGAGTTCAAATCCAGCCTCAGACACGTAATAATTGCCTAGCTGTGTGACCTTGGGCAAATCACTTAACCCCATTACCTTGGAAAAAAAAAAGCAAGAAAATTATTGGACTACCTGAAAGTCATGAGCAAAAAAAAAAGACCCTAGACATTTTTCTAGAAATTATCAGGGAAAGCTGCTCTGATATTCTAGAAATAGAGGGTAAAAACAGAAATTGAAAGTATCTACAAATGACCTCCTGAAAGAGATCCCAACATGAAAACTTCCAGGAATGTTACAGTCAAACTTCAGAGCTCCTAGATAAAGGAGAAAATGCTGCAAGCAGCCAGAAAGAAACACTTCAGTATCCTGTAACCACAGTCAAGATAATACAAGATTTAGCAACTTCTACATTAAGAGATCATAGGGCTTGGAATATGATATTCCAGAAGGCAAAAGACTACTCTACAAAACTGAAAATACTCTTTCAAGGAAACTATGGACATTCAATGAAATAGGGGATTTTTCAAACTTCCTTGATGAAATGACCAGAGGTGAACAAAAAATTTGATCTTTAAAGACAAGACTCAAGTGAAACATGAAAAGGTAAACAGGAAAGGCAAATCTGAGGGACTTAAAAGTGCTGAACTGCTTATATTTCTGTATGGGAAGATGATTCTGCCAACTTGTATGAACTTTCTCAGCTATTAGGGTAGTTAGAAGGGGCATATATAGACAAGGCACAAGTAAGCATCGAATTTGAAGGTATAATACATTATAAAGATGAAGTTAAGGGGTGAGAGAAGAATGTACTGGGAGAAAAGGAAAAGGTGAGGTAGAATGGGGCAAGTTATTTCACATAAAAGAGGCAAGGAAAAGTTTTTGCAGTGAAGTGGAAATTGCAGTGGAGTGGAAAAGAGGGGAGATGAGGGAGATGAGATAAGATGAGTAAGCCTTACTCTCATCAGAAATGGCAAAGAGAAGGAATAACACACATACACTCTCAATTGAATATAGAAATCTATCTAACCTAAAGGAAAAATAGGAGAGGAAAGGGATGGGATTAAGGGGGCAAAGGGTAGGTGATAGAAGAGAAGGAAAATTGTGGAAAGGGGTAGTCAGATGCCAAACATTTTTGAGAAGGAACAGGGTGAGAGGAGAGAGAGAATACAATAAATAGGGAGTGGGGGAATAGGATGAAGGGAAATACATTAGCTTTATAACTATGGGGGGAAAATACTGAAACAAGTTTCTCTGATAAAGAACTCATTTCTCCAATACAGAGAACTGAGTCAACTTTATATAAAATAAGAGTCATTACCCAATTGATAAATAATCAAAAGGTATGAACAGTTTTCAGATAAGGTTATCAATGCTATCTATTTAAATATTTTTTTCAAAAATGTCCTAACTCACTATTGACAGGAGAAATGTAGTTTGGAACAATTGTGAAGTACTACCTTATACCTATTAGATCAGTTAATAGGGCAGAAAGAAAAAAATGTCAAATGTTGGAAGGGAAGTAGGGAAAATGAGACATTAATACACTATTAGAGCAGTTGTGAAATTCAACCATTCTGTAGAGCAATTTGGAACTATGCCCAAAGAGCTATAAAAACCACATCTACCCTTTGACCTAGGAATGCTATATTCCAGAAGAGATGAAAAAACAAGAAGGAAAAGGACTTCTATATATAAGAATATTTAGAGCAGGCTCTTTTCTGGTGGCAAACAATTGGAAATTGGGGCCATCAGTTGGGGGATGACTGAAAAAGATATGATTAGGATGAAATGCTATTCTGTCATTTTAAAAAAGGTTCAATAGGATGCTCAGTAAAAATTTACTGAGCAGTATGCAATGGGAAATGTACTAGATACAAAGTAACAACAATGTTGTAGGCTAATCAGCTGTAAATAACTTACCTTTTCTCAGAAATGCTGAGAGAACTCTGAAGGACTTACGATAAAGACTGATGATAAAGTCTGATGGTGTGTGAATACAGTTTAAAGTATATGTTGTTTTTTACTTTATTTTTCTTGGGGTTTCTCTTTTTTGTGAGGGAGGAGCTATGTTTACTTTTACAACAGAACTACTGTAGTAATGTATTTCATAACTACAGATTTTTAACCTATATCAAATAATTTGCTTTCTCAATATGGGGAAGTGGGGTGGGAGAAAGGGAGAAAATTCAGAATTCAAAGTTTTAAAACTGAATGTTAGGAGCAGCTAGTGGGGCAGTGGATAGAGCACCAGCCTTAGAATCAGGAGTTCCTGAGTTGAAATCCAGCAGCAGACACTTAATAATCACCTAGCTGTGTGGCCTTGGGCAAGCCACTTAAATTTACCTTGCAAAAACCTAAAAAAAAAAAAAAAAAAAAAAAAACCTAAAAAAAAACCTGAATGTTGAAACTTGTTTTTGCATATAACTGGGAAAAATAAAATAAAAAGCATTGAGTAGAAATTGCTAAGATACATTTTGACTTGGTACATATACGTGCGTGTACACACACACACACACACACACACACACACACACACACACACACACACAAAAATTGACTGAACTGGGAATTAAGAGGAGAATGAGCTTGATTACTTAAAAAACTGAAAAGCAATTCTGAGTAGAATATGCTTCTCAAAGTATAAAATAATGACCTGTCTTTAAATAAGCAAAAAAAAAAATAGGTAATATGTTTTAAGGTTTGAAAAGAATTTTAAAAGATTATCTCATTTGATTCTCACAAGTGCATGGTGAGGAAAGCACAATAACTTCTCCTCAATCAAATCTCATAGGCTCTAGCAATAGAAAGGTTTCATCATCTATACCAGTCCTGTCTTGTTATAAATGAGGCCAAGGTACTAAATGACTTGCCAAGATCCCATGGGTAATAAAGAATACAGTTAGTATTTGGACCCAAATTCCCTAAGAGAAAAGCCAGTGCTTTTTTCACTAATCACATTGCCTTCAACTCCTATAGTTATGCAGAGCATTTCCAAATCTCTATCTCTAGTGCTGATCTTTCCACTGAACTCTAGATCCACATCTTCAACTCTTGAGAAGACATTTTCATCTGTACCACTAATTCACAAGAAAACCTACCTGACATTAATGAAATAAGTCTCTGTCTGGCTTCATTTGATGCCCTTGGTGTGCGAATTCGGTCAATCCACTGATATTCAGGGTCTTCATTCACCACCAATTCTTCTACAAATCCATGAATTATTACAGCTCGATAACACTTTGGAATAGATGTTGCTATTAAAAAAATTGATATATCTATATGTATAACAAATGAAATTAATATACTAAATATGAGATATTCTGCTGTCCTTAAAAGTAAAGAATATCACTTTAATTATGGTTTATAATGAAGTAATTAATATAATTACTTTTACACAAAAGATATAATCAGTCATAAAAATACTCCTTATTTTCTTTCAGAAGGTTTTGATCCTCACTTTTTCTTTTTTTAGTCCTGGTCTGTTATTTCTTTTTTTTACAAAGGATTCTCAGTTTGGAGATTTCCTCAACCAATTTAGATTAATATCACTTGTATTTAACTTAGTTAACCCTAGGAGGATTTCCTGAGGCACTGACCTAACAACTGAACACTAGACAGCTAACACATGTCAAAGACATGTGAACTGAGTGTTCTTGATTCCAAGGTCAACTTTCTATCCACTATTCCATGGTGTCTCAACCTTTCTTACAAACACATTAAAGAAAGGTCTATAATTGTGGTTTAAGAACTGCTATAGATAACATTAATATAAAATGAAATCTAAATAAAATTCAGAATATAAATCAGGTACCTAAAAGTAGAAAGCAAATGTAAAACTAATCACTAAGCAAAAAAAGGAATATTCATTTAAAACTTTTTTTAAAAGTTACTCCAAACATGACTATATCAGTCTTTAAAAATCATGTCATTTGCATTCTATATCTGAAAGTACCAACACAACAAACCTTAATGTCTACTGGCAATAGTGAATTCCTAAAATCTCTAGCAAACAAAAATTATAGATTTAATACTTGGAATACAAAATGATATGCTTTTTACCACAGAATAGAGAACAGAGATAGAACTATGAAACAAGTAAATGGCATATTCCTCTGTGCCTCATATAACAGTAAAATATTATTGAATTTTTCAGGCCTAAATATATAAACTTACAAAAACTAATTATTGTTTGAATGAAAGCTTTTGACCCCAGAAAAAATTTTATAAAGACTTATTTTCCACAATAATTTCTTGACAAGTACACATTTTATTTAGATCTTAAAAGATAAAGATATTCATTTTTCCACATTTATAGAAATCTATTTTTCCATATTAAGAGCAAGTCAATTCCATTTGAAATTATTTACTTACTGCAGAAGAATTTTACTCCACATGATGACTGCCTAAAACGGTTTAAATCATTAAAGAGGTCTACTTTTACTACAACATTGATCTCTCCACGGATACCTGTGAAATAAAAAGGGAAAAGCAACAAATCATTCTAGGAAAAATAATGCTTTTCTTAAACCTATCAAGTAAATTAAACTTTTTATAAAATAATATAAAACAGAGGCACCTTAGCAAAACTGAAAGAGTGCTGGACTTTGAGTATGCAAGGTCTAAATTGAAATCCTCCCTCTGATACTTATAGTATACTTGACTGACCATGGGGAAAATATTTAGTTTCTCTGAACTTTAGATACTCTCTAAGATTAGTCTTCATATCCATGAAATTAAAGGTTACTGGCATACTGATGTTTCCTGTTGGAAAAAAATTCCCCAAAATATTCCTTTATCTTTCCTCTTCCCTCTTTAATATGGCTTTGGGTCCCTTGTTAGATTTAGATCTTCTGACCACATTTCATTTTAACTGTACCACTACTCTAGAATCACTTGTCTATTTTACCTCCACCGCTCCTGACTGATTAAAAGCCTTAGTAACCCTAGGATTCCACATTCTCTGTTCTTCATCCCAGTATACCATGTACTGTTAAAGAAAGGAGTCAAGCATAATGATGATTGCATCTATAAACACACTGAGCCTGGACTGCTACTTGATCATTCTTTATCTCTCATAAATTTCCTGTCACATTTCCCCACACCACCTATCATATTCTCGTCTTCAAGCCTTCAGAATTCAACCCCATCATCTCAGATGACTGTGATTTCACTAAAACACAAAACTGAACTCTCACTTCTTCTATATAACAAAATTTTTTATTTACAATTGTTTCCTTCTCTGTCCCACCAATCTCAGAAGATGAAGAACTTTTTGGGGTTTTTTCATACTATACACACCTCCGTTTATTCTATCCATCAGCCAAACAAATGTTTTTCAACCTAGGGCATGCCAAATACTTTCCCAATGAGATATAATATATACAAACTAATTGCAAACTCTGGCACTGTGTGCCTTCTGTAACTAATGATATTACTATTATCTCATTCGTCTCATCTTTTTTTGATACAATTTAGATTAAAATTGGCCTAAGGACAAGTCACTGGTTATTTTTTTTAATTTATGTTCTACACATGGTTACACAAATGGATAAAATGAACAAGATCATGAAGCTATAGGGTCATTCTGTGAAGACTCTTTGAAATCATCTTTGGGACAACTCCAATAGAAGAAAGATGATGATGATAATAATATGTAATCCTGTTCTGTTCCTATATGGTTTTAATTTATCTATTTTGATAGATCTTCATTCTAGGAAGTTTAGATATTCAACAAAGGAACATTTATTTAAAACTATCTTTAATTTTTATGGACCAATGTTTTGTTTGGATAGGACTATTTACATATTATAGTCACTTCTATCTATAATGATGCTTTGCTTCTAGTACAGTTTTATTTGTTGAACTCTAAAGGATTGGGAAGTGGGGAAGTATGCATTTGTAATATACATGGACTTGTCATCTATATTTTACAAAATATGGCAAATGCTTCAGGTATATCATTCTAGCCACTTGATCATATCTTTTAAAATAACCATAATTACCAAAATGGGAGAGACATGTTTCCACTTCACTGTATAAACTGCACTGATTAATAAATTAAGGTAATTGAACATAAGCTTTCTATTGTTTGTAGTGGCAATGATTTTAATAGCTTTAATAGAGAAGTTTTAATAGATTCCTCCATTTTTATTCATGAATCTGCATAACTCTGATATTTGTTCCATGCTTTTTTGTTAACAACGTGTTCATTAAGTTTATGTGGATGTACCCCATGGAGAAATTTTTTTATTCCACTTCCTACATAGCTATTTCAAACACTTCATCTGGAAATAAACTACCCTGGGATTAAATTTGGAATTAAATCTGGTAGTATTTACTTCAGTTTGAAGGTCTGTTTGTTTCCACGTAAACTAGTTATCATGTGCTCTGAAAATATCTACCAATTCTTTTACTCCTTTTTTGACTATTAATATTCATCTTTTTATGGTTACCTTAGCTGTGTGTTTTACTAACACTGTATGGGCTGCTTTTGTTTTGAAACCTAGGTTTATTGTTACCCACTTCATATTACCAAAAGATCAATGGTCATTAAGACTGAATTTCATTCTGCATTTTCTTGCTGTTGTTTATATAATTGAGCAATAATATGTTTACATTATCTACAGGGCAGAGCAGAAGTAGTAAGATTCTGATGTAATCTTTCCATGTATTTCTGCATATCTTTATGATATTTTTTAAGCTCCTTCCACCAAGGAGACATTTGAGACCTTTATGAGAATTCCTAAATAGTTCCATCATTCCTCCTTTGGTACCTTCTATAACGGTAGCTGTAGCAAATACTGTAGATTGTGTGTCCCAAAAAGTTTTATGTCACACATCTATAGGGGGACAAATTAGTTATTTTCATGTGAAAGAATCAGATCTCAAACTCGGATTACTGGTTCCATGTCTCAAACTTCATAGATGATCTTCTTGATATTTCAAATAATCCTTCAACAGTTTGAGTACTTCTTCCAACACAAACCACAAAACCTTTCAGTAGACTCAACCTTCACCCTCAGTAGATAATAACTCAGGAGTTATTATGCCCCCCAAAAAAAAATTCAGGTGAGCTTTTTGGTGAAAAGAATCTCCAAACAGCTTAGCTAGTTAGTTCTCTTTCAATAAACACAGCAGCTCACAATAACCACACCGGACAGAACTGCAGAGGAAGGAGTCTCGTTCTGCAACAGAGAACAGTTTTGAGCCCCACTGCTGATGTTTATGATGACCAGTGTAATCTGGAACAAATCATTTAACCTCTCTGGTCCTCACTTTTTTTTATGAAATGAAGGGAAAAACTAGATGAAATGATCCCAGTTCTAATTCTAAATTAATTTAGAAGCTTTACAGACAGAGACTTCAAGAACCCAAGGTCCCACTAACAGGGCAGAGCCAAGATGATGGTACAAAGCTCAGAAGCTCCTGGAGCATTTCCCTAACCAACTTTAAATGAAACCTGTAAACAGACCCTAAAATTACAGATCCCACAAAAACAAGAGTGAAACAAGTTCTCCACTCAAGACACCTTGGAGGAACTTCAATAAAGGTCTGTCTCACATGCATAAAAGGGAAAGCACAGCCCAGTGAAGGGAAAGAGCAGGAAAGTTGGTGGAGGCTCTTACCCACAGGGCAGCTCAGATCTGGGCTCAGCAGGCCGAGGGTCCCAAGTCCAGCTAGGAAGCCTAAGTCTGAGCACTGGGAATGCTGGTGTAAAAGGCAGACCTGGGCTGGGCTACCCTAAGGTAGGGAACTAGCACCTGAAACACCACAGGCAACCACAGGCAAGCAATAAACCAGGGACCAGGGACCAGTCTCTGCATAAAAAGCTTGGAACTTCATCCCCTGTGCCCTAGGAGCAGAGATCAACTATCAAAATGAGCAAAAAGTACTCACCATAGAAAACTACTATTCTGAAAGGAACAATAGAAACACCATTTCAGAAGAGGTAAGCAGTGACAAAATACCTATATGTTTGAAATCTCAAAGGGATTTATAAATTAGTCTCAAATCCAAAAAGATCTCTTGGAAGAGTTCAAAAAGGATTTCCAAAATCAAAAAAGAGATGAAGAGTAAAACTGAGAAAAGAAATGAGAGTCATGCAAGAGAATTATGAAAAATAGACTGGAAAGAAATAATAACCTTTAAAAGTAAAATTGGTCAAATGGAAATGAAATGCAACTCATCTAAAAGTAAAATTGACCAACTAGAAAAGAAATATAACTCACATATAAGTAAAATTAACCAAATGGAAAAGGAAACACAAAAAAGTTAATTGAAGAAAATAAAACCCCCAAAATTAGAATTGGACAAATGGAAATTATTAACTATATGGACCACAGGATTACATCAAACAAAACCAAAAGGCTGAAAAAAATAGAATAAAATATAAAATATCTCTTAGGAAAAATGACCAAACTGGAAAATAGATCCAGACAAAATTACTGGTCTACCTGAAAACCACACTCAGAAAAACAGCCTATGCTAGGATGCCTATTATCCAAGATAGGGTTCTACAAATGTAATAAAGATTACTTAAAGTTAGACTAAAATTAAGATTTTATTTTACTGTGCCTCACACATAACTTGATAACTACTAAGTATATCATACTACAGTGAAAAAATTCTGACCTTTGATCATTTAAAAGGCAAATAAGTTAAGGTCATTTGATTTTTCTAGGACTAATTTTCCTTAAGTATAAAATAAGGGTAATACTTACCCTACCTACTTTGCACAGTTGTTAAATGTTAAATGCGGTAAAGTATGCTATGTACTTTGCAATAATATAGAAATGCATATTACAGTTATAGTATAATATATTATAATTACATTATTGCAATTTCCAAACAAGGGCCATCAAATACCAAAGTTGCCCAAAAAACTACTTAATTTCCTCTCAGCTGTAGTCACTCTCCTTTAATTAGAAGAATTTCAAAATCAACTTTGTCAACTATTAACATTTTCTTTAATTTCTACATTTCAAAATAGCTTTTGGGGGCGGCTAAGTGGCACGGTGGATAGAGCACCGGCCCTGGAGTCAGGAGTACCTGAGTTCAAATCTGGCCTCAGACACTTAATAATTACCTAGCTGTGTGACCTTGGGCAAGCCACTTAACCCCATTGCCCTGCAAAAACTAAAAACAAGAACAAAAAACAAAAATCAAAATATCTTTTGACCTTTTTTCCATATTTCAATGTGTTCTTAGTAGATGAATGAAAATTTTTATAAGTAAATTATTCTAACCATTATTCCAATAATGCTCATCAGAAAAAAATCTCACGATAGTTTTTTCCCCACTTCAGTTATCCTTTCTACATTGTGGGGATAAGGGTCAAGGCATCCCCATAATCTGAAAAATCCACCTAAAATTTTTTGGCCTTCCTTCCATACCAGAGAAGAGGTCTGAATTATTATAGAATTAAAGTTAAAACATGCTGGTCTATACATGTATTTTCTATATTTCTGAATTCCTAAAATTTTTCATTACTGTCTTGTTGGCCTTTGTGTGTCATATGCAGTTTCTGTAAAACCCCCAAAATTCCCATTTAATTTCTTATGCCAACATGTGATATATCAAAACCATGATGGAGAAAGTCACAATGTGAAAAGGATAACTGTATATTTCTTTAAGCAATGAAGACTGGGTGGTGCCCAAGTGAAGAATCAGTAGCAAATTCAAGAATTTGTCTATTTGCCTATAAAACATGATGAATGTGTTTTGGTCTCCACATGTTTATTCACATCTGGTTTTACTGTATATTTGCATATGATGACAGCAGCAATCAAATCATAAAATGTCTTTTTTGTTTTTTAGGTTTTTGCAAGGCAAATAAGGTTAAGTGGCTTGCCCAAGGCCACACAGCTAGGTAATTATTAAGTGTCTGAGGCCAGATTTGAACTCAGGTACTCCTGACTCCAGGGTCGGTGTTCTATCCACCACGCCACCTAGCCACCCCCATAAAATATCTCTTCAACAAAAGATCAGAACTAAAACTAATGAAATTTTACACTGCTCTTCCCTTTTTTATGGTTCTATCTTTATCCATAATTTAGACATCTATTTTAATAATTCAGTGTTGAATTGAGAAATACTACAAAAGTCTTTTTAAAAACTGACTTGACAAATAAAAAAAATAACTACTTTATACCTAACTGTGTGGCCTAGGGCAAGCCACTCAACCCCATTTGCCTTGCAAAAACCTAAAAAAAAGAAAATAACTACTTTAGAACCATGATAGAACCCTTCTAAATTTTTCCCCAAGACTCTTTACATTGAAAGAAAGATAAAAAAAAGTTTCTTTATATAAAAATAAACTGCAAAAATTTTGAATTATAGAACAAAGTAAAGAACACTTCCAATTTTTAAGCAAATAATACACAGCAGTTAAAACAGTAAAAATTAAAAGTTCCGACTTTTAGTCCCCCCCCCCCATCTCTCCCTATTCTCTGGGTCTATGGCTTCCTTCTCTCTTTTTGCAATATTAACCTACAGTTATTCTCATTCAGCAAAGCACCATCCTTCACTTCTTAATCCCCTGTCCACTTCTCTATCAGACAATCCTGATAATCCTAAATTCATGTTAAAGTCACACAATCAAATAGATTGGATTATCTAACCTCAATTGGATCCTCAATGCTACATGACATTCCTTACATTCATCTCAAATTGATTCGCTGTCAGATGCCCTCAAGTTGCTGTTTCAAACCCTCCAATCCCTGTAAAACCTTTTTTTCTCTTCAATTTTTCTGTTTTAACCATAAGATTCCCTGCTCCCTACAATTATTCTTAGGTATCCCTTGCCTGAAAAAAAAAAAAAAAACTTCACTTAACCATATCATTACCTATGCCTTTAATCTATTCTCCTATGCCTTTCCTGTCATTCTACTACTTAACACACACACAAAAAAAAATCTTCTAAATAATTTCTGAGAGAAGTAAATAGCAAATCGCCATAACTCTCCCATATTCACCTCCAAACAACCATAAAAAAGCAACCCAAAACAAATCCGCAGGATGAAACAATCTTTTAGCAAAATTTAACTCGGAAGATTGGCAAGAAAGGTCTCACTCAGGTAAAAGGGGAGCACAGTCTAGGACAGAAAGCATTTCAACAAACATTCCAGTAGTAAGCTCCACCTCAAGCAAATCAGTAAGAGATCCTGAGTCTCAGTGTGGTGAAATAGGCAACACCAGGATAGATCCCCAATATACTTCAGCATAGCCAGGGGAACAGGTAAACTCCAGACCCAAAAACCTTTGAATAGTCTTGGGGAAATGAAGAAATTTCCTTCTAACCTCAGCATATGCCAGTCACCAGCATCAGGTCCCTGGTTTTTTGTTTGTTTGTTTTTTTAGGTTTTTGCAAGGCAAATGGGGTAAAGTGGCTTGCCCAAGGCCACACAGTTAGGTAATTATTAAGTGTCTGAGACCAGATTTAAACCCAGGTACTCCTGACTCCAAGGCCGGTGCTTTATCCACTATGCCACCTAGCTGCCCCTAGGTCCCTGGTTCTTGAAGAGGACCATAACATCAAGAAGGTGATGTCATGACTTGGCAAGAGGAGAGGAAAGAGAAAGGGAGGGAGAGGGAGGGGGAAGGGACAAAGTTCACTGGGTACAGAAGGGAGGGAGAGATAGAACAGTATAAATTATTTTACATGAAGAGGCTCAAAAAACTTACTACAGTGAAAGGAAAGAGAGAAGGGTAGGCAATGGGCATCACTTGAACCTTACTCTCATCAGGACTGACTCAAAGTTAGAATGTATATAATTAGTTGAATAAAGTAATCTATCTTACCTAAAAGGAAAGCAAGAGGGAAAGAAATTCAGTAAATACTGGGGGAAAGGGACTGACAGAAGAGAGAGAGAGAGAGAGAAAGAGAGAGAGAGAGCAGATAGTAGGAGGTGGTAGACAAAAGCAAAACACTGGAGGAGGAAAAGTGTGAAAGGAAATTGGAAAACAGAAAGAAAAATAGAATGGTGGAATATATACAGATGGTAATCACAACTGAATTTGAATGGGATGAACTGTCCCATAAAACAAAAGCAGATAGCAGAGTGCATCAAAAACTAGAATCCTACAATATGATGTTTACAAAACAACACACATGAAACAGAAACACATAAAGGGAAGGGTCTGCAACTGATTCTATTATGCTTCAACTGAAGTATAAAAAAAGGGTAGGGGAGGCTAGGTGGCGCAGTGGATAGAGCACCAGCCCTGGAGTCAGGACTACCTGACTGCAAATCAGGCCTCAAACACTAAATAATTACCTAGCTGTGTGGCCTTGAGCAAGCCACTTAACCCCAGTCTTGCAAAAACCTAAAAAAAAAAAAAAAAAAAAAAAAAAAAGTGGCCCTGATTTCAGACAAAGCAAAAACAAAATAGATCCAATTAAAAGTGATCAGAAACACCTTGCTAAAAAAGTACCCATAAAATAGGCAATGAAATAATATCAATACTAAACATATACCAAGTGGCATATCATCCAGTTTCTTAAAGGAAAAATTAGATGAGCTACAGGCAGGAAAACTAAAAAAAAGGGTACAAACTACATAGAGTACAACATCTTACATCATCTATCAAGGTGAAAATGCATACATGATTTAGACAAACAGAGTTATACCATATAAGCAAATCAGAATAACAAGAAATAAACTGCCTGTCATATCTATGGAAAAGGGAAAAATTCATGACCAATTAAGAGACAGAGTATTATAACATTTAAATAGATAATTTTGATTATATCAAATTAAAAAGTTTTAGCCACAAACAAACCAAAGTAACCAAGATTAGAAGGAAAGTAGAAATCTGGGAAACAATTTTTTTTATAGCAAGGTTCTCCAATAAAGGCCTCATTTCTCAAAACATATAAAGAAATAAGTCAAATCTGTAAGAAGACAAGCTATCCCCTAACTGCTAAATGATCAAAGAAAAGGAAGGCAGTTTTCAGATGAAAAAAAAAAAAAAAATCAAAGCTATCTGTATGAATAAGTGCTCTAAATCACTTATGGTTAGAAAAATGCAAATTAAAATAACTCTGAGAGACCATCACATACCTACCAGATAGAGTAAAATGACAAAAAAGGAAAATGATAAATATGAGAGACAATGTAGAAAAATTAGGACACTAATACACTTTTGGAGCATTATCCTGGAGAGCAATTTGGGACTATGACCAAAGGGAAAACTGTGCATACCCTTTGATCCAGCAGTACTACGACTAGGTCTATATCCCAAAGAGATCACAAAAAAAAAAAAAGAGAAAGGACCCACATACGCAAAAATATTTTTAACAGCCTTTTTTTTTTGTGGTTGCACAGTTAGGAATTGTCTTTCTTTTTTACTGTATTTGTAATTCTAGAAGTTAGCACAGTGCCTTTTATAAAGGCATAAAGAACTTAATAAATACTTGTGGATTGAATTATCACAGAAAATTAGGATGATAATAGCATTAGCCCAAAGGATTATGGTGAAACTGAAATAACATACTAGTATAGTAATTTGCAAATCTTAAAATATTATATAAATGTGAATTCATTATCTCCAACACTCAAAAAGAATGTGTCTCCACCAAAACTCTGCCGTAAAATGACTTTTCTTTTGATATTCTCTCTTTAGGTGATCTAATCTGATCCCATGGATTCAATTATTACATATATGCAGCTAGATGGAGCAGTAGATAAAGCACTGGACTTGGACTCAGGAGGATGGGAGTTCAAATGCAGCCTCAGGCATGTGATAACCACTAGCTGTGTGACCTTGGGCAAGTCACTTAACTTTTCTGTCTCACATCTAGGACCATCTCCAGTCATCCTGATTCATTTCTGGCCACTAGACCCAGATAGTTCTGGAGGAGAAAGTAAGATTGGTGACTTAGCACCCCCCCACTCAAACCAAATTCATGTGCTTGTCATGGCATCAACTCCCTGATGTTATGGTCTCCTTCAAGAATGAAGGACAAGGGGCTAGCTAGGTGGTGCAGTGGATAGAGCACCAGCCCAGAAGTCAGGAGGACTAGAGTTCAAATTTGACCTCAGACACTTAATAATTACCTAGCTGTGTGAACTTTAGCAAATCACTTAACCCCATTGCTTTGCAAAAAGAAAAAAAGAATAAAGGACAATCAGCAGCAGCAGCAGCAGCAGCAGCAGCAGCAGCAGCAGCAACATCATATGCAGATGACTCCCTCATTTATATACAAGGAATACATAATACATATTTTATGTATAGAATGAAATATATGCTATTATCATCCTAATTTTCTGTGGTAATTCAATCCACATACAGCAAATCCAAAACTGAATTCATCACTTCAATCTAACAAATATTTATTAAATCTTACCATGTGCAAATACATTGCTAGAATCTAAGAATATAAAAATAAAAACTAAACAGTTTCTGCCCTTGAGTAACTTACATTGAAATGAAGGGATAACACAAATACACAGTTAAGTAAACAAAAGGTAATTTGGAAAGGAGAGAAAATTAACACAGGAGCAATCAGAAAGGTTCAGTGCAAGAGGTGGCATCTAAGTGGTGCCTTAAAGTAATTTAAAGATTCTGAGAAGCAGAGGCGGCTAGGTGGCACAGTGGATAGAGCACCGGCCCTGGAGTCAGGAGTACCTGAGTTCAAATCTGGCCTCAAACACATAATAATTACCTAGCTGTGTGGTCTAGGGCAAGCCACTTAACCCCATTGCCTTGCAAAAACTAAAAAGAAGCAAAAAATGAAGAAAGAGAAGTTTCCAAGCATTAGAAAATAATTTGTAAAAATGAAGGAAGGCAGGAAATAAAATGCCAGCTTCATAAAAAAGACAGTTGCCCAGTTTGGCTACAACACAATAAGAGAATAATGTAAAACAAGTCTAGAAAGAAAGGATTGAACCTAGTTTATAGCTAGCTTTAAATGTAAGGAATGTCTCTGGTGGACTTATGATAAAGAAAGCAACTCAGGGCGGCTAGGTGGCGCAGTGGATAGAGCATTCAAATCTGGACTCAGACACTTAATAATTACCTAGCCCTGTGGCCTTGGGCAAGCCACTTAACCCCATTGCCTTGAAAAAAAAATCTAAAAAAAAAAAGCAACTCACCTTAGAGACAGAGCCAATGGAATCTGAACACAGACTGAAGTACATTTTTTTCCCCTCTCTCTCTATTATTGACATTTCTCATCTTCTGGGTGGGGGGGGGCGGGGGTGTTATGTCTACTCTTATAACACATTCAATTTACATCAATGTATAAAATGGAAACAATGTAAAGACTATCAGACAGCCTTGGGGGGGGAAGGGGGAGATTGTAAAATACAAAACCTTACAAAAAATGATAGGTACTTATTACTATTGTTATATAATTGGAAAACAAATAAAATGTAAAATTGCCCTCCAAAAAGGTAAGGAATATATATTTTGTCCAAGAAGCAATAGGGGGTCACTGAAGGCTTTTAAACAAGGGATTTACGATAGGAAAGGGGGCTTGTGCCTTAGGAAGATTATTTTGCCAGTTGTGAGGAAGATGGCCTAGATCCTATATCCATAAGATATAAAGGGAGAAGGAGATAGATGAATCAAAAATTACTCAAGGTTTTATTTCTTTCTGATTAGGAAGATTGTAACACATCAACAGAAAGGTGAGTTTATGAGGGGGAAAGATCAAATCCAATCTCCACACAACTGCCAAAACCTAAGAGACAGGTCCCAAACCTCATCAAAAAATCTCTAGGGGTTTCTTTTGCCTCTAATATAAAATAATTGTCTCTGAGCCATGAATTTAAGCCACTCCATAGTCTTACTTCAAATTGTCTTCCTATCCTTATTTTATAATCTCTTGTTTTCCCCACTTTTGCAAAGGCTATTCTCAATTTCTATAATTTTTTCATTCCTCATTTCAGAGTTCCTATCTTCCTTCAAAATTCAGCATAAATCACATAATATTTATATAGACATAGCTCTGATACCCACAACTAAAAGTAGTCTCTCTCCCTCCCCAAATAGGTAGTTAGGTGGCAAACTGAATAGAGTACCAGGCCTGAAATGAGGAAGACTCATCTTCCTGATTTCAAATCTTGCCTCAGATCCTACCTATGTGACCCTGAATAGGTCACTGAACTGTTTACACTGGTTTCTTCCTCTGTAAAATGAGTTGCAGTAGGAAATAGCAAACCATTCCAGTATCTTTGACTCCTAAATAGGGGCGGCTAGGTGGCATAATGGATAAAGAACTGGCCTTGGAGTCAGGAGTACCTGGGTTCAAATCCGGTCTCAGACACTTAAATAATTACCTAGCTGTGTGGCCTTGGGCAAGCCACTTAACCCCATTTGCCTTGCAAAAAAACATAAAAAAAAAAAATCCTAAATGGGGTGACGAAGAGTCAGACACAACTGGAAACAATTCAACAATACCAAAGTAAATATTCCTGAAACTCTTTTGTAAATTGCTATCTTACTACCTCTCTTGTATTAAATTTATCTGCGTGCATTTCACTGATACTCCTAATCCTATGAGCCCCAACTAAGTGTGTAAATCCTTTGATGGCAATGACTCATCTCTGAAATGCCTCGAAGTATCCTAGCATTTAGCACAATGCCTTGATCATAGTAGGCACTTAAGAAATATTTGTTAAATATAAATAAATCACTTCCTTACCAGAATGTAAACACTGACCAGCAATCACATTTAAAATTGTCACATGTCTGCTAAAAGTTCTTTTTAAATAAATAACAAGATATTTTGAATAAAATAATCTACTGACATAATAAACTTTAAGAATATTAACCCTTACCATGTATGGTGTCATAAATTGGAAACCATCCTGAGATTACTGTAGCAGCCTCACTATACAGTAAAGGATCAATATCAATATACACTTTGCCAATAGCATCATTTGCACTGTAAGTATCATGGTCAAGTACTGTAATTTGTAGAGGCTCATCTTGTAAATCTTCATCATCCACCTAGAATTATATCCCAATATGAAACATCAAAAGTCTTCAGTTATAAAAAGTATAACTTTTTATATATATAACAAGAGGACATGACAGTTCTTAATGCAAAAAAGAAAAATTTTCTACTAAATTTCTAAAGGAATTGAGAATGGGATGTGATTACCCTAAATGGAAACTGAGAATGGGATATGATGGGAAATTGGATGTGATCACCATATAACATGAACAATGCATAAAATACTTCTCCATACATTCATGTTTAATTACTAATTACTAATCTAATCATAGCATTCTATAAAATATATCTGGTTCTATAAATATATGTAGCGTCTAAGCATCACATTCTATAAAATACATCTATAAAATATATCAAGTTGCAATAAACACTATATAAATTAGCTAAAGGGATCAAAAAGATTTATTTATAATTATCCAAAACTAGAAAATCAAAAGGCAAATTTAGTACATATATTAAAATTTTCCATACTTAAAATTATTGAGATAATTTTAAATATCTAAATTGAAAAGGCTCTTCACAGTCTAAAATAATCAAAAGCATGTTACTGTAGAAGTATGGAAATTAGGAAAATCTATTTAGCTTAGACAGAGTAGTAGAAAGAATACTGGCATTAGAGTCAAAAGAGAACATTGGTTTCAAAACCTACTTCCAGTAATTATAAGAATCTGTAAAATGGGGATAACAGAATCCCCCAATGTGTAACAAAATAAAATACATAAAACATTTTGTCAATTTTAAAGCACTAGGTGATTATCAGCTAATATTATTTTTATTACTATTTATTAGCCTTAGCAAAACAAGAGCATTTCTTGCACAGAATTTGAATTAAAAGGGATCTCAGAGGTAATCTTACCTACACTCCTCAGTATAGAAACAGAGCTATTACTTTGAAAAGCAACCTGTTTCTTTTTTGAACAACTCTTAAGTGTTGGTCCTTTTTGAGAAACAGAATGATGTAGTAGGAAGGTAGGATGGGTAAAGAAGATAGCTCCATAGTCCTGAGGTCAGAGAGACAGAGGTTCACTTCCTACCTGTAACCCATCCTGATTGTGTAACCTGAAACTGCGCAGTGCCCCAGACAACTCTCTAAGATCGTAGTTTACAGAACTGGTGCTAATCTACAACAAAAGCTATTTTCTTATCAGTAGCTCCACTCCTAATAAAATCACAGGTATAATGGAGGAAAAAAATCTACTCTTTCGGATTCAAATGTGCCCTCTCTGTAGCTTCTGCTCATGTATACTAATTCTGTTTTTTGAAACAACTTTATCATTATCAAAATTCTAGCAGTAGAAACTATAATTTATATAGTGCTTTCGAGTTTATAAGGTATTTCCTCACAACTATTCTGTAAGTTGCAAGTACAAATGTTAATTCTCCCCATTTTACAGATGAAGAAATTCAGACACAAGTTATTAAGTCACAAAGTATCAGAGCCAGAACTCAAATTCAGCTCTTTTGACTCCAAGTCCCATGCCCTTTCCCCCTATAGTATACTGGCTGCCAGTTTTATGCTTCCTTCATGTGTGAGATCCTTGCACTGTTTCAAATATTAAGTCTTCTATTCCCCAAAGAGAAATATCCACAGTTTTTTTCAACTATTCACTACTCTGATCACTCTCCTCTCAATTAACTATAACTTATCACTATCCCACTGTGACATCTTTTAAATAAGGTATTCCAAATGAAACACAACATACAGTGCACTCAATTTTTAGTAGCCTTTTTACATAAATCAAATAAAACCACCAGAGATTCTATGTGAACTACTGCCAAACCATGTATTCCCATCTGTAAGCATTTGTTTTTTTGACTTCAAGGTCTTTTACAAATAGGTCTATTAAATTTAATCATCTTTATTTCAATATTCTAGGTACTGCAATAATTTTTAATTTAAAGTTCTATTTTATTGGTTATTAGCTTTGAGATAATATCTTTTATGTTTTTATACAACTGATGAATGAAAACACTGAAGAGGAAAGGGTCAAGGGTAAATACTCTTTCTCATAGCCTTGACCATTCCCTCCAGACTCATAGTAATAGATAATGAAGGATTAAGTGACTTGCCTGAAGTCATATAGTATATGAAATGAAGTCTTCCTGAGCCGGCTGGCTAGCTGTTACATTACCCACCTTTCTTCCTTATCATCCAAAGTGAAATAAGGACTGGATGTTCAAAGGAAATAATAATAGCTAACATTTATATAGTGTTTATTATCTGCCAGCCACTAGAGATATGCAGTTAAGTGGTTCTACACTTCATCAGAAAGTCTACTTGCACACATAGATTTGTGACAGGTTATTGTAAAAATGCATACTTTAGTGTAAACTTGGTACCCCTGGGTCAGAAGCATCAAGCTAAACCAGAATAAATGCAAATGGGAAATGTTTAACAGAATAAAAACACAATACAATGCTAGTTTGTAGTTTTTCAAGGAAATGTATGGCCTGCAAAGATCTGGCTTTTTAGAGTAATTTGATGGGTCAAAAACATACCTTATACAAGAAAATTCAAGTATAAACTATTGTTTGAAAATACAAGAGAAACAATTCAAAAATAAATTTGGTAAATACAACTTCTTCACAAGGTTTGCCTTTTAGTCAAGTAATTAAGATTGTTACAGGAATTTATTCTTTTATGTGTGTGTGTGTGTGTGTGTGTGTGTCAATTTTAATAATATATCCAAAAATAAAAGATTCTGATATTTGGGGTAGACATGGGATAATGTGTCTTTAAGAACTGTATGGAAGATATTACCATTCTGGAAAAAGAGCTACTCACATTTTTGTGTGAGAAACACCCCCCTAAACACACACACATATTTATAAATTATTACAATGAAATACACTAACAAACATTATTTATAAGAATAATTAAAATCTTACCTCAAATTTAAACCATTCTGAGTTCCACTGAGGGTTAAGGGACTTATGATACACATCTGTCTTAAATGTTGTATTACCAAATTTCACCTAAAAGTTAAGAGATTTTTTTATTATAATCACATAGAATTAAATGTATATTTTGAAACAAAAAAATTAACATGCAAGCAATCTATAAAGTAGTTTATCTCATGAAGCACACAGTTTGTACAGTAATATCCAAGTTGAAAAAGAGTCAAATTAGAAGAATAAATATAAAGTTATGTTATACAATCAGAAAAACAATCAAACAAGCTGCTGGTGCTGAAATATGGAAAATGGATAAAGGAACATATATGAAGTAAAAAAATCTGCTAGGGTAGTTTAAGCAACATAAATCATTTGTCAATGAACAAAAATAAAAGTGCCTGGAAACCATGTGAGCCTCTGAAGATAAGATCTTCTTGCTAAGCAGAGAATTATGGTAGCCAGGTAGCCAAAGGCAATACTCATAACTCATTTGTAAAAGTCTTACAAAAGAAAATGGTGGAAGATTATGAGCAGTATCACTACATAAATCAACAAGAAGCAGTAGGGAATGAAAAGGTTTACAGAAAATTCAGCAAAAAAAAAAAAACTGATTAAAACCAAGAGTCCTCCCAAAATGGAAAAGATCTATAAAAAGCTTTTATAAGTGACAATAAGCTCACTACATATAGACTACTGTAACAAAAAGGGTTATGGGCAGATTTTTAATTTGGTCAGTTTGGTCTTCCTGTCCCCACAATGGCATTCTCACTGTGTCTTAAGTTTTTAAATGAGAATTTAATGATTAATATACTTATAACCCAAGATTAATAATACACTTATAACCCAAAGATATACAATTACATAAATGCATATATGAAGGAAAAATCAACATAAAGGAAAGGAAAGGTATGAGATAAAGAAGAGAAAAGCTACCCATTCAAGGAGAATCCAATGCCTGGAAATCTGGCCAGCTGGGGAAATTGAATCACAACTCAGCACCAAGGTCTCGATTGGGAAAGTTCCTTCAGTACAGCATCCTCTCTGAAAGGAATGACTTCCAAAGCCATTTTTCCCCAAGTAAGATTTTTATAGTGCTCACACAAAAATGGCACAGATCCAAGAGTTTATAAGACTGAATTCAGTGATACAGGAAGTTTCAGTCAAAACACCCTCAGGTCCTGAGTACAATCACTTTCTCCAGATGTCTTGAGGTAAATACCCAGGGATGGGCCAAGTCCCCAGGTGTGCACCCCAAAATATGCTTACTAGGAATGTTCCCCAGCACTTCCTGCCCCAGAACATGCTTTGGTCAACATGCTTCAGTTCAGTGTGCTCAGAAAGTTCCTTCTCCTTGGACCAAGGCAGTTGACAGAGAAGATCTCAATTTAACCCCATTATCCTTCAACTCAACATCATAATCTCAGATGTGTTGCTTGAAGAAGCAGAAATAACACTATGTAAGTTTTAAAAGGGGAGGGATGAACTGCAGGAGTAGACTAAGTAAACAGAGGCATTGTATACAGACAATAATGCAATTCCGAGGGCATTAAGGAATTGGTTCCTCAAGTTATCTGAAAGAAGGAAAGAAAAAGGCTTGGAAAAATCTCCAGTAGTTACCATAATAATATGACCAAGAGAATATTAAATTTACATGTGTAATTCTCTAAACCTGTAAAATTTTTATGAGAATAATCTACATAAAATCAAGATATATACATTATGTATATACATATACATATATATATATAAAATAAAATATGAGAAGGAAAAAAGTAGATTTTTACAAACCACAATCTAAAATAGAACATATTTTTACAATCAAAATATTGGCCAAAAGGGTTAGAGAATGCCAGTTTTATTGACTATAAACAAAGTATCATATCTCTCATGGAGAAATCAATATTACCCTGACAAATATAAAAGGATTTTTGATGATATTCTATAATTTATTTTAAAAAGCAAAGGGTAAAACAGACAAATGCACAACACAAGATGACTTGGATACCTTAAGCAGAGTCCAAATAAGAAAGAATTTCCCTATAGATGGCAACAGTCACCAGATGCTCCTATATGTAGATAACTACAAATACAAATAACTACAGAAACTATAAACTACTAGGATTTCAAGTCCTAGAAAATTGCCAAGAGTGACACATAACCAATTTAGCCCAACTACCCAAAACAGAAAATGCTATGCAGTTTCACTCATTGATTTTCAACAAGCATTATGTATATGCAATGTGCCAGGAACTGTTCTAGAAATCTTAAAGAACAAAAAGAAAGGGGAAAAAAGGTCTTTGCTGTTAAGAAGTGTATAGTCTATTGAAAAATGACTACTGTTCAAACTATGCTATCATATATTGTGGACAGATACTAAGGAGGAGAGCAGACTGGAGTGCCTTTGGGAAATTGTTCAATGTTTTGAATGACTCCAGTCTTCTTGAAGCACAGATCACTTCTGAGGAAGGACTTGGAATTATGCCCAAGAGCTACAAAACTGTGCATACCCTTTGCCCCAGCAAAATCATCATTAGGTCTGTATCCTCAATACAGCAAAGAAAAAAAAGAAGAACCTAAATGAACAAAAATATTCATAGCAGCTCTTTGTGTTGGCAAAAAAAAAAAAAAAACAATTGAGGGGAATGAATGCCCATCAATTGGGAAATGGATGAATAAGTATGACTTTGATGGTGTATTATTGTGCCATAAAAAAAAATGACAAAGAGAGATGGTTTCAGAAAAACTTGGAAAGATCTGTATGAACTGACACAAAATGAAGTGGGCAGAACCAGAAGATTTTTGTACACAACATTGTAATGATGATCAATTGTGCAAGACTTAGCTACTCTGCTAAAAATAATACCAAAGGAGACATTTGGGTAAATGGTATCTACCTCAAGAGAGAGAGTTAACTCTGAATACAAATTAATGTATAATATTTTCCATTTTATTTTTCATTTTGTTTTTTGAAAACTGGCTAATATGTAAATTTTTTGCACGATTTCACATCATTGACATCAAGTGAAATGAGTTATTGCTTGCCTTCACAGTGAATGGAGGGGCTGGAAGGAGAGACTATGAAACTCAAATTTTTTAAAAGAATGTTAAAAACAACCAATTTTTTAAAAAAAGAAAAAACATAATCTTTCTAACAGCAATATAAATTCATGTTGGCTCTAAGTCATGGAATACATTGTGTGAAGAATTAAAATTGAGGCTAATGCCCTGAATCCAATCTAACCTTTCTTCTGGATTTGCCATATTTTCCAGAAGCATGACACCCAAAGCATGCAGGAGGCACTGAATGTGCCAAGGATGAACCTCCCACTGAGCTGACATAATTTATTGTTGCACCCCAGGTTGGACTTCCCGTATGTACCTGGAAGGCAAGACAGGTGTCAGCAAAGTCTAGAGTTCCAGGCTAGAGTAATGCTTGAGCAGCTGGGGTCCTTTGCAGATAAACAGAACCTCCTATCTTCAAAGTCTAGTAGTTCCCAAGGAAAAAGAAGGTGGCTTTTGTCATCACCCTGCTCCTCCCTGTAGGAAGTGTTTTGTTTTGTTTTTTGCACCTTTGCTACACCAGTACCCCTTCTATGTCCTGCCCCTTCCTGGTAGCCTCTCCTCCCTTTGTCCGGCTATTTTTAAAAATATAAACTTCTGTTAAGGGCTGTAAATTCCCTAATAAACCTAGTTTTCAGAGTTTTTGTGAAGGTGGGATTTTCTATTTGCAAGAGTCACTGGAGGACAAAAAAGAGACACATAGAAGGTATGAATAGTCCTTAATGCACCTCCAACAAAGTGCAATTAAAGGTATCATCAGAGAGGTTACTGAAAAAGGGGAGCCACTCATGTGGAGAGACCTATATACTTCATTGGAATATATGTATAGATGAGGAATATCTTTTAAGGGCCAGCTATGTATGGTGGGCTAGTTTTCCCTAAAACGTTTTTTCTGGGAAAGGTCGTAGTGTTCGTCAAGTTTGTTCTGTCTCTCTGTCTGTCTCTGTGTGTCTGTCTCTGTCTCTCTGTCTCTCTGTCTCTCTCTCTCTCTCTCTCTCTCTCTCTCTCTCTCTCTCTCTCTCTCCAATGCTTCTGTCCACAAACAAATAGTATTACCAATACAAGGAAGCTGAATCACAAAAGGGTCCTCATTAAACATTCTTAAAAATTTCTCCCCTGCTATGGCAAAGTAAAACTCTCTATCAGATTGGACTACAATTACTTCCTAAAGTGAAACCTAAACTATCTTGGGTTGACCTAAATCTGGTCCAATCCATAATACTATGCAATGTTATAGAATATATAGAATCAGTATTTGGGGTAGATTTTACAGGAGCACAAAATAAAAGGGCATTGATGAGTTGTGAAATACATTTCTAACAGGGAAATCCCAGATACTCCAAAACCTTACTATATCAAAACTAACCTCCTCACTAGATTTTTCCAACCCCTCCCCCACATAAGATCACTCCACCCTTACTTACCCAAACATTTCTTTCTATCACTCCACAAATACCTACATGCCTTTCACTGATCTCTCTGAATACTCTCCAACACTATCAATTTTCTTCCTCTAACATGGAACCCAGAACTGAACACACAATATTCTTGATCTGACCAGGGTAGAATTATCACTCCCTTACTCCTGGAAGCTATGCCTTTCACTCCTAGCTAAATTTGAATTGTCTTCCTGTACAACTGTTCTAGTTACTCAAATTCCCAACCTTGGCATTTTCCTTGACTGCTCATTCTTCCTCACCTCACACAGTAGACAAATCTTGTCTTTTCTCATGTCAAGGTATCTCTGTTATCATTCTTTTTCTCTCTACTCATACAAGTACCAACCTAGTTCAGATCCTATCACCTCTTGGCTAAATTGCTACCACAACCTACTATTTGGGTTCCCTGGCTCAAGTTTCTTCCCTCTCTAATCCATCCCTCAGCTCAGCTACCAAAATTATTTTGAATGTTCAAGTGCAGATTTAACCACATCACACCCTACTCTAATTCCCAAAGGTTCCAATGCCTCTAGGATTATAAAAGCTCCTCTGTTTACTTTTAAAGTGCTTCACAACCTAGCCCAAACCTTTACAATCTTATTATTCACCTGTCGTCTTCCCACATTCTACAGTTTTGTCAAACTAGTTTTCTTGCTGTTCCTTACAAACAATATTCTATCTTCTATCTCCACATCTTCACTCTAGCTATCACCTCTCCCTTACAGAATCGTTGTTTCCTTCAATTCTGCCCAAGAAACAACTACATGAAGTCATTCCTGGTTGAATCCTGTTCCCCCTCTAAAAAATTCTTAGTATTTATTTTCTATATATACTTATTTGTATTCTGCCTCTGTAAATTCTTTAATGGAACTACTTTATTCTTGTCTTTGGGTCTCCAAAATAGTGCCTACCTCATTTATGCACTTAAATGTTTGCTGATTCATATATCTGCCATATCAGAGTCAATTAATACACATCTTTTTCTAATGAATGGCTTTCCAATCACATCCCTCCCAATTTTGTACTTGTGGAGTTAATGTTTTGAACCTTATTACATTTCACCTTAGTCAATTCAGCCCAATATTCTAGTTGTCAAAATCTTTTGAATCCTGATTTTGTTATGTTGTAGGATGGCTCTCCCTCTAAGTTTTGTGACATCTAAAAAAATTAGACAAGGATGCAAACTTCTGCATTGTAGATAAAAACCATTTGAACAGCTTATGATCAAGCAAAGATTTCTGGAACATTCTATGGATGGATCCTAGCTGGCATCTAACCAATAAGGACTCTGATCATCTGACCAATTCCAAATTAAAGTATGTATATTGCTATCTAGTTTCCATCCCTTCATTTATATCCTACAAGAAGAGCATAAAACTTTATTAAATGTTAGGTAAATATTATTTAAAGTATATTCCCCTGAGCTACTAATTTCATATTAGTCTGATGTCTTATACTATTGTTCACTGATGTTTCATTTGAATTAATTTTGGTTCCCCACCTACCAAGAGCTATTTTATAGTTCTGTATCCTCCAAAACAACTACTCAGTTCATGGCATATATCTGGAATTCAGTAATATTCGATTGATATATATCCAAAAAACACATATTCAACTTAAGAACTATCTATCATAATGAACAAAAAAAAAATCAGTTTTACATCAGACTGTAAAACACATAAATATAGATATACTGAATAAAAAATTATTAACTATTTTAAGATATTTTAAATCATGACCTTGATTTAGTAATCATCTTTTTCTTTTGACACTGGATCCTTCCTTTTTAGCTACAATGCTAGGTTTTCCTTAATCCTAAAAAAAAAAAAAAATTAAAAAAAACCTTCCCCTGAACCTTTTGTTCATCTTCCATAGTCACCTCACCCTCACTACTCAGGTCATCAAAGTCAAGACCATAATGTCCCCTAGCCTTTTTTTTTCAATTTTTATCCTCTTCTTGACCTAAACAAATTATAACATTATTATACACCTTCTTCCTCTAAAACCTTATCCTTTGCCTGTAGTACTATTCTAACCCTGGTTCTCCTCTTAAATGTTCCTTCTCTATCTTCTTTGCTGTTTCCTGCAATTTTAAAGTAGGAAATTCTCTATCCTTTCTTTCTCTACAATCAACAATTCCATTGTTTCCTATTTCATGAGCTTGTAGTTTAGTCAAAGGTTCAAAGAATCCAAGGCAAAAGGGAATCCTTTAGAAAATCAAATTCAAATGCTTCAATTTACAGGTGAAGGAAACTAGGGATCACTAAGTTTAAGTGACTTGACTAAAGATCAGACAGATAATAAGTGAAAGGGCTAAGATTTGAAGTCAAACTCCTCTGACTCCAAATGCAACACTTTCTGCTGCAATACAATGTCTCTTAATTTAACTCAACTAATTTTTATAGGTGGTGCCACCATTCATTCACTTACTCATATATGAAACTTTGATCTCTCTTGACTCCTCTTTTTTCCTCATTTCTCATAGCTAATCACTTATCAAGATGTCCAATTCCAATTTTTCTTTATTTCTGCTATCACTGTGCTGTCAAGAAGACCTTTAGATGTGATTTTTCTCTCATCACATTCAATTTGAATTAATGTATACCATGGAAACAATGTAAAGACTGGCAAAATTGCCTTCTGTGGGGGGGGGGGGGGAGTAAGATTGGGGGGAAAATTGTAAAACTCAAAATAAATAAAATGTTTAAAAAAAATTAAAAAAGGCCCGGCTAGGTGGGATAGAGCAATGGCCCTGGAGTCAGGAGTACCAGAGTTCAAATCAGGCCTCAGACACTTAATAATTACCTAGCTGTGTGGCCTTGGGCAAGCCACTTAACCCCATTGCCTTGCAATAAATAAATAAATAGAATAGAATAAATAGAATAAAGAAGGTCTTTAGAACCATTACCTGCTATATTACCAGACTAGTCCAAACATATTTCTCTACTTAGAAAATTCTTGGTGGCTCCCTATTCCCTGAATAAGTTTAACTTTTGGGGGCTTATATTCAAGATACCCTGGAACATCCTCTCATAATACTTCCTTTGTCCCCCAAAACTAACCTTGAATCTGTCCATTTCTATGCCTCTTTGCCTGGATGGATCTCTATTTTGCTTTGCCTAAAAATTCCTATCTCTTCTCTCTCATCACACTCAATCTGGATCAGTGTACAACATGGAAACAAAGTAAAGACTGTGGGGGGGAAAGGAAGTAAGATGGGGGAAATTGTAAAACTCAAAATAAAATCTTTAATAAAAAATAATTCCTATCTTATCTGTTAACAGCTAATTCAAATGAACCCTTTTCTGTGAAACTTTGTCTCATTCCACCACTCAGAAATTATTTACCCAAAAGACATTACAAAGAATATTTCTGCTCCTCTAACCTACTGTATTATAACTTTTTTATGTCATCTATCCCCTACTGGATTGTAAATTTCATGAAAAGAGGAGTCTTAATCTAGAATCTTGTTTAAATTTTTCTTTCCCTTTCTATCCCCTCCCTACCTTAGTGCTTTGAACAAAGTAGCTTCTTCTGGGTCTGTCCAATTAAAACCAATACTACTGAGATGAGTTGTAAAAGACAGCTGCTTATGAATTCTAAATTCATAATTATGAATTTAAATCTAAATTACGAATTTCTAATTCTAAATCACATATGGAGATCCAAAAATAAAGACCAAAAACACAGTTACAACAGACCTAAAGTGTCCTATATATCCAAAATCCAAATTATCTGTCTTGAATCTAGAGACTCAAATCATGAACACCCTTTTTAACAACCTATGCATGTACCTGATATGGAATTCATCCTATTTACCCCAAAACTCCTCCTCCACCAAACCCCCCTGATTTTCTGTTAAAAAGCACCACAATTCCTCCAGTCACCCCAGGTTAGCCAAATTAACAGCCATCCTTGATTCTTCCCCCCCCCCCCCCCATCATAGGCACGACCAGGTCTCGGCACCTTGATCTTCACAGTACGAGTCATCTCTCTTTCCCTTCTCCGCAGCCTCTGGCGCACCAATGGCCAAAGGATGCCTGAGGTGTTCCCTTCCCACTGGCTTCGAGATCACACAGGACTTAGCAGCAACTACATTAAGGAATATAATATTCTGGAAGACAAAAGAGTTTGGAATGCAACCAAGAATCAACTACCCAGCAAAACTGAATGTCCTCTTACAGGGAAAAATATGGACTTTCAATAAACCAGGAAAATTTCAATTGTTCCTGTTGAAACAACCAGAGCTGAACAGAAAGTTTGAACTTCAAATACAGGACTCTGGTGAAGCATAGAGAGTGGAGGAGAAGGGTAAAATATGAGGGACTTAATGATGATGAGCTGCATGTATTCCTGCATAGAAAAATGATACTGATAATACTCATATGAAACTTTATTTAATAGAGCAGGTAGAAGGAGCTTTTATAGATGAACCACAGGAGAGAGCTGGATTTGAAGATTATAATATAGTGTAAAAATGGAGTCAATGACTAAAAGGGAAATGTAATGGGAGTAAGAGAAAGGAGAGGTGGAATAGGCTAAGATACTTCATATAATAAGATTTTTTTATTGCAATGAGCTATCACAATGATATGGAAGGGGGGAAGGCGAGGGGAAGTAAGGGAAACTTCGCTCTCATCAGAGGTGACTCAGAGAGGAAACAGCATACATACTCAATGGGGTATAGACATCTAGAGTAAGAAGGAGAGAAGGGGGACAGGGGGAAGGGAGGGGGAATATGAGTGATGGAGGAGAGGGTGGACCATGGGGGAGAGTGGTCAGATATAACACATTTTCTTTTTTACTACCTGCAAAGGGCTGGGATTGGGTGACCTATCCAGGACAACAGGGCTGGGCCTTAGGGGTAGTATGTGGACTCATGGCCTCTTGGCCCCAGGGCTGGTGATCAGTCTGCTGTGCCACTCAGTTACCCTACAGCACATTTAAGAATAGGGACAGAGTGAAATGAGAGAGAAAATATAGTATATGGTAATGGGGAAGTACAAATGGAGGGAGTTGGAATCAGCAGTGGCAATGGTGGAAAAATATGGAAGTAGCTTTTGTGATGCACTTATCATAAAGAATGTGATCCACCTGCGACAGAGCTGGTAGTATTGGAACACAGACTGAAGCACATTTTTTTTTCAGGTTTTTGCAAGGCAAATGGGGTTAAGTGGCTTGCCCAAGGCCACACAGCTAGGTAATTATTAAGTGTCTGAGACCGGATTTGAACCCAGGTACTCCTGACTCCAAGGCCGGTGCTTTATCCACTACGCCACCTAGCCGCCCCTGAAGCACATTTTTAAATTATTTTTTTATTTTTATTTTTTTCTCTTTACTTGATCACTCATGAGGGTCTGTATTTTTTTGGGGGGGATATTATGTTTACTCTTAAACAAGAATATTTTAGTAATGTATAAAAAAATCATTTGTACAAAAATAAAAAATAAATACAATAAAAAATTTTTAAAAATACTAAATTGCAGGGGCAGCTAGGTGGCACAGTGGATAAAGCACCGGCCCTGGAGTCAGGAGTACCTGGGTTCAAATCCGATCTCAGACACTTAATAATTACCTAGCTGTGTGGCCTTGGGCAAGCCACTTAACCCCATTTGCCTTGCAAAAACCTAAAAAAAATACTAAATTGCAAAAGTAATATTTTTACTCCTATTTTACAGATAAAAAACTGAGGCTTATATAGATCCTCACTTGTTCAAAGTCACACAGTTATTAAATAGCAATACCAGGGCAGATTGCAAGTCTCTGTTTCTACATCTAATGCTTTTTTATGCTACATAATGTTGCCTCCTCACCATAGTGTAACTGAGGGAATAAGTAATAACAAGTAATAACCCCAAGTAAATTTTTCCATGGGGAAAACTTTCTTGTTCCTTATCAGTATCTGCTTTTGCATACTGCCACAAAAATTATTCCAGTGTGTAAGAAGATGGGCCATTTAAAGCCTTGAGAGTTTAAATCTTTTTTTTCCAAAAAATTTGCTACTATGATTATTGTCACGGATAACTGAGTCACAGTAGCACTATCAAGGTTATTTTAGATTCTCCTGTGTCTTTCCAAAATAGAATTATAATTTTTTAAAAAAAGCAACTGCCCCACTAAAAACCTATTCTAATATCTTATAATGACATGGTGATGTTGCTGAATTCTAGAAGGCCATGGCAGTAGAGTATGCAGGCACTAAGGAGATGGAAATATTTATATTATAGGTTCAGCCAAGGAGAGTATTTTTATCCTCAGGGTTTTATTCAATTAATCTCAGAGAGAGTCATCACCAGTGGATTAAAAAATTCAAATAAAAAATTAAATAAAAAATTATTTTAATTGGAGAGGCAGAGTGGGGTTGGGCTCTGCAACTTGAGAAAACTTCCTAATGACTGGGTTGGGAGGTGAGGTATACCAATTTGCATCTGGAAAGGGAGAACCCATATCAACTAAATTACTAAACCTTGAAATAAGTAAAAAAAGTTTAAAACAATTAGAACTTGTTCATTCAGTAACAAAATTCAATTCAGTAAGATAACTTTCAAAGCAAAAAATTATATTAAAAGAAAAGTCTTATACCTTCTTAATTGGATGAATGCTCTTTTTTTATGTTTTTGGAAAGAAATGGAGTTAAGTGGCTTGCCCAAGGCCACACAGCTAGGTAATTATTAAGTGTCTGAGACCGGATTTTAACTCAGGTACTTCTGACTCCAGGGCCGGTGCTTTATCCACTAGCCACCTAGCCGCCCCGGATGAATACTCTTAAAATCTTATCCCTATATTTTAAAACTCCCTGGGCATCTTAATTTGATATCAAAAACCTTCCAGACATTTGGGCTTACTTTGCTCCTTTGAAAAATTGAATAAACTGTTTACGAACTATTAAAATGGGAACACTTTGATTTAATAGACTACCTTTTTCTCTTGTCTAAAAAGAACTACATCTCCCATCTAGCTCCAGTCTAGATTAGAGGGATTCAAGTCCTTATGGTTTTGATATCTAATGGAAAAAATTGTTATGGAAGAGACAGAATCCAAGTTGAAAAAGATTTCCTCATAGAGTATGAGCTTCTCCAAATATTCCTATTTTTAGATGACAATGTCCTGTTTTTAAGTCCCAGAACAAGGGAAGGTGTCTGAAACAAGATATATAAGCAATTTTTTTAAAGTTTGCCTTAAGGGGCAGCTAGGTGGCAAAACTAATAGAGCACCGGCCCTGGAGTCAGGAGGACCTGAGTTCAAATCAGATCTCAGACATTTAATAATAACCTAGCAGTGTGACCTTGGCCAAGTCACTTAACCTCATTGTTTTAAATAAATAAAATTTTTAAAAAAGTTTTCCTTAATCATTCATACAGGAAAAACTAAGTGAATGGGAATGTCAATTGTTTAGACCATGGCATGCAATTAGACAACCTAATCTATACTGACTTCATCATTGACAAAAAGTTTTAATTTTAAATTATATAGGGAAAGGAATGGGATCATAGATTTAAAGTTAGAATGGCCCTCAGGAATCATCTAATTTTGCCCTCTCTTTTCACAGATGAGGAAATTAAATCTCAGACAGATTTGGAGTTTGCCTGAAGTCATAGAAACTAGTAGACAGAAAGGGTAAAAGCAGACCTCAGATAAACTGACTTTAAACCAAATGCTCTCTTCACTGTACCTTGTTATAGATCTCTCCCTTTATTATCTGTAGCCATCACACCCCCATCTCAATTTTCACCAATTATGTTGACTTAAAGCTACCTAATTTTCCTGTTTTGTTTTAATCCTCCTCTCTAGTGCAAACCTTAAAAATATAAGGTTAAAATAAAATGATAGAAAATATAGGTTAGATATGAAGTTTTATTCTCTAGGATTTATATAAACCTATAAGTGGAAGTCATCTATTCAGGATGATCACCCCAAACTGAGAGAGAGGGTAATATTTATCCACAAACAAAGGACAGGGGAAATCATTAATCTCCCCTGGTGGTCTGACTATGAATTTTGCACAATATTAAGTTTCCCAATTGCTACTCAGAGACTACCATCTTTATACAATACTACATGATGATTCATCTCTTCCTGAAATTTAAGCATCATTAGGGCAAGACAAATTTTTCAGCATCCTGATCACTGTCTTCCTAAGTTTTTAATTACATGGGGGGAAATATTCATGGATCCTGACTTCTCATTGGCAAAGGTTACTGAGACTTAAAGTTTGAGTACTGTCAAAAGAAATCAAACTTTTTTTTTAACCAGGAATATAGTTTAGAAACTCACTCTACTTCCATACTAGGTATGGAGAAAAAGACTCAATTTCCTCTCTGTTCTTTATTTTACATATACAAGCTTGTTATTTACATTTTTACTTTCTAAAATTTATAGCCAGCAAGATTTAAAAAAAACTGAAATTTAGAATGGAACCAAAGTTGAAGAAGGCTTAAGTTGGCTTCCTAGAAGTACTTTCCCCACTTTCCTGAAGACCAAGGCATAAGGAACCTATTCAACTTCAGTTAAAAAAAAAATGGACAAACCATATTTCCCCATGCATAAGATGTACCCTTTTTTAAAAAAAAACTGGGATCTAAAAACTGGGAGCATCTTTTACAATGGTTGTAGTTTTTTTTTTTAACTTGGATTTCTGCTTTTTTACCCTTGCTGTCTTTTCACATTTGTTACTGGTACATTGGTTACATTTTGCCACATTCTGCCCAGAAATGGCTCAGAAAAGATTTTCATACAGTGCTGAATTCAAGTTCAAAGTAATCCAGTTTGAAAAAGAGAATGGAAATCATGTTGCTGAATGTCAATTCAATCCTCCTGCTATTAAGAACACAATGGGAGACTGACTAGGGGAAGAAGAAACCCTACTGAGAACACCAGGCAGAAGACCAGGAAAGGCAAGTCAGTCAAATGGCATGATTTAGAAAGGGAATTGAAGAGATGGATAAGAGCAAAGGCTGATTGGAATTCCTGTGTCCACAAAGATGGTTCAGCATGAGGCAAGAAGAATTGCTGATGAAAAAGAAGTGACGGATTTCAAAGGACACAATTGGTGCTTCATAATGGACTAACAGAATGGACTAAGCATGTCCAAGACTTGCCACCAGAATTGCTCAAAAGATGGCTGAAAGCTAAGTTCAAGTCCCTGAATTTCATGATGAATAAAACTTGAGTTAGATAACTTTTTGTAATACATTTTTTTTTCAAATTCCGGGCCCCCAAATGGGAGTGTCTTACATATGGGGGAATACAGTATGTCATAAATAGCCTGAAAGCATGGGATTAGTCATTTGATCCTCATCCCAACAAATTTGCTAAGAAACTTTTATAAAGTTTATTTTTTGCTTTTTTAGTATCTGATATTTTAGCAAATTGCTGCATTGTAATTTAAGTTAATTTATAAAATGACTTCATTCTAATTTGTTAGTGAAGATAGAATTTTTTGATACTATAAATCCCAACTAGTTTGGCATAAACATACAAAATTCTAGTTGAAACAATTGTTCCATATTCTAAGTACAGGTTATTGTTTTTTTCTTGAGATTTTTTTTTAAAGATTAAACTTCATTTTTACTGTTTTGTTTATTTCCAGAGCAGTGGGATTAAGTGACTTGCCCAAGGTCACACAGGTAATTATTAAGTGTCTGAGATCGAATTTGAACTCTGGTTCTTCAGACTCCAGGGCTAGTGCTCTATCCACTGTGTCTCCTAGCTGGCCTTCAGGAGTCTTTCTTTATTCTCTTCAGGTTTTCCTTATAATGTCTGAAGCAATTCTTGTTCATGCCACCTCAAAAGAATTCCTTCATTTTCTCTCTGATTGGACCTCAGTCCTCATCTGTCCCTAGGGCAAATCTAACAAATTATTCAAATTACCTGGGCCTGTTTCTCAGTCTCTAATATCTGGAAATATATAGGATATGTAGGAAATTGATACAAATTTATAAGAACAGGAGCCATTTCTCATTAGATAAGTAGACAAGGGATATACAGAGACAATTTTAAAAGGAAAAAACTATAATTTATCAATATGAATATGAAAGAATGCTCTAAACTAGTTCCATTAAAAGCAAGAAAAATAAAAATTTAAACAATTCTGAAATCTTTATATCACATCAATTAGATGACAAATATTACAAAAAATGAAAAGCCATATGTTATATATATTTATATATTACAAATATAATAATAGGAAATAATGGAATGCAAATTCTAAAATGGGTGCATTAATACACTGTTGGTGGATCTATGAATAGATCCAGTCCTCAGTTCCTCTCCTCCATCACCATGGAGATTTGTCTTGTGCTTGGGAATGGCAGAAGTTGTGACCTTGGCTCACAAGTCTACCCTACCCTACCCTTTTGCATTTTGTGAGAAGAGAATTGAAAAGTCATACAGGATCAAGAGAGGGTGAAACTGTAGAACTGTGGATCTTATGGAAGCAACAGAGTGCTGAAACCATGGGATCACTAGTGATGACCACCAAATGTAGGGGAAGGTGAGTGAGCAAATCATTCATGAAGCATGTCAAGAAGCATCTATCACTTGTTACTAAAACTTTACTGAACCATAAACCAAAACAATGACCTGTCATTTTGCTTCTATCTGTTCTCTCCCTATTGTGAGGAATGTAGGGTGTTTGCTTTCCATAGGGAGGTTGTCTAAGATATACATGACAAAATCTGGGGTCTACCTATGACTTTTGTGCCTAGATACAGGTATATGATCATAAGACAAAAGGGGAGACAAAGGAATTGACCTCAACCAGTCACAGAACTGGGAGAGGTCTCCCAACCTGGTCAGACTTGAGATAAGACCAGACCTAAGATGACCTAGGATCCTTAACCTCCGTAAATGTGCTTGTCTAATGAGGTCCATACATATAACTATACACTCCCCCATGATGATTGAGGCTCATCATATTGATTAGATTGTACCTGACACTTCAGACCAATGGCTGGCTTGGAGGGAAGGAGAAAGAAGAAACTGTCTATAAGACTGGACATTGTCACAATTTGGGGCTTTTTCCCACTAGGGGAGATAACTCTTTTCTGCAGAAAAAATTAACTTTAAAAAGTCATTTAATTATTCCAGACAATGTTTTTATAAGTATGAACCATTTATAATACTCTTGTGTGACATATGTCATTATCATAATTTTCCCCCAAGGTTTGGGAGTATTGTCTTTGTTTCTTAAAAATTTGTTTATCGGGTGGCTAGGTGGCGCAGTGAATAGAGCACCAGCCCTGGAGTCAGGGTTCAAATCTGGTCTCAGACGCTTAATAATTACCTGGCCGTGTGGCCTTGGGCAAGCCACTTAACCCCATTGCCTTGCAAAAAAAACTAAAAAAAATTTTGTTTATCCATTATGCTTATCCACATTTGTCTTTTTTTGGGGGGTGTGGGGATAGGTAATGGGGTTAAGTGACTTGCCCTAGGTCTCACAGATAAGTAATTAAGTGTCTGAAGTCACATTTGAACTCAGGTCCTCCTGACTCCAGGGCAGGTGTTCTAGACACTCCACATGGTTTCTTAAACTAGCAAAATGTGATGAAAGTGTTAGCTACCCATATTGTTAAACTGTGTGCATTATTGTTTGACTAAAGCACTGAAAAGGAGGCAATTTGAATATGAAAGGGGCAGTAAATAGATTTTTACTGTGTCAGAGTGGATAGGAAACTTGAGGTAGGGAAGAGAATATTCAACTTCCTAAGTTTGCTTTAGAAAAATGAATTCGTACCCTATTAGGAGTAGCAATTGACTGGTGAACTTCAAGTTGTCTTCTATTCTCAACTCATAGAAGAAGGGAGACCAAGGGAATAGCTAAAAAAGAAAGTCATCCAAAAATTAAAGGCAAATAAGAGTAACTAATATACCTTGCCTTCTTACCAATCCAATAACAGCAACCACTACCACTGCCATTTTAAGAGCATCATTGGAATAATTTTAAAAGAAACAGAATAGTGTCAGAGATTTCTGAATTGTTAGAAACATTGGTAAGCTGTTCTCTTAGAAACCAGTTTTAGAGCCCTGATCCTAGAGAAAAGGCAATATAGTGCCATCTGCTGGAATAGAGATAAATTGCTATTTATGCAAGAAAGAATAGAACAAAAGACTAGCTAAAGAAGGTAAAGGATGATTAGAATCATCTGCCAAGGGATTAGAGAATTGTCAAACATAAAGAGTCAGTGATCAGTTAGAAGAAGAGGAGGAGAACAAATGGAATTTGAGCTGAGTGGCAGGTTTGTGAAAAATAATACTAGAGACTTCCACCTCCTGGAAACTGAGAAGAGCACAGTGAATTGGAACATTGATCTGAAACAAGAACCAGTTAGATGGATTGAGAGCAATGGGAGACAACTGGTAGAAGTAAACAATGCTGCACAAAAAAGGAGACAGATACATTTAGGAATATTTGGACTGGGGCAACTATTGCAAAACGTCCCCTGGGCAAGAAGCATATTTAAGATATCTGTACTAATAGTCTCACTTACAAAGTGACACATTTGATTCTATGTTTACTTGGGCCATATGAACCTATCTTTGATCAGATATCAACTTAACTAGTCACACTGGAAAAAACCAAGGATAATAGATACATCAGCTTAGCTGGTCACTTCGGAAAAAAAAAAAAAAGGTTAGCATACATATAACCCAAGTTAACATGAATTTGTTATGTACAGCCTGTTAAATTAGTCTGCTAGTGCATATATTTTGAATATACACATATTTGTATATTTAAAAATACTATACATATATATGTACATATATATTACATCACATCTTTGAACTATTGATGGTCCCCTTCTATCTCATGCAAAAACTTTTACTGGTCCCAGAAGTCATTCCCCTCCTCTCTAATTTTCACTCTACTATATTTGCTGGTGCCTACCTTGTTGTCTCTAAACATGTCTAAAGCCTGCCATATTTCAAAAGCCTTCATTTAACCCTGACATACGTCCAGGAAAATTCTTAAATCTCATCTCCATTTTATAACCTCATTCCAAAAAAAAGCTATTGTGAAAGTTAAGTTTCTAAAGTTTGTATTTCTGATCAAAATCTGTTTCTTCAGATTGAATTCCTAAGACTGAATGTGAGCCTCTCTGTCCTCAGCATCTATGTCTCTCTAGTTTTTAAATATTAAGATTGACTCTGTTTTTGTAAATTATCCCCCACTAATTGCTTCTACAAATTGGCTTTCTCAGTTGGTCAACAATTAGAGAAAAACCATCCTGAGAAAGTGGAATGGCCTGGTTATCTCTGTAAGAATGCCAAATAAATTCTTATACTTATGACATTTTGGAAAGTGAGAAATACCATGTTTTATATCTCTCTTACATGTCTTATAAAAACACAAAATATCAAGTCAGAAAGGAGACTCTAGTCCTGCCACTAATTGGATCTTTGTCAATTTTGACACGAACAGACCTCATGGATGGGAAAGAGGATAATAATCAATGATACCTTTATTTTCACTAATTTGTAACTTGATTGGTTGACTGCCAAAAGTTTTTAACTATATTTTTTTATAAATACTCCCCCCTCATTTTGCTCTAGGTATCCATCTCTAATGATAACTATCATTATAAGCTTCTAGGTAAATCCCAGACAATACTTTCATGTTTAACCTAAAATTTTCTATTGCTTTATTTTAGCCCCAAATAACTAAGTTTTGACACTACAATGCTAACTCCACCTCTCAAATGAAATTGTTCTTTCCAATGAAACCAAAGATATTTTGTACTACTACTTTGGGCACACCCCAAAGGTTTGTGATTCAAGAGTCTTGGAGACAATGCCTGCCTCTATGGTGGTGTCATCTGGCTTTGATTCCCAAATCCCTTGTCAGAACAAGAAACCACAGAAATAGAAGGAGGCAAGGCGATAGAGGTAAAGAAGTTGCTGCCATAAGGAGTGGACAGGAGATTGCCAAAAACCTCTTGACATCAAGGAAGTGAGGATGAAAACCTCACAACAAGACCTATCTCTTGGAGTAAGATTTGTAAGTGCTTTACCAAGAGCCCAGAATCACCATTAGTGAAGCAAAGAATCCTTGGGTGACCCTAAAAGTATGCACAACCTGGAACACAAAAGCATAGCCTTTATTCCCCTGTCTAGAAACACAAATCCCTCCCCATCCTCATTTAGTTGAGTATTACACAGGTCAAGTGCCCAATCCCTGCTTGCCCTTCCACCACCTCTACCTGGGTCCCCATTCCTTATCACATTTTCCCATTCCCCATAATGTAGCAACCCAGACCCTCATTTGAGTGTGTTAAGATCCTTTATTCTGTTTCTAATGATTTATTTATCCCCCCCAAATTCCTATTCTACTTTTATGCTTTCTTGCATTTCTATTAAAATTTTATCTAATTCATTATCTATAAGAGACAGATTCCTTTCTTTATGGCTTGTTGTAAATTAACTTACTTCATATTTGTTGAAGCAGATTCCTTACATTTACTGCTTTTCTAGTTAGTATACATCAACCTATTTTATAGCTTTTTTCCATCCTCCTTAGCTATTTACCTGTAGATTTCTTTCCCTCTATATGTCATAACTGATGTAGAAATGAAGATGAATCATTTATTACAATCCCTCCTCTTCTTTCATATTCCAATTTCTCAAATTTAATTAACATTTTTTTCACTTTCATCCTCATATTAATCTTTTTCCTTGTCTCGTGTTTTCCTTGTCTCAAGTACTCCTCCTCGGGCCCCTAGTGGGCAGGCAACAAACATGAAGTTTATCTATAAGGAAGGGGAATAAGTATGGGCAACTCACTTACAGAATCAAGGGGAAAGTTACAGAGATTAAAAAGGGGCAGTTCCCTTTGAATAAATAAACCATATAAATATATGCAAGAAGGAGAAGATAAGCTATAACATAGATTTCTGGTCCAATTTTTCTTTTCTTCTGGAGACATCTGACATCCTTCTGTATCTTTGGAGACTGTTAATGAAATCCTCTTTAGGTTATCTGTAAAGATCTTCCTTTTTGGTAAAAGAACTACTTAACACAACATTTTTAATCAGATCAAAACTCATATTTTAATCACTTGAAAATAAAACTTAAGAGCTTTTTAGATCATAACAATTTACCTTTTGATTTACCCACTGACATAGGTATACACAAAAAAATTTAGTTCCAAATAGAAATAAAAACTCTAGATTTATATTTGGCACTTTTTCCTTTTTATTCCACCATTTTGGAGTATGCTGCTCCACTTAACAAAATAAACTTCCATAAGGATTTCACAAGTGAATTCAAGCAAGATTTCCAAATTAATTTGAGTTTGTATATCATTTTAGAGCAGAGTATCCAGAAAGTGATTTACAGATAAAAAGTTTTAACCTTTTAAAAATTTTAAAATAATGACTCAAAAATTCTTAACTAGAAATGAAGTTCTCTTTGAAATAATTTTAAAATAGACCTCATCTTTCTTCTGATATATATTTAGTTGACTAACATTTCTTTGTAAACTAAATTTGAGACTGTTATAATAGAGAATCATATATTTTTTTAAAAAATATTTTATTTATTGTTTTTTTCAACAAGTCGATTTTTTGGTAAGGTTTTGAGTTTTATATTTTTCTTCCTCCTGCCTCCCCCTGATAGAAAGAAATCTGATATAGGCTCTACATTTATAATCATACCAAACATAGTTCTATATTGAGCGTCATGTGAGAGAAGAATTAAATCCAAATGGAAGAAAGAAAACAGAGAGAAAAAAATGACATAATTCTTAAAACGACTTTTAAAAATTGAAGATAATAAGCTTTGCTTTTAATTTAAATTCCACAGTTAGTTTAGAGAATCATATCTTGATGTCACAAAAACTTTTTATTATTTCACTTAAATGTCCCCTAAGCATAAAAAAAAAAAGAAAGGATCTTAATTCTTATAGGAATATATGCTGGCAACAGATGACAAAACTATTAACACTAATAGCCTACCTGGCTATTAGAATTTAGATAATGGTAGTCCAAAAGACTTAAATTTTCTATATCTGATTTTAATAGTGATTACCTGACATGATTATAGCAATTTTTCATAAAGATCAGGGACATAAAGAAAAGGAAATTTCATATCTTTCTATCATCTATCTATCTATCTATCTATCTATCTATCTATCTATAGATCATCTGACTGTTTCAAAAAGAGCCCAACCTCAGATTGTACTGAACAGTTGCTCTTTTTTCTTGACCAAATGAGCCTGTCACCTGCAGTGTCCAACCCCCTTTAGGTTACTGGCATCAGTAGAACATTGACCTAGCATTTCCACAGAATAATATCAATTAAACTATAGTATAAGATCTTTTTTAAATTTTTTTATTTATTTAAGGCAATGGAGTTAAATTTTACTTGCCCAAGTCACACAGCTGGGCAATTATTAAGTGTCTGAGGCTGGATTTGAATTCAGTCCTCCTGACTCCAGGGCTGGTACTCTATCTACTGTGCTGCTTTTTGCTGCCCCCACATAAGATTTTAAATAGAAAATTTCAACAATCAGACTTTTTTTAGGTGAGTTCAGCTTACATAGATTAAATATCGATTATAATCTCACATTGGAAATAGCAAGAGATTATCACAAAAAAACTCAAATTATTTTATCCATATTGCTTGGATGCTTTTACTTTAAAGCAAACAATAAAAGACTTGCCATATATAACTAAAATAATCCTAAATTGTATATAGAAGTAGATTCTACAGAGACAATTTTCTCTATTAATATGTTCAGTTATTATCCATATTCAAATAGACACAAACAACAAACCATTGCTTTCAGAATTCTGTAAAACAATTAGAATAATTTTAAATGACTTACAAATAATGTGCATAGAGTTATACAAATGGTTCTAAATTCCAGATCTATTACACCTAAAATAGATGAATTATTAGCCTTCACTAAGCATTTAGTTTCCTTGCTGAAATCTTATCTCCTTAAACAAAACAAAGCAACAAAAAGGTTTCTTAACTTTAATCATATCTCAATGGATTTTTCATTTTTGGTTTGCAAGTTTATTTAATTCTACTCAAATATACTCATATCGTTCTCAGAAAGAAAATGAGATTCTTTAGGAATCTAATCTAATACATATGATAATTTCAACTAATGCAACTCTTACTTATGCCATGGATCAGCAACAAATTTAGATAAAAACAGCAAGATCCTTTCCACTTGCAATTATTACAAAAACTTTAAATGCTTTTAATATTAGCCCAATGTCTAATTGATTCATTATTACTATAAGTAATACCATCACATTATTGTAATGAATTAGTTTACAGATTTGAAAATTTAGTAGGCCCTATTACATGAGTATTTTTACAAAACAATTCTCTTCTGAGAGTGTTCCTCTTTCTTAAAAATAACAAATATTGGGGCGGCTATGTGATGCAGTGGATAAAGCACCAGCCCTGGAGTCAGGAGTACCTGGGTTCAAATCCGTTCTCAGACACTTAATAATTACCTAGCTGTGTGGCTTTGGGCAAACCACTTAACCCCATTTGCCTTGCAAAAACCTAAAAAATAAATAAACAAACAAATAAATAAATAATAAATATTCCTGATGTTAAAAAGACAATCAAAAACCTTAAACAATAAATTAGTTGGGAATTTGTAAAGTAAAAAATCTCTTAGTTATTCAACCTTAAATAAAAAATAAATCTTTAAATCTGGAATCTATCAGCCTTAATTTAGTATAAAATTGTTATCATAAATAAATCTCAATTACCACAGAATTTCTAATGCCATCTTACTTGGACCCAAGGATGTTTACAAAAGGACGAATCTGTTGGTTTAAGACAAGGAAAACATACATAACTAAATTACCCTTATCATAAATGACAAAGTCTACCAAGGCCTTAAGATTTACTCAAATACAATTTTTCTTTGGCAATTTTTCTTTGGCACTAAGAAATAATTCCACATATATTTTTTTTATTTGAATAGCATTGACAAATTTACTATTATCCACCTTAACTTAAATAAGTACATTCTCAGATGGCAGTTTAAAATTATACAATTACTCCCCATTCTGTGCAAGGATTTTGCCAGAATTTTACAACACTGATCCTCTTACCACAGGGTTAGACTTTTCTATTCTATTCCCCTTGTAAAATCCTCAAAATGACCCCCCCCCCAAGAATTCAGTTAAAAGATGAGGTAATTAAGGAACTAAAAGTTAATTGGCCTCATCTTAAAGAACATGAAAAATGGGATGGGGGTAGGGGTGTATATTGCCTTGAATAATGTAAGATACATAGGGCAGAGAGAACAATTTAAACATATTTCCCTGTCCAAATTTCCTCTACCAGATTCCCCAAAAATCAAATTAATAAATTCACAATTTTTCATATAGAAAACATCTTTAAGTCAAATTCCTTTCATATATAGGTTTTAAAGAGTAACACCACATGGTTAACCAATTCATCAATAATTAAGTTAATTAAAACTACCAATTAAAAAGACCAAAATAGGTGACCTAAATTTTGTTAAATGCCTAGACTTTCTTACAGAAATTATCTCAAAAATATTGGAGAATTATGAAGTAGTTACATTTAATTAAAAGGATCCCAAATTTCATTTTAGCATTATTATTTTTTTTAAACAGGGTTGGGAGAGGAGAGGAATGGGACATTTTCTTTCAAAGAGTTCCAGGTCTCTCATTCCCCTATTTTCTTTTTTCCTCTTAATTTATTTTATTTTTAAATTTTTCCCCCTAGTCTGATCAGAAAAAAAATTCCTTAAATTAGTTACATGTATTTTCAGATTACCTTACATAGATGATCAATTCAAATAGAGTTGTCAAATTGAAGAGATAATAAAAAATTAATATTTGGGGTAAACTATTATTTGGAATTGAAGCTTACGCCTGAGAGAGGTCTTGAGATACCAAAATACAAAACTAGGAAAAATTCCTAAGATACAAGTTTGAGAAAATTCCTTCCTATCCATCTCTGTCTGTATGGTTGAAGATGCCTTTCTTTATCCAAGTTCCTGCCTCATTCCCAGACTAGCCCCTAAATGAGAATTGTCTCCTCCCCTTTGGTCTCACCTGCAGCAGCTTAGTTTACTCTCCCAGTCCTTTCTCCTGGAAAGAAGCAGATTGGGATCCTATCATCTAGTCATCTGTTAATTAGGGTCGGATTCTTCTACGTAAACTCGTCCTGTTCTCCCTAAGACAGAGACTTTCATGTGGATCTTGCTGACTGTCTCACATCACTTCTGATCTAAATACTATCAAATAAATAAAACTTGACTTTGGGGATCTCTTGACTAGACACCAAACCAGGGTTCCAGGGCCCTAAGGCAAGGAATTTTAACCACCTTTGTCCAAGGATAAAGACCCCCAATGGCTCTATTTTTGTTCCCTTTAGGACTAAATTTTGGATTAAATAAAACTAAATCTGGATTTATCAGTCCTTAACTTCAGACACATATATATTTTTCTCCTTTATAAGAACAGTTTGAACATTTACCAAACTATTTGAAAACTTTCATTATTATTATTATTATTATTTTAAGACCCTGAAATCTTAAGTTCAGATGATAACCTGTAACTAATTATCAATTTCAAATTAGTCTTTTAAAAGTCCAAAAGAATAAAAGGAGGATTCACATTTTAAACCATTTATTTAGATTGAGACTTGGATAAACTTCAATTATACCTAGATTCATATACAAGAGCCTCAGTTTTCAAGCATTCAATATTTCTGGGGTTCATTATTTCCCAGACAATTCACTGCTAGAGATTTTGCATAAGAAGCAAATTATCAATTATCACATCTGAACATAACTTAATCCAGTTCAACTGGATTCCTTAATTTCAGAACTTAATTTTTTATTTACAATTCTCATTATTTTTCACTTACTTGAAACTTTCACATGCTCACAAATATCTTTTTTATGTTAAATATACCTTTCCTATGATTCAGAGAAAACTCAAACTTTTCACATCTTCTGCTTAACCACATTTCAAACTATACATTCTTTCTTTTGTGGGGGAGAAGGGATTTTACAAGGCAATGGGGTTAAGTGACTTGTCCAAGGCCACACAGCTAGGTAACTATTAAGTGTCTGAGTCTGAATTTGAACTCAGGTCCTCCTGACTCCAGGGCCAGTGCTCTATCCATTGAGCCACCTAGCTGCCCCTATTCATTCTTTCTAATGAACATTCCTTTTTATATTTTTAGCAATATGTTTATCAGATCTTAATTTTACAGGCAAACAGTAATTAAAATTTAATCTCGCCTATCACACTAGAACACAACTTAGACATCCCTTAAAAAAATAAAAAAAATCAATCCAATTCTCCCTGTAACAAAACATGTTCAGAATATTTTATCAATTTTATGATGAGGAACACGCATTAAATTATAGCAAGAATTCCACTTTTTCACAACGCACTTTCCCATCCAAAGTTCTTAATATGTAACACCCTTTGAAAAATCCCAGCCTCTCTAGGCAACATGGCAGCCTCTCACAAACAAGAAAAGAGGAACTGTTCAGGCTGAAACACTGAAGTCTGCCTCAGAAAAGGGAATAGAGATGAGCATAGACTCTGGCAGTCCAGCTTTAGATCAGAGGCAAAGAGGGAGACAGAGAAGGGGCAGGGATCAGACTTCCCTCACACATAATGCCCTGGAACACTCAGAGGGAGAGACAGATTTGAAAGAAACTTCCCTCTCTTCTCTTCCTATGGGATGAGCAGAATTATTCTCTTTGTTGGTAAACTCCTAATGTTTAAAACTTAATTTGCTTTACAAAAACAAATTTTACCTAAATCCACAGAAATATAGCAGGCAGCTGGAAATAACAATTCAGAAACAGAGCATGAGGAGGGAAAGTTGAAATTTAGCAGGCAGAGACAGTGCTACAAAGACACACAATTTAAACACGTCTACAAAGCCCTTCTCAGCAATCCCTACTCCATTCTTCTATCTTTTGAATTTTCTTTTTATCCTTTTTTCCTAGTGCAGCAATCACTATCCCAATTTCCCAGAATCCTCCCAATAGACTATATAGAGAATTGCCAATATCCCCAGGGGTTCCCTTATTATTCCTTAATTTCCCTGGTGCTGAATTCTTTCCCATCTTTCTTGTTTGTTAAATATTCCTCCTGATTTTGTCACCTTACCTGAGACACTCATACATTTTGCCTAATCTCTGCAGGAATCTTAATCAACAAGATTAATAATCTTTAGTACTTCCTTTCTTATCTTGGTTTTGTGCATAAAGTTACCTCTTTGCCATGGTATTTATTTTCCCTTTTTTCCATTCTTTAATCCTTTGGTTCACTTATGGCTAAACTACTTAAAGTGCCCCCTAGGATTTTTGAACCGTATCCAAGCAGGGACACTCATTGGCAATACACAGGACTTTTAAAATCTATTGGTCTCGATTTCCTGTCTTTGTTAGGGATCCCCCCCCCTCACTGGTCTGGAGGTCTGGTTACTGAGACAAGGTCTGGATCCCGAAAGAACCCCCATTTCTAAAGAACAAGTGCCTTACCAAGAATTCAAACCTCCATTAGTGAAAGAGGATCTTTTATTGTAACATTCTTAAAAATGGGTGTCCCTGAAAGTAGACACATCCTGAAGACTAAAAGCATAGCCTTTTATCCCCTGTATAGAAACACAAGTCCCGCCCTCCCAGATTGGCTGGGCATTACAGAGGTCAAAAGCCTATCGTAAAAAAAAAAAAAAAGCCTATCGTAATCCCCGTAAGTCCTTGACCATGTGAGCCACCATTCCTTATCCTATCCCTCCACCATGTGGATTCCCATTCATTATCACATACCCTCTACTCCCCACAATCTAACAACCCAAACCCTCCTTTGAGTGGGTAAAGACTTTTCATTTGGTTCCCCCTGGTTTATTTATTCTCCTCAAATTCCTATTCTACTTTTATGCTTTCTTGTATTCCTATTGTAAGTTTTCCTAACTCTTTATCTATAAGAGACAGGTTCCTTCTTTATGATTTGTTGTAAATTAACTTACTTCTTGTCTATAGAGGCAGATTCCTTTCGTTTACTGCTTTTCTGATATACATCAAGCTATTTTATGGCTTTCTTTCTCCTTCCTGGCTGTTGACCTGTAAGACATAGATTCCTTTCCCCAGATTCTCATATAAAAACTAGTCATTTATTACAGATCCACACATTGATACTAAATCAGTCAAAAAATAATTATTGATTAGGCACTTATTAAGTGCCAGGCTCTATGCTATGTACTAAGTAATAATAAAAAAAAAAAAAGGCAAAATTATATAGACTCTGATCTCAAAGAACTGAAATTGTGATTGTGGGATTCAATATGCAAATAACTAAATATTAATTCTATTTGGGTGTAAATGGAAGGTAATCTCTGAGGTGGGGGTGGGGCATAGGAAGATGGAATGCTTTCCAGGCATGGGGACAGTCAGTGCAAATGTCATGAACAAAGAATAACAAGATAACTGGATCATGGAGCATATGGATAGGAGTAAAGTATAAGAAGGTTGAAAAAAGTAGGAGGGGATTAGGTTGTGAAGAATTTCAATGTCAGAGGATTTTAGATTTGTTCCTAGAAGTCACAAAATCTCAATGGAGTTTATTAAGTAAGGAGGTAACATGGCCAGACCTGAACTTTAGGAAGGTCACTTTGGCTGCTGAGTGGAGTAGAGATTAGGAGAGTCTTGAGGCAGGGAGATCACAGAAGGCTATTGCAATGTACCAAATGGGTTGCTTGAGAACCTCTATAAGGTTGGTGGTTGTATAAGTGATTTGAAAGGGGTGTTTTTGAGATAATGTTTCCAAGGTAAATGAGAAGCAGTTAATAAATGAAGTTTTTTTACTTGTTACTTTAATACCCACAGTAATGTGGAAATAAACTTTTATGTCCCTAACACCTCTGGGTCCCCATTTGCCAAACCACTGTGATCTTTCTCACCTGTATCAACAGAGAGAGGGAAGGATTGGAGAGAAAGATTAAAGGTATTATTTTTTAAATGTCTGAGATGAGATATCTAGTTTGAGATGTCCATGAATTGTTTGGTGATGTGGGACAGGTATTCAGGAGAGATTAAGAGTGAGATCTATATAGGTCTAAAATTATTGTCATAGAGATGAAAAATGAACCCATGGAAACTGATGGGATCATCAAATGAGACAGATTAAGGAGAGAGAAGAGGACCCTGAACAGAGCCTTGGGGGATATCATGGTTAGATGATGTGACCTGTACAAAGATCCAGTAGAGGAGACTGAAGAGGAATGATCACATAGCTAGAAAGAGAATCATAAGGGAACAGTGTTATGAAAACCTTGAGAGGAGGGAATATGTATTCATTCATTTATTTCAGTCACTTCCCAAGCAGAGAGAAAACATTCATTGGGGTTTAACTGATCATGAAATCTGGAATAGTGTGGGTATCTAACAGATGCAAGGAATACAGCATCTGCCAATACTTGTGCCAGTAGTCTGAAAGGCATTCATTCCCCAGAAGGAAAGGGCTTAGAGAGTAGTTATAAAGTCATGCCTCAAAGGAAGGATCAGGGGAAAGAGTAAAGTGATTGAAAATTCTGACTTCAGGCTTATTAATGTAGACTACACCACTCTTCCTGATATTCACTTTTTCTACAGGTTTTTGTGACATAACTCTCTTCTCAGGCTCCTTTACTGGGTCATCCATGTAATCTAATCAGTTCCTATAGGTTTAGTCCTTTTCTTTATGCAGATGACTCTTAAATATATATGTGTGTGAGTGTGTGTGTGTGTGTGTGTGTACACACACAGCTCTATTTTCTTGAACTCCAGTAGCAAATGAATAACTGACTATTAGACATTCCCAAATAGATGTGTAAAAAAGCATCTTAAACAGATGTACAACATAGAGAACTCATTATTTTTCCTCTGACTTTTATTTATTTTATTCCTGATTTCTGGTTAGATTCCTACTATCCTTTTAGTCATTTAGGTACACTACTTCAGTCATTTTCTTTCTTAGGTTTTTTTTTTTTTGCAGGGCAAACGGGGTTAAGTGGCTTGCCCAAGGGCACACAGCCAGGTAATTATTAAGTGTCTGAAGTCGAATTTGAACTCAGGTCCTCCTGATTCCAGGGCCGGTGCTCTACCCACTGCACCACCTTGCCGCCCCTACTTCAGTCATTTTCAATTCTTTACCTTCTCCTACCATTATCCTCATATCCAGTCAGTTGCCAAAACTTAACAATTCTACATTCATAACTTCTTTCATATCATTTCTTTTCTCTCTATTCATAGCCACTATCCTAGTTCAGGTCCTCATCACTTCTTGTTTATTTTTGCCATAGCCTCCTAATTGTTCTCTGGTTCTAGTCTTCCCCTCTCTAATTTATCCTCCACATAGCTTTCAAACTGATATTCCTACAGCTCAGGTATGACCACATCACTTCCCTTCTCAGGAAACTGCAATGGCCCAATTTTACCTCTAGCATAAAAATTCAAATTTTTTTCCCTTTTAGAGCTCTTGCAAGCTGATTACAGCTCCTATTTCCATAGTTTATTGCATATTAATATGAATTAATTAATTATTATATGAATTAATATGAATTCTATATTCATACTTTTGTTCCCTATATACTCCATTCCTTCTTTTATCTCCTTCACAAAGGCAGTCCCCTATGAGATTTTCTCCTCTTCTACTCTGCCTCCCTAAAACTACTTTTCTTTAGAGCTCAACTCAAATGTTACCTCCTCCAGGAGACTTATGTGGATACCCCCCATTAACAGTATACCCACCTCCATTTATTTTGTATTTATTTCATTTATATTTTGTGTTTAGTTAGAGGTTTTCATATTGGTTTCTTCCAAGATTTAAACTCCTTGAAGGAAAGGTTTTTAGTCTTTGTATCCCCAGTATCTAGTACAATAACTGACCCATAGAGGTAAGTATTTATTTAATTTAATGTTTGTTCTTCAATTTCAAAGAAGACCATGACAGGGAAATGATGCCATGATTTGGATTTTAGTGAGGGGGAGCTGTGCTAAGTCATCAGTCTCACTTTCTCCTCCACAGCCTCTGGATCCAGTGACTAATATGGATCAGGACTAGAGATGGCCTTGGATGCAAGGCAGTCAGGGTTAAGTGACTTGTCCAAAGTCACTCGGATAGTATGAGTCAAGTGTCTGAGGTTGGATTCAAACTCACATCCTCCTGACTCCAAGGCGAATGTGCTATCCACGGCATCACCTTGTTGAAGGAGAAGAGGAAGGGAAGAAGAGGAGAAAGAGGCCCCAGAGTCAATGAATTGGGTGGGCTCAGTGCATCCCTATTTTATATTAAATTAAAGATCAGGGAGGAACTCAGAGGTAAAAATAACTGACAAGGCCCGGACACCAGTTAAAATAGAATAATCACCACCTGGTAGCTAATTCAAATATTGTATTAAGCTAAAAAAGACAAAACAAAACAAAAAAAAACTCTTGATAGAATAATTGTAACTTACTGTGTCCTTTGGTATATACCAATGGGATGACAAAGTACTTTCCTTAAATACTTTTGAAATCTTCACATAGTGCAAGTTATTAAATACCATGCAATAAAATAACAACTTTAAAATATTTGTAATTATATTTATTATATTATGTTATCATATTATATTTCCATCAGAATGTAATTTTATTATTATAACTCACAACTCCTCAGCCCCCCCTACTCTTGAGGTCCCTTTCTCCCTCTGGCTGGAGAGTGTGAGGTTGATTTCTAGATGCTCCTCCAAGATATTCCTCCTCCTCCTCCTCCTCCTCCTCCTCCTCCTCCTCCTCCTCCTCATTTCCTAGCCAGCTACTTTCCTAGACTCCATAATCTCCAAGAAATTAACTTGGAAATTCAGAAACACCCTCCCCATTCCATTCAGACTTTTTCAGCTTCTTTTTATTAGACAATGAGTTCCTTGAGGGCAGGGACTGGCTAATGGCTTTCTTTGTATCTCCTGTGCATAGGACAGTGCCTATAAATGTTAATTGGCTCTGGCTCTGATTCTGACCTTCCTTCTATTTTTGATACTCCAGCTAATCATGTTTTTGTTTATAGGTATAATTTTTTTTTGCAAGGCAAATGGGGGTTAAGTGGCTTGCCCAAGGCCACACAGCTAGGTAATTTTTAAGTGTCTGAGACTGGATTTGAACCCAGGTACTCCTGACTCCAAGACCGGTGCTTTATCCACTACGTCACCTAGCTACTCCCTAGGTATAATTTTTTTACATGCATCTTTTTTGCTACTGTAAATTACTGAATGCCAGTTCGAATTTAGGGAGATGAACTAAAATCTCTTGTATCCATTTTCATTTTATGCCTAATGAAATTTAATCCCCCCCCTCAAAAGAAAATGTCATATTCCCATAATCAATAGCTATTGATTTGGCTGAGGGACATCTATGAATGTTAAAAAGCATTGATTCTTAACAGTTTTAATTAACCCAGACCAATAAAATACAAGTTAGGTCCCCTAGGGCAGGTTTTAAGATGAATAACAATAAGGATTAGCTCTTCCTAAGACATTAATGTCTAATTAAAATAAAAATTTAAGTATATTACTTATATATTTATATACATAACTATAAAATGTCATGATTTACTAGTTAAAAAATAAAATAACCCATTTTAATAATGTCAAAACATGATTAAATACTATTTACAGTTACTTTTAATAATTCTACTGAAGAGTACTGAGTGCCCCAAAGAGATAAATTATATATTTTGCTATTGTTTTATTCCATTTCTAATACAAGTGTTTTATTTAATTAATTTCTATCTGGTAGAGGTCAAGTAAATATAAAAATACTAAAAATGCTTTAATAGTAAAATAATAATTTTGTTATTTAAATTTTACTGTGATTTTAACTTAATTTTAATTTGATTCTCAGCAATGTCCACCTGCTTTATGATCAAACTGGAGATTTTCTTGGCAAAGATACTGGAGTAGATTGTTACTTCTTTCTCCAACTCATTTTACAAATGAGGAAACTGAAGCAAACAGGGCTAAGTGACTTGTCCAGGATCACACAACTATTAATGTTTGAGGATGAATTTGAATCCAGTTCTTCTGACTCTAGTCCTAGCACTCTACCTACTGCATGCCTAATAGCTATCTCTTAATATATATATATATGTATATATATAAATATCTTATTTATATAATTTGTTTTTACATCAATTCCTTATAACAAGAACCTTTTTAATGAGAGGAAGAAGATAAAAAAAAATCTGTAAAATTGATCAACACAGCCAAAAAAAATCTGATGTTATATACAATAATCTATACCTATGGAACTTGACCTCTGCAAAGAAGCAGGTTGGCTTCACCAAGTGGTGATTATTCTATTTTATTATTCTATTTATTCTATTGGGGGGGGGGGGTTGTAGTGCATTTTGGACAGAAAAGAGTAATCTATGTAAACAGGAGAATCTCAGTGTAATGAATATAAACCAAAGTCATAATTTTTTTTTTATTTTGGTTTTTGCAAAGCAATGGGGTTAAGTAAAAGCTATCTAACCCTAGTAAGTATCAAGTGTCTGAGGCTGAATTTGAACTTAAGCCTTCCTGACTCCAGGGCCAGTGCTCTATCTACTGTACCACCCAGGTGGATCCAAAGTTTTAATTTGGAGAAACTCATTCATATCCAGAAGCTGTAAGATGAAAAGTCCTATGTTTGAAAGCTAGATAATGATACAAAATCATACATGTGGGCATAATAAATAGGGTCAGGAAACATAATTAGCTACAAAATGATAGTAGTTTTAAATGTTAATAAAATGTCAATCATTTTTAATTTAAAAAATTTTAAAGTTTCACAAAATATTTTAGCTATGATTAAATTAGATTAAATTTTTTTAATTTAAGCAATAGTTATATATTTTAATGATCAACAAATATTTATTAAATATGTTGAACACAAAAGAAAAAAGAGTGAAAAGGTTTTTAGACTAAAAGGAAACTTTTTTTATGTTTTTGAAAGGCAAATGGGGTTAAGTGGCTTGCCCAAGGCCACACAGCTAGGTAATTATTAAGTGTCTGAGGCTGGATTTGAACTCAGGTACTCCTGACTTCAGGGCTGCTGCTCTATCCACTGCACCACCTAGCCACCCCCTCTCCTTTTTCTTCTAAATTTCTATGCCCTAATAAGTATGTATGTTGTTTCCTTTCTGAGCCATTTTTTTAATTTAATAAAGAATTTTATTTTGTAAGAAAAAAAGAAAAAGAACTAAGGTTCATATACTCCATACTTCTCCATTATCACTAGAGAACTGGACCTGGGTCCCAGGTACACTATCTCTTCCCCTTCTTTCAGGTCGTCTGTTCCCTTTTTATTATTTCTTTATTAAAGATTTTATTTATTTTGAGTTTTACAATTTTCCCCTAATCTTACTTCCCTCCCCCCACCCCCCCACCCCAACAGAAGGCAATTTGTCAGTCTTTACATTGTTTCCATGGTAAACATTGATCCAAATTGAGTGTGATGAGAGAGAAATGATATCCTTAAGAAAGAAACATAAAGTATAAGAGATAGCAAGATCAGACAATAAGATATCAGGTTTTTTCCCCTAAATTTAAGGTAATGGTCCTTGGTCTTTGTTCAAACTCCACAGTTCTTTCTCTGGATACATATGGTATTCTCCATTGCAGACAGCCCCAAAATGTCCTTGATTGTTGCACTGATGAAATAAGCATGTCCATCAAGTTAATCATCACCCCCATGTTGCTGTTAGGGTGTACAGTGTTTTTCTGGTTCTGCTCATCTCACTCAGCATCAGTTCATGCAAATCCCTCCAGGCTTCCCTGAATTCCCATCCCTCCTGGATTCCAATAGAACAATAGTGTTCCATGTCATACATATATCACAGTTTGCTAAACCATTCCCCAAATGAAGGACATTTACTTGATTTCCAATTCTTTGCCACCACAAACAGGGCTGCTATGAATATTTTTGTACAAGTGATGTTTTTACCCTTTTTCATCATCTCTTCAGGGTATAGACCTAGGAGTGGTATACTGGATCAAAAGGTATGCACATTTTTTTACAAATAATGGTTTTTTTATACATTAATAAAATATTCTTGTTTGAGAGTAAACAAAATGCTCCCTCCCCCCAAAAAAATATAGACAAGCTTAAGCAATAAAGTAAAGGGGAGAGAAAAAAATTAAAATTAAAAAAATAATAGTAATAATTGTAGGTATGGCCAGGTGGCACAATGGATGGAATACCAGCCCTGGAGCCAAGAGCACCCAAGCCCATATCGGGCCCCATACACCTAACAATCACCCAGCCATGTGACTTGCAAGCCACCCCAACCCCACTTTCTTGCAAAAACCAAAAAGAAGGAAAAAGACCCAAAATAAAATAAAATAGTAATAATAGTAGGGGTGACTGGGTGGTGGACAGAGAATTGGCCCTTGAGCCAGGAGCACCCGGGTCCAAAACCAGCCTCAGACACCCAACTATCACACTGCTATGAGGCCCAAGGCAGGCCACGCAGCCCCATTTGCCCTGTACACCACTCAAAATAATAATAATAAAAAGTGTGCTTCAGTCTTTGTTCCAACACCAACAACTCTGTCGCGGGTGGATCACATTCTTTATGATAAGTTCATCACAAAAGTTACCTCCATATTTTTCCACCGTTGCCATGGCTGATCGCAACTCCCTCCTTTCATATTTCTCCACTACCATGTACTATATTTTATCTCTCCTTTCACTCTGACTCTGCTGTAGGGTAGCTGAGTGGCGCAGCAGAAAGATCCCTGGTCCTGGGGCCAAGAGGCCCTGAGCACCCCTACCACCCTTTAGACCCAGCATCCACCTGGTCCTATGGTCCCAGACAGGCCATCCAATCCCAGCCCCTTGCAAGAAGTAAAAAAGAAAATGTGTTATATCTGACCACTCTCCCCCACCCCATGGTCCATCCTCTTCTCCATTACTCACATCCCCCCTTCCCCCATCCCCCTTCTCTCCTTCTTACTCCAGATGTCTATACCCCATTGAGTATATATGCTGTTTCCTCTCCTAGCCACCTCTGATGAGAGAAAAGATTCCCTCATTCCCCCTTGTCTTCCCCCCTTCCATATCATTGCAATAGCTTACTGTACTAAAGAAAAATCTTATTATATGAAATATCTTGGCCTATCCCCCCCTCCTTTTTCTTTCCCCCATTACATTTCCCTTTTATCAACTCCATCATTTTTACACCACATTATATCTTCAAATTCAGCTTTCTCCTGTGCTTCAACTATAAAAGCTCCCTCTACCTGCTCTATTAACTGAGAAGGTTCATATGAGTATTATCAGTGCCATTTTTCTAGGCAGGAATACATACAGTTCATCATCATTAAGTCCCTCATATTTTCCCCTTCTCCAATCTCTATACTTCACCTGAGTCCTGTATTTGAAGATCAAACCTTCTGTTCAGCTCTGGCCATTCTAACAGGAACATTTGAAATTCTCCTGGTTCACTGAAAGTCCATCTTTTTCCCTGGAAGAGGACATTCATTTTTGCTGGGTAGTTGATTCTCGGTTGCATTCCAAGCTCTTTTGCCTTCCAGTATACTATATTCCAAGCCCTACGAGCTTTTAATGTAGTTGCTGCTAAGTCCTGTGTGATCCTGACTGCAGCTACATGATATTTGAATTGTGTCCTTCTGGCTGCCTGTAATATTTTATCTTTGATTTGGGAGTTCTGGAATTTGGCTATAATATTCCTAGTGGTTGGTTTTTTTGGGATCTCTTTTTCGGGGGGATCGGTGAATTCTCGCCATTTCTATTTTGCCCTCTGCTTCTAGGATAGCAGGGCAATTTTCCTGTAGTAATTTTTTGAAAATGATGTCAAGGCTATTTTCCTGATCATGACTTTCATGTATTTCAATAATTTTTAAATTATCTTTCCTAAATCTGTTTTCCATATCAGTTGTTTTTTCAATGAGATGTTTCACATTTTCTTCTAATTTTTCATTTTTTGGGGTTTTGAAGTATTGTGTCCTGATTTCTTGTAAATTCATCAATCTCCCTGAGTTCTATTCTTTGTTTGCAGGATTTGTTTTCCTCAGAGAGTTTTCTTATCTCTTTTTCCATCTGGCCAATTTTGCTTTTTAAAGCATTCTTCTCCTCAATAACTTTTTGAACTGCTTTATCCATTTGACCTAAGCTGGTTTTTAGTATGCTATTTTCTTCAGCATTTTTTTTTTTTGGATTTCCTTGACTAGGCTGCTGACTTCATTTTCATGTTTTTGCTGCATCTCTCTCATTTCTTTTCCCAGTTTCTTCTAACTCCCTCATTTGATTTTCAAAGTCTTTTTTTGAGCTCTGTCATAGCCTGAGCCCAATTTCTATTTTTCTTGGAGTCTTTAGATGCAGGAGCTTGTGCTTCCTCATCTTCAGACTGAGTATTTTCATCCTTCTTGGGCTCATATGCAAAATATTTCTCAATGGTATTCCTCTTATTTCTCTGCTTACTCATTTTCCCAGCCTGAACCTGGTTTTGGGGTGCTTCCTGAGCTTTTGGGACACTCCCACAAGGGTCTCAGTGTGTGAATCTCTGTCCTCCCTCCTGGTCTGTGAATGACTATATGCGCCCCCCCTCTGCTATTCTATTGGGGAGGGGGCTAGACTGCGATCAGTTTCTGAATGTGTTCAGATCCCCAGAGTCCTGTTCCAGGGGCAGAGGATAGAGCTGGGCAGTCTCTTTTCACTCCCCTCCCTCAGCTCAATGGGCTCATGCCCTGGGGGCTTCTGCTTACTGGCTCCACCTGCTTATGTTTCCTGGATCTGGAATGCAGTGGCTATTCTGTGTGCCCTGAGGGCTGGACTTCATGTGCTTGCTCTGGGAGAGGTTCCCCGCTGTTCTCCCAATTTGTGCCTGCTGCTCCCTGGGGCATAGCTCAGGAAACTCCCCCGCCCCAGCTGCTGTGAGCTGTGGCTCCCAGTGCCCTGGGGCTGCTTCCAGGAGGTGAAGTTCTTTCGCCCTGGCAGGCCAACCCTGTGGCAGGCCGCCCCTCCAACCCCGGGGAGCAGAGCCTTTCTGCTATTTTCCAGGTTACCTTGAGTAGGAGAACTGCCCCACTGGGTCCCTCTGTGGGTTCTGTCTCTCAAAAATTTAGTTAAAGTCCTTAGTTTTGAAGATTTGTGTGAGAGCACCTAAGACACGATCAGCTCTTGTCGTCATCTTGGCTCTGCCCCCTTTCTGAGCCATTTTTGATGAAAATGAAGGCTCTCTCATTCCTTCTCATCCTCCCCATTTCCATACCATTGCAAAAGCTATTCTTTTACATGAAATATTCTGCCTCTCCTTTCCCTGTCTCCCAGTACATTTCCTTTCCACCCACTGACTCCATTATAAAAATCTATATCTTCAAATTCATCTCTCTCCTGTGCCTTGAATATATATATATATATATGCTCTTTCTAAATGCTTTAATAAATGAGAAGGTTCATATGAATTTTATCAGTATCATCTTCCCATGCAGGAATACACACAGTTCATCATCATTAAATCCCTCACAATCTACCCTTCTCATCCATCCTCTCTTTGCTTCACCTGAGTCCTGTACTTGAAGATCAAGCTTTCTGTTCAGCTCTGATCCTTTCAATAGGAACATCTGAAATTCCCATTTCATTGAAAGTCCATCTTTTCCCCTAGAAGAGGACCTTCAGTTTTGCTGGGTAGTTGATTCTTGGTTGCATTCCAAGCTCTTTTGCCTTCCAGAATATTATATTCCAAGTCCTAAGAGCCCTTAATGTAGATGCTGTTAAGTCCTGTGTGATCCTGACTGCAGCACCACAACATTCAAATTGTTTCCTTATGGCTACTTGCAATATTTTCTCTTTGACTTGGTTGTTCTGAAACTTGGCTATAATATTCCTGGTGGTTATTTTTTTTGGAACTCTTTCTGGAGGACATCAGTGGATTCTCTTAGTTTCTATTTTTCCCTCTTCTTCTAGGATATCAGAACAATTTTTCTGTAGAAATTCTTTAAAAATGAAGTCAAGGCTCTTTTCCTGATCATGATTTTCAGGTAGTCCAGTAATTTTAAAATTGTCTCTTCTGGATCTGTTTTCTAGATCAGTTGGATTTTTTTTCAATGAATGAGGTATTTCATTTTTTTCCTTCTAATTTTTCATTCTTTTGGTATTGTTTTATCAGTTCAATTCCTTGCAAAGTCATCAGCTTCCTTTAGCTCCATTTTACATTTGAAGGAGTTGTTTTCTTCAGAGAACTTTCTTATCTCCTTTTCCATCTGGGCAATTCTGCTTTTTAAAATATTCTTCTCCTTATTAACTTTTTGTGCTGCTTTTCCCATTTGACCTAAACTGGTTTTTAACATGTTATTTTCTTCAACTTTTTTTTGAATCTCCTTGACTAAACTGCTGGCTTTGTTTTTCCTGTATCTCTCTCATTTCTCTTCCCAATTTTTCCTTTATCTCCCTTACTTGGTTTCAAAATCTTTCTGTCATAGCCTGAGCCCCACTCTTATATTTCTTGGAGGTTTTGGATATGGAAGCTTGGATTCTGTTGAATGTGTGTTTTGATCCTCCAGGAACAAAATAATTGTCAATGGTAAGATTCCTTTTTTTCTGTTCATTCATTTCCCCAGCCTGTGCCTCTTCCTGAGCTTTTGAGTATTATTGGGACACCCCTGCCAGGACCTCAGTTCCTTCAAGGTCTTATGAGAAACTCTGACTGCTCTTCTGCTTGTGTTTTAGTCCATGGATGACTCCAAACCCTCCCCTCTGCCTCGGGACTGTGAGGAGGGTCCCTGCTCTATGACAGTATGGGGACCCAGACTATGACCAGGGTCTGAATATGGACAAAACCCCAGAGTTCTGTCCCAGAGACAGAGGAGAGACCTTGACAGTCTCCCCACCCCACCCCCTTACCTTCTGTGGGCTGAGTGCTCTGGTAGCAGCTGCTGGGTGACTGCTGCTGGGTGACTGCTAGGCAGCTCTGTGGGCCTGCTTCCATTTTCTGGGCTCTAGCTGCCCTCAGGACACAGCTACACTGATGGCTGCAGCTGTACTGGGGGCCACGCTGACTCCCTCTCACTCTGGCAGAGGTTTCCATGCTGATCTGCCAAGTTGTGCTTCGTGTTCCCTGGGTTGGCAGGTCAGGAAACTGCTTCTGTTGCCAGGTGCTGGTGCTCCCAGGGACCCAGGCACCCCATGGACTCTTCCCAGAATTCTGGAACTCCTTTGCTCCAGCACACTGCTGCCCCCTTCAACCCTAAGCAACAGAGCTTTCCCATGATCTTCCAGGTTAATTTGGGCTGGAGAATTGTCTCACTGAATCTTTCTGTGGGTTCTATCTCAAAAATTTAGTTAGGGTAATAATTTTAAGGTTTTTGAAATATTTTGGAGAGAGCTCCTAGGAAACACTGTTCTCATGCTGCCATCTTGTTTCTGCTCCCCAGTTATTTTCTTCTATAGAAAAAGAGTTACTATAAATATTTTTGAACAAACAAGTCCTTTTCTTCTTTCATCTCTTTAGAGCATAGTACAAGTAATGGTATTGCTGGGCCAACTACTATGAAGTATAGTGACAACGGGACTTAGTTCCAAATTGCTTTCTAGAATGGCTGCACCAATTCACAGTTTCACCAATAGCATACTAACAGTATGCTTGTTTCCCCAAAACCCCTTCAGCACCTGTTATTTTCCTAATTTTTCAGTTTTATCAGTATGGTAGATGTGAAGTAGAACCTCAAAGTTGCTTTAATTTACATTTCCCCAATTTCCCTAATTACTAGTGATCTGGAGCAATTTTTCATTATGATGCTGTTATTTTGGAATGTTTCCAAGTTTTGATGATTTGTTTATGACAGAATGTGGACTTGACTACTTCCCATGAAGCTGGGGTAAAGAATATGCAAAATAGATGGCTGACTGGTCACTGTACCTTAACTCGGGATGGAGTGGGGACGGACTCTCTATCTAAGATGTTGGTGATTGGGCTAGAAAGTCAACTTCTCAATAATCTAGAAGAGGCACATTAACAGCTTCATCTCTCTGTTTTGGGGCCTGACTTCTTCAAGATTAAGTTCTCTCTTACTTCTACTAAGGAAGAAAGGGTATTTATTTTTCTTCTTTCCCCTGCAATAGAAGGAGGTAAGCACATGTGATGCTTACCTAAATGAGCCTGAAATCAGATTACAAGTCCCTGGCTCCTCTTGTTTTGCATTTCCTTTTGGGAGTCCAAGTCACAAATAGCAAACTCAAGGAATGAATGACTCCAGCTCTGTAGGTATCCTCAAGAGTTTAAAACATCAAAATTTCCCAAAGCATACACTAGCTGATCATCAGGAGATGAGTCCCACAAGAATTCAGAGAAGGTATCTGTGTGGCTGAAAGAACCAACTCCTAGCTTGCTAAAATAGCTGGGCTTTGTGAGTTGCACAGACAGGACTTATCCAAACTACTTGTGGAATAGCTACTCAGCAGTTCCTTCAATAATATAATAAATATCTCATGTTTAAATAAGTATCACATTATTCTTTACTACATTTTAAATTTATTTTTATTAAAGATATTATCTGAGTTTTACAATTTTCCCCCCATCTTGCTTCCCCCCCACCCCCTACCCCAAGGAAAGCACTCTGTCAGTCTTTACTTTGTTTCCATGTTGTACATTGATCCAAAATTGGTGTGATGAGAGAGAAATCATATCCTTAAAGAAGAGAAGTCTAAGAGGTAACAAGATCAGACAATAAGATATCTGGTTTTTCCTAAATTAAAGGAAATAGTCCTTGCACTTTGTTCAAACTCCACAGCTCCTTATCTGGATACAGATGGCACTCTCCTTTGCAGACAGCCCAAAATTGTTCCCAATTGTTGCACTGATGGAATGAGCAAGTCCTTCAAGGTTGAATCTTTGCTACATTTTAACATTTATTTATTACATTAATGAAGCAATGTTTTGAATTTTTTGTATTTTAAGCAACTTTTTGATAGAATTTGTCCTATACTATTTTGTACATTTTAATCTCTCTTTGACTCTAGAAATGAGCTATATATAAACATTAAAAGATTTTCCCCAGAATTTCAGAGTGAGGCATACTGAGCCAAAGGGTTCAAGAAAAATAGTACTCCTTCCTATTTTTGTATTAAGGTAGTCCCCAGAACTGAATCTGAGTGAGCTTGATCCAAGTGAAAGGAAAGCATTTGATTCCTCTTCAGAAAGGGAGGAATCCCCTGGTCTACAAGTAACAATGAATTAGAAGAAAGCATAAAAATAAGAAGACATGTATTCAAAATAGTGTCAGTCTGACTCAATTAAAAGTTACCAAAATAGAAAATGTATAAAGAAACAGGCATCAATATGAGTTATCACTGTTTCCTATAGAAGTTGATCAATGTAAATTGTCATAACAATAGCTTCAGGCTCTGTCATGTAGCAACATATTGGCAGCACAGGAATGATTTAGAATATAAGCTAATTTGATAAATTGTATATAAATGGGTGATTCAATATGTAGCCTTGTAAAATGTTTAAGAAGTAGTGGAGAAGGGTGGCTAGGTGGCACAGTGGATAGAGCACCGGCCCTGGAGTCAGGAGTACCTGAGTTCAAATCCGGCCTCAGACACTTAATAATTACCTAGCTGTGTGGCCTTGGGCAAGCCACTTAACCCCGTTTGCTTTGCAAAAACCTAAAAAAAAAAAAGCGGAGAAGAAAATGAGTTAACAAAAAATTTGTACTAAGCCTTATTAAATCAGATCATTCTAAGAACATTTACATTTACAGCTGCAAGGACACAAAAAAGCTTTACAATATTTCTTTTTATTTTATAAATATTTCTTTTCAAAAATTTTATTTTGTTTGAGCTTAACATATGCTAGATAGGCATTTCCATATTCATAATAGAATAGAAAAAGAGCAAGGCACATGAAACTATAGATCTCTTATGTTCAGCTTGTTTTTTCTGTTTAATCTGTAGCCTTCAAAGCCACCTTGATTGCCTGTACATCCCTCTGGCTTTCCTTATGTTCTCTTCTCTGCAATTTAAAAAAAAATCTAAATTCAATAACCTTCCATTTCTTCTTTTTTTCTTTTTAAGCTATAGTATTCCTATTCCCCCTCAGTCTCTTAGAATTCTTTTGGCCTCCCCCACCCCTCAGGAAAAACAAAACAAAACAAAAAAATAACCATCCCTGTAACAAATATTCAGTCAAACAAAATAAATTCCTATATTGGCTGTGTCCAACAATACATGTCAAGAGGTAGGTAACTTGTTTCATCATCAGTTCTCTAGAATTGTAGTTGTCATTTCATTGATTAGAATTTTCAAATATTTTAAGGTTCCTTTTATAAAATTATTATATAAATTGTTCTCTTGCTTCTGCTCACTTTATTCTATATAAGTTCAGATTAATCTTCCCAGTTATCTCTGATTTTATCATTTAGGGTACAATAATATTGCATAATATTCATCTACCATAATTTGCTTCCTTGTTGAAAAATACAAGAATGGAACAGGAAGGTTCTCAGAAATTATCTGTTAAAGTAAACTACATATTTATAATCATACAATTGACTAAATGGTGCTGTGAATATAAGATCCCACTTTATCATTTTTTTAATCTAAAAAAATTTTTATTAACAGAGAAAATGCTGTCTACCAAGCATGTATTCCTGTACTGAAAAAGGTTACATTCTTTAAGTTCTCTTCTGTTTCTAAATTTTATATATGATATTCTAGGATACAGAAAATTATTTTCCCCACTATGACTAGGGACCTCTAAGTGTCAATCAGAATGATAAAATTGTGTGTGTCTCTATGACTTGAGTGCTTTGACTAGCCAGCTAATATGAGTAAGAAAAATTATATGCATAATATAACATCAGGACAGAAACTGAACTTGCAGCTTCACAGGACTCACAGGAAATTCCTTCTATCAAGACAACTCAGTTGATCCAGGAGTGATCAAGTATTGGGGCACTGACTTTTACTAACAAAACTCAAAAGAGTAGCTGTGACAAAGCCATGATAAAAATGTGATAATATGATAACAATTAGAAGTATCACAAATGATTATTGATTAACAAGACACAATGAAAATGTCCTAACATAATAAGTAGAATTATCAACGTGACTAGACTACTTAGTCTATTAATTGATACGTTTCCCTAGCAGAAATGTTTACTGCAGAAAAAAGTACTATTAGAAAGCAGCTGGTGAAGAGCAACTTTAATGATATTATCTCGTGTCAAGGAAACTGTCATACTCATGCTGCCTGGTCAAAGCATCCTCTCCCTTGAACAACTCTAGATGAACAATTAAAGATTCATATATTGTACCTGGCTTTTTTTATATATAAGTCATTGTAAAGTTTGCAACAGGTCCTCCTGATTCATATGTTAATGTTTATTTTACATTTAGTTAAATTTCAAACCAATGCATTTCAGAAAATACAAACCAATGATGAGACCATATATATCTGTTTGTCTAGAACTAGTCTAGTTAAATTTGGTTTCTATTAAATCTAATTCAATGAATATTTTAGCTTTAACAATTGCTGAAATCAATCTACTAAGGCTACAAAGAGTTTTGTTATGTAGTCAATGGAGCTGTGGAGGCACAGGTGAAATTATAGATCTTTAATATATCTATCATGACTTTATAGAAAAATCTCCTGAACATTCAGAGACCTCAAAATAAACAAATAAAAACCCCGAATCTTTTTAAGAGGAATAGAACCTTTTGTGTATTTTGGAGACATGAGTTCACTTTTCTTATCATTTTTGGCTTCAGAAGACTAAGATTTGTGAGTCAAGATTCTGGGATCATCCTAGTCTTATTAGCAATCCATTTGCAAAGTAATCGTTAGGGAAGATTAATTCTGCAGATGACTTTGTTCAGGGCTGTCCAAAATGCAACAGTCACCTTTGGCCTGCAGGATCATTTTATGTGGCCAGCCTGTGGGTTTACAAAATCCTTTAGTAAACAAAGTTCTCATTAAAATTGCTATTCAAAATATATTGTCTATTGTTTCAATATAAATTTTTTAAAGTAAGGTTGGAAAGCCCTGACTTAGTTTATCAATTATATTGATTTCTATTTCATAAGTATAGAGGACTCTCAGATGAAAAATTCTCTCTAATAATAGAGCTTTTCACTTTCTCTGCAAGTTATAATTTTAGAGAGCTGCCTAGGGGCACAAAACTTCATTTATGTCAAGAGGCTGGACATCAAACCAATTCTTATCTCTGAGGCCAAGTCTGTATCTTCTGTACACACTATCTCTTCAGGGAGGAACAATGAATTAGTTAATATTTAGGATTCCTATAATCTTTTTGCATGAACTACATTACCAGAAAGCAAATGTAGTAATTTATAATGGGACTTATTGCTTTGTAATAAGGAAGATTACTTAAAAAATACATTAAGATAACAAGACCAAGTGGTGAGCATATGGAATCAGAGCAAAGTGAATTAGAGGAAAAGACTTATTTCACCAGAGACTCCTCATTCTCAGTCAATTCAGCTGCTAATATGCCTCTTAACTCCCCATTAAATGACTTACCAAAGACTATATAGCTACTAATATTCAAGCTAGGGTTTGAATTCAGATTTCCTGTTACATGTTCATTGTTTTTTTTTTTATTTTTCCAAATTCCTTCTTAATCTTTTCTTTAGGGGAAAGGTGGCAGAAGTGAAATAGAACATTTATTGTTATTGACATCCTACTTGAACATATAATTATAAATGAACAAGGGACAACTCCAAAGCAGGTGTAAAAAAGAGCAGTACAAATAACTGATCTTGAACTAAGGGGCGAGGATTTGCTTTTATTGTATTATTTTTGTCCTACAGAACATGCTGAAATATTGATATAAAGAAGAGATTCAGTAGCTATGAAGCAGAAGCCCATGAGATAAAGAGAGATATACTGAACCTTCTAGGCCATCAGCAGGCAGTGTGAAATTAATAACAAAAGTTTAAACTTTTTTTCAAAATTTTATTTCAAATTCAAACTTTTATTATGTCTCTAGTTTGTACAAAGAACTGTACCAGGGGCTAAGAATACAAATATAAAAATGAGACAGTCCCTAACTTCAAAGAGTTTACATTCCTTTGTTGTTGTTGTTGTTCAGTCCTTTCCCATTCTTTATGACCCCACTTTGGTTTTTATAAATAGTATTTTATTTTTTTCCAATGACATTAAAGACAAATTGTTATTCTTTTTTTTTTTGGAAGGCAATGGGGTTAAGTGAATTGCCTATGGCCATACAGCTAGGAAATTATTAAATGTCTGAGGCCACATTTGGAACTCAGGTCCTCCTGACTCCAGGACTAGTGCTCTATCCACTGCACCACCAACGTACCCCAATTAATACATTTTTTAAAAAACATAACTGAGTCCTAAATTTTCTCCCTCTTTCCCTTATGTTTCCCTTCCCTAAACTGATATAGGTCATGTAAAACACATTTCCATATTATTCATGTTGTCAAAAAAAAGAAACATCAAAAGAAAATACTCACCAAAAATAAATTGAAAATATTATGTTTACATTTGCATGAAGACTCCATCAATTCTTTCTCTGGATGTGAGTAGTATTTTTTCAGTTGAATCCTATAGAATTTTCTTGGATCATTGTATGACTGAAAATAACTGTCATCATTCATAGTTGATATTGTTCAATGCTGCTAGAGTGTACAATGTGCTTCTGGTTCACTTTGCATTAGTTCAAATAAGTTTTTTCAGGTTTTTCTGAAATCTGAGTAGACATCATTTCTTATAGTCATATACCAAAACTTGTTCAGCCCCCAACTGATGGGCATCCCCTAAATTTCCAATTCTTTGTCACCACAAAAAAAGCTGCTATAAAGATAAAATGTTTAAACTCAAAAAAAATCCACAAAGATTGCAAATTTCTTTCTCTCTACTAAGATAAATGATGTACTTTAAAAAAACAACAAACTTTCCTACCAATTGTCAATAAACCTATTTCCTCAACAGGAAAATGAGGCATTTAGAGGTCCTTCCAAGCCTCAATCACGGATCTTATGGTTATGGATACAATAAAATTCAAAAAGTTGTTTGGTTCTTGTCTTTCTTTATCAAAGAAGACCAAAATGATATCATTATGTTTCAGATAAATTACAGTGAATTCTACTGAGGCTTATCAGACCAAAATGCTTTCAGAATGCTATAACACAGGTTGGGCACAAATTATTCATGTGAACACCTGGGGTGGGTATTCTAAATTTATGGATGTCACATTTCCTTTGAGCTGCTTCCATTTTTGCCTTCCTCATGGAGTGCAGTATCCTCAGTGATGAGGACCATCACCGCCCTGCTGGGCGGTCCTGTGCCAATGGCTCCCATGCTGTACAATCAATTCTAAAGTTCTTCAATGAGACCTTCAGTGTCTCAGTATCATTTTTTCTGACCCCCTTGTGAGCATTTTCCCTGTATGAATTCTCCATAAAATAGTTTTTTGGCATTCTAACAGCCCATCATAGTTGCTCTCTCTGTAGTAATGTTGGAATGCCAGGCAGTTAAGCTCCAGAAAGGACCTCAATGTCTGGTATCTTCTCTTGCCAGGTGATCTTCAGAATCTTCCTAAGACAAGTTAAATGGAAGTAATTCAGTGTCCTGACATGGCGCTGGTAGACAGTCCAGGTTTCACAGACATATAGCAGTGAGGTCAGCATAACAGCTCTGTAGACTTTCAGGTTGGAATCAGTCTACTACCTCTTCTCTCCCACACTCTCTTTCAGAGCCTCCCAAATCCTTAGCTAGCTCTGGCAGTATGAGTGTCAACCTCATTGTCAAAGTGAACCTCCTTGGAAAGGTCACTGCCAAGGTAAGTGAACTTGTCTATAGTACTCAAACTTTCTCCATTTGCTGAAATCAGTGGTTGCATATATGGATGGTGCAGTGCTGGCTGATGGAGCACCTGTATTTTCTTGGTGTTAATTATTAGACCAAAATGAGCACAAGTAGCAGAGCATCGATCCATACTTTGTTGCAACTTAGCTTCAGAGGCTGCACTGAGGAATAATCTGCAAACAGAAGGCATTTGATAGATAACATGACTGAAAACATCATGCTAAAAGTATGGAAGCAGGACAGCTAGGTGGTGCAATGGATAGAGCACTGGCCCTGGAGTCAGGAGGACCTGAGTTCAAATCTAGACCTCAGACACTTAATAATTACTTAGCTGTGCGACCTTGGGTAAGTCACTTAACCCCACTGCCTTGCAAAAAAAAAAAACAAAACAAAAAGTTAAAAAATTAAAAAAATGTATGGGAGCAAGGACACATTCTTGTTCCACTCCACTGGTGACTGGGAACTCTTGAGAGCATTGTCTACTGTCCAGAACCTGGGTGTGCATGCTGTCATGAAATTGGTGTGCAATACTAATGAACTCCAGGCACCCAAATTTTGACATAATTTTTCCTAAGCCCTCATGACTGATGGTATAAAAAGCCTTGGTCAGATCTACAAATATTGTATACAGACCTCTGTTCTGTTCCTGGCATTTTTCCTGGAGTTATCAGGCAGCAAACATCATATTGACTATGCCTCGACCCTTTCTGAAACCACACTGACTCTCAGGAAGGTGACCATCTTCCAGGTGAAGGATCAGCCTATTGAGAAGGTGTCTGACAAGAACTAGCTATAATTAAATGATAATTTAATTGTCACAGGATAATCTATTCCCTTTACTTTTATAGCCATCACCAATTGTCTTGACTCTGTTTTACTATGCTGGATTATGATGAAATTTCAAAAGGACAACTAAATGGACAACTCCATTTAAGCAAAACTCTTCACTAATTTGTATGGGCCTACTGACAACATTATGTGAAGTTCGGGATCTTTTTGAATCGTTAACTGAGGTTCCTAGCCTTCAGACCTGCTCTTACTTCACTTTCTGAAGAAGTCCCTAGGAAACTCATGGCTTTTTTTATTCATAGTAGTAGTAGTAATAGTAGTAGGAGGAGAATCAAAACTAAAGCCAATCAGATGGAGACAACAAGGACCTTTCCTGAAAGAAGTCTGGACCTGAAGCAAATTCTTCAAATTGATAATTTGTTTTGGGGCCTTGATGATTTGTTTGGGGGCCTATAAAGGCTAGTTTCTAGGCATAAGACAAAGAAAAACATTTCTTGCTAACTTAAAATACTTAACTGATTTAACTTCAGATGCATGTATGCATATTCATTTAAAAGTGACCATAAAAATGTAGACAAAGTGGCTAATTCTCCACTTGCTTAATCTGAAGTTAAGGCAGTGAAGTGCAGTGTAAGCTTAAATTGGAATTGAATTCTTTAAATTCTTTCCTCTAATTGGTCTTTTATATTCTCTTTCCAGGCTCTCCCTTCTGGTTGCTTGATTTGCTTCCTATTATTTTGCATTTCTGGATTTAATATTTTCTAACCTACATGTATTAACCTGAGTAATAAACTACAAGTATTCTCATTTTCATTTTTGGTAAAGATCTAAACGAATGAGAATGAGGAACAAAATGACTCAGCTATTATAAAGAAATAGGTTGGATTGTCAGAACAGGTAGTAGATACTGGTAGAAATTTAAAGAAAACATTGTGTAATACTCTCTCATCTTTCTCTCAAGTAGTCAGGGTGACAGTGAGAAGTTTTGAACTGTTTTGTGAGGCTGACACTATAACTGGAAATTTCTCTTTCTCTAGATTAGAACATGTGATCCCCCAAAATCTTGAACTTGGGAGTTACTCAAAAGGTAACTCTCAAGGCTGGTGCTGCCTGAACCATTTCTCATTTTTGGCTAGAAATTCCCTTATCATATAACATTCCAGGTCACTGAAAATAGAAGTCATCCAGAGGCAAACCCCAAAATTGGTATTGTCCAGTAAATCTTCTTTCTGTATAAAAGGCCAGATTTACAAGTAATCAAAGAAGGGCTCCTCCTCTGATGGAAGTATATGCTCCTGAGTACTAACTAGAACATCTTGGAAACAGTCAGTTAATCATAATATTTTTAAGAGACAAAAACAATTTTACCAAAATGAAAAATGCATCAAATGAATGAACAAAGAGGACAAAAATAATAATCAGAACATATTCTTAATTATATGTTTAAAAACTATTTAAAGGAAATGATCACCTACAAAAGCAAAGTACTCATAAAAAATAACAAAGAGATCTTAAACAATTCAATCACAGAAAGTAAAACTATACCATTATGAATGAATTAACCCCACCAAAGAAAATTCTTCTCCAGACACATTGACACTGTACGAATTGACAAGTGAATTCTTCCAAACATTTAAAGAGGCATCTAGACTTCTATAAGAAAAAATATTCTAAGCAACTGACAAACAAAGCACTATGTAAGCCCCCTTTAAAAGCAAATTATGACTCTAGCTTTCCATGGTGATCTTGGAGCTAGAATTCTAGGTGGGATGCTGCAGCCAGCTAGCCTGGCAGAAAAGCCCTGAGAAGCCAGGATACCTTAAATTGGAACCAAGGTAGGTTTGGGACTTGGAACTGGGACAGTACTCAATAGGGAATTGTTTGTGTGTTTGCTTTATACGTTATTTAGTATTATACAAATCAGTTCCCATTGGCATATTTTGCAAGCTTCATTTATTGAGTACTTGACTGAAACTCTGTATTATTGAATTCTGTATATATATATGCATATATATATATATATATATATATATATATGTTTGTATGTATTGATGTACCAATAGGTTCTGTATTAGTGAGTCCTGTACAAGTACTGATAGAACTTTAATGTGAGAAATCTGGCATCACTAACTTGTTATTGTCTGGTAGAAAGGGTCATACATTCTTAGGCATTCAAATTGACCTAGGTCACTTGTTTATAGGAACTGTATTAAGCTGTTTGTATATTTTCTTTATCCCTTTGGAGTAAATATTTGCCAAAGCTAACAAAGGGAGAAAGAGTGAGAAAGGGACAGTCAGAGAAATGAAGACATACCCAGAGAGAGACACAGAGACAAAGAGACAGAGAAACACATAGAGTATAGAGAGAGAGAGACAGAGAGAGAGAAAAAGAGAAAGAGACAGATAGTCAGAGAATAATGATCAGACAAAGGAGGTCAGAGACAGAAAGTTCATATATATATACATATATATATATATATATATATATATATATATATATATATATATATATATATATATATATATAAATGTTCAAAGCATCACTTTTTTTTTTAGGTTTTTTTAAGACAATTGGGGTTAAGTGGCTTTCCCAAGGCCACACAGCTAGGTAATTATTAAGTGTCTGAGACCAGATTTGAACCCAGGTACTCCTGACTCCAGGGCTGGTGCTTTATCCACTGTACCACCTAGCCACCCCAGCATCATTTTTCTTAGAAGAAACTAAGTAATGGAAATGTAATGGAAAATTTCTGTGCCATAAGAAATAGTGAATATGAATGAAGAATTCAGAGAAACACACAAAGACTTATGAATTGATGAGGAGTGAAGTAGAACTTTGTTGTTCAGTCATTTCTAAGTCTTCATGACCCCATTTTGTGTTTTCTTGGCAAAGATACTAAAGTGGTTTCCCACTTCCTTCTCCAGGTCATTTTACAGATTACTGAAGCAAATGGGGTTAAGAGACTTGCCCATGGTCACATAACTAATAAGTGTCTGATGTTATAGTTGAACTCAGGAAGATGAATCTTCCTGATTCCAGGCCTGGCACTCTATCCATTGTGCCTCCTAGTTTCCTAATATAACTATAATGACAAAATTCTATATATCTTTTTTTATTTATGCAAGGCAATGGGCCTAAGTGCCTTGCCCAAGGTCACACAGCTAGACAATTATTAAGTGTCTGAGGTCTAGGTTTGAACTCAGGTCCTCCTGATTCCAGGGTTGGTGGTCTATCCACTGTGCCACCTAGCTGTCACCACTGAAAATCTTTGAGTGGAAGTTGTACAACTATTTGTAGGGAGTATTGCAAAGGGGGAATTCCTTCAAGTTTGGGATGTATTAGTTGACCTCTAAAATCTCTTCTGATTGGATTGATTCCATAATTCCTTTAAGACAAACTGTTTTTTCCCCTAGTTCCTTGATCACAAACTCTCTCAGATGACTGAAAAAAAGGCCTAGGATTAAGAATAGAGGGAAGGTGTTTACAGTTAGATCCAAGACTAGGAGTACTAGGAGTAGGGTAGAAAGAAAGAGAGAAGACAGAAGAAGCAGAACGCAGTGGGGGTATGTGATCACTTGTGATCTGTAACATGAGCTGATATTATTTGTTTCAATATGTAGTTTCAAAATGTATGGGATAGATTATTAAAACCTGCAACTGATAAAAAAAAAACAAGTCTTTGATGACCTGTATCTAAGGAATTTCCAATATTAGAAATCTACTCATATCCCTCAATGAAAGTACTTTACTATTCCACTGAGTATCAAGAACTAACATGATATGTGAAGAAAAAAATGATTTCCTTCTGATAGGGAAAATGTTAATTAATATCCCAAACATTCATTTTTATGAGGCGAGAGCTTCTTTATTACATCTATTAAAGTAAAATGACATTTAATTTTAAGAGAGGTATGTAGGAATGAAATATAATACATTTCTTTCTTTTTAATCAAAGAGAGTTGCTGCTTGTTGGTAATGTTGATTAATTATATCTAATCAGAAGAACAGTATTTCTGAATGTAACCTTTAGTTTGCCAAATTAGTTTGAGTACATAACTACTTCAATTACTTGACCAATATTTTCTTTCTTAAATCTTCTAAAATTGTTTCACTTAACATTAGAATAATTCAAAAGCAAAAAAATTACTTAAAATAAAAATTTCAAGGCAGATTTATTAAATAGCATATATACTTGCTACCACTTTTCCAAAACCAATCAATTCCCAAGCTCTAGAGGTGAAAGATTGTAAATTCAGCTGCTTAATGCTGCAGCTATCAGTTCAATCCTCATTGTAGGGGAAATGTTAAATTAACAAAGTGCCCAATTGGAGAAATATTAATTGTTCATGGTTAAGCCAAGCCAATATAATAAAAATGGCAGTTCTACCTAAATTAATTTATTCAGTGCCATATCAAAGTACCAAAAATTATTTTATCAAATTAGAAAAAATAATAGTGATATTCATCTGGAAGAACAAAAGGTTAAGAAATAATCAAATAAGGAATATCAAAGAAATAGATTAAAAATGTGAAGGAAGGTGACCTAGCATTACCTGATTACAAACTATTATAAAGCATTAATCATAAAAACAATCTGGTATTGGCTAAGAAACAGAGTGGTGGATCAGTATAATAGATTAAGTACACACTACTGAGTTAATCTCAAAGATCTAGATTTTAGGCTAGGAACTCATAATTTGTCAAAAACTTCTGGGAAAACTAGAAAACAATTGGCAGAAACTACTTTTAGACCAACATCTCACACTGCATATCAAGATAAGGTAAATGATCAAGTGTGTTAAGACTTAGGTGCTCTTATCAAGACAACGATCCAAATAATTCCAAAGGCTTTATGATGAAAAATACTATCCAATTCCAGCAAGAGAACCAATAAAGTCTGAGTGCAGATTGAAAAATATTTTTCCAATTTCTTTATCTTTCTTTTATTTGTTTTTGGCAATGGGGCTAACATGAAAATCTGTTTTGCCTGATTTTACATGTATAGTTGATATTAAATTTCTTGCCTTTTCAAAAGGGCAGGAAAATGGCAGGAGTGAGGGAGAGAATTTGAAACTCAAAAAAATGTTAAAAATAAATAATAAATGTATTTTTTAAAATGTCCATTAGATAACCACAAAAGATGCTACGTCTCACTGCTATTGAACTAGTTGCTTCCTGGTACAGAAGAGGTGAAGTATATAGGGAACTTGTATAGAGTACAACTACAAATCAAAAGTCTATAATTGACAGGAATGGGGGAGGTACCTCAATGGCTTGCTGTAGTAGTGTCATACTGAACCATAAAAGTCTAGCATTGGGAGGTCAGAGGGCAAAGTCTCAAAATTTGTAGAACCAGGTGCAATAAAACATAGCCCAGAGGAAGTCCATTGGTTCTATAGCCTCATTTCCTTCTCTCATCCTTATTCTGACTTATTTTTTCTTCTTCAATTTTGGCTTTTTACCCTTGGTCTCCTGAACAATTTTCTAGGTTACATTACCACCTGCTGCATACTTAAATATGCAGCAGGTGGTAATGGGGGTGGGGTGGATATAGTCTCCAAAATAACACAATTTCATTCTAGGGCAGGGACTAGGACTAAGTACATGCCTTGGAAAAAATTTTGGCAGTCTTTACAAACTGGGGACATCTGAAAATATACACAAAAACATATATATATATATATATATATACACATACATATACATATATACATACTAACACCTCAAATATTTTACAGACTAGATCTGAGGTTTCGTTGACAAATAGACATTCCAATCACAAAATTTCTAGTGCAGATTTGTACCTGCTCTGTAACTTAGAGTCTCAAAGAATTTCCTGGGGGCTTTGAGATGTTAAATGACTTACCTAGGGGTCATTTAGTCAGTATGTATCACAGGTAGGCTTGAACCCAAGCCTTCCTAACTCTCATGCCAAGCACTCGATCCAAATGAGATTTATAAGCAACAACTTAAGTATATACAATCATAGAACACATTACACATCAAGCCTATACAATCAAATAGCATGCTTTAGACCAGGGCAGGGAACGTCTGGCCTGAGGGCTATATAAGGGCTATATATAATATTCACATAAATCAATATACCTATAGTAAAGGTTATAATACAGAAAAATACTATAAGCCAACACATTTATCATAAATATCATATAACACCATGTGATATGGTTTAAAAAATTCATATATATAATGTATATATATATATATATATATATATATTCCATCAAAGGAGACCTGGCTACATGTGAAAACTACTCTTATTATTCCAAAGACATCAGAAATTTTGCCTGGTCTTCTCAAAGATGGCAGAGTGAATGTGACCGAAATAGCTCAGGTCTCTCATAACTGCTCAAAATGTGCTGAACCAAGCAATCATCAACAAATTCAAATGGAAACTACAGGAATTTAATTTTGCCAAACCAGGACCACTAAAAGAGATAAGAAAATTTTGAACTCTATGGTAGGGGTCCAGAAAGAAAAACATCAGGAATCCAGCTTATAGAAGTCTTCCATGAAGTCTGGAACCTGTCACTTTGTGCAGGGGTAGAGGATGGCAGCTTGGACCAGGGTATGACCAAGATTGTCTAGAGCCTGAATCCATTTTGCTCTGACCAGGAATAGGATTTGGAAGCTTAGGAATCTCAGAGTTAAGAGGGCAAAGATCAGGACACACCCTTTATCAGATACCCTGATCTATACAGACTGCCATACTTAGACCACTTCAGAGAAATGTGTTAGCCAAGAGTTATTTCTCAGATCACTGAAGAACACATAACTCATTTTTGCCAAGATAGTTACCTTACTCTGGAGGTAGATTGCCCCAGCTTCCATATACCTCTTCCAGCAAAACCCAAAAGTTCACACCAGATCAAATAATGATCATGAAATCCAATGATAAACTAAATTACTTTGTCTACTCTGGAACTATACAAATGTCACCTAGAAACCCATGGACAATAGCAAATTGAAGGTTGGAGTGACCAGAGATAGGATCCTTGTATCCTGAAAGACTGGATCTGAAGGTAGCAAGAACAGAAGGCATCTCTGAGAAAGCCACAGGATGGTTAGAAAACTCCAAGGTGGGGACCTTGAAATCCCTGGGGAATAGTAGCAGAAAGTGACCAGACTGACTGTGATGTTACAGCATGCAGCAGAATAGGTCCAAGCCCTCTAAGGTTCATAATACTGTCCTGAAGTACCAGAAGGAGCTGGAGGTAAGTCCAAGAATACAGGGAACAAGGACAAAGCCATCAGAGACAACTTCGCCCATTAAAAAATTGCAGAAAGTAGAATCTGGCCCTGTGACAAAATTCCACTTCGGGAATTAAAATTGAGAGGAGTAACCAAAAAAGATAACTAGTATAAAGAAAATATTGCAAATATAGAAATCCCCTCCCCCATACAAAGTAGTGATTAACTTCATAAGAATTGCAAACTGACATAATGGTAAAAATGGATTTTCAACAAGACTACATGAATAATGAAGTAAGAGGGAAAAAAAGAAATAAAAGTTCTGATGAAAAGAATTAAAAGAAAAATAACCTGAAAGAGAAAGTGGTGAACCTTACCCAAGACATGCACTCCATGAAAACTAGACTAGTCTAATCAGAACTCAATGATATCATGAGACAAAAATATTAGATCAAGAGACTTAAAGAAAAAAAAGAAAAATGTAAGAAATCTGTGATCCAACCAATAGACACAAACAAATAGATCAAGGTGAAATAATTTAAGAATTGTTAAACTCTCTGAAAATTATAATTTAAAGAAACAAACAAATCCAGATGCTATCTTTCAAGAAATCATAAATAAAAACTGTCCAGATCTATTAGAGCCAGAGGGCAAAGTCAAGAGAGAAAGAATTCACAAATCATTTCCTGAAAAGAAGCCAGAAGGAAAATATTCCAGGAATGTTATAATCAAAATCCAGATCTCCCTCAAGAAAGAAAATTTTCATGAAAGAAATATGTCAAAAATCTAGGCCAAAAGTCAGAATCACAAAATACTTGGTGCCTTCTACTATAAGAGCAAATCTTGAAAAACAAAGTCAAGGGACAGGAAAACCAAAAATATCAATCAAAAATACAATCAAGAATAATTATCCAGAAAAGTTGAATAAAATCCTACAGGAGAAAATAGATCTTTAATGGAATAAACAAGCTTCAAACATTTCTGATGAAAAGATCAGAGCAGAGAAGAAATTTTTAATACAAACAGAAGAGTACAGAGAAATCAGAAAATTAAATTTATTTGAGAAATTAGAAATGCTAAAGGATGATATAATACTAACATTCTAATTAGGAAGAAGAAACAAGTATCTCTTCTTAACTTTAATGTCTTCAAAAAATATTCAATTTTTTTTTCTCAAACAGGGAACAGTGCAAGGCAGATGTGAAGATTTGAGAAAGATAGGGGAGGATAAAAGGAACACATTTGCATAAAGAGAAGCAATAAGGGGGTGAAATTTGCCATTTCTCATTAATAAGGGCAAAAGAAAAGGAACTAAGAATCTAAGGCAGTGTCTTAGATTGCTTATACAAGGTAATATTTTACCATAAGAAATAATGAGACCATTTCAGAACATCTTGGATAGTACAACTGCCACTGAGTGAATAGAAGTATAATAATATAATAGTTCTTCATTTTTGAAGAAAACATCAGGGTGATTCCGTGATAAGCACATGAATTGAATTTGAGTGAGGGGTGCTGGGCTAAGTCACCAGCTTCACTTTTTCCTTCAGAGCCATCTGGATCCAGTGATCGGATATGAATCAGAAACATTGGAGATGGCCCTGGATTCCAGATAATCAGGGTTAAGTAACTTGCCCAAGGTCACACAGCTAGTAAGAGTCAAATAACTGAGGCCAGATTGAAACTCTCATTCTCCTGACTCCAAAGGCAGTGCTGATCCATTGCACTGTTTAGCAGACCCTTGAACAGAACTACAAGATAAGCTTAGTTTTTTTTTACAGTGTCCTTATTCTTTACAATGTCCTTATTTAAGCTGAATCGAACTATAAGAACAGCTTAAATAAGGACATTGTAAAGAAAAACAAACAAAAAAAAGATGAGAACATATTGTTTCTCTACTTTCTAACAAAGAGGTGAGAGAAATGGTACAAAGACATTTTTTGATAGGGCCACTATGGAGATTAATTTTGCTTGATTGTACTTATCAGTTACAAGTCAATTTTGTTTTTCTTTCTCTTGCTTTATAATGGAGAGGGGGTAAAGGGACAAAGTTGGCAATAATGGTGTCAAAAAAAGTGGGCCTTTGTAACATTTTAAAAAACTGTACAGAAGGGAGCAAATGAAAGTTCAGAAGGAAGGATAGGTCCTTGGCTATTCAGAAGCAGTACAGTTCTGAAAGTAAAGTATAGGATTTATCAAATAGGCAGCAGAGAGTTGAAAAACAAATGCAGGGCTTTGACTGCTCTGAGTTAACTATATAGACTGGCAGATTGCCCTAACTTGGTATGAAGTGGTCTTCATTTCTTTAACTTATGTTTTCTCGGATAAGTTTTCATTAAAAAATAAATTTTATTTAATGTATATTTATAACCTACCCCCATTGAATAAATAAAAGTTCCCCAAAATGAAATATAAAACTTTCATCATAAACATGCATAATTCAGCAAAGCAAATTGATCATTTGAGTACCACAATAGCCATGCCAGGAATTGGCTCCCTTTGCATTTGGTTTGTCGCCTCCCTTCCAGGAGGTGAAAGATTTATCATTATATTGATCAGTCTCTCAATAATATTTTTCCCTAATGACAACAATTTAATAAATTGTTCTAATACTGTTCACTTTTGTCTGTATTAGTTCATGGAGGTCTTCCTAGTTTTCTTTGAAACAGATTGTTTCATTTTTTATGTCAGAAAATATTCTATTATATTCATATACCATAATTTATATAGTCATTATGCAATAGTATAGCCTATCAATTTTAGAGACGCACTAATTGGCAGTTTGATTAATTGAGGCAAAGTGTCAAAGAGAAGCAAGGCACAATTCAAGTGCAAAACCAGAAGCATTTATTGGGTAAATATAACACTAGTGCCTGGAGAAGAGCAGAATCTAGCTGATCTAAATAATTGGGGGGGGGGGGTTAAGAAGTGATTATACAGTTGTACAACAAAGAGAAGCAGGAGAACAGTAGAAATATAGAGTACCCGGAACCAGGATGTTTGTACAAGCTCTGTCCATTTGGGACTGGAATGAACCACTTTGAGCTGGTCCTGTGTTTGCTGGCACAGCAGAGATGTTCCGGGTTCACTCAGTGGACACCACAGAGGATTACTGATCTGTCAAATTCCAATCACATTCATTTTTGTCTCCTGTTTGGCTGATCTTTCCAGGTAACTTAAACCTCTCCTAGGAAATAAAGGAGCTCAAACAAATCAAGGTGATTAAACTCATTATTCATTCCATTTCTATAAGACTATGAAGGGAGTTGCTATATTTTTGTACATAAGAATTTTTATCCCTCTTTCTTTTGGATTATAGGCCTTAGTAGAAGTATATATCATTGGGTCAAAGAATATTTATTCAGAGTTGACAACTTCTGGGGCAAAATTGCAAATTGCTTTCCAGAACGACTGGTCCAGTGTACCACTTCATTACAGTGTACCAATGTATGGATCTTTCATCTTCCCTTCTGACATTTGTTATTTAAACTTCTGACAAAAATCAAGGTTGCTTTAATTTGCATTTCTTGCAATATTAGATTTAGAATATTTTTTCATATATTTGTTGATAGTTTATTTCTTCCCTTGAAAACTGCTTGTTCATATCTTTTTTACATTTATTTATTGGGAAATAGCTTGCAGTTGTTTTACAAATTGGAATCTATTCCCTACATATCTTAGATATGAGATCTTGGTCAGAGAAATTTGTTGCAATAACCGGGGTTTTACTTGTTTACTTGTTTCTCTTCCAATTTAAACTACATTTTTTGTGTGAAAACTTTTTATTTTTATAGAATTAATCCAAAGATCTGAAAGATAATATCCTCCTTAATTGTCATTTGTTTATGTGACCTTTTATGACTAAGTCATGTATTCATTTGATGCTTATTTTGGTGTGTAGTGTGTATTGTTCTATATCTGTCAAGTTGATGCTTAGTTTTTCAAGTTTTTTCAGTTGTGAGACCGTTTGCTTATATAAGGTGTGTACCTAATCTCCCTGACTGATTCATTTTTAATTTGTACCAAATCATTTTAATGATGACTACTTTGTAGTGTAATTAAATTATGGATAGACTTCTTTTCCTTTCCACATCTAACTCTTGATATTCTTGACCTCTTGTCCCTTCATATGAATTTCACCAATTTTTTTTCTAGCTCAATAACTTCCTTTGATAGTTTGATTGGTATAGCACTGAATAAGCAAATTAATTTAGATACTATTGTCTTTTTTATCATATTGTATTCATTTTTTCATGTTATCTTCCTCTTTAGAATGTGAATTCCTTGAGGTCAGGCACCATGTTTTCACCTTTCTTTATATCCCCAAGGTACATCTCAGTGCTTCAAAGGAGGTAAGTAATTAATCAAAGCTTGTTGATTGTGGTGGCCTGCTCATAACCTTCATTAGATCTATAACCTTGCAAACCTAGACCTAAATTTATGGAAGGTCTAGGCTGGCTGTCACATGTCTCTGTTCTCTAGGAATCCCTTTAGCTGAAGTTCTGGGTTATCCTTTTCCCATCTCATCTGGGTTGTTGGGTTACATTAAACAATTTCTTAACTTGAAGCAATCCATTTCTGATCAGCTGTGTGGTTCACAGAGTTTTCATAAAACTAAATGGTCTCTTTCGGTTAGACTCTGCTGAGAAAAATGTTCAACTGCCTCCACCTTCTCGCTAGAGGGTCCAAGGAACTCTCTTGTAGTTTATTAATGCTTGCAGTGACTTGTCTTTACTGGGCCCCTGCCAGTCCCTAAGGTTATCCTGTGTAAATGGGTAGATTGACCACTCTCAGGAAGGAGGGATGGAGTTGCTTTTCATCAATCTGCCCACTTGTGTCTCATAAGAATGTCAGGACTTCTCAGCAAAACTCTCTTCTTGTAAAAGGTCCTGCCAATTAACATGGGCATCAAACTATCAATTGTTTCTCTCTGAGCTCTAAGAGGAAGTTGTAACTAGGTAGTAAGCTCCTTGCAGTTCCTCAGCTACTTCCATCCTCAGGTTGAAAAAATAAAATGTCTAGCAGGGCAAACTATCAGCAGAGAAGTTTCAGCTTTGCAGGGAACAAGAATACCACAAAAAGACAAATGATATTTCCTATAGTATGGTGGCATGAATTGTTTTGGCCACATGTATTCTGAATATATATATACATATATATATATATATACTTATATAAGTATGTTTAGATGTATGATGTGAGTATACTGCACTGCTTGTGCATTTTAAGTCTGTTTTCATTTTTCCCCCCAGATACTATATTTATGGGAGCTAATTTGTATGCTAGGTTTATGGGCAGAATGTTTTATAACTATTGATTTTACTCTGTCATCTTAGTTGAGACGTTTCTTTTAGTTAATTTTTCTAATGGTTGCCAAGAAAGCTAAATATACATGTGTTTTATTTAGTTTACACCCACAAAATATTTCTTGAATACTACAAAAGTAATCATCCCTCTGGGGGACTCAATCTGCAAATCAGTAATTACAAAGTTGAGGAGGTGGTTCCCAGAGGGGATACTGTATTTATTCATTTATATGTTATCTCTCTCAGTAGAATGTAAGTTCCTAGAAGGCAACGACTGTTTCATTTTTGTTACTAGTTTAGTGACAGATACAGAAAAGGGAGTTGATAAAAACTTACCTAATTAACTGATCTTTACTTTTTTCCTCTTTTCATTGAAGAAGCTTAACATTACTTATGGTGAGATATTCATTTTGTAATTTATAAAGGCAGATTCTAAGGCAAGGTCCTTTTAAAAATTTTTGTTTGGGAGTTTTAGACACTCAGCATTAATGCCATTAAGCTAACAATTGAGGCTATTTCAGTTTAGTAGTTTGTCCTACATTCTTTCACAAAAATGATTAAAGAATTATGTCTTAATATAAATGCTTGAATGCTTAGCTAAGTTAGAAGGCTAAGCAGTCTGACCTCTTCTGCCTTCACTCCCCCAGGTAGCTTGTGGAAATAATTGCTATGGTGAACTTAACCTTGAGACATTACCAGGAAACCTTGACCTCAGGTTGAGTTCCCTGGGTATCTGCCACACTTGTCAATAAATTGTGACAGTAAACTCTCAATAGACAGTAGTATTTACCAAGCCAAGCATATCAGAGTGACTCTTTTCTTTTTTCTCACTTTCCTTCTTGATTGCCCTACATTGGTTGATGAGAAATATGGTCTATTACAATCTGAATTATATTATTACCCAAATTATTACTAAGATAAACTCAGACAAGGTTTCTAAAATGTTAATTAAAAATAACCTTGTTTAAGTTTGCCGCAGACATAATATTGGTAACAATAGCTGATATTTATCTGGGGCTTTGGAATTTACAATTTCTTGACAACAGGTGTGACAAGTTTTATTACTCATACTTAAAAGATAAAGAAACTAGGCTCAGAAAGACTCAGTGCCTTGTCCTCTTAACTTTTCCCTCACATTCATGCATTTTCTAGTTATGTTTGACTCTTTATGAGAGTTTGGGGTTTTCTTGGCAAAGATACAGGAGTGTTCTGCTATTTCCTTTTCCAACTCATTTTGCAGATAAGGAAACTGAGGCAAATAGGTCTAAGTGACTTACCCAGGGTCACATAGCTAGTAAGTATGTGAGAGCAGATTTGAACTAAAAAAGAGTGTTCTAACTTTGAGATCAGGCACTCTAGCCACTGGACCACATAGTTAGCCCTATATTATCAAATAGGTTGTCAAATCCTGTTTCTGTCTCCACAATCTATTTCAAGTATATTTCTATTTATAAAGTTAATGCCTTAGTTTTGGTGCTTATTGGTTCTTGTTCATTTGCTTTCTCTTACGCAAACATCTCTTCCCTTCTATTCAGTTGTCAAAGTATCCCTTCTAAAGCATAGAGCTGACCATGTTATAGCAAAATCCTGTTTGGCTTTTAAATTCCTTCAAAACCTGACCTTTTAACCCTTCTTTTACAGTTCCTTTCTACCGTTTCCAACTTCTTATACCTTACTCCCCTTTCTTGAATTTTGTGATCTACAGACATTGGTGTCCCTGATGCTCCCCTAAGATACTCGATTTCTCAACTCATTTTTACTGGTTTCCCTCTAAGACTGGAATGCTCGATTTCCTAGTTTTTTCAAATTTTAGTTAGTCTTATGTGCTACAAGATGCATTCCCTCCCCAGTGCTCTTTTATCTTAGTGTCTTTTCCTTTGAGATTATCTCTATTTGATTCAGTATGTAGTTTATTTGTACATTGCTTTACAAGCTGACTTCCCCATTAGATTGGGAATTCTTTGTTTGGTTTTGACTTTTTGCCTTTGGGCTTAAAAATTTGGGACTGCTTTTTACTTTTTTTTAGTATTCTTAGAGCTTAGCAAAGTGTCTGGTACATAGTAGACATTTAAAAAATGCTTGTCTTGAAACAAACTTTAGTAGTTTCCTATTGTGTCTAGGATCAGATATAAAAATATAAAAGGCATTTAAAGGTTCTTTACAACCCAGCCCTTTCCCATTTTTCCAGCCTCTTATGTATTACTCTGCCATACATTTCACGGTCTAATCATATTACCCCTACTTGCTGTTTTTCACATGTGACTATCCACAGTTGTACTTGCTTTCCTTTATGTCCAGCAACTTCACTTCCTAGAATTTTGGTTTCCTTCAAAACCCCAGTTCCTGTATGAAGCATCCTTTACTTATCCTCTCCATAACTTATGTCCTCTATCCCAAAACATCAGCTCTTTATTTTGTTTTATAGACTGCACCTAGATATGCAATGTATCCTTTATGTCTTCCTTCCCGTTAGAATGGAATCTCATGGAGGGCAGGGACTGTTTATTTTTGTCTTTATTTCCCCAGAGTTTAGTGTAGTGGCTTGGAACAGATAGACTTAATAAGGAAGTGCTTGTTGATTGACTGCCCTATGAAACAACTCATTATTATTATTATTATTATTATTAAAGATTTTATTTGAATTTTACAATTTCCCCCCAATTTTACTCCCCCTCCCCCACGGAAAGCAATCTTTCAGTCTTTAATTCGTTTCCATGTTGTACACTGAACCAAACTGAGTGTGATGAGAAATCATATCCTTAAGGAAGAAAAAAAAGTATAAGAGATAACAAGATCAGATAAGATATCGGTTTTTTTCTCTAAATTAAAGGGAATAGTCCTTGAACTTTGCTCAAACTCTAAGGTTCTTTATCGTAATACAGATAGTATTCTCCATCTCAGACAGCCCAAAATTGTCCCTGATTGTTGCACTGATGGAACAAGCAAGTCCATCAAGGTTGAACATTACCCCCATGTTGCTGTTAGGGTGTACAGTGTTTTTCTGGTTCTGCTCATGTCGCTCAGCATCAGTTCATGCAAATCCCTCCAGGCTTCCCTGAATTCCTGTCCCTCCTGGTTTCTAATAGAACAATAGTGTTCTATGACATACATATGCCACAGTTTGTTAAGCCATTCCCCGATTGAAGGATGTTTACTTGATTTCCAATTCTTTGCCACCACAAACAGAGCTGCTATGAATATTTTTGTACAAGTGATGTTTTTACCCTTTTTCATCATCTCTTCAGGGTATAGATCCAGTAGCGGTATTGCTGGGTCAAAGGGTATGCACATTTTTGTGTGCGTAGTTCCAAATTTCTCTCCAGAAAGGTGAAACAACTCTTAAATAGACAGCAGCTCCAAGTCTACTACATTTCCTCCCCATAACACCCTAGCAGCACTATTCCTGGAACACAGAGGAAAATGTAATCTCCTTAGCCTTCCTCGACATAAGAGGATAAGGCAAAGATAATGAGTCATAGCCGACCGTGTGAGTACAAAGGTGAGATCATTAGATTTGGAGTCAGCAGATCCCCTTGTAGTCACAATTATGGAATGTGAGAAATGGAAGGGACCTTTGCTCTCTAGTCCAACCGCTTTCTTTCACAGATAGGCGTTTCTCAGCGTCTCATCTTTTATTACTTCACCAGAAGTGACCTTGGGCTTCCCTGGACTCCTTTCTCCACCTGTAAAACCAGAGCGGGCTAGAATTAGATAATTAGTGGGTGCTGGTGCTGGAGCGTGCCCGACCTGACTTCTGGGCGGGTGGTTAAATTTTCAATATAAGGGACTGGGGAAATGGAAAACCTATTTATGCCTCAGGGCTTGATTTATTGCTTTGAGACTAAGGAACCGGTGAAGACGAAGTCAGCCGGGGCCGGTGGGGCACGCACGCTTCTCTCCGGACTGTTTCCCGGCCACCGGGCTAGCCTCGCCCTTCGGGGCTGGCATTCCGGCCCCCTCTGAGGGCGTCCCCACAGCTTCTTGCCTCCCGGGTCTCCGGGGCCGCCCCGACGGGAGCCTCACCTGGAGCCCCACCTGCAGCCCCACAGCCCAGCCTGGGTGCGGGCCCCGCTCGTGACGTCAGGCGCCGGCCCCGCCCTCCCTGACGCCAGCGTCAGGCCAGTCCCGGCATGCACCGGGGCCGCCGGCAGCCGAGCGCAGCCCAGTGGAATTTTCCCTGCGAGCCGCCCGCCCCTGCCGCCTCCCGCCGGAGCCGAGACCCTCCCTCCGCCCCGCCGTCGCCCCCTCCCCGGCGGCCGCGAGCCAGGCTCCAACCGCCGCCCGGCGACCGCTCAGCCGCCCCGCTCGCGCCGCCCGGCTTCAGCCTGTCGGCCCCCGCCGCCCTCGTCGCGGTCGCCGTAGCCGTCGTGGTCGTCTCCGCCGCCGCCTGGGCCATGGCGAACTACATCCACGTCCCCCCCGGGTCCCCGGAGGTCCCGAAGCTGGACGTGACGGTGCAGGAGCAGGAGGAGCGGCGCTGCCGGGAGGGGGCCCTGAGCCTCCTCCGGCACCTGCGGCCGCACTGGGACCCCCAGGAGGTGACCCTGCAGGTAACGCCCATCCCCCGCGGGGGGCTTCGGCCTAGGCTCCCCGCCCTCCCGATGCCCGCTCCCCTCCCCCTGCAACATCTGGGAGCGCCCCTCCCCCACGGCCGCCTGGCCCCGCCCCGCCCCCGCCCGGGCGGGCCCCCCGTGCCCGCTGCTGCCCGTTCTTCCCGTCGGAAAGTCCGGCTCCCGCACCCCGGGGAGCGCCCGCCGGGCTTGGTGGCGGCCACGGCCGCAGCGTGGCCAAGTTTTCCAAAATCCGTCATCCGGGTGACAGGGACCACCGGCCCGCCGACTTCTCCTTGAGCCACTTGACTTTTCCACTTCATTTTAACCACCTGGAGGCTACAGAAATGCCCATTTTCACCCGCTCCGTTAGTTGGAATCGTTTCCGTGTCGAAGCATTAATTGTGGAAAATGGTTTCTCCAACTTGCTTTTTTTTTATCCATTATTCATTTTAAAGTCTTAGGTTTTCAAGAATGTTTCACGGTAAGCAAATACATGTTTAAACGGTCCAAGAAGTTTGAGATTTGGCACCATAAGGTCCAACAAACATAAGAGTAACAGGCGGGTATATTGAGGAAAGGATGAAAGTCTCCTAGCAGATAACTGAATCCATCTGTTTTACACCAAAATACAGACCAAAATAAAAAATTAAGACTAATGGAATGTTGCTTATCGAAGTTTATATCAGAAGCAAGAACATTCCAGCCCCCTGAAATTTTGATAAATAAGCACCTAATGGTCAAGGAATTTATTTTTAGAATTGTAGAGGAACAACTCTTGTGGGGAGCTGTTTACACAATTTTTGCGTATTGTGGAAAAATTGTTCCATTGTATTACTGTTAATTACCCAGTAAGTTTTGGTGCTGGTAATTTGGGATAGCAAAGTACTGGCTTCAGTAATTGAAAACTCTGGCCTGGGATTTGCATCAGTATTTGAGGATCATAGAATCTGTGAGTCATAAATGGGCTTTATGTCTGAATATATAAAAAAAAAGTTAAGCACAAATAGAAAACAGAATCCAGCCTGTTTTGAAACTAAAAAAGTAAGTTGATTTCTTGGTGCTTTGACACAATTAGGGAAACTTGGGAGTTAAGCAAATGTAGGGACCAAACAGTCCCAGTTATTTCCTAATCAAGAATCCCAAGTATAATATTCTCAACAAGTTGTTACCTGACCTTCCTTGGAACATCTCAAAAGGTGAGGTAGAGGGAATCCATGGCTCTTTTAACCTTCTCTATTCCATTTTGGAATATCACCACTGTTTTGAAGGTTTTATTTTTAAATAAACTGGTCTAGAGGTTTATGTGTAAATTTATACCTCTCAATATACTTGAAAACAATGGTGTTGCATTTCATCTTTCCAGACCTTTTATGAAGTGTTCAGGAAGAACTAGTACCTTTGATGGGGGGGGGGGGGGGGGGCGGGTTGGGTTACAAACCCTTTTGAGGGCTGCTCATCCACCTGTTGTAACCTGCTTTTACTGTGGCTCAATGAAGCTGTAGCTCTTGAATCGGCCAACACCCCAGGGGTGATGGATGGTTGAGAGTAAAGGATAGGCCTCAAGCTCATTAGTGAATTAAGGAAATGTCTACCCCAAGCATGTGAAGACTTTCCAGTGGAATGGGCATATAAGAACAGTTTGTTTCAATGGCCATGTAGGCTGAAACAGTTTGGTCTGTCTTCAGAGATGCCAAAGTCATCCACTGCATCCAGGGCCTTTGATGTTATCTTTACTTTTGTTGTGCCATTGTATTTTCATGACTCTGGAAAAGAGATTGAAGTTGATAATATTGTGCAACTGTGGCTTACTTAGTCATTTCCCATTCCCCATTCCCCCTTCCCCCAGATATTATTGGTTCTCTTTGAAAAGGAAGGATGAACAACAACAATATGGATGTTTCATCATTTTAGGGACTGAAGAAGATAAAAGTAAATCAATAACTTGGCTTTCAAGGAGTCTGTAGCCTAGTATGGGAAGTATATTAGGTGATTTCAACAGTAACTAATGCAAATTGGAATTTGTTGTCTGTATAAGCAATACAAAAATGTCAGAGTTCAGAAATCGTGTTGCAAATGAAGGCAAATGTTTGCAACCTAATTGTTTATAAGAAGGATATTTACCTAAACTTGGGAAATCTTCATCTATGGTCAAGCAAAACCTGGATCAAATAACCATTGACTTTTCATCAACCATCCCATTTCTGCAAATCTGGTCTTAGCCACTCTGATTTTTCTTCTAATCAGGTCTTAAGCACAGTGTATTGTACATGGAATAGGGCTTTCATAAGTGCTTACTTATTCTCTTCCCTCCTTTTGCATTACTCTGGGATTTATTTAGTGATCTCATTGGGAATCAGGAAATTCTCAAAACAATTAATTTTAATTTCATTTAATTAAAAAAATTTATCAAACACAAAACAAAACATGCCATATGACAGTGCATTTAGGAGAACTCTGGATATTAATCAAGTTAGAAGTTAGTCTATTGAAATTCCTAAACCTCTGGAAATTGTTTCAGTCCTTTTATTTCTCTCATGGTGGCGGGGCTCTTTGATTCCTGAATGAATAAATGTAAATATAATTCTGATTTAATTCATATTCCTATACCTCTTAATTACAGGTCATTTGTCTGGAGTTATGCTATATAGAACACAAAATGAATTGTTTCTCTTCCTACCATGTAGATTATGGTTTGGAATTCCCTTGTTTTCAGTACTAGGGTTCCTCTGTATGCCATGTGAGGGATACTGTTGCTGACCTTTCGAAGAATGATAGTATGCTACTTGTAAGTATTAAGACTTAAGTCTCCAAAGACTAGTGACTGTGGATACCAATAAGTGCAATTATTAACATGAATATGAATATTTTGTCCATATATGCCAAGATGTCATCACAAGACAAACTTACCTTTCATATGCCATATGTTTGTTTTGGAAGCACATTAGATTATATAGAGAAACCCCAAGAAATATTTTGGAAAATAATCATTATTTTTCTACGTAGTATGAATACTGTACAGAGCAGTCAGGCAGTATAGTGGATCATACTGGGCCTGGAATCGGGAAGACTCAGCTTCCCGATTACATATATGACCTTAGACACTTATTAACAACTGTGTGACCCTGGACTAATCAGTTTCACATCTTTAAAATGAGCTGGAAAAGGAAATGACAAACCCCTCCACTTTGCCAAGTAAATTCCAAAAGAGAGCACCACTGGACTGAACAGAAAAAAATGAATGCTGTATTTCCCTGATTTTGTTGAGGTTATTTTAATTTTATGATTAAACCCAACACTACATTGGCTTTTAGCTACTCTTCCAAGATGAAAATAGAGTTCCTTAACTTTTTTTTTCTTGATTTTTAAATTCTTGGTTAACTTGTAGACTTCCTTTACCTGGGGTTATGAGAAATGACTTGTCACTAGCAACAGTGATATTAATATGTATCACCCATGGAACTTTAGTTTATGGTAGGTCTTTCTTTCCAGATTGCATTTCACCAAGTTGGTGCTAACTTTTCTGTTTCCTATCCCACACACCCCTTTTCCTAAGCTGTTTCTGAACCAATTAAGAGTTAGGTGAGATTTATCTAAGTAAACATAACAGTAAATTTAGAAAACTAAACCAAAATAACATTTCCAATTAAAAGCTAAAATAGAAATTCTTTTTTTAAAATTTTTTCCCATTCTTATTTTGTACAAATAATTTTTTATACATTACTAAAATATTCTTGTTTAAGAGTAAATATAGGGGGTGGCTAGGTGGCGCAGTGGATAAAGCACCGGCCCTGGAGTTAGGAGTACCTGGGTTCAAATCTGGTCTCAAGACACAATAATTACCTAGCTGTGTGGCCTTGGCCAAGCCACTTAACCCCATTGCCTTGCAAAAAAAAAAAAGAGTAAACATAATACCCCCTCCTCCCAAAAAATATAGACCCGCATAAATGATAAAGGGGAGAGAAAAAAATAAAATAAAAAATAATAATAATTGTAGGTATGGCCAGGTGGCACAGTGGACGGAGCACCGGCCCTGGAGCCAGGAGCACCCGAGCCCAAATCTGGCCCCAGATACCCAACAATCACCCAGCTGTGTGATCGCATGCAAGCCACCCCAACCCCATTAACCTGCAAAAAGCAAAAAAAAAAAAAAAAGACCCCAAATAAAATAATATAGTAATAATAATAGTAGGGGCGGCCAGGTGGTGGACAGAGCACTGGCCCTTGAGCCAGGAGCACCTGGGTCCAAATCCAGCCTCAGACACTCAACAATCACCCAGCTGTGTGGCCCCAGGCAGGCCACCCAGCCCCATTTGCCCTGCACCCCCCCCCCAAAAAATAATAATAATAATAAAATATGCTTCAGTCTGTGTTCCAACACCACCAGTTCTGTCACGGATGGATCACATTCTTTGTGATAAGTCCATCACAAAAGTTACTTCCATATTTTTCTACCATTGCCATTGCTGATTGCAACTCCCTCCATTCGTACTTCTCCACTACCATGTATTATATTTTCTCTCTCCTTTCACTGTGATTCTGCTGTAGGGTAGCTGAGTGGTACAGCAGAAAGATCCCCAGCCCTGGGGCCAAGAGGCCCCGAGTCCACATACCACCCCTTAGGCCCAGCATTCACCCAGCTCTATGGTCCCAGACAGGCCATCCAATCCCAGCCCCTTGCAAGAAATAAAAAAAATGTGTTATATCTGACTACTCTTCCCTCCCCCCCCATGGTCCATCCTCCTCCTCCATCACTCACGTCCCCCTTCTCTCCTTACTCCAGATGTCTATACCCCATTGAGTATATATGCTGTTTCCTCTCCTAGCCACCTCTGATGAGAGCAAAGATTCCTTCATTCCCCCTTGCCTTCCCCCCTTCCATATCATTGCAATAGCTCATTGTAATAAAGAAAAATCTTATATGAAATATCTTAGCCCGTTCCCTCCTGTCTTTTTTCTTTCTCCCATTACATTTCCCTTTTATCTATTGACTCCATTTTTATACATTATGTCTTCAAATTCAGCTTTCTCCTGTGCTTCATCTATAAAAGCTCCTTCTACCTGCTCTACTAAATGAGGAGGTTCATATAAGTATTATCAATATCATTTTTCTATACAGGAATACATGTAGTTCATCATCATTAAGTCAGTCCCTCATATTTTCCCCTTCTCCTCCACTCTGTGCTTCACTTGAATACTGTATTTGAAGATCAGACCTTCTGTTCAGCTCTGGCCATTCCAATAGGAACATTTGAAATTCCCCTAGTTCATTGAAAGTCCATCTTTTTCCCCGGAAGAGGTCATTCAGTTTTTTCTGGGTAGTTAATTCTTGGTTGTATTCTAAGCTCTTTTGCCTTTTGGAATATTATATTGCAAGCTCTTAATGTAGTTGCTGCTAAGTCCTGTGTGATCCTCACTGCAGCTCCACGATATCTGAATTGTGCCCTTTTGGCTGCTTGTAATATTTTCTCTTTGACTTGGGACTTCTGGAACTTGGCTATAATATTCCTGGGGTTTGGTTTTTTTGGGGGGGATCTCTTTCTCAGGGGGATTGGTGGATTCTCTCCATTTCTATTTTGCCCTCTGCTTCTAGGATATCAGGGCACTTTTCCTGTAGTAATTCTTTGAAAATGATGTCAAGGCTTTTTTCCTAATCATGACTTTTCAGGTATTCCAGTAATTTTTTAAATTATCTTTCCTAAATCTGTTTTCCATATCAGTTGTTTTTTCAATGAGATGTTTCACATTTTTTTCTAATTTTTCATTTTTTTTTTGGTTTTGAAGTATTGTATCCTGATTTCTCATAAAATCAGCAACTTCCCTCAGTTCCATTCTTTGTCTGAAGGGTTTGTTTTCCTCAGAGATCTTTCTTACCTCTTTTTCCATCTGGCCAATTCTGCTTTTTAAAGCATTCTTCTCCTCAATAACTTTTTGAACTGTTTTATCCATTTGATCTAAGCTGGTTTTTAACATGTTATTTTCTTCAGCATTTTTTGGATCTCCTTGACTAAGCTGCTGAATTCTTTTTCATGTTTTTCCTGCATCTCATTTCTTTTCCCAATTTTTCTTCTACCTTCCTCACTTGATTTTCAAAGTCTTTTTTGAGCTCTGTCATAGTCTGAGCCCAATTTCTGTTTTTCTTGGAGTCTTTAGATTCAGGAGCTTGTACTTCCTCATCTTCAGATTAAGTGTTTTGATCCTTCTTTTGATCATAGGCAAAGTATTTCTCAATGGTGTTCCTCTGTTTTCTCTTACTCATTTTCCCAGACTGAGCCTTGTTTTGGGGTGCTTCCTGAGCTTTTGAGTATTATTGGGACACACACACATACACACCCAACAAGGATCTCTGTGTGTGAGGCTCCATTTTCCCTCCTGGTCTGTGAATGACCATAAGCGCCCCCCTCTGCCATGGGGCCCTGGTGTTCTATGGGGGGCCTAGACTGCGATCAGGATCTGAATGTGGTCAGAACCCCAGAGTCCTGTTCCAGGGACAGAGAACAGAGTTGGGCAGTTCTCTCTCCACTCCCCTCCCTAGGCTCAGCACTCATGCCCTTGGGGGCTCCTGCTTACCAGCTCTGCCTACTTCCCTTTCCTTGATCTAGGCTGTGGGGCCACACTGCTAGCTGTGTTCCCTGAGGGCTCGGCTGCTCGCTCAGAGGTCCCCCATTGTGCTTGGTGTTCCCCAGGGTGTAGGTCAGGAAACTGCCCTCTCTTCCTGTGAGTGGAGGCTGCCACCTCCCTGGGGCTGCCTCCAGGAGGCTGAAATTCCTTTAGTCTGTCCAGCCACCCCTCTGACCCCATGGAGTGGAGCTCTTTTTCAGGTTACTTTAGGTTGGAGAACTGCCTTACTGGATCCCTCTTTGGGTTCTGTCTCTTGAAAATTTAGTTAGAGTTCTTAGTTTTAAGAGAGAGAGCGCCTAAGAGAAGGTCCTCTCCTGTTGCCATCTTGGCTCTGCCCTAAAATAGAAATTCTAAAAAAATAAAAATAAAAAAATAGCAAAATTGAAAGCAAAAAAAGACTAGGAGAGTTTTTTTGAAAACAAAACAACAAAAATATAAGATTCCCAGATTAATAGAACAAAAATAAAGAATTTAAACAACTTAATCTCAAAAATTTTTTTGCAGCCATTTTCATGGTGTATTATTTTCCCAATATAGTAATAGATTTTTTTTAAATTAGTTGCATATCTTTTGATATAATTCACTTTATTAGGGCAAAATAGAGAAACAGTATTGTTTGGTCACACATTTCCAGTTCATTAGTACTTTTTTTTTTTAAATAGAGGCATTAATGATAAAGTAGACTTTTTTTCCAGGATTCAAGCTTTGTTTTTGGCACTTAAAAGGAAAAGCTTTATAATATTTTTGAATCTCACTTTGTAAAATGGATATAAAGATACTTGCCTATGCCTCTTCTGAAGTTAGGAGACAAGAACTTTTGCAATATAAATGATTTATTTTAAAAAATATTTTTTAAAGCATAGAAGCTTTTGCAAATTTGTATGCAGATTAAATTTTTCTAAGTAGAATAGTATTTTACTTGTATTTCAACAGTTTGAGATTTTTTTTTAGGTTTTTTTTTTTTTGCAAGGCAAATGGGGTTAAGTGGCTTGCCTAAGGCCACACAGCTAGGTAATTATTATTAAGTGTCTGAGACCAGATTTGAACCCAGGTACTTCTGACTCCAAGGCCAGTGCTTTATCCACTATGCCACCTAGCCGCCCCCCAACAGTTTGAGATTTAAAGAAACATTGACCAAATCCTAAATATTTAAATGACCTGGGCATATCTTTGTATTCAGCTGCATTTGGGTATGTGGTATTGCCAGAGAAAAGCCTTTCTTTCCTTTTCCTGTGTTTTGTTTTTATGAGCTATTAATTTTTGTAAGCTATGTGAAGACTTTTAAAATGATAGATGTAATGAGTAAGAAGGTAATATGATATGTAATGGAAAGAACTTTGAACTAAGAAGAAGCTCAGGTAGGCCTACTTCAGCTACTAATCAAACTCTCAGATCCCTTTCCTCATCTGTATTGTGAAAATTGGATAATCTTTCAAGATCCCTTTTAAAATTGAACTAAAATCATCAAATAGCAACTTCAATTTTTAAAGACAAATTAGTGATTCTTCAGTGTATTCTCACATGATCTCTGTATTTTGTCGTGTAATACTTAACATTTTATTGACTAGGTTGAAGTAGTAATGCTTCATAATTGTTTTTGTAATCACATTGCTTAAGAGCAAAACAGAAAATATGATTGAAAACCTAGTAAAAGAAGTACTTTGAACTAAAATTTTACTTGAAAGTGAACTTTCCTAATGGTATCATCACTTAAATTACCAGCAAATTATCCTTTAATTCTTTTTTTTTTTTTAGGTTTTTGCAAGGCAAATGGGTTTAAGTGGCTTGCCCAAGGCCACACAGCTAGGTAATTATTAAGTGTCTGAGACCGGATTTGAACCCAGGTACTCCTGACTCCAAGGCCAGTGCTTTATCCACTGTGCCACCTAGCTGCCCCTTTCCTTTAATTCTTGCTGAATGTTCAGTATTTAAAAAAGAAATTCATTGAAGGATCCATGAACTCATTGATGTTGGTTTTTCTTCCAGTAGAACAGATAATACCTCATCCAAGAATTCTTATTGCATTTCTTTTTAATTTAATCATTTTCTGTCATGTCTAATTTTTTGTGATCTCTTTGAGTCAAAGGTATTGGAGTGGTTTACCATTTCTTCTCCAGCTTATTTTACAGATGATGAAACTGAAACAAATAGATAGTTAATTGACTTGCCTAGAAATTCTTTGAGACTGGATTTGACCTCGGATCTTAATGACTCCAGGCTAGGCCCTCTCTCCGCTGTGCCACCTAGTTTGTCTTGTCCATGTTCCTTAAATCCTCCACAGAGAATCCATCCCAACATGGTAGGGGCATATCTTGAGATCTCTTGACATTATACAACTATCAGGGAAAAACAGTGCATGTATCACACTTATCAATTTAGTTATTACTTGCACCCACTTTAATTAGTGCATGACCTTTTCTGGTCATATATTTTCTTAATCATATCTTTGATGCTTCTAACACAAGTTTTTCATTGGTAGTAGTTAATAGCCTACTTGAGTCTGTCATATACTTTGTCCTTTCAATCAGAGATCTAACAGTATTGTGGCATTTCATATATTGCAATCATGGCATCTCTGGAATAATTTTGATTTTAAAAAGAAGGGTTTTGATTTCAGGGAAAAATTTGTATGCATTAGAATTGTGTTGCCTAATTTTCCATAAGCTTTTTTTTTTTGATTTTGCAAGGCAGTGAGGTTAAGTGACTTGCCTAAGGTCACACAGCTAGGTAATTATTACATGTCTGAGGCCAAATTTGAACTCAGGTCCTCCTGACTCCAGGGGCGTTGCTCTATCCACTGCACCACTTAACCACCCCTCACTCTCTTCTTTATTCATTTCTGGGTTCATTTTGTTGTTCATCCATTGGGTTTATCTGAGATATGATAACAGGGCAACAGATATACTTATAACAGTGTGATAAAGGGAGTGAAGTACTGGGACTGGATCCACAAAGATTCATCTTCCTGAGTTTCAAATCTGGTCTCAGACAGTAGCTATATGACCCTGGACTTAACCTGTTTGCTTCAGTTCCTCCTCTGTAAAATGAGTTGGAGAAGAAAATGGCAAAACACTGCAGTATCTTTACCAAGAAAACTCCAAATAGGGTCATCAGTCAGCCATGACTGAATAATAACAAAAAAAAAAGTTTGGACAAGAAACTAGATTCCCTGTCCCCACTCCATAGGATATTAATTGAAAGTTGTATTTACTTAATTTCCTTTTTACTATTTGGTCACCAGATTCTGTTGATTCCTGGTGTCTTGAAGGCATAGCTCCCTTTGTTTCTGTTGCCACTACCTGATGCATGTCCAGTCCCAGGTTTCTGTAATTGTTTTAATTATTTGAATCTATTTTAACAACTAATGGTGTTTAATTCTCCTAAAACAGAGATTATCATATATCATATTTTTATCTTTATAATTCTTTTGTTCTTCATCTTCACTCACATTTAGCCCATCCATATGCTTCTAACCACATATAGTTATTGTCATTTGTAATCTTGACTTTAAGATTTTGAGTTCATTCAGACTCTTATTTTTCCATTCTTTCACTCTTGTTGATGGTTCAATCTTGTGCAAACTCCTTATCACAGAATCTGTAAATTGGAAAGGATTTAGGCAATCTGATCCAAACCACACCTGACTGAAAATTTGTACATCTAACGTGACCAGAAAGTTTTTATCTCTTGTGTGAAGATCTTCAATGAGATGAAGTTCATTATTTCCTGTATATCAGAAGGGAGAGATGAAGAAATGTCTTTCTTAATAAACCTAACTTACCTGAAATCGGTATTACAAGGACCTGAAAAGACACTCCCCTCTCAACCGACTAGACATAGTTATTCATCCTTTTATTTGAAGACTAATGAGGGGGGATCTTAAAGTTTTTTTAAAATAAGTTTTATTTATGACTTCTGTTTCTGTGTGTGTGTGTGTGTGTGTGAGAGAGAGAGAGAGAGAGAGAGAGAGAGAGAGAGAGAGAGAGAGAGACAGACAGACAGACAGAGACAGAGAATTTAGAGGGGGGAAAGATTAGTATTACTGATCAGTACATTGAAAAAGACTGAAAACACTTAGGTAACACCTGTGAACTTCTGCCTTCAGGAAGAAGATGGTTGTGTTCTCTCATCTCTGCATTCCAGTCTTGCTTGGTCTGTAATTCTATTAAAATTTCACTTTTGAGAGTGTATGTATTTCCATTTACAATATTGTTCTTGGCTTTGCTTTCTTGATTTGATTTGCTCTTTCCTTTTTTAAGCATATTTAGCTAAAGCTTTATCAATTTTTTTAGTCTTTTCAAAGAACTAGCCTTCAGTTTTATCATTTCAATTTTTTTGTTTCCAGTTTATTTCCCGTCTATAGTTTTTAATTTCTCTTTAGTATTGCTTATTTTAGGCTTTTTTTGTTGACTTTTTTAATTTTTAAAAATGCACGTTAATTTTTTCATTTTTGTTAATGTATATAAGGGTATGTCATTTCATCATTAAAATTTTCTTTTACTTAACCATTAAATGTTTCTATGATTTATTCTTTGACCTCATTTTAAAAATTTCACTTTTAAGTCTCCGTTTGGATCCTGTGTTTTGTTTGTGGTCCCTGGACCAATAGCTTTAGTTGTATTATATAGTCTGTAAAGGCTATATTAACTAATTCTGCCCTTTTACATTTTTTCTTAATATCTCTGTATCCTAAAATATGGTCAGTTTTTATAAAAAGTTCCATGTGCTGCTGAGAGAAACATCTACTTTACTATTCCATTAAAAACATAAGTTTTTAAGCTCTAGATTTTATCTTTCTTTTAGACTTAGAGACTGAGTGTTGGTATTGTGTTACTGTCTGTGTCTTATAGCTCAATTATGTTTCCTTTCTATGTGTAGATAGAACTGTAGCTCTTGAATCTGTGTATCTGTGGCACACAATACTATTATCAAGCTGTCCAAAATTTGATCCCATACTTTCTTTCCAGCTATTTGTCTTCCCCCTCCTTTTTGTGAACCCTGTTTCAGCCAAACTAATGATGATGTTTATCCTTCGTTTTCAAAGACCACCACCACATCAGGGAGGTGATGCCATGACAAACGCATGTATTGGATTTGGGGTGGGGGGCCTGTGCCTCACTTTCTTCTTCTCCAGAGCCATCTGGGTTCAGTTCAGGCAGTCAGGGTTACTGTCTGAGGCAGGATTTGAATTCCCACCCCCCCTGACTCCAAGGCCAGTGCTCTATCCACTATCTAGCTTCCCAAACTAAATTACTTACTGGTCCTCCCAGACACACTTTATGTTCTTTATTGCCTTTCTAGCTTTGCTTATGTTTTTGCCTACAGTAAGTACTGTAACTTTCTCCAACTCCTACCAATTATTTAAGGACAAGTTTTAATAATCTTCATTATTTTCTAGCCTAACCAGAAAAAAAATTTTTGACAATTTTGCTCCATTTCTTCTTATACTTTGTCCTTTCTCAGAGTTACTTGTATATTTCATCTCTCTTATAGCTGTACATTCTGTAAGGACAAGGACATTTGTTTCATCTTTGACTACTAAAAGTTTAGCAGAGTGTGTTGTACACATGATAGGATTTCATTTGTTGAATGAATAAATTTATTTATGCAAATAAATTCATACTTTTCTGACTTGGGATTACATTCCCTCAAATTACTTTTATATTCCATTGTTCTCCATTAGGAATCTTTACTTTTTTTTCAAGACTCTTTTCCTTGCTATATCTGGAGCATGGTTTACCTTTTCTCAAGTTTGTATACTTTTTCCCCCTTGTTGGGAATTGTTTTTTTCATTTATTTCAGTCTATCCAAATTTTTATTCTTAAAAGCCCAATTTTAAGTCCCTTCTCCTGTTTTATTTTGGCCCATTTTGATAACTTTGGTCTTCAACTTCATGCATAAGATAGATGGGTGGCCAACCTTTTGGCTCTTCTGGGTGGCATGGCCTGATTTGTCAAGGGCTGCTTGTATATGTTAATATTTAGGACTGCAATTCAACCCATATTGCCAATGAGTACAGAAACAAAATGTAATAATTGCTTCCTGAATGAGCTTTGAGGGCTGCTGATTGGATATAACTGATATATAACTTATTGCTTCTTGGGGGAGTTTAAAGAGGGATAGTAAAAAAAAAAGTAATGCACTAGTAATTAGGGACCTTAAGTCTATTCATAACCTTGTCACTGTGACTTTAGGAAAGCTTTTTCACTTTGCTGAGACAGTTTCTATCATGCCGCTTAGATTCAAAGTAGAGATTTTTGAGTCCTCTACTTTTGCCCCTAGATACTCAGTAAATGTTAGATTGAATGAATAAATGGTTATATGCAAGTTTATTGATACCCATGTTCAAGAATTAGACACTATCAGGAATGTCAGATTTTTAGAATGATGTTGCAAATAACTTTGGAATACAGAAAAATATTTTTTGTCATAATTTTAAAAATGTACTCTATAGCAACATTTTTTAAATAACAGGCAGCTAAATTACATCACAGTATCAACTGAAATATTTTAGTTGAGCGTGATCCTCAACTGAAAGTCTAAATTTTTAGAAACCACTGCTGATTAGTTGTCCTTCTGTTAGCACAGTGGGAATTTTCACTAAAATAGCAGTAATTCTACAACTTGAATCTTTTTTTCCAATATGAGTATAACCCATGGGAAAATAATATGCAAACTTAATCCATCTTATAGTTGGGGAAAATGAGCCTCTGGTAAGTACTTGCTCTCCATGGATAGGGTCTTAAAAAAGAGACAACTGGTCTGAATTTAAAGAAAAATCATGGACCATAGTTGAAAACATTTTAATTTTTCTAAAGTTGTTTTCAAACCTGTTCTGATCATTGGGCTTCATGAGTGAAAGTATTATTATGAACCCCTTTGGCAGTCCGAACGTTTTCTCGAGTAATGTTTTTAATTGTGGAAAATACATGGGAATATGAAGAAGCCTATTATTGATTTAGATGATAGGTCATGTTTCACACTTCTTGCCATTCTGAATAACTTCTTGCTTATCCACCCTACTGATGTTCCTGGCCTCCTGCTTACCTTCCTTTTTAGTTCTGGACTCTGAATCAAGTCAGTGCATGCCAGTCAGCTTAAACTGACTCAACTCATGCACTCACTTATCCCTCTTACTTCCCAAACTGATTTTACCCTTTGCTCCCCAGTTAGTGTTGTTGCTCTGTTAGTGTCCTTGAGGACAGATGTTCTACCTACTTTTGTGTTTATTTTCCCTGCAGTTAGCACAATCTTGGTTATACACCGTAGGTACTTTTATATATTTTTTCATAACATTTGTTCATTTACTCTATTTTGTAATTCTGCTACTTAATTCTTAGTTTTTTCTTGGCACTTTGATCAAACACATAATAATGTTTTTGAGGAAGAAAAGTTTTATTAACTTCCTTAGCTTGGAATCTTTTGAATTTTTGACTGGATTTTCTTTATTTCCTGATGACCATACATAAAAATGTTAAAAACCAGTAAATTATTGACCTTACATTTTAAAAGTTGTTAATGATTAAACAAGTTATTAGAAGATTAAGGTCCTGAATAATTAAACTCAGGGATTCTGAGGTTTAAAGTTTAACAGACTAATAATATTCATGCAAAATTGACCTTGTTTGTTCTGAATGGAAGAATGGCTTTATATAGTGTATTTCTTCTATAAGTTTAAAACTAGTGACATTACTTAGAGTGAAAAAATAACCTACTAATGGTAGAGGAATACTACCATCATTTATCCTTGGATTTAAGTGGTTTTTATGGACAGGAATGCATTATGTCTGATCAGAAATGTTATAAATATGTTTTAAAATAAATTTTGCTTTGAGATATATATATATATATATATGCATTTATTTCCTTGTAATTAGTTCTTTTAATAGTTTTGAATCTGTCTCATTAAAATACTATAAATGCCATAACAAAATACTTTATTTTAATAGTGTTTTAAAGTATTTGTACTTCAGATATCAGTCATAGAATTTATATCATTTTTGAGGGGTTAAAAATTGTTACAATATTTTATGGGAAGACAAAAAGCATTGGAACATTGGGCTTAGTGAAATGTTAGCTATTTTACTTTGTTTCTACGTTCAGCCTTTTGTAAGGGGAGGTGGAACATATGAAGATAATTCTCAGATAATTTTATTTAACTGCCTTAGAATTGTATAGAAATTCCCTCAATAAGCAATGTAAGCTCCGTTTTATATATAATCATTAGCAATAAATTTATGTACGCACAAAGGTATGATTATAAAGGGAAAAATCTTAGAGCAGTTTTGATATTTAATAACTTAAAACTGCACTTACACTTTTGAAACACCTTCTGTGTATATATATATAATACCCCTTATAATATAATGATTGTTAGATTTTGTACTGTTACTATAACAAAACATATATGTACATGAAAGAATTTGATCTAAAGAGATATATGCATACATTTTCACATATATATATTTCTTTAGAACATATTCTTGTAATCATCATTAGTGTTTTGAAGTTGCTAATTGTTAGTTCCACATCATATTTATCTATGCGTTCCCATTAATCCTCTTCAGTCCATCACTAGATTAGTATTTATGTACCAGATACTGTATTAAACCCTAGGGGATACAAGTACAAAATAATGAAATAATCCTATTTGGAAGTTTATATTCTAACGAAGGGAAGATAAGTAGATAGAGATATATGGTTATGATTCTTGTCCTTTGTTATCAAAAAAAAAAAGACCAAAATGACATCGCTATGTGGGTGATAGCTTTTGATTTGTGTGTAAATTGGATTTGAATGAAACACAGCTGCACATAGTTGTTAACTTCACTCTCTCTTCCAAAGTCATTATGATCCAGTGGCAAGACAGAGCTAACTGGTGATAGCTGTAGCTGCAGTGGATGACCTTGATGTCTTCTATGTCTAACTGAGCTCCAAACACTCCTCAACGCTTGCTTCGTGGCCATTGGAATGAATTTTTGTCATCTACCCATTCCACCAGTAGAAGACTTCACATACTTGGGATAGACACTCCCCTTAATTCCCTGATAGGTTTGAGACCCCCCTCGGTGATCCACACTGGTTTCTTGGAGCTACAGATGTCTTAGATAGACAGCAGCCCTGAAAAGGACTAGATAGCTCGCACATGAAAGGTACTAGTCCTCTGTAAACATACTCTTCATCCCTTTATATATGGATAAGTAGACACTGATACTTCAGATATAGTAGGCAAAATTATCGCCAAAGAGTATGATGGAGGAGAAAATGAACTGAATTTGGGGTTAGAAAATTTGTATTCAAATTATGCCTTTCCCCTCAAGTTTGTTTGCCTTTAGTTAAGGTACAATTCTTTGAGCTTCTGTGTTTCCTCCTCTGAAAAAAAAAATGAGGTTGGACCAGATGACAGGGCCCTTCTAACCCTAAAATTCTATCCTTAAAAGAGGTTTTCCTCTATTAGATTTAGGAAATTTAGAAAAATGGTTTTTTTCAGTTTTCCCCTTTAAATTTGTGTTAGTTTGCATTTTTCATTTGTAACCAACAACCAAATGATATTTGTTTAAAAAATTAATTTTTCTTACATTGCAGCTTTTTACAGATGGGATCACAAATAAACTTATTGGCTGTTACCTGGGCAACACAATGGATGACGTGGTCCTAGTGAGAATTTATGGCAATAAAACGGAATTGCTAGTTGACCGAGATGAAGAAGTGAAGAGTTTTCGAGTGTTGCAGGCTCATGGTTGTGCACCACAACTGTACTGTACATTCAATAATGGGCTGTGCTACGAGTTCATACAGGGAGAAGCATTGGATCCAAAGCATGTTTGCAATCCAGCTATATTCAGGTATGCTTTTTTGTTAGAATTAAATGACTGAGAAAATATTTTAGTTTCAGAGATTGTTATGAAAATTTTGGCAAGGATATTTCAAAGCATGCTATATAAATGTTTCCTTAAAAAATGCTTTTCCTTGCTTGGGTTAATTTAGCATGTTTTTTTTAGCACCTCTTGGCTAAAAGAAGAATTTTAAATAAATATTTAGTGATTTAGTGATTTTTACATTACATAAATTTCAGAATGTATATCATTGTCCCTCCTCCCCCTAACCCTTTTAATGAATAATAAAAGGAAGAAAAGCAGTTTACTCTGACAGTATATTCAGTGGTTATACCTGTAGGTCCCCAAACCTCACTTTTGCAAAGAGGTGTTCAGTTTCTTTTTTTTGTTCTTTCCTTTTATACTGTATATATATTTTCCTGGTTCTATTTTCTTCTATGTTCATCAACATCTCAAGTTTTCCCATGCTTCTCTGAGTTATTCACTTCATTTATGACATTAATATTCTTATAAAAGAATCTAACCATATGCATCACATTTTGTTTAGCACTTGTTCAATTGATATAGCCTTTGTTTCCTGTTCTTTGTAAATCACAAAAATTTAGCTGCTATTATTAAGCTGAACTAGTGATACACGAGGACTATTGTAGTTACCATTTTTTTTGTTTTTTTGACAAGGCAATGGGGTTAAATGACTTGCCCAGGGTCACACAGCTAGGCAATTATTAAGTGTTTGAGGCTGGATTTGAACTCAGGTACTCCTGACTCCAGGGCTGGTGCTCTATCCACTGTACCACCTAGCTGCCCTAGTTACCAGTTTTGATCCTGTATGGAGGTGGGGACCCTGGAGTCATAATTGCTCTGTTTTGCTTAACTTTTTTTTTTGTTTAGGTTTTTGCAAGGCAAATGGGGTTAAGTGGCTTGCCCAAGGCCACACAGCTAGGTAATTATTAAGTGTCTGAGACTGGATTTGAACCCAGGTACTCCTGACTCCAAGGCTGGTGCTTTATCCACTACACCACCTAGCCACCCCAGTGATGTAACTTAGGTCACCCAGTTCCTTACACACACTTTGCTTAACTTTAAAAAAAAAATTATTACAAGGAAGGATTCAATTGGAAGGAGAAGAACAGAGAAGAAGGGACTTAGTGGGGCAATTACTGTCTGGAGGTATCAGTGACATGTTAAAATCAAAGATAATGTGGAAGAATTGTCCTTATTTAAATAGTTGCTGTTAGTCTGATTTTTTTTTTTGTTTCTTTGCTTTACTTAACTTTTTTTCTCATTTCTTTTGGTATGCATATTTATTTACTGTGGCCTAGGGTTCTTTTATTACATCCAACTACTCTAATTTAGTAAATCATTACTAGGTGTTCAAAACAAGAATTCTTTACTTTTTGCTCTCCTTCCCCTTCTCCCCAACGTTTAACATTATAAAAATCAACACACCTAGGCAAGTAAACATAATTGCTAAATCTTAGAGGTATGTTCTTGTGGTAACCCTTTTTTCCCAGCATTTTTGGAGCAACTTAGAAAAAGAAGGAACTTTGCTTTTTTTGTAGTAGCTCAGTTGGGGTTCAGTTATTTTTAGATATATACTGTGGCAGTTAGCTCAGACGTGATATTTACTTCTCAAATCTGACAGTATTTGCTTAAACTGAGCCTTCCAAGAACATTTTTTCATGAGTTATCTTTGTGCAGCTAGGTGGCACAGTGGATGGCACTTGGTCTTGAAGTCAGGAGGGTGAGAGTTCAAATTTGGTTTCAGACTCCTAACACTTGCTCCTATGTGACCCTAGACAAGCACTTAACTCTGATTGTCTCACATCCAGGGCCCACCTCCAGGCATTGTGATTCCTATCTGGCCATTGGACCATTGAAAATGACTCTGGAGGAGAAAGTAAGGCTGGTGCCTTGCTCCCCGCTCCCTTTCTCAAATCAGTCTTATGCTTGTCATTTCATCACTTCCCTGATGTCATGGTTTTCTTTGAAAATGAAGGACAGACATTAGATATCTTTGTTAAAGGTCTCAATGAGTTGTTTAAGTCAGAACTCAGCAAGTCTGGTTCAACCTATGTATTTTATATTTATTAATAAGAAAAAGAAATTCATTCCACAGACACCTATCAGTGACCTGTGTAAGAGATGCACTTGAGATAAAAAATAAGAGAATCATAAACCTTAAAGTTCAATATCTTGCATTCTTTACCAGTTCTGTAGAGAAATGTATCATATTAGTTAATTGGAAAAATTGAAATGTTTGAAAGACATGGTTATACACATACTGGTCTTATTCTGGATCTATTGAATTTTAAAGCCAGAAGGGACCTAAGTGCCATCCAATGTAATCTGTGCTCTCAAAGAAATTCCTGCTGTAACCTGACAATGTAGTCATCCAACTTCTAAAACTGCTAATTCCTGAGGCAACTGTTTCCACTTTTGAGCAGCTCTAGGTGTTAGAAAGTTCCTGACATCAAGCCTAATTTCTAATTTCTAATCTCTTGCAATTTCTCTCCTTAGCTCCTGTTTCTGCTCTTGGGAGCCAGTAAGAGCAAATCTTGTATTTTTTCCACTTTATTTTTTTATTTCAATTCATTTATTATCCCAACTACATGCCAAGATAGTTTTCAGCATTAGTATTTTGTTATGATTTTGAATTTCACATTTTTCTTCCTTCTCTCCCCCTTCCCCTTGATAGCCAGTAATCTGTTATAAATTTTACATATATAATTATGTTAAACCTAATTCTATTTATGTTGTGAAAGATCTTGACATATGACAACTCTTTATATACTTAAAGATAGCTGTCATGTCTCTCTGGGTCTTTTATTCCTAGGGTAAAAATTCTCATCCAGCTGATTGTCATAGGATAGGAATTTGAGATCTTTACCATCTTGGTTGCCCTTCTTAACACTTTCCACCTTATTAACATCTTTCCTCAACTGTACCCCAGAACAGAATGCAATGTTCTGAACATAATCTGTTGTTAGCACAGTTTTCCTTGGCCTAGAAGCTATGCCTCTCAAAGCAAGCTTCTTTTTGTTTGCCATAGCACAGTTCTGGCTCATAGGTCTTGCTGTTCTCCTTCCTTCCATTGATCTCCTTCCTCCCACCCCACAAATTTTTGTCAGATAAAGTACCAGCTATGTTCTCTCCAGATTGTATTTTTGAAGTTTTTTTTTAAACAGTGTAAGGCTATACATCCAGTATGTCATAAAAATTTTATTTTTATATGAGCTAGTTGGGGTTAATTGACTTGCAAGGTCACATAGCTAGTAAGTGTCAAGTGTCTGAAGCTGGATTTGAACTCTGGTTCTTCTGACTCCCGGGCCAGTTCTCTTATCTACTGTGCCATCTAGCTGCCCCCTTGCATGTCATAAATTAGAGGAAGTGAATTATAGATTAAAAAGAAATATAGTTATGTATATCTTCGATATATACCATACTTTAAGCCATAATCTAAATTATCTGCAGTTTGTGCCCATTTCTCTTATAAATGCTTTAGTAGGCAATCTACCAAATGTATACTAGAAGACCTTTCCTCTGTATCACTTGATATGGTATGGATGTGAATGCAGTGGACAGTTCTATTAGTTAGTAATTGATCACTTCAGCTACTTGGCTGGGCAATGAAACTTTTAGGTTTTTTAACAAAACAAAGTGAATTGGAAAAGTTTGGTTAGAATGAGCAGTGAATTCCAGGAGACCATGAGACCTAGGTTCTAAACCTTAGACAAATAATTTGGACTGCATTAAGTCCCAACTTTTTCATCTTTAAAATAAAAGGATTGGACTTAGCTATTCTTCCCTTCTGATTATCTATGAATCTGTGCAAGTCATGCTGTATCTATTTTAATGAAATAAATGAGTTCAGGGGACAGCTAGGACAGTGGATAGAGCACCGGGCATGGAGTCAGGAGTATTTGAGTTCAAATTCGACCTGAGACACTTAATTACCTAGCTGTGTGACCTTAGGTAAGTCACTTAACCCCATTGCCTTAAAAATAAAAAAAAGAATAAACGAGTCCTTGACAATAAGATGGGTTCCTGCTAATTTTCTGGAAAATGTTTTTTTTTTTTTCCAAATAGGTTGAAAGCCTTTGGAAATCATTTTATAGTGCAGAGGTAAAACAGACTACCTTACTTTTTGTGGTTTCTGAATTAATGGAATTTGAATTAAGCAGATAAGTTTCATTAAGGACAAATGCAAGTTAATGCACTTTTTTTTAAGGTTTTTTGCAAGACCATGGGGTTAAGTGGCTTGCCCAAGGCCACTCAGCTAGGTGATTATTAAGTGTCTGAGGCCGGATTTGAACTCAAGTACTCCTGACTCCAGGACCGGTACTCTATCCACTGCACCACCTAGCCGCCCCAAGTTAATGCACTTTTTGCAAATAAAAGCAATTTCTAAGTCTAAGAACTACAAGTTTAATGATGAAACTTTTCATTTCTAAAATGCCTCAATTGAAGTTCAGTTATTTTTAGATATATGGACTGTCAGGTTGGAGGAAATACAGGAGAATCTAGACTGTATGAAGAGGATGGTATCCTCCAAGCTATCAAAACCCAGATACATCATTGCATTGTATGTTTGCTAAACAAAGTTGTTGAGCATTATACAGAAAAAAGTTTTGGTTCAAATTTGTGATGCTAATGAGATAGCTCCAGATATAAGCTACTTGTACAACTCTGTCCTAATGTGAATATGCAGCTAATTTTCCTGCTGGTCTAGAAGATAATGTCTTATGCTCAATGCCTTATGTTCCCCAATGCTATTAAAGGAGCATATTAAAAATTAGGTTATCTAGGTCACCTAGCTTCTAAAATTTATTACTCATTCTGACTATATTGTTCATGTGTAAACACAGAAAAGTTTCATAACTTGGTCAAGTAGCTAAGAGTATTTTATTAATATTAATACAGATTACTCATTTGAAGGACAAATACTGAAACTGAAGCTTAAATATTTTAATTTAATGAGAAGACAGGACATTTTAGAAAAGACTTTGATGTTAGGAAATATTCGAAGGCACAAGGAGAAGTAGACAGCAAAGGATGAGATGAATAGTGTCATAAAAGCAGTGGGCATGCCTTTGTACACACTTGGGGAGATAATCAAGGATAGAAGGGTCTGTTGTGTTATGGTCCATAGCGTCCTGTAGAGTTGGACAGCCTTTACTAGTGTAATCTCCCTGATAATACCTACTTCTAGTGAAGCCAGGGCATAAGGAAATTATGAAATGGGATGTGAAGACTCGGCAATGAGTCAAGTATGTATAGATGTCTTTACTAGGAATGGGGTGAGAGTTAGTACTTTGACTAGCATTTCTGAGCCATAAGAAGAGTATTCTTGAGAACTTCAAGACACAGGGAGGACCCTTAACAGTTAGCCTTGCATTGGGCCCATGAACTAATAGGCCTTAAGTGGGACTTGTGGTCTTTCCCTCTGCAACCAATCTCTATATCTTGAGAAACCTTTATTTTATCATATTCTTTAAAAAGGCTATCATTTTATATTTTTCCCTTTTGCTACAAAATTCTTTTTTCTTTTGGCAAGGCAATGGGGTTAAGTGACTTGTCCAGGGTCACACAGCTAAGTAATTTTTAAGTGTCTGAGACTAGATTTGAACTCAGGTACTCCTGACTCTAGTATTGGTACTCTATCCACTGTGCCACCTACCTGCCTTGCATACTGCAAAATTATTAAGGGGAAAAAAAAAACTCAATCATTCCACTTCCTAATCTCAGACCCTTACATTCTGGCTCAAACTTTTCTCTAGGGTTACCCACAATGTTATACTTGCCAAATCCCATCGTCTTTTGTTTACTTCTCACTTCTCACAGATAGCCTCTCCTCTGGGTTTATATGGTTCTGCTCTTAACCTTGGTTCTCTTTTTATCCCAATTACTAATTCTTTTTCAATATCCCAAGAATTCTCAATTTGCATTTTTTATTTTCAGCTCTGAATTATTTTGTCTTCCACTCTCCCATTCCCCATTGAGAAAAAAGGGGGGAAAACAAAACACATGGTCCTGTATTAGTCATATCCATTCTCCTATCCTTAGCCCCCCCCCCCCAAAAAAAAGACCTTTTTTTGTATTCTGAGTTTATCAACCTTCTATTGGCAGGTGAGAAACATGTTTCACCATGAGCCCTCTGGAATTGTTGTGTTTGTTCATTATGTTGAATCAAATCCTACCATAAAGGCTTTCCCCAAGTTTTTCAAAATTGCCTAACATTATCAGTTACCTCTGTCTCACAGCATTTTTCCTGCTTTCTTTACCTTAACCTGGGTTGTAAGGTGTGTTGGAGGAAGACTCATACCTTGGTGTGAGAGCTACACAACCCTCTTCAGGGCTGCTTTCCGCCTTTGATATCTACCTGAGTCACCTAGCTCTCACCTGTGGGTTCACGAAGCTGTGGCAATGCACAGCAGCCACACCCCAGTAAACCATTTTGGCAGGCAGGCTAAACCAGGTTGAAGGTTACTGAGGGAGTCTCAAATTCATTGGTGAGTGGGCACTGGTGGAATGGGCAGAAGAGAACAATTCATTCCAACTTCCATGAAGCCAACTGAAGCAAGTGCTTTGGGTGAGCACTTAGAATTAAACTATTCCTAAAAGTCCTGTCGGGTATGGAAGTGACTAAGCAGCAGGTGCAGATACACTGGGAGCTGTAATCACAACCCTGCATACAGGTGGTCTAGGTCATAGGGTCATTTTCCTACTGAAAGCAGCCATGAAATTCAGCAGCCCCTTGGGTGACTGAGCAACCCTTTTAAGGATCATACTGCTCACCTCCTGTTGTGAGGAAGGGGCTAAAAAATTTGCCCTCAAAAATCATCTGATTACTATAGGAGGCAGGGATCCCATAGTACGGTCAAAAACTTCTTCAAAGAAGACGCCACGATGGGGTGGAGCCAAGATGGTGTCATGAAGGCAGGATTCCCCAGAAACTCTTTTCCCCCAGAATTCCAAAAGCTGTCAAATTATGACTCTAGCCCAAATTTAGAGGGGCAGAACCCACAGAAAGACTGATACAACTTCCCAGTCCAAGATAACTTAGAAGTTCCATGGGAAAAGTGTGTTTCACCGGGACTGGAGGTTGGAAAAAAGCTGCAGCTGTAGCACAGCACAGCCCAGGGATTACCGGGAACAGTTTGAAGGGGGTGGTGAGAGAACTCTGCTGCTCCAGAATGAGTACAAAGTCGGGAATACCAGCCTCAGAAAAGCTCTGCATTGAGAACTTGCGTCAGGAATCGGGGAAACCAGCCTGCACCTCCAGAGCTTAGCCCACAGATGGTAAGGGGGTTGGGGCTAGACTGCAGAAATCTCTCTGTTCTCCCAGGGGCAGGAGTCTGCTGTTTGCCCACACTCAGATCCAGGTTGCAGTTTAGGCTTCCATACTATAAGATAGCCTAGCAGGGACCCTCCTTACAGCTCCAGGGCAGGGGAGCACCTTATGGTCATCTATATATCAAAACAAAGACAAGAGAGCATAAGACCTTGGAGAAATAAAGGTCCCAGTGGGATGTCCCCCAAAAAAACATCCAAAGTCTTAGAAGTGCCATAAATTAGGCAGAGGAAATAAGCTAACAAAAGAAAAAGAATTTGACCATAGAAAATTATTTTGGTCCCATGGAAGATTCAGATGAGAAATTCGAAGCTTCTGTATCCAGAGCCTCTAAGAGAAATAGAAAATGGGCTCAGGCTATGGATGAGCTCAAAAAAGACTCTGGAAAGCAATTAAGGGAGGTGGAGGAAAGAGGAGACAGAATGTGAGAGTGACAAAGGCGATGTGTGGTGCAGAGTGCTGGACTGATTACAGACTTATCTCTAAGCTAAATATTCACATTCATTCAAAGCAACTACCCCAAGGCAAAATGGATACTAGAAGAATTAATGTCAAGAGATTAAGAGTGTCTCTCTGAATGGGGACAGTTTTTTTGGAGGGAAAACTGAACCAACACACAGTTGGCAACAGTGGACCAGAAAAGGAATGGGCAGCTTTCAGAGATCTGGTGTGCACTGCTGCATTTGCTCATCTGGGACAGAACAATTGCAGACACCAAGACTGGTTCAATGAAAATGATGGGGATATACAGAAGTTGCTAACTGAAAAACAAGAACTCCACAGGATTTACCAGCAGGATCCTTCATCCATTTCTAAGAAGGCAGCAATTAATTTCCTCAAAAGTAAAGTCCAAGCTAAGCTTAGATGCAGGACTCTTGGCTCAGTAAGAAGGCAGATGAAAATTCAATTTTATGCAGGCAATAACAAACCAAAATGCTTTTATGATGCCCTGAAGGCTATTTATTGGGCCAAAGACATATGGTGCATTTCAACTACTCAGTGCTGATGGATCCACATTGGGACGTGATCCTAGAGAGACGAGCTGAACACTTCCATAGTGTTGTTAACAGACCTTCATCAATCAATGCAGAAGCGATTGACCATTTACCTCAAGTTGAAGTCAATCAGTACCTAGTTGAAGTTCCAACTGAAGAAGAGGTTTTGAATGCCATTAGGCTCCTTTCAAGTGGCAAAGCACCCAGTTGAGATTTTTTCTTATGTATCTGAAACATCTCACACAATGCTTGACTAATAGACATTCAAAAATTATTAAATTGGTACTGTAAAAGAATCCTGTTGATTACCTTTGCCAACTCAAAAAAACGGTTGTCTTCAAATATTACAAGATGAGTTATTGGAAGTTTCCCCCATACAAATCACTAATCTCAATTGTGGCTGCAGATTGTAGTTTGCTTTAATCGCTGAAGCAGAACCAAGATATTCTGACCTTATCCTATCATTTTGTCTCTGTGATCTTTCGAATTTCTTATGTTCTAATTTTTTTTTTTTTAATGTTCAGATATTTAGTTTTTCTCTCCCACAGAACAACTGGGATTGGTGAGTGGAATGGGGATAAAGAAACAATCTTGAAAACAATATACATAGTCCAGCCAAACAAATTTCTGTATTGGCCATGTCTAAAAGTATGTCTTCTTTTGCATTTTTATCCATCACCTCATTGCATAGCCATGTGGTGGTTAGTATTATTTATTGTGTATCCTTTGGAATTTTGGTTTATTATTGTGTTATCAGAATTCCTTGAGTCTTTTTATAATTTAATTTTTATAATGTTGTAATAGTTTTTTTCTCCATCTTCTACTCTTAACTCTGTTTCAGTTCATGCAAATCTAAGAGATTTCTCTGGAAAAACCTCTCATCATTTCTTAGTGCATGAAAATATTGCATGCTACTCATGCTTTATATAGCTGTTTCCTATTGATGGCCACCCCCTTAATTTGCACTTTGTTATCTCCACAAAAAGAGCTATCTCAAAATTTTTTGTACATAAGACTTTTCCTTTCTTAGATCTCTTTGAGAAATAAGCCCAGTATTCCCACACTGATCCCTGGATCAAAAGTGTATGGCCTGGGAAATAGTTCCAAATTGTTTTCTAGAAAAGTTGGATCAATTAATAGTTCTACCAATAGTGAATAAATATGCTTCTTCACCATGCATGACCCTCCAACATGTTTTTTTTCCTGTTGATCACCTTTGCCAATCTGTTAAGTTTGAAGTACAATCTCAGAGTTGTTTTAATTTACACTTCTCTAATTATTAATAATTTGGAACTTTTTTCGTTCATATATTTTGACTAGCTTGAATTTTTTTCCCTTGAGAACTACTTGTTTCATATTTTTTTGATCATTTATCAATTGGGGAATCACATTATAAATTTGAGTTAATTCAAATATCTTGGAAATGAGATCTTTATTAGAGAAATTTACTATTAAGATTTTTTCCCAGTTTTTCTATTTATCTTAATTGCATTGGATTTGTTTGTGCAAAAAATAGTTTAAATTGTGTAATTGAAATTTATCTTTTATGATCCTTTTCCTTGTTGGCCATGAATTCTTCCCCGTTACATAGATTTGAAAATTGTTTTTAATAATTTTATTTATGGTATAACCTTTTATGTCAGTCCTGTTTTCGTTTGGTGCTTATATTGGTAAATGGAATGAGATGATAGTTTAAATCTTTTTTTTTATCAGATTATTGTCTGGTTTCATTAGCAGTTTTTGTCAAATAGTGTGACTCCTTAGCCTGATCTCTTCTGTTGCTTGACTTCTATTTTTAATCAAGACCAAATCTTTTTAATGATTACTACTTTGGTTGTACAACTTAGGATCAGGTATTGAAAAACCATCAAAAAAAATTTTTTTTAATAAGGCAATGGGGTTAGGTGACTTGCCCAAGCTTACACAGCTAGGTAATCATTAAGTATGTGAGCCTGAATTTGAACTCGGGTCCTCCTGACTCTAGGACACTGCACCATCTAGCTGTATAAAATACTTCTTTGGTGGTTTGAGTGATGTAAGTTAGTTTAGTTTGAAAAAGAAATGAACCACATAAATAAGAGATGAGAAGGAAGCATGGCTTTATATCTTCAATGATTTATAGTGCCATAAAAGTAAAGAATATCATATGGATGCCAGAAAAGACTAGTTTGATCCTAGACTACATTAAAGTGGGCATAATATTGTCCAGAACTAGGAAGATAATCGTTTCACTATATTATTTCACTCTCTCAACATTTTTGGAATGAAATTGATAAGGATATTGGTAGTATCAACAAATTGACAAAGATGATCAACAGGAAAAAAGACATGTTATGGAAGGTCATGGTAGAGACACATTTATTCACTAATGGTGGAACTATGAATTGATTCAACTTTTCTAGAAAGCAATATGGAACTGTTTCCCAGGATCTTAAAAGGATCATAAAAAAATAAATTATTTCAAGTATGATGGACTGTTAGTTGAGTAAAGTTTACTTGTCTAATATGTTCCAAAAGTTTAGGTTTGCTGTTTACTTTTTTAAAAATTGTATTTGTAGTCATGAGAGATTTTAGGCTTTCAGTTGCACATAATAAAAAAAAATATGGCTGTTACTTCCTGGAAGATAGAGAAATAACCTGGGTTCTGATACTCACAAATCAAGTAGAGAATCTTGAACTGATGCAAAGTAAAATAAGCAGAAAGAATTGAGAGTGTATTTTATATAATATTGTATGTAAAAACTATTTTGAAAGACCAGCCATATCTCCAGAAGATTTGTGACGAAACAAATTTCTTCCTTGGAAGGTGATGGACTCAAGGTGCATAAAGAGATATATATTTTGGACATGGTCACCACATGGATTCATTTTGCTTGACTATACTTAACTCTTCCTTAGAAGGAAGGATAAGGGGTTTTCTCTCTCTCTCTCTCTCTCTCTCTCTCTCTCTCTCTCTCTCTCTCTCTCTCTCTCTCTCTTTTTAATTAGAGGATGGGGTTAAGGATTTGAGAACAAGGTAGTAAGAGTTATGCAAAAACAAACCCAGAAAAACAAATAACTTTATGTGCCTAGAGACCTGAAGAAAATTCAAAAGGTTTTATGGTTTTAAAAATAAATTGTGGGTCTTAAAGCAGTTATGTGAAATAGAGATTTATGACTTTATATGTATAATCTTTTTGTGTTCTATTTATGGAAATGATCTAGATAATAGGGTAGGTAGTTGCTTAAATAGACCATTAATTTCTTCATATTAAATATTTTGCATGGTAGTTTAACGTAAATAAGATTTGGTGTTCTTACCTTCTTCATGAGGTAAATATTTTCTCTTTTTGAGTTCTGAAATTTTCTAGATAAATGTTGAATGAGTTGGAACTGTGATTCTACCCCCCCCCCCCAACAGCTGTTTTAGATAAGCAAGTCTGATTTGGCTTAGCTCTTCACTAAAGCTTTTTTGAGGAATAGGAATTCACTGCCATTTTTCACACAGCCCTCAGTCTAATAATAAACTGTTGTTCAGGATATCTTAGGTTTTTTACTTCTCTGTAGTTTAACTCTCCTATGTGTGTTGCATTCTCCAATTAGAATGCATTCCTTTAGAACAGGTAGTCTTCCATTTATACTTAGTGCATTATTAACTCATGGTAAATGCCTATTCAAACATTCATTCGTTCATTTTTTTATATATATTTCTACATGTACTTTGCAACATCTTGCTGTATTTACTTAATGAAGAGCTGTGGAGCAAGGGGAGGAGGAGAAGCAGTTTTGTTCTTTTGTGTAGCTAAACATCCTTGCAGTCTTGTCATTTAGCTTCCTGACACATTCCTTTTTCATATGTCATGAAAATATATACTTAAGCTTAGCTCTATCCAAGTTATTACAAGTTAGAAATTAGTAAAGGCTCATGAATTAGGGCTTTGGAAGAATGTATTATTTCTTTTTTTTTTTGACAAGTAGCAATTAAGAATAAACAGTAGTATCTGAATTTTTTTCTTAGTCTCAAAATGATTCTAATTTGGTTTTTACCTTTGTTTTTTGAAGTTAGTGAAGATGACTTTATATTTCTCCCTATTTTAAATTTTTTATTTTTTTAGACATTTTAAACATTTTTGAGTTCCAAATCCCTTCCACACTCAGTGAGAAAGCAAAGCAGTATCATATCAATTATACTTACGAATAATACAAAAAAAATTCCCTATTATCCATATTTCTAAAAAGTGAGAAAATTATGCTTCACTTTGTACTCAGAGCTGATCAATTCTCTTTCTGGGGGTGGACAGCATTTTTTCATCATGGGTTCTTTGGAACTATCTTGTTCCACAATTATTCCAGCATTGCCATTACTGGGTACAATGATTTCCCAGTTCTTAACACTTCACTATGCATCAGTTCATATAGTTCTTGTCATGTTTTTCTGAAACCTCCTCCTCACTTTATCAGTTCTTTTAGCACAATTCTACACCAACACTATCATAGGCCATTTCCCAATTGATGATCATCCCCTAGGTTTCCAATTCTTTGTCACCATAAAAATGGCTCTTATAAATATTTTTGTACATAAAGGTCTAACTATTCTCTTTAAGCTATTTTTTTTTATGAAATTAGGTACTTGCCACATCCAGTACTTACCAGCTCTCAAATTGAAAAAAGTAAATATAATAAACAGGAGTGATATTTCTCAGTAACTTTTTTTTTGCCTTATTCATTTCTTAATCCTGAATCATGTTTTTTTTATGTAAACATTGATAAATATCAAGGTTAATGTTGACTCAGTTTGGGGACTCTTCTCTAGTTTTTCATACTTTGCAATAAATGTTCATGATCATGTGTTTGCCTACATTGATCACATACAGGATGAGATGATAGTTTTTCTCATTACTAGTTTGTGTTTGGTCCTTCTGTAGTTTGTGGCAATGTATAATGTTATGAATCGAACATTTTTTGGTGTGGGTTCAAAATACAAGATTCACTTAAAGTAGCTATTTTTGAAAGAATATGGGGGCAGCTAGGTGGCGCAGTGATAAAGCACCAACCCTGGAGTCAGGAGTACCTGGGTTCAAATCTGGTCTCAGACACTGACTAAATTTAAGAATGTCTTTTTAATTTTAAATTGTACCTTTGAGAATCATCTGAAAGGTACATTATAACCCTAGGATCTTTGAGATAGGCTAAGGCCTATGCCTAATTTCATAAGATTATATTGTTATATATTATATGGTTCATTTTTAAAGAGAACTCACACAAGGAATGTATTAACTTAAGTAAGGCAGAGTCACACAAAAGTCTTAAGCCTCTGCTTCCAGAGTTATCTCAAGTCATCTCATCACAAGACAAAAATCAAGGTGACTAGGGGTGGCCCAGGGTGCAGTGGATGACTTCAGCATCTTCTATGTCTAACCAAACTTTTTTTCTCTTTTTTTATGGTTTATTTATTTTATATCATTACAGTAGTCTTATTGTGAAAGTAAACATAAACCTCCCTTCCCCCCCCAAAAAAGATAGAGAAATCTCAAGAGAAATGAAGTGAGAGAGAAAAAAAGTGTACTTCAGTCTTCTATTGTATTATTGTACTTCAGATTCCAAAGGCTTTATCTCTGGGATGAGTTGCTTCAGTATCTTTTCCCACAGTTGCTATTACTATTTGCCTCCATTCTATTCCTCTCCACTCTCTATTCACCCTTTCACCCTGTCCCTGCGCAGAAGTATGTTTATCCACGATCTTCCCTTTCTTCTTTGACCTATCCCTCCCTCCTCTCCCCTGTGCCCTTTATTCCATCCCGTTTCCTCTCTTTTTTTTCCTAGGGTAAAATAGATTTCTATACTCTATTTAAAGTGTGTGTATTATTTCTTCACTTGAGTCAAATCTAATGAGAGTGAAGGCTCACTCATTCTTCCTTGCCTTGCCCCCCCTTCACTCCATTATGAAAGCTTTTTCTTGGCTCTCTTATAGCCCATTCTACCTCTTCTTTCCCTTCCTCCCAGTGCTTTCCTTTATTTATCATTTATTATCTATTGACTCTATCTTTATACTATATTTTATATTCAATTCCTTCCTGTACCTTATATATATGCTCCTTCTAACAGCTCTTATAAATGAGAAGTTTCATGAGTTATCAGTATCTTCTTCCCATGCAGAAATGTACACAGTTCAGTATCATTAAGTTTCTCATAGTTCGTCCTTCTTATCCACCCCCTCTGCGGTTCACCTGAGTCCTGTATTTGGAGATCACACTTTCTGTCAGCTCTGGTTGTTTCAACAGGAAAGTTTGAAAGTCCCCTTTTTCATTGAAAGTCCATCTTTTCCCCTGAGGAGAACGTTCAGTTTTGCTGGGTAGTTGATTTGTGATTGTAAACCAAAATCTTTTGCCTTCTGGGATACCATATTCCAAACCCTACAAACCCTTATTATGAGTGCTGCCAGATCCTGTCTGATCCTGCCTATAGAGCCACAGTAGTTGAATTGTTTGTTTCTGGCTACTTGTGGTATTTTTTGACTTGGGAGTTTTAGAATTTGGTTATAATATTCCTGGGAGTCTTTCTTTTGGATTCTCTTTCAGGAGGTGATAGGTAGATTTCCTCAACTTCTATTTTACCCTCTGCTTTTAGGATCTCAGGGCAATCTTGCTGCATTACTTTTTGAAAAATGAAACCTGGGCTCTTTTCCTAGTCATGACTTTCAGGTAGCCCAATAATTTTTAAATTCTCTCTCATGGATCTGTTTTCTAGGTCAGTTGTTTTTCCAATGAGATATTTCACATTTTCTTCTAATTTTTCATTCCTTTGGTTTTTTTCAATGTTTCTTGATTTCTTGCAAAGTCTTCAACCTCCTTTAGCTCCATTCTTCATTTGAAGGAGTTATTTTCTTCAGAAAACTTTTTTAATCTTCTTTTCCAACTGGCCAATTCTGCTTTTTAAGGCATTCTTTTTCATTTGCTTTTTTGGGTTGCTTTTTCCATTTGGCCTTAACTGGTTTTTAACATATTATTTTCTTCAGTATTTTTTTTTTTTTTTTGTATTCCTTTCACCAAGCTGCTGACTTGATTTTCATGTTTTTCCTGCATCTCTCTCATTTCTCTTCTGTTTTTCCTTTACTTCCCTTACATCTTTTTCAAAGTCTTTTCTGAGCTCATGCATAACCTGTACCCATTTCCTATTTTTCTTGGAGGCCTTATTCAGAAGCTTCAACTTTGTCATCTTCTGAATGTGTATTTTGATCCTCCATGGGACCAAAGTAATTTTTTATGGTTAGATTCTTCTTTTTATGTTGTTTGCTCATTTCCTCATTTCCAAACCCTCATTTAGGGGTTTTGTGATGCCCCACAGGTACCTTAATTCCTCCAAGGTCTTATGGGAGGCTCTGACGTGTTCTCTTGCCTGTGCTCAGGTATATGGATGACCATAGGCCCTCCCCTCTGCCTTGGAGCTGTGAGGAGAGGTCCTGCTTGGCTATGGTAGTATGGGGGCCCAGACTTTTAAACTGGACCTGAGTGTGGGCAAATGGCAGAGTCCTACCCCAGGTGTAGCAGAGAGACCTCTGCAGTCTCTCCTCACCCCCTTACCTTCTGTTGGCTGTGCTCTGGAAGTGCTGAGAGGCTCCATAGATTCCCATCACAGGGTTACTCTAAGGGCCAGGGCTCTGGTCCCTATGAAACAGACCTTTCCTGCAAATCTTCTAAGTTGTTTTGCACTGGAAAATTGTATTACTTGATCTTTCTGTGGGTTCTGCCCCTCTAAATTTTGACTTTTGGAGTTTTTAGGGGGACAAGTTTTGGGGAATTCCTGCCTTCATGCCTCTATCTTGGCTCTGCCCCTTTCTGACCAAATGACACCTACTTCATTCTCCTACATGGCTATTGGAACAAATTGTTCTCATCCACCCATTCTACTAGGGAAGTCTTCATATGCTTGAGGTAGACTATCCCTCTAATTCACTGACAGGTTTTGAGGCCTGTTAGTTACCTTCAACCAGGGTTAGCATCGTCTCTGCACTTTAACGTTAGTTTCCGGAGGCCACGGATGAGACGTGATTAAGCATCCTCGAAAAGGATTTAACAAGCTCTCAGACCAGAGGTGCTAGCCCTCCCTGAACATTCCATATACTCCTTAAAAATATTTAGCAAGTTAATGGCAGAAACTCAAACTTTGATTCTAGTGTTCTTTTCCACTACTTCTTTCACAGCATCTGCCTAAGATCTGGACAATTAAAAAGATCCATTTCTTCACCAGCCCAAACTTTTTGTCTTGTGAAGTCAGTTACTTGTGATGAGATATGTCACTTATTTACCATAATCTATAACATTTTAGCCCATAGAATTTGTAGGTATATATGTAAATATTTAATAGTCATATTGAAAAAGCAGAAAGACAGTGAGAATGGTCTAAAAACAAATCCTCTATTAAGCTTTTGTATACTTATGTGTAAATTTTTTTTTATTTTTAAACAGGTTAATTGCTCGTCACCTCGCTAAAATTCATGCTATACATGCACACAATGGCTGGATCCCCAAATCTAATCTATGGCTAAAGATGGGGAAATATTTTTCTCTTATTCCCACAGAATTTGCTGATGAAGATATTAATCAAAGGTAAAAAGTGGTGTCCTTAAAATTTTGGTAATTATTCTTTGATTTTTGTGCTGGCTTCCCTGTAGTAGACAAATTTTTCAAAAGTAAATATTATGTGTCCCACAGAGGAAATCTTTTGCTTTTAAGAAAGATTAATGGTAATTCCTAATTAGATGTTCTGCATTCTCTTTGTTTTGACTTAGGTGCAATGATTTAATATAGAAATACTGAAATATATTTGGAAGAAAAAGTGACATGACCATATATATATATTACATATACTACATATACGTGTGTGTGTGTGTATGTGTGTATAATTATAAGCAAAATACAATATTTTATGATAAAAGATATTTAGGAATAGAGAGTTTTCCATAATGATTTAATTACTCTGAGACACTGTACCCAATCACTGTGATACAGAAGTGTTTCCTTAATTTTCAGTTGGTTGTATTATTTTTTTTAGAATTAAAATATTCTTCTCAAAACCACTTTTTCTATATATTTTTATTTTTATCAAGAATATAGAAGATAAGGGGTGGCTAGATGGTGCAGTGGATAGAGCACCGGCCCTGGAGTCAGGAGTACCTGAGTTCAAATCTGGCCTCAGACACTTAATAATTATCTAGCTATCTGGCCTTGGGCAAGCCACTTGACCCCGATTGCCTTGCAAAAACCTAAAAAAAAAAAAGAATATAGAAGACAATACAAATATTTTAATGACATTCTGAGTAATATTAATAATTCAGAAAATTTTGCATTGAATTTAAATATAAATTTATATCTACTATTTTGACTTATGTTTCCATATTTCAGAGTAATAAACCTTATGGTTAATAGCAAGAAATATATTTTTCTCTTTCAAAAGTATTAAAATTGAATAGATGCATACTGTTCATACAAAATACAATCTGAATAAGATATAAGGCTGGAGTTTTAAAATTCAGATATGAAATTGATTCTTTAAAATGAAATATAATAATAAAACATCTTTTCTCTTTTACTTGGTATATTTTTATTTTGTAATCACTTTAATGAAACCTTTATTTTATTTTTCACATCTTCAGAAAAACCTTGTGGGGTGTGTGTGTGTGTGTGTGTGTGTGTTTATTAACAGCATATCTTACAGAGACAACTGTAACATGGTAGGGGAGAGATCTGGCTTTAATTCCTCTTCCCAGAACTTTCTGTTCATGGTTAGCTACATAACCTACTTGAGTGAAAGTTTCATCATCTCTTAAAGTCAATAACTTCAGAGGCAAGCTATAAAATGGGAATAATGCTATCTAATTTCAGGATTTTATTTACTGGGTTGTTAATTGACTTAAATACAATATTATATATAACACATTGCAACCCTCAAATCACTGTATAAATATAATCTTTGTCCATCATTGACTTTGTGTTATAGCTAACAAAATATAGCATGTCATAGGATTAAAAACATTTTTGTTTTCTAGATAATCTAAACACTCCTTCCCATTTTGTATAATTTTATAATAGTGCTGTATTTCATACTGAAGTCTACTTTTTTCTTGTCCTTTGTACATATTTTAGGAGTTGCTAAACTGCTATCCAATAGATTTTCATGTGTGCTCAGAAAAAAATTTAATAATATATTTAATGATTATTAAATTTAAATTTTGAAAATAAAAGGATAAAATAGATATAATTTATAAATGTCTTTTAAATATGAAAGGTTCCTAAAGGATGTGCCAAGTCCTCATGTTCTTCAGGAGGAGATGACATGGATGAAAGAGATACTTTCAAACCTAGGCTCACCAGTTGTGCTTTGTCACAATGACCTGTTGTGTAAGAATATAATCTACAATGAGAAACAAGGTAGGTATCTGACCTAGCAGTAAGTAAAATTACTTATTTTATAGACTGATTCTTTGACTTTCTTACCAGTGCACATGATTTTAATTGAAATGCATGGATATAAAACACAAGAAGTTGATTAGCATCTTTCTGTTTATATTTGTATATAATATCTTAATCAGAATTGAACTGAGTTAATAATTAATTTGCATCTTAGTCAGATTTTTAAAATTTAAGAGGTACTTAAATCTTTAATACTGTAAATTTAGTTGTAAAACTTGTTAGATACATGATTTAGAAGTGTCTATGATTGTAAAGAGGGTTTTTGAAAATGTAATATTGCCTAGTATTAATTCATGGATGTTTATTTTCAATAATGGAAAAGGACAGCTGACTCAGGAGCAAATGCCTCCTCAGGTTTTCTGTTATCAGTTTTTGTTTTGATTTGTCAGTTAATTTGATGCCAGGAAAAGAGTCGTCAGAAGTGAAATAATTCACTAATGCTTCTGGCAGTGGAACATTTTATTCCCATCTTCTGAAGTATTCTCATTAAAGATATTTGATAGTTCCCCGCCCCCTTTGAATATATGTGAGGTTGACATTACACTTCTTGGAGGTGAAGGATGTTTTGGTTCTTGCTGTATTTTTGTCACAAAAACCAACTCCTATAATATTTATGTTTTAAAAGCTAATATGGAAGTTTGAATACAAAACTTCCAAGATATAGTATAGTTTTATCATATAGTTTGAACCATGTTGTTTGGAATTAGTATTTTAAAATAAAATGTTTTAGGCAAAAGAAACTTTCTGATCATATTTTTATTATATTGGGTAATGATGCAGTTAATTGCATTTTTTTTTATTAAAAAGAATGTCTTTGAAGATAGCTACTTTGCTTTTTAGTTGTCAGAAACTGCCAACCTAGGGAGCCTTCCTGGTAAGATGATATTAACTGTATGTATAAAAAAGTCATCAATTTAAAAATATTTCTTTCCATCTCTTGTCATTTTAAAGTTGGGAATGTACTAATCCAAAGTTTAAAGATGTTTAGATAATTTTAAAAGAAATCAAAGGAACACTGTCAAGGTTAGTTGATACTATTACATAGTTTTCAAAGTAGATATTTGACTCTTGTTTCTTCTAAACATGGAGTTTTTCCCTTGAAGGAGGGAGGAGGTACATATTTACCTTTAAAAAATATTCTGGTAGCTATTATAATGGGAAAATGAAATTACAGTTTTACTAGGGGGAGAGGGGTGTTTCTAACATATATACATACATACATACATATATATATATATATATATATATGTATGTATGTATATACACACACACACACACACACACACCTGACAGTGTTCTTTAAAATTTTATATTGCCTATTTACCACGTATATATTACACCTATATTACACTTTATGCTAATGATCGGATCTCAGTGCTGTTTGCAAATGAGAACATTGGTATGCATTGAAAGCAATGAAAGTGTCTTATCTTTTTAAATTTAGTGCAAGGTCTGTTAACCCATACTTTACATAGTAGATTTTACATTAAGGGGACTTCATCTTAACATTTGAAGTGGAAACTCAGCTTTATTTTTAACTACAAGTTAACTGAAAAAAAAATATTTGTTTCTAAATAGAGGTTTATTTTAACCTTTCTGTATTTTTATTTTCCAAGTTTCTTGTGCTGCATATTCTTTCCACAAAACAAATTTAAAAAATTAAGTATAACTGAGCTAAAAATCAGAATACTTTTTCTTATATACTAAATTATTGTTTCCCTTGCTTTTTTAAACACCCAGTCCCTATTTATTTGCCAGATAATAATAAAACTCTTAGATTTGAATAAAGTTTTCTTTAGGCATCACTCTGAAGGTATACTTACAACTTTGCCTTGAGGATGAATTTCAAGATTAGTAGTATGAGACCATTTTCCTCTCTCACAAGCAAAAGACTCTAGATTAATATTTTTATTTACTTCTTTTATATAGCAATAAAACTTTCACAGTACAAACTAGCAACAGAACTGTATATAACCATTTTAAAATTCCCTTCCATCTCCCTGCTACAAAAGTTGTCCTTTCTCTCTCCTGTTTTGTTGCATGTCTTAATGCGTTACATCTAAAGGTATGTCTACTTTGTCCTTAACAAAGTGTCACAGGGTTTGGGAATTCTAGATACTAGGAATGATGGAGTACCTTATAACATTATTGATCATTTATGATCTTCTATGTGATAAATTTATAGATTAACATTACCAGTGTAATTCAACAAGCAGTAAGTTCTTTGTGCCAGGTAATATACAAGACCCTATGGATTAAAAAGGCAAAGATTAGAGTAGTTCTGATCTTTAAGGAGGAAAATACATACAGATAAATGAATACAAAACAATTGCCAAATAATTTTACTTGGAGTAGATGGGGGGAAGAGTGGTAATGGGAGTGGGTGAATGGTGAGGGGTGAAATGAGCAGAAAGAGGTCAGAAAAGGTTTGTTAGGAAATTGATCTTGATTTGAGCCTTGAATTCAACTTTGATGAAATGGGAAATCATTCTAAATCTGAGGAATGTCCTATGCACAGGCATCCCAAGATAGGAGATGAAATGTTGGATACAAGGTATTGTCAATAAATTAGTATGACTGGATAAAGAATGCATGAGGGGAAAAATGGAAAAAATAAGAGATAGTTTGGAGGAAGACTAGAAATGAAAGTATTGGCTTTGCTACAGTGAAGGCCCAGGTGAGATTCAGTTATAAATTAATTTAGTGGACCTGACCTGATCAGCTTGGTGGAATGGTTTCCTCTAGTTATTTAGTAGCATGAAGGAGGGGCATCAGATGTAGATCATTTTGCAGAGTATGAGCAGTTACAGTATAGATTGATGGATTAAGGGATTTGAGGATAGAGAGCAGTTATTGGTTTGAACTGGTGAACTCTATAGGTCAGGATTGGAAAATGGAAAATGAAAATTCAGGGCAAGAATAATGACTTGAAAGAGTCATGAAGAATAGAAGAAATATATATCACAATGAGGATTAAAAATACGTGAAGGGAGTAACAAGGCAGAGAAAGAGAGATGGAATGAAGTTAAGATTATTAGAGTTTATGGTTTTAGAAATGGAATACTTGTGGTGGTGAGATCAAACAACTGACTATTCTTGATGTGTGACTGAGGTGAAGGGGAGAATGTCATCAGTGATTGGTGAGATAGAGGAACTAAGATTTGAGAATATGAACATGGCATGTTGAATTTTCCTAGTATAAGAAAAGGTAGTAGCAATAGAGATGATGACTGAGAAGGGAAGACAGTCTGGCATTGCCATCTGATAATCTTGGCTGTGCCCTTAAGTATTGGTTTAGACTTATGGTCTGACTCAGGGTAAATATAATGATAGTTCGGTGTTATATAAAACTTAAAAGATTTACGAAACACTTTCCTCAAAAGTGGACTCTGTAGCACAGAACATATATTAACATAATTAGGTTACAGTTGGGAAACTTAGTACTAGGGGACTTGACACTACAGTTATTTGTGGGGAAGCATCAGACTCCCAAGTCTTATGTGTTCTTTCTATTATATCATGCTGCCATGAACTCTCATAATAATGAAGATTGAGTTTAGATTAGAGTTAATATAGTATGATGGAAAGGAGAATCAGTCTGTGGGTGTTAAATCTATGTGCTTGCCTGGTAGGTGAAGTAGTTCGTTTTCTCAATTTATTTCATATTATGTTAGAGGAAACAACATCTACCAATAGAAATGTTGGTACAAAATAATGACAAAGAAGTTTTGGGAGCCTGGGAGGCATTCACAGCTAGGGAGGGGATCTTGGAGGTAGAATTATTTTAAGATTTTAACTGTAGAATTGTGGATCTTAGAGGTCTTCAGATTCCCTATATTTAATTTTATAGATGAGGAAATTAAGCCCCACAGAGATCAAGTGACTTGTCTAGCATAACAGGCAGAGTTGAAGGATTCAAGCAAAGTAATGATGTTGATGATGTTGATATTTTTCCTTTGTTCTTGAAGATATCAGGGAGGTCATATGAATTGGATTTGAGTGAGGGGGGTGCTGTGCTAAGTCACCAGCCTCACTTTATCCTCCAGAGTCATCTGGGTCCAGTGGCCAGATATGAATCAGGACAACTGAAGAGAACCAAAGACAGACTCTTAAGGGTGCATCAATAATGAATCTATGTATGAGACAGGATGGAAAGTTAGGAGGAAAACCTGAAGAGTATGGAGTATTGAAAACTGAGGCTAAAGATAACACTGTTGAGTGCTTTAGAAAAGATTAAAATGAGTAATGAAAAATGACTATGGGATTTGATAAAAGGGGAGATCTTCCCCCCCTTGGAAAATGCATTGAAAAATGATGAGATTTAAGATTTGTTGCCTTGCCCCCAAAGACTTTAGCAAGTCATTATTAAATGATATTCTCTTCCTTGAAAAGGTAAGATAGGCATACTTAACTTATTCATTTATTAATGTGATAATTAGAAGTGCCATTTTGGTCTAAATATATTACCAAACCTTTTTTGTATAAAGTCAGAGGATGACGTATAATTTAATTCAACAAACATTAAGTACTTGCAATGTGCTAGGCATTGCATTATGTATACTGGGAATACAAAGATAAAAATAGAAATAGTTCCTGACTTCAAGGACCTGACATTCTTGGAGGGGATATAGCATGCATACAAAAAATAATTAGAAAATATATGTAAAAACAAAGTAAGATCACTAAAAACTAGGGGAATCAGAAAAAGCCTCACGACCTTGAATGGATCTAGGGATTCCAAGAAATGAGGGAGAATATTGTATTCATGAGAGGACAATGAGCTAGGCAAAGGTACTGAGGCTGACTGCAGAATGTCATGGGCAGGGAACAGCAAGGACAGTTTAGTCAGAATACAGATTTTGTGATAGGGAAGTATTATGACATTTGTCTTAAAGAACAGACAAGAAAAGAACCACATTAGGAAATAATAGTTTTTGTTTTATTTTGGAGCTTCTTGAGTAGGAAGTAAGTTGATTAGGACTTGAGAGACAATCAACATAGCATACAATGATAGCAAATAGATTCAAACCTTGCCTTGGCCATTCATCTGTATGATCCTGGTTCAAGGTATTTAACACCTCAACCTCAGTTTCGTAGTCTATAAAATGGGGATAACCCTACCAACCCCTTCAAAACATAAATGAGATTTATATTGTATTGTATTGTATTATATTATATTATATTACATTACATTACATTACATTACATTATATTATATTAAATTATACATTTTTATGTGCACGCATATGAGAACTTTTGCAGACAAAGTTCTATATAAATACCAGACCATTTTAATCAATACCTTGTTAGTTGTGTACTGATCTTATTTTTCCTTTTTGAAGAAGTAAATTAATTTAGTTGTTTAGATCACATTTGAAAGTGGCATTTAGACATGCTATAATCATTTTGTTTATTGTATTCCTGATTTACTTAGGGCCTATTTTTCCTAGTTTTGAGGTTTTTTTTGACAGACATACTGTGCCACTCTAGTAATATCCTTAATGCTCAGCCTAACTGCTAACAGTAATACTAACTTGAATTTACATTGTTTACTAGCTAGCAACATCTCTGAGATGATAGTATAAGAGCATCCTCTTTATTTTATAGGTGAGGTAACTGAAGATTAAAGTTAAAAAGAGCCTGTTCTTACTGGTGCTTCTATGTTTAAGTCATTTAAATATTTAAAATATTTAAATATTTTGGGAGCCTCAGTTTTCTCATCTGTAAAATAAGATGATTCTAAGGTTCCCTTTGACTCTGAATCTATACTTTTGTGACTTTCTCAGGCTTGTATAGCTAACAAATGAAGATTATTGTCTGCCTCCCAATTCAAATTTTTTTCCCATTAAAAACATTTCCTTTCTGGACAAGTCATAAATTACTGATTGTTGTTGCAGTTATTCTGAACTATATTGTCAGAATGAAGAGATGGGTTCTGATACTGTTAGAAGATCCAGAAACTTAAATTTTTGGAAAATTTTACCTCAATTTTTTTCTTGACAATACCATGTCCAGAGCAAGTATCTTTAATTCCAATTCAAACCAGAAAACATCACGAAGCACTTAATTTGCACCAGACATTTGTATTAGGAAAATATATGTGAAATAAAATAAAAAAAATTGCCAGGAAAAGATAATCACATTTCTAGGTTCCAACAGTGTATATAGAAAATGGAGATGAGACTTGAATTATTACATTTTTCTGGTTAACAATTAATTGGTTAATTAATTTTACCTTAAATTATTTTTAAATGCCATCTCGATGAAAAGAACCATCCTTTGTAAAAACAATGGCAACCCATATCTCACAATTGTTCAGAATCCCAATAAGATTCTAGAATAGCTATTCATCATCATAAAACAGAGAAAGATACAGTATAAGTGGTGTATAGACTTTAGAAATGAGAAAACAGATACTATCATTCTTGTACTTAATGAAATGAGTTCTAGTGTTTCTATTTGTTTCTACTTAACTAATAAATTAGAATCATTATAATTGAGCAATCATTTCTAAATTATTATACTCTGTAGTTTGAAATATATAATTAGCAATTTTAAAAGTATCCTTTTGTTTTTAGTTGATGAATCAGTAGCCAGGAAAATTATGCCTGTTGCATATTTCCTGTTCAGGATTGTTTCCAAATCTCCATGCTGCAGGATATTACTTCCATGTGTTTTATATTTTAGGAAATTGAAGTAATTACTTATTAACAAGGTACTATGATTTCTGTGTTCACTAGTCTCTTTATATCATTCCTCAGTCTCTTTATATCATTCCTCAGTTCTATTCTGTACTTCTCTAAGAAGCTTAACACCTTTTTAAAACTGATGTGCAGTGAGTTAAAGAATTTTTAAAATTGGGAGAAAGCTCAGGAGGTAGCTAATCCAACCTCATATATCTTGAATCATGTCTACAATGTTCCCTACAAGTTCTCTTCTAGTCTTTTCTTGAAGATGACCTCTAGTGGTAGAAAAATTAACATTTCTTAACAACCCATTTCATTTTTGCATTTTAGCTATTTGCAAGTTTTTATTTAGGTTAAGCTAAAATTTGCCATTTAGTTCTTCCCCATAATCTGATGCCTTCTCTTGATAATTTATTTGCATATTTGAATAATGCTTTTATATGTCCTTCCAGATTGTCAAGTTTTCTTCTTCCTAGATAAACCCTCAGTTTTCTTTCTTTACAGACACTTTCTCGTGTCTGTAAATGCTTCTGAGTCATCCTTAAAATGTTTTGCCTGTAAATATAATACCTGATATGTCTTGTGGTCAGGTAGTGAAACCATTATTTCTCTTATGGAACACTCAGCCTAAGTTCATATTAAGTTATTTTTGTGGCTCATTGCCCTTATAATTTCAGTAGAATTCTTACTTTTAGCATGAACTGCTTTGTAATTAAATCCCCTTTTCCTGTACTTGTGCTGTTTGATTTTTGAACCTAAATTTTGGACTTCTCCAAAAATTGAGTAATCAACTTTGCAGTTATGTAATACAGGCTTCTTTTTTCAAGTATGAGCTGGACTGTGTGACCACTGGAGGTCTTTCAAGTTAGAAATTCTATTTTCACATCACTCCTCCATTAAGTTTTATCTTATAAGTTTGAGTGTACAGTTCCACTGAATCTATCCTAATACTTCATTGATTTTCAGTTCTTTGCTAAAATATTCATATTACCTCCTACTTAAACTTGTTCCTCTTCTGGCTTATTTTTTTTTCTTATTTTGGGTAGGAAACCTGGAACTATATTTATACAGTTAATGACTAAATTCTAATTTAGTGGTTTTAAAATTTTTCTGTGTTTTGAAATAAAGTAATATTCCTAGAGCAAATGAGTTCAATTAAGTTATTCTGAGCTTTTCATAGGTTCTTCAAAGCATGAAGTATATAAAATACAATTTGAAATAACTTTTAAGAATTCGGAGTCCTTTGTTTAGAACCATTTGTGTGGGAAAATCTCAATGTTGGTCATTTTATATAAACCAATAATTCTTAGCTCACTAACAAAATGACTTATAAATTCCAAAAGGATAGGTGTTTTCTATTGAAAATGTAAAAATATAAAGAAGGTTGATTTTTTTTAAAAAAGTAGAAATCTAGTACAACTTTTTATTGGGAATACATTTTCCAGTACAGTACTCTGATTTTCTGGCACATGAAACAAGGGAAGTAGACCTCTTCAATTTTAATCTTTTGTAAAAGATTAAATTTAAAGTTGAGTTCCACTTGAGGTTGTGACAGTTTGAAAAGAAGATAGTTAATGCGGACTTTTTTCTTTACATTTTTTTTTCCTTTTAAGCTTTGTGTCTTGTAAAATGTGAGTTTGCCAAATTTTCTTCATCTGCTACAGATTAGGTATGCCATTGTTGCTGCCATGTGGCGGCGCACACCGTGCTTCTTAAACGCACTGACTGGAGGTTTATCGCATCACTTGTTCACATGCACGGAGCCTGGTAACAGCCTCATCTGTATCTTGTTAGCTTCATTTTCTTATTTTTATTGCATTAATTGTAAGCAACATAGCATTTAAAATAAAGGCTAATTGTAATGAATTAATGCCACTACAACAAGTCAATGCTAAAACTTTCATATCAAAATAGATTTTAACTTTTATTTAAATTATCGATGTTTTTATTATTAAGTTGTATCCACTGTGGAAGCAGGGGTTGTTTTTTTACCTGCCATTTTTAACTTTACATGCCAAATTTTGAGTACACGTATGAAATTGTTTTTTGTTAGTTAATTCACTTGTGGCAAAATTAAACGTCAGGACTGGGCTGTGTATTTTTATTGGCATGAAACAGTTAAATGAGCTCTAGAATAGCCTGTGCTTTGAAAGTTAAAAGCAATCAACAGCTGCATAAAAAAATAACATTTATTTTACCTGTTGATTCAATTTTATAACTTACCCAGATTATGGAATGCTAGAGTTAAAAGGTACTTTGATTTTGTTTTGATTCCTTCACTACAAACGGGTTAATCTAAACCATTATAGGCAGCAAAATCATTTTTTATACAACCCCTAGTATTTTAGCTAATAGCTCACATTCATTTCTCCACTCTTATGTGTTGCAAAGTATTTTCCTCACAATAGTTCTGTGAAGTAGGTCAGTAAAAGTTCATATTAGTGATATTGTGGTGTAGTTGGAGAAGCACCACATTTGGAGTATGAAAAGACCTGGATTTGACCAACCCAGTTCTGCCATTTACTAGCTATGTGTCTTTGGGAAAGTAACTTAATCTCTCTGAGTCTGTTTCTTCACTTATAAATTGGAATGATAATATATTTAGAGATCTAACCTCACAGGACTATTGTTAGGATCAAATGACATGCAAATTGTAAAGTAGTATTACTATTAATAAGTAATATTATTTACTTCTAATGGGGAAATTTTAGGTGCAAAGAAATTAATTTGTTCAAAGTCACAACTCTTTGATGTCACAGGCAGGACTTAAAACACAGGTCTTCTAATTTCAAGTCCTATGCTCTTTACACTGTACTGTTTTAACCTCTTATTTTTAGGAAAGGAGATTTGTTAAACTTCTTTTGATCATCCATTCTCTTGCTTATCAGAAAAATGCTGAATATAAAACTAAACTTGCTTAAGCATTACAACTTTTCTGGCATATTTAACCTATTGAAGAATATAATGTGTAGTAGAAAAATTAGTTCATTTGTAGCAGATTCACACAATATTTTGATTTTTATACATTGAATCTAGAAAGTATACATTTAATATGAATTGTGATATTGAATTTTCATAGTGTAAATTACTCTTGAGTTAGCATTTGAATTTAGACTTGACTATTGCTTAAATAAGGTCACAATTTTTGTATTAAATGCATTTGAATTAAATTTTTTTCTGCTTTTGTTTAAAGGACTGCCATCTGCCTTGAAACTTTTCGTCCTACCATTTCTGCTTCTCTGGTTGGCTTTGATAAGAGAGGCTTCACAACATTAAACACAAATCAAGATTTGCTAAATCTATTGCTATTTGGAAAATGCAGTGAATGGTTTGTGTCAGTGTAGCTTGACTGTTTTGATTAAATTGTCAAACTGTTGGCTGATATTTTTTGACCTGGCCTTATTAAGTAGCCCTTTGGGGGCTTTCTAAAGCTGTATCTATTTCAGTATTGAAAAATAAAATTTCTAATTAGGAGCTTAGTACCTTTGTGGGTTCTTATATGGAGAAGCATTAATGAAATATGCTATATACTAAATATTATTTTGTACATAAATAGCTATCTTTTGTAAAGATCTTGTGCAACAAGTTTAAACTTTAGGGAATACTGCAGTGGTTAACACTTCTACATCTAGACTCCTAGAACTATATAATGATAAAAGCACTTCAACAACCATCATGTAGACTTAGTAGAAATGAATGATAAAATAGAAAATTACTAAGGAATTCTTAGCAGCTTCCTCTAGATCAAAATCTTAATAGGCTTCCAAAAATAACAAATCTTTTAATCAGCCTACTTTAAAAACTTTCTGTCTTTAATATATTGGAGAAAGTTATTGTGGTACAGTGGAAAGAGCACAGAATTTGGAGTCATAGGAACTGAATTCCAACCTTAGCTCTGCTTTGTACCACCTCTGTGACTTTGGGCAAGTCATTTGACCTCTTTGGCCCTCAGTTTCCTTATATGTAAAATGAATGAGGGAGTTGGACTAGATGGTCTTTTAAGGTGTTTTACAGCTCTAAATCTATGATGCTTTAATTCTTTAGATCTACTAGCTCAATAATTTTGGGAAGATCTAGTTTAGAATTTATTTTTATATGCAAATCTATAATTGAAATCAATGGAGAGATAGTATGGCATAGGACATAAAATACTGAAGATGGGGGCAATAAGATGTGGGAATCAAATCTCACTTCTTATATGTATGTGTTAAAAACATGCACAATCCCATATAACTTTAGAGCTCTTAGAGACTTCCTATAACCATAATTATATATGGTCAAGTTTTATACACACACACACATACACAAACACACACACACACACACACACACACACACACACACACACACACACACAGGCTGTGATCTGCAGCAAAGTTTACATATTGGGATTTCTTACACCATTAAAAATCAAGAAGCCTTGATGTAGGAATTAGAGCCAAAAGAATTTTAGAATAATTAGAAAAATATTTTCCTTGAGAAATGGCTCTTGCACTTTTTTAGTATTTGTTCACTAAACTTATTTTTTAAATTACTGGATTAAATAACATTCTTTAAATAAGTTAAAGGTCATTGGTAGTTTTAAAGAATACCATTCCCAAATAACAATATCCATGGAATTAAACATTCTAGCTAGAGCTGTTTTTTGAAGTATCTGTTGCCCTCATGTGGTGAAAAATAATTCCTATCTTTCTTTAAAACTTAGAATCATTTCATTTATTCTGTTTATATTTGAACTTTTTCTGACATAATAAATGCTCTCATTAACAAATATGCTATTGACTAGAAAAGATAAATAATAAAAAAAAATGTAAAGCTCAGTGCCATAAAATTCACAGCCTTAACCTGGTATTGTCTCAGCTGCATGTAACTGAGCACAAACAATGAGACAAATATTGCAGGATACTTAGGCACAAATAGCATAGGGGTTGTACCTCTTATATGTGACTACTTATGTCTTTGTTTTTGTGTCTCACATAGGTGATGTGCAATTCATAGATTATGAATATTCTGGCTACAACTACCTGGCATATGATATTGGAAATCATTTCAATGAATTTGCAGGTAAATTTGAATTTAACTTCTAACACTATAATTCTTTCCAAACAAAATTAGCATCTAGCAGACTGATGGAATAGTTCACTGACCCCAGACTTACTTAGTATTTGATTAAAAGTAAAAGACAGAACCAAGGGTTCTGAGTAATGATTTTTTTTTTATCCTGTGTTTCCTTCAACGTTGTGTGTGTGTGTGTGTGTGTATGTGTTGGGGTCATCATAATGGTAAAAAGCAGCAGGCTCCTTGTTTTTAGGGTTTTGTTTTTTTTTTTTGGTAAGGCAAATGGGGTTAAGTGGCTTGCCCAAGGCCACACAGCTAGGTAATTATTAAGTGTCTGAGACCGGATTTGAACCCAGGTACTCCTGACTCCAGGGCCCGTGCTCTATCCACTGTGCCACCTAGCTGCCCCTGGCTCCTTTTTTTTTAAAGGACTTAATTTACAATTACAAAAGGATTACAAATTCTTATTGTAAAGCTTCTGAAGAAAATATTAGAATTTCATGTTTATTTTATACCTGTTATGAGAAAATATTAAACATACAATTTATTTCTAATGTAAAATTAAAGCAAGACTTTGGAACTTGGGCAAATTTTAAAAATTGACAACATAACTTTTATAGGGGCGGCTAGGTGGCACAGTGGATAGAGCACCGGCCCTGGAGTCAGGAGTACCTGAGTTCAAATCCGGCCTCAGACACTTAATTACCTGGCTGTGTGACCTTGGGCAAGCCTCTTGACCCCATTGCTTTGTAAAAACTTAAAAAAAAATTGACAACATAACTTTTATATTAGGAAACACTAATTTTAAAAGGTGTAGTGTATGCTAAAACAGTTTTAGTGGTCTCAGGTTTTGGATACTCTTCCCTCAAGTAAAACACTTATTTTGGGATTTGAAATGAGTATTGTTTTATTCTAGTAGAAGTTAAATGTTTAGTATTCTTTATTTTTTCCCCAATTATATGTAAAGATAGTTTTCAATGCTCATTTTTTTAAGATTTTGAGATCAAGTTTTTCTAACTCTTCCTCTTCCCTTCCTCATCCTCAAGACAGCAACAACCTGATAATAGATTGTTGTAATCATGTTAAACATATTTCCATATTAGTCATCTTGTGAAAGAAAAATCAGAACAAAGGGGAAAAACCACAAGAAAGACAAAACAAAATAGATTTTTAAAAAATGGAAGAGTATGCTTCTTTTCTTGATGTGTATGGTGGCATTTGCTATCACAAGTCTCATAAAATTGTCTTGGACTTAGCTTTTCTGAACAATAGTGATCAATCGGTTGATTATCACAAAATGTTACTGTTATTATATACAATGTTCTCCTAGATGTGCTCACTTCACTCAACATCAGCTCATTAAAGTCTTAACAGGTTTTTCTGAAATGGACCTGCTCATGATTTCTTAATAGAAAACAATAGTGTTCCACATTACATTCATATACCACAACTAATTCAGTCATTCTCCAGTCTGTGGGCATCCCCTCAATTTCTTATTCTTTTCCACCACGAAAAAAAACTGCCATAAATATTTTTGTACAGACCTAGTAGTGACATTGCTGATAAAGGGATTACATAGTTTTATAGTTCCAAATTACTCTTCAGAATGATTGGATCAGTTCATAACTCTACAAGAAGTACCTTAGTGTCCATTTTAGAAATTAAGAACTTTAAAAGGGTAGTCTGCCAACAATTTTTCCCAAATGAGTCGTTTCTTTGAAAATAAATAACGTTAACCGGTGTGTTTGTCAGCATTAAATTTTAAATTATGATGTGCTCCAGATGTGTTGGTTTTTGTTAACTGTTAGTAGTTTGGAATTAATCTAGGGAGAAATTTAATCTATAAAATTTATTAGTGATTTTTCAGTTTTCACTTGTATTCCTATCACCCAATTTATTTACATTCCCTATTTTCTAATATGCCTATTAATGCATATGCCATAAGGCATAACCCATTAACATGCCTTGTCTGGGACAAGAGAGATGTCATTCACTAAATGACATAGATGGTGAGCAGCACCAGTAATTCAAAGGAGGGGAGAGATTGCTGTAGAAGAGATGCATTTGAAAGATATGTAGGATTTGAATAAAAGTTGCTAGAGGGCATTTCTGGCACAGTGTAAATTATTATAATTTAAATGAAGTACTTGAATAATTTTTCTAGAGTTTTACCAGTCACTAAATGCAACTCTATTTGACAATGAAAATTTAGTGGCATTTAAAAGTTTTCTTGAGGAAAAAATAGGGTGGGCAGAATAAAATTTTCTTTTATCTTAATATTTTATTTTTCTCTCCCCATTTTAGGTGTAAGTGATGTAGACTATAATCTCTATCCAGATAGAGAACTACAAAGCCAGTGGCTAAGGTCTTATCTTGAAGCCTATAAGGAATACAAAGGATTTGGGACAGATGTTACAGAGAAGGAAGTTGAAGTATTATTTATTCAGGTCAATCAGTTTGCATTGGTAAGTTTAAATATAAATAGTTGCTAATGATTCTTCTCAGATATAGTTAATAGTTGTAAATGTTTTTATCTTGCTAATAATTCTTTTGTAGATTGGCTGTAAACTTTTCCTGATTTTTTTTTTCCCACTTGGTAGCAGTCCTATTCCTTTCCTGAGCATGCTTTGTATATTTTACTCAGTATATACTTTCTTTTTTTTTTTAAGGTTTTTTTGCAAGGCAATGGGGTTAAGTGACTTTCCCAAGGCCCCACAGCTAGGTCATTATTAAGTGTCTGAGGTCGGATTTGAACTCAGATACTCCTGACTCCAGGGCCAGTGCTCTATCCACTGCACCACCTAGCTGCCCCCTCAGTATATACTTTCATGTACACATATTTTATCCTCCAGTAGAATGTAATATCTTTGAAGACTGGAATGAGTTTTGTTCACTTTTTAAATTCTTGGTGCCTTTAGTAGGCATATATAAAGCTATTGTTGAATTTAACTAAATTCAATTTTAGTCGTAGTTGTAGCATTTAGAGCTGGGTGAACAGAAAGAAAGAGAATATATATATATATATATATATATATATATATATCAAGCACTTAGTACTATGCACCATCTTAAGGACACAAATATAAGCCAGCCAGACCTTCCTCGTTCTTTAGAAGATTGTTCCAATAATGGAGACATAAACATATCAAGGGGACTTGGGAAAGGGATGTGAGAGTAGGATAAGTGGGACAAAAGAAGGTAAAAGCTTGCCTATATCAGAGCCAGGATACCTAGGACTGATGTAATGTAGAAAGCCTGCTGAAGAGATAGATGCAGTGTAATTATTAGTCCATTTTATAGATAAGAACATGGGATCTGATTGAGGATATGATTTTTGTGGATATATTGATGGTAGTTAAGGGTAACATGAAATTGGCAAGCATTTAATACATTTTCTAGTGTGTCACGGAAGGGTATAAAATAAAATATATTGCAGCCTGTAATGCCTGGCTTGGAAGTTGGTATGTTGTCCTAAAGGTAGTCACTGAAGGCTTTTGAGAAGAAGAGTTGTATAGTCATACTTGTTCTTTGGGAAGATTATTTTGGCAGCAGTGTGAAGGATGGATTAGAAGTAAGACTAGAAATGGGGAGATCGGTTTTGAGAGATAGGCAGTTTAAGAAGAAGTTTGACATGACAGTGTAAATATGAAGGTGTTGTCAAATGAGAACTGCCGCCAAGGTAGAATCCACAAGACTTTGGTAACTTTTGGGAGGGAAAAATGTTGGAGATAGTAGAGGGAAAAGTCAATATGATTTATTGTTTTAAACCAGTTGACTAGGAGGATAGTGTTCTCATCATTAGAATAGGAAAGTTGTTGGAGTGGGGGGAGGAGTGATATTCATTTTCAGATATTGTGAGCTTTGAGTATGGGTAGGTTGTATTTACCTGAATATTCAGATTTGGAACTCTGGATAGGGTAGAGATAATTGCAATCATGTAAGTGAATTGAGATTGCTAAACAGGAGAATTCAGCAGGAGAAGAGGGATTTGTGTTTCTTCTCCACTTCAGAAGTGAAAAATAGGGGCAACTAGGTGGTACAGTGGATAGAGCACTGGCCCTGGAGTCAGGAGTACCTGAGTTCCAATCTGGCCTTAAACATTTAATAATTACCTAGCTGTGGGGCCTTGAGCAAGCCACTTAACCCCATTTGGATTATTTATGTCTTGTGGGCATCCTAGATAGAAAGTGGCAATAATTTTCAAGTTTAGAAAACGGGCCATAAGCTTGGCATGGAGGGAGGTACATTTCAGTAGTGATAAAGATTTTTTTATTTCAATCCCAAGAGCTCTTTCTGCCTAACATAGAACAACTATTGACATTCCTTAATGATGTCATTATTCAAAAGGTAGAGAAATGAAGTAAGGGAATATATAAATCCAATTCTAATTAACAGGGCAACTTGTTAATGGTAGAATAGAAAAGAGCTTAATTTTTAGATTCATAAGACTTGGGTTCAAATTCAAATGTGTAACTCTAAGCATGTCACTTTCTGGCCTCAAGTTTCATCATCTGAAATATGAAGCAGTTGGTCTAGGTAAACTCTGAGGTCTCTTCCATCTCTAAATCTATCCTGGGTTGGAAATAATGGGATCTTTTGGGAAAATGTGATCATTCCCTTAAATGTGTTGATACACAGCTAGGTGTCTGAGCTGGACATAATTTCATTAGAGAAGATTTCGGAGTTCAGAGAAAGTAGACAGGATTATATGACATAAAATGTTACAAGATGAGTCTATGTGGAATAGAACCCCCCAGAACATCCTAAAAGAAGTCTGATTTGTACCCTTTGTTACTCATTGAAATTGTTCTTTCCAGAACCACCATCTTGCTCTCCTGATAGCCAGTTCTTTCTTTTGAAGTCCCCAGATCCATTGATTTTTTTCAGCTTGCTTGTTATTCTCTTGTGCCCAGGGAACAACCCAGAGCTCCATGCTATTTGCATGATAGATTAGTAGATATAATTTTCCTAGATTCTAGTAAAACATTTGTCAAAAGACTTTCATGATTTGTAGAGAAAAGTTGGGTAGATTTGTATTATATTATAGAATAATTAGATGAATTTGGACCTGTTTGAATTTCTGTAACCAGAGTTCATTGTCTTCTTTGAAAGGATCTCCAGAAGAATGACCCTGTTATGTGCTTAGTGCTGTGTTATTTGATTTTTTTTAATCAGTGATTTGCCTAAAATAAATTCTTATTGAATTGGCAAATGATAGAAAACTGTAGGTAGAGCTAATAAGTTATGTGACAAAGATAGGCTCCAAACAAAGATAATCAGGCTAGGATGTTGGGTGCTAAATAATGACTTTAATAGGAATAAATATAAAGTCTTGGGTTCCAGAAGTCAATTTTACACATTATGGGGAGAGCGGTATAGTTTAATAGGAATTTATCTGAAAATAATCTTGGATTTTCAAGGCCTACATGCTTACCATGAGTCAGAAATGTAATATAATATAATAACCAAAACAAGCTAGGAGTTCAAAACTTGTAGAGCTCTGTGAATGTGAATATAATAAAAGCTAGGGGAATTGGTAGTGGTAGACAGAAACATGAGTAGGACAGAGTAAAAGTGATATTAAGACAAAGAAGGGGGTGCCTAGGTGGCGCAGTGGATAAAGCACTGGCCCTGGAGTCAGGAGTACCTGGGTTCAAATCTGGTCTCAGATATTTAATAATTATCTAGCTTATGTGGCCTTGGGCAAGCCACTTAACCCCATTTGCCTTGCAAAAACCTTAAAAAAAAAAGACGAAGAACAGAGTAGAAATGAAGGGAGGAATACACAGCAGAAGTGGAAAAACAGATTGTAGAGGAGAGCTGTTTAAATGAAGTGATTAAGTCAGATAAGGCTTTTGAAGCCATTAAGGATAATGCCAGGAAAAAAGCAGAAAGAACCTGCATTTTTGGGATGGGAGATGTAGGTATATGGTTAGGGATGTGTAACAGGGAAGGTTTATGAGGTAAAGGAAGAAACTTTCTTTGACAGTTGCAAAATAAAAGGATTAGAAGGTAGGGTGGAAGAAAATATTAGAGATTACTATTAGATAAGGGGGTACTTGATGAATTTCAGTTAGAATGATGATGTTTTAGGTAGAAGCAAACTTATTTGGTGATAATAATAAAGTCATAGTTGATATATAAAAATTTTTGTAATCTTGAGTATTATGTATCTACATAATCTTTTCATATCTATATTTGATTTGTTCCCTAAAATTCTTGTTTCATTTTTTCTGACAAAAAAATTTTCATTACTAGCTTTTTAAAAAAAATTGCTTTTTTTTTTTTTTGGTAAGACAGTGGTATTCAGTGACTTGGCCCATGGTCACACAGCTAGGTGTCTGAGCTGGATTTGAACTCAGGTCCTTTTGACTCCAAGGCCAGTGCTCTCTCCACTGTGCCACCTAGCTGCCCCATTACTAGCTTTGTGACCGTGACTTCATTTTCCTCATTTATAAAATAGATTTAATAGTGTTTTTATATTTATAATGTTGCAAGGACAGCATTTTGTATACTGTGAAGTATTTTATGTGAATGTTCATTCTTGTTATTATATTGCTTCATTGTAAAATTATATTTGTGAACTGAAAAGACTAATTATTATACTCTTAGCAGTGAGTTATCAGACATTTCAGTTCTCTTATTTACTCCCCTCCCCCTCACTCATTTCATGCATATACCAAAATACACATTGCTTTTTGGCATTTTGATATCCCAATATACATTTGAGTAAGGCTTATGCTAGGAAATAAAGCTCTTTGGTCCTTAATCTTAGAGAAAAGCATATTCCAAAATCATGGACCACTGGGTAATGAATTTTGGGAGACACTTGAAGGTAATCCACTGAAGTGTAGAAGGATGAGGATCCATGATGATGGAGTCACAAATTCTTTGAGGTATTCAGTTTAATATTAATCCTTCATAAATGTCATTGCTGAATGAATTCTTTAATTCAGTTCAATAAGCATTTACTAAATACCACGTTGTCAAATTCTCATACAAATACCAAAGTTAAACTAAATTTCCTACCCTCAAGGAGCTTACATTCACCACTGTATGGTGAGAATACCCATTGTAAAAGCAGATACTATTGAGGTATGGAGACATACCAATAGCTGGGAGAATAAGGAAAGTATTCATAAAGGAAGCCCTGGACCTTAGTCTTTGTCAGAAGTACAAGTGTGGAGGTAGAGCCTTCAACCTCATGGACAGATAGCCAATCCAAAGGCATAGATAGAATGTAGAATGCCAGATTGGGAACTAGAAGTTTGAATGGAATGTACTGTGCATAAAGGATATTTAATATGAAGTCATTTTGTTTAAGAGTGTTTTATTCTAAAGGCAGTAGGAAGCTACTGAAGCATTTTGAGAAGGAAGTGACATAATTAGACTTAGGTTTTAGGAATATTACTTTTTCAGCTATATGGAAGATGAATTGAAGAAGGGAGAGCAAAGACTATCTGAATACTAGAGATGAGAGAAAGAAGGGAGAGTCAATGACTACAGTCATGAACCTGGTTTGCTGGAAGAGTGAACCTCTAAATTTCCCCTCCCATTTTTCTATATGGGAGGAGAAATTTAGAGGAAATCTTCTTTGCAATCTATATTGGATATGCTGAGTAGGAGCTGCTTACAAGACATCCAGGTTGAAATGTCAGAAGTGTAGAGCTCAGAAGAAGAGGCTGGATATTGGAGTCATCACAGAGAAATATGGAAGTGTAGAAAGAAAGAGGAAGAGGCTCAAAATAGAACTCTAAGCCTACACAAAGGGGTAGTGATTCTTCCAAAAAGACTGAGATTGTACAAGAATGATTGATTGTACAAGGCAAGAAGCATGAAAAAACAGGGTCCTTAGAGCTCAGAGAGAGTATTTTAGGAGGAGGAGGTGATGAGGTGATCACCAATGTCAGCTGGAGTGGGGAACAATTTATCAATAAAAAAAGATTGGTAATTTTGGGGAGGACAGTAGGTCCAGTGGTAGGCCGAGAAGCTAGATTTCAAGGGAATGAGAAGTGAGTAGAAAGTGTACAAGTAGAGACAAGGACAATTTTGATCATAAAAGGGAGAAAAACATATTGGATGATAGCCAGAGAAAGTAGAAAGATCAAATGAAATTTTTTAATGGATAGGAGAAAACTGGGCATCTTTTTAGACAGCAGGAAAGGAACCAGTAGATAAGGAAATAATTGTAAATTAGAATGGATGAAAGGACAAGATAAGGGATTAAAAACAAAAATTGGCAAGAAGGACAAAGGAGAACAGGAATGGTACTGAAATATTTTATGTGTGGAATTGAGAAGAGGGAACTAGAGACATGAGACCTTACTTTTTTTAAGTGAAGTATGATATGTGGTTCTTGGCTGAGAGAGAGGAATATGGCTGGTGCATGCAGATGGTTTGAAGAGAACTTTGGAAGATATATTTTTACACGTACACATGATAACAACTAGTTATTTCCAGTACACCTCTGTCATTACTGAAACGGAGTATCAGAAGAAATGGATTTATCTGTGGTTCACACAATAGCAGAGCTATGCCTAGCACCCTAGTCTTTTGACTGCATCTAACTCTTGTTTTTTTAAAACAAGATAGGGATCTATCTTTAGGGATCTCCTTTTTCTTCTTCCTCTGAAGTCTGAGAATCTGAATTTGAAGAAACTTCATAGAGCAAAGCATCCTAGATAAGTCATCACGACTTCAATGATGAATGTTAATTTCATTCCTTTCCAAGGAAGTCTATTCCATTTTGGAATAACTGTTAAGAATTTTTTTTGTTATGTGAATCTGGAATTTACCCACAAAGCAGCTTCTACTCTTTCATTGCTCCTAGTTTTGACTTCTAGGGCCAAGTTGGAAAAAAGATAAGATTTCTTGGAATAAGCAGGATTTTAGAAACTGAGATTTAGGGCTGGTTGGAATCTTAGACTAATCTAGTTCCTCTTCACCTTCTAGCAGAAAAAAGCCCAGAGAGAAGTGATTTATACAAGACCACACAGGTAAAGCCAGGATTCAAAATCAGATCTCTTGAAACCCAGTCCAGCTCAGCCATTTGTTTTGCTTTCTCATCCCTTCATTCTAAGGAAACAATTGATGCTGAAAAAGGAAAATAAAAGGAAATAGACATAATCTTCAAGTGCTTAGAATTTACATTCATAAAGCTAAGATATAAAACCATGATATTACTATAGATAACTGTAGAAGCAAAAACAATTTTTATAAAGATGGGAAAACTAAAAAAAAAATTGTTGCTTGTCTCATAAAAAATGTTTTGTTAAATTTCATGAAATTCTTCTTTTCCTTAGGCTTCTCATTTCTTTTGGGGATTGTGGGCTTTAATTCAAGCCAAATATTCTACCATTGATTTTGATTTCCTTGGGTAAGTTTTGATTTAGTTAAAAATTCCTTTTTTGTTTAGGTTTGCTTTAGACTAATATTTAGAACTGATGTAAAATATAGACATTATATTTCTTAAAATTGATGATACAGGTTTTGGATAGTGAAAGAAATCTTATGAGTGTCTCTTTCCCTAAACATGAGATGCAATTTTTTAGAAATCCAGTAGATGGCACAATAAACTTAAAAATCTCTCATTAAGTCCTGAAACCTTTTCTTAAAAAATAGAATCTGTATAGATTTCAGATTTTTGAAATAAAAGATTTTACATGTTTTCACCTTTTGCTAATTTTGCCAAAATTCTTTTTTTCTCACTAGGTATGCAATTGTTCGCTTTAAGCAGTATTTCAAAATGAAGCCTGAGGTCACTGCATTAAAATTACCTGAGTAAAGGAAGGATATTTAGTTAATCTCAATATGACTAAGCATCCTTGTGAATCTTTTTTTTGAAAACAGATATTGAACAGCTAATATTTGTTAAAATTCTGTAATTTCATTTGTTTATCTTGCTTTATAAATAATGCCTCTAAACAGCCAACTTATATATTTAAATATTAGAACTAATTCAGAAATGTACCTGTTGTCAGTATGAGATAGATTAGAAATTTGTTAAATCTGCAAAGATCAGTAGAAATGGCAATATAATCCTTTCTTTGATCATTTCATCTATGTTATATGTGAATTATTTATTATGGAGTTAACATGATTCCCTTGCTGCTTTCATCTGTTTCTGTATAAGGATTGAGTGTAGGCAATGAAATTGTCATTTTTTAACTTAAAATTTTCACATTAATTTAGGTAAATGTTTTTTGGGGGTATTCATTATAAATAATCTTGTTGTACTATATGTGAAGATGAGTCATTTATTCTTGAAAGGTCAGGAACAGGTATAATAAATTTAGACTATTACTTTTAATTTTGGTCTAGGAGATAAAACCTTTCATTTCATGGTACATTTTCTGAGTTGAATACTGTAATGAATTTGCTCCTGGGAATTTTTTTTTTAATTCTCCATTGACTGGGAATAGAAATTTTTCACTTCCCATTTTAATCCTGGAATAGATTTGCTGACTGAATCTTAGCAAAATCTTTATAATAGAAGATGTTTTCTCATCTGAAATGTGAATATTTTTCACTGTTCCCATTTTTAAAAATTGCTACATAAAATTGTTTCTAAATTATGTGTAATTCTATGTATGGAACAGCATTATAATCTTTTTAAAACATTCTACTCTTCCATTTGCAAGTATAGTGAGTCAATGAGCAATTCCTCCCTAAATGCCTCCTCCCCTCCAAAAAAAAGAATGGAAAAGAAAACATTTAATCAATCACTCAGCCTCAATGCTCCTAACTTGGTTTCATTTCTTTAGCACTTAGATTTAGTAGTACTAGGGAAAAAAATCAGAAAAAATACAGACTTAGGGTTGTGGTTTGATGAATGTCTATTAAAGTTCAAAGTGATATGTGGAAGCTGTGAAGAATTAAATATTTTTGAGATAAGATTGAGGATTTGATCATTGTACCCTTAAATTGTTATGGCAAGAAATCTTTGAATTCTAAAATGTGACATGTATTGGTCTTTTAGAATGTTTATTTTTTAAAAAAATATAGAGGGTGGGGGCTGGTAACCCTGGGGAAGGGAAGAAGGGGCTTCTTTAAAGTAGGAGTTACTCTTTAAGCCTTGAAATTGCTGTGTGAGGTTTAATAGTCAACTTTTTAACAGTTAGTCTGACAAGCTTTGCACTTTGGTCACATAAGTGCCCATGTAAAGTTGACATACTGTGCCTGCATATTCAGAATGTGCAAGCACAAACATATCCTACAAATAAATATTGCAGGGAAACACTCTTGCTCTCTCTTTCTTGTTCTCATTCTCTCAAGAACATTAATTTTCAGAGTACTTACCTTCAGACAAGCACTTTCAAGATTCTTGAAAGCAATTTGTAGAAAAAAGTTGTAAAATTAAATAGTTTCTTAAAATGAATTTGTTTTCATAACAGTATTAGACCAAGATTCACTTTTCTACTTCCCCTTCAATCTTATTACAAATAATCATATTTTGGTTTTATTTTATTTTAAACCTACAAAATAATAGAATCAATAGTTTCTCATTTGACTCAAAAATATCTATGAAAATGGAAAAAAAAGTTTTTCTATACTATTAGGGATGTTTGAGTTTATGAAAGTTCTTTTGGTGGATTTTTTCCATCTACATAGGGAATATTTGAAAAGTACTATGGAGAAAATACAAAATACTTTTTTTTTGCCTTCTGGCCAAATGGGGAATAACAATTTGTACCCTTTAGATCATTGAGAATGGGAGGAAATGACCTTTCTCTTTTTCTCAGATTGTCTTCTCAAGCTGGTTAATATAGACTTGACTGTTCTCACTGAGCCACTGCTGGTAAACTAAGTAGAACCTCAACTACCAGCTGTTTCTCTATTCTAGTTACTTTTTAGGGAAGAAGGAGTTGAGGAGACAATCACTTCAACCACAAGGATATGCCTAATTCATATCTTGTTGTGTATATAGATAGAGGGCAGAGTAGGCATATATTGTATCTAAGAAAGGAAGGAGGAAGTGGGGATGGGGTATTATGATTGTTTTAGTCTACTGGTTTATGGGATCATAGTGTAGCTAGGGCTTACACTTTTAGAAACATTTCCTTCATAACCATTTAAGCAGTTGTACAAAAAAGAAAAATTTCAGAGTTTTAGATACATTTATAAAAGGGTTTTTTTTTCTTTGTGACTTGCTAAGATGCCATTCTGTTGCCTTTTTTCTATGCTAAGTTAAGGGGCTTGAATGTCATACATACTAACTCAACTTGTAGTTAACCTGGTTTTGAAATAGAAAGAGGGTTATATATAAGTGACATTCATGTATGCACAATGTTAGTCAGTAGACCATAGTGGCCTGGGTGCTTTAAAAAGCAACATTGAATAAATTATTTTTTTTTCTGTCACTATTTGTAAAATCAGACCTGGTTAATTATATTTAATTTTTTTCTGATCCTTTATCACCAATCTCTGGAAACCTAAAAGGTGTGGTAATAAGATACATACTTTTTAGTAAGTTTATTTAAGTTTACTTGGAGCATAAAATTAATTAACCAGGTCTGGCCATGTATATAAAGCAGTGTAAATAAACATGTGTAAATTAGTGTGAATTGTATCTTACACTTATGAGCTTTGTGCATTGCCTTGTATTCTATGCTTTTGTAGAAATTTCTCTATAAATAATCAAGCTCCTTATCTCCTCACATCCTTCTTGCTGCTGTTTTTGTTAATCTGGCATATTTTATGACCATGTCTATACAGTGGGAAGTTTAAGAGATTTGGAAACTTATGAAAAATTATAATTCATTGCTGTTACATTAAGGGTAGTACTTATTTAATTTCTCACTACCTTGTTTATAGCCTTTATTAACTTTAAGTTGGCACTTAGCCTTTGTGAAATAAAGATTTCCTGGAAAAAATGATTTAATTCAATATAATCTTAGGTAAATAGAACTGATTTTTTAGTTTTGATTATACAGTTTAGTTTTGATTATAAGTTTAAAATACTAAACATGATTGGAAGCTTTTATTACTCTGGTCTGTTTTAGAGGGATTTAGTTCTTTTACACAAAAAGGAGTTTAATATTCATATCTTTTTGAAAATTTTGTCTCTACAAATATAGGCCATCTATCTTAATGTCACAAATAGATTTATTCATTCTAAGATGGTAGAAAAGAATAAGATGTTAGTCCAATCTTCTAAATAAAACATTTAAAGTATTGCCTGATTTAAAGATAAATTAACTCTAGAGTGTCAGGTAAAACAGAAACCATTCCATTTAAGTTTCTACGTAGTTTTATTCCTTTGGTTTATTCTTAGTTTATTCTCATTCTCTAACTTTTTGTAGATCCTGACTTGTTCAGAATGCAATTTGGTTGTCTTAATTTCTACTTCCTCACTGCCTTTGATAGCATTTAAATCTTTATGACAAGCTTTTATTTGGCGGAAAAACTGACTTTAGTCAGTAAGTTTTTTGAAAATAATCAGAGAAAGGGTGATGTTGGCATTAACTTTGATGGCTTTAAACTAAAAGGAAATAATTTTTCCTCAAGGAAGGAGTTATAAGCCAATGTGAAAGTATTACAGGAGCCACATCTTCTTTTGAAAGTTGCTTTTTGGGATTTTATGTACTGTATTTCTCATTTGTTTTCCATTTTCACTTATGGTTACCAGCTATTGTAATGTCATTTGACTATGTGGAAGCCTATGCCACATTTTAAAGCAATTGGCATTTTATTAAGAAATTAGAATAGTGTTTGGCCAACCATTTCATAGTGTGATTAGTCATTTTTAAAAGTACTTCCCACAAGATTAGAATATAAATAAACGTGTATATATGTGTTACATATATCATGTAAACTTAGGTGAATAGACAGCTATAATATTTACTTTCCAAGAACATGAAATTTTCCTAATATTTTAAGCTCAGACTCAATTTGTTGCTCTCAAAGAAAGTACTTTGATTTACATCACCATTGGTTTTCAGATAGAGTTGGAATAGCAGAGTTATGAAGGTTCGTTTACCATCATGTTTAATTGACACAGAATCTGGTGAAATTTTAAAAAAATAACTTTTTTCTACTTAATACTTGAAGAAACCAATAACATGTATTAAAACAGAGGGCAAAATAAAATAACCCTGTTTCTACTAGTTAACATTTTTTCATTAGAGATCTTTTTTTAAAGATTTAAATTTAAATTATTAAAAATAACTAAACATTACTTGAATCTTTCCAATTCTCTGAAAGAAAAATGATGAAATTGCAGGTAGAAAATGAACTTGTATAAACTTAACATGTTTGCTAATTTCTACCCTGATCTACTTTGACCTTTTCCTCATATTAAAAATATGATAGCCTGTGAATTAGATTGAGACAAGATGTGTTCCCTTTTAGTTCTGATTCTAAAAATCTTGTTTAGCCACAAACTTATTAAAAATTATTCATGAACTTGCACTCTTTTCCTTGTTAAAAATGTAACAATTTGTGATAGTGATGTTTCATTTTGCAATATTGAATAATTTCAGCAGGTAGGAGATATCCCATGCTGTAATTACTTTCTTTACTTTTGACATTGAACTTTTATTGGCTATTAATTGTAAATTATAAGGCATAAACCAACTAAGAGGATTGGCCTCTAGCCTGGAAAAGATCCTGGAATGGAAAAACAAAAATGCTTAAAATTATTTTGCACCTATCTGTTGTGTGCTGCCATATATATAGTTAATATGGTGCTACACAGAAAATTGTATTTTCTGATCATCTAAAGCAGTTTTTTCTGAATGAGTTGTTCCTAGAGTTTTACAACTCTAGAAAAATTAAATCCACTAAGCCCAAGTCAAAACTTTTTTTTGACTGTGCTAAATTTCAAAAGCCTTTGTACATCAAAGTCACTTTCCATAATATCTTAAGTATTGTTTAAATTTAAAATACACATTTTTGGAAGAAGAAAAGTTATTGCTTCAAGAGCTTAAATGGCAACTTCCTTAGAATCAGATGGAAAAAGAGAATCTGAGTGATTCAAAGTCATTGTATTAGCTGTGTTAGTTAGATTTGGAAATTGTGGCATAAGGCTTAAATTTGTATTTATTGAATGTGAACTGTTAGTAGTGTGATGCTGCTTTGTATATACTGTAAGTGCTACACATAGTCTCAGCACTGAAACTGTATTGATACCTCTCAAATGAGTTCAACTTGAAGTGTAGGTGTTTTGATATGCCTCAGTAATGTGCGTGTCTGAGAATCTGTTAATCTGTTTGGAATTGAAGATACTTCCTGTTTTGTTTCACTTAATTTAAAGTTTAATTTTTATCCTTTTACTACTGTTATTTGTCGGTGTGTTCTGTGGTTACAGTGGGGTTGCTGGTGAAGACAACTTAAGAAGTTAACCTCATATGTTTTGGCTATATGTTTATAAGCTATTTTGGAGTTGATTGTATTTCTTTTTAAAAAGTAAGTGATGTTTAAACTTTGTTTTTGTTGTATAAATCCTTTTACGATTGATTAAATGAAGGAATGTATCTTTTTGAAGAGATTTATATTCTGTAAATAAAAACTGGTTGTAACAATAAAGTTAGGTTCTAACTTCCATGTATTCATTGATTTTTGTTGATACTTTTTATTCTAGATCACTTAAAATATGCATTTAATAATCCAAATTAACAAATATACATAAAGCAAATATGATTTTGGAAAGTCTTCTGAACTAATCATTCTCATTCATTTTATAATTTCCCTGCTTAGCAGATAATAGGAAAAAATACATCTTAGAGATCATATGGAAAATAGAATATTGAAGTAGAAACCATAAATAAGCCATCATTTTGTAATTGCTTTCAAATCTTGTTGCCATAGTTTAAAATTGTGATGTGGCAGATAAGGAACTATGAAGAGAGTTACAAAGCTAAGTGAGATGTATTCCATACCTGTAAGAGCTTAGAATCTAATGGAAGGGATAAAGTGTACACATAAACACCTAGGGCTGAGTGTAGGACAAGTTCTACTGTAAGGGAGGTTAATAGGAAGTAGAAAGAAAAAGATTTAATGAATAAAAATTCCAAATTTACCCTGAAGCTAAAAGCTTGTAGCCTAAAAATTTTCATTAGAAAGATAACTTTATAAATCTGTTAATAATTACTATTTCATTGATAATACTGATCATATACCTCAAACTAGTATAGTTTTTAGTTGTGTGGCAACATATATACTTCTATAATGTCTCTGACCCCTTTATGAAACATTTCTCATATTCACGTTCTTGCCAGTCCAGGCAAAACTGGCATTGTCTCCTGTACATAACTTCTCATTTTCATCCTTATGCTTTTTCTGGTTGTTCATGACTGAAATGCCTGCCTTCTTTCAAAGTAGCTTAGATACCACCTCCTATACAATTTTTGATCTTCTATTGAAAATATGTTTTATTATGTATGTATGTAATATGTATATTATTTTGCATAAATTTATTGTATCAGTTTTTGACCTTCTCCTCCCTGCCACTTCTACCCTCAAGTACTATGTAAGTTCCTTGAGGGTAAATAATGATTTTCTTTGCATTCAGTTTATACTTTTATGACTGAGCAAGTCCTTAAAACTGAGCCTTAGTTATTTGTAAACTAAAGGGGATGGACAACATGACTTCTAGGGCCCTTTCCTGCTCTAATCCTTATTCTACAATTTTCCCAGACCTAATAAAGTATTTCAATATTTTATATAAAACAAAATAATTATCTGGAAATGTAAAAGAAAACTAATCAAATTAATGGATCATTAATAGATCATTTCGTTTGTTCTGGTGGTATCAAGGGATTTTCAGGTACATAGACCTCAGATTTCTAATCATTAAACAGTGCTATAGACATTTATAGATTGAAGCATTTTGAATGTTAAAATTATAGCATGAATCCTCCATGGCTTTGTTTTATTTAGACCTGACTTCATATAGATTCCAAATGTACAGATTAGGCACCAAGTAACAAAGTCAATGTTAGATGGGATTTGAATCTAGGTCTTCAGGGTCTCTATCCATGGAATCAGGCTGCTTCTCCTTAAACAGTATGTACAAGGTGCCATGCCTTTGTACTGGAGATATGACAGAAATAGCCCCCTACCCTCAAAGAATTTAAATTATCTAAGGAGATGGGTTCATTTGGGTTCATCACCTAAACTGAGAAACACAAGGATTCTAAGCTAGTAACAGGACACAGGATTGTTTTGTCTTTCATTCTTGAGATGATGTTATGACAAGCACATGAATTGGAGTTGAAGGGAGGCTGTGCTAAGTCATCAGCCTTAGGTTTTCCAGAACCATTTGGGTCTAAGTAGCCAGATAGGAATTGGGACAACTGGAGATGGTTTTGGGTGTGAGGCAGTTGGGATTAAGTGACATGCCCAAGGTCACACAGCTACTGAAAGTTAAGTGTCTGAGGCCAGATTTGCACTCTGGTCCTCTTGACTCCAAGGTCAGTGCCCTATCCACAGGGCCATGCAGCTTCCCCTTGGTCCTCTTGACTCCAAGGTCAGTGCCTTATCCACAGGGCCATGCAGCTTCCCCTAACAGGAGATGGGCAATAGAATGCTGAGTTTTTAGAATATGTATAAAAAAAATTGTGAACATGAGACTGAAAGTTAAAGGTCAGATTAAAGAAATTTTCCACTTGTGGGGCTTGTAATGCTTTTGAGCAAGAGCTTGGCTGAATTAATTATTGAAGTGAAATTAAGTGCAGAAAGCATTCTCCATCGTATTACTTGGTAACAAAGGTGTGCCTGCAATTGGGCGAACTAAATCAAAGCAACTCAAAAGTTTCATCTCACACCTATCAGATTGGCAAAGTTAAAAAAAATGGCAAGTGCTGGAGAGACTGGAGTAAAAACAAGCTTATTAATCCCATTTGATGGAACAAAGGGATGCCTATCAATTAGGAAATGACTCAATTTATAGTTTATATTATATGATGGAATACTAATGTGCTATAAGAAATGAAAAAGGGGAGTGGTTTCAAAGAAAATGTATGACTGATACAAAGTGAAGTAAATAGAACGAGGATCAGAGACCCATACAGCAATATTGCAAAGACAACCTTGAAAGACTTGGAAATTCTTAGCAACATAATGGCCAATCATAATTCCTGAGGACTCATGATGAGGTAATGGATTACCTCAAAGAGGTAATGGATTCAATGCACAGAGGCATTTAAAAAAATTTTTTTCTTTTGCAAGGCAAGTGGGGTTAAGTGGCTTGCCCAAGGCCATGTAGCTAGGTAATTAAGTGCCTGAGACCAGATTTGAACCCAGGTACTCCTGACTCCAGGGCCAGTGCTTTATCCACTGCGCCACCTAGCCTCCCCTAAAAAATATTTTTTAACATGGCCCTTGTAGGAATTTGTTTTGCTTGACTCTACTGGAGATTTTGTTTTAAGCTAGAGGGAAAGTGGTAGAGAATGTAGACCTAAAAGTAAAACAAAATTGAGTTTTTTAAAGACATTTTTGTAATATGGTCATCGATAGTATTGATAACCTTATCTGAAAATTGTTCATATCTTTTAATCATATATCAATTGGGGAATGGCTTTTATTTTTTTTTGTAGATTTGACTCAGTTCTCTGAGAAATGAGGTCTTTATCAGAGAAACTTGTTTGGATATTTTTTCCCCACAGTTACTATTGCTATTTCCCTCCATCCTCTTCCTCCCCCTATTTGTTCTATTTTCTCTCTCTTTGAACCCTGTCTCTCCTCAAAAATGTTTTGCACCTGACTACCTCCTACAATTTTCCCTCCCTTCTATCACGTCCCCCACCCCTTTCTCCTAACCCATTCCTCTCCCATTTTCTTCTACTGTAAGATAATTTTCCATTCTCAATTGAATGTTTGTTTTTCCCTCACTGAGCCAATTTCATTCATTCCCTCTGCCTCAACCCCCGCCCCCACTGTAAAAGCTTTTTTTGCCTCTTCTGTGTGAAATACCTTACCCCATTCTACCTCCCTCTTTCCCTTTCTCCCAGTACATCCCTCTTTAATCCTTTAACTCCCATCTTTTTCATTTATTACCCTTTCATATTTAACTCCTATTGTGTCTTGTCTATATATGCTCCTAACTGCCCTGATAAATGAGAAAGTTCATATGAATTATCAATATTATCTTCCCATGCAGAAGTATAAGCAATTCAACATCTTTAAGTCCTTCCTGATTTGCCTTTCCTGTTTACCTTTTTAATGATTCACTTGAGTCTCATATTTGAAGATGAAATTTTCTATTCAGCTCTGGTCTTTTCCTCAGGAAAGTTTGAAGTCCCCTATTTCTTTGAATGTCCATCTTTTCCCTTGAAAGAGTTTGTTCAGTTTTTCTGGGTAGTTAATTTTTGTATATCAAGCTCTTTTGCCTTCTGGAATATCATATTCTAAGTCCTATGATCCCTTGATGTAAGAAGCTGCTAAATCTTGTTATGTCTATGACTCCACTATAATTGAATTGTTTGTTTCTGACTGCTTACAAGATCTTCTTGATCTGGAAGTGCTGAAATTTGACTGTAATATTCCTGACAGTTTTCATTTTGGGATCTCTTTCAGGAGGTGATTGGGATATTCTTTCAATATCTACCTATGCTTCTAGAATATTAGGGCAGTTTTCCTAGGAAATTTGCTTTAAAATGATGCCTAGTCTCTTTTTTTGTGTGATCATGGTTTTCAGGTATTCCAATAATTTTTAAATTATTTTTCTCCAGATATATTTTTAGGTCAGTTGTTTTTCCAACAAGATATTTCACATTTTCTTCTAGCTTTTCATTTTTTGGTTTTTATCCTTTCTTGATTTCTCACAAAGTCCTCATTTCCCTTTGTTCAATTCCATATTTTAAGGAATTATTTTCTTCAGTGAGCTTATGTATCTACTTTTCCATTTGGCCAATTCTGTTGTTTGGTTTTTTTTTTTTAAGGCTTTCTTCTCATTGACTTTTTAAAAATTTGTCCCAGTCTGGTTTTTAAGATATTAGTTTCTTCAGTATTTTTTAATGTCTTCCTCACAAAACTGACTCATGATTTTCATGATTTTCCTACATCACTCTCATTTCTTTCCAATTTCTCCTCCATCTCCCTTCCTTGATTTTCAAAATCTTTTTTGAATTCTTCCATGGCCTGAAACCAATTCATATTTTTTTGGAGACATTGTAGAAGTATTATCTCCTTTTGAGTGTATATCTTGATCTTTCTGATGACTATAGTATTTGTCTATGGTTAGATTCTTTATCTTCTGTTGTTTGCTCCTTTCCCCAACTTAAGACTTGATTTTAACTCTTTGTTAAGGTGGGGCTCTGCTTCCAGGTAGAGAGTGCAGTATCCCAAACTTTTAGGATGTTTTGCAGCTGTTTTCAGAGGTACTTCTAGGGACCTGCAAATTTCCAATTCTCCTAAGGTCTTATGATCAGAGAGGTTATGACTATTCTACTGACTTGTGCTCTGGTCAGTGGGTGACTGCTCTGCAACCATGAGGTGAGTCCCTTTCTGCTCCTCTTCCTGGACCTGGAGCCAAGATTGGATCTGAGTATGGGCAAAGCAACAAAGTCCTGCTTCAAATGATAGTAGAAAGACCCTTGAACCCGCCTTACCATCTGTGAAGCCTCTGCTGATTCATGCTCCTGAGACCTGCTCCTGGTCTGTTGGGGTCTGGTCTGCATTACTGAGGCTTGTGCCAGTCTGTTCTCCACTCTCACCCCAGTACAGCAGAATTTTTCTGCTAACCTTCCAATTTTCCTTGGCAGTTTCTGGGCTGAGAAGTCTGAAGCCACTACCCCTGCCACCGACCCAGTTGTCTCTCTTCCTACTCCTGAATTGCTGGGGTGGGTTTGCTTCTGCGCCGGTGTTCTGCTCTCTGCTGCTCACACTGGCGCAGCAGATCCCCTTGATCTTCCCAGTTGTCTGGGCTGGAAAATTCTTTAACTCAGTCTTTTTGTGGTTTCTATCACTCCACAGTCTTCTGAGTCAGATATTTGGAGTGATTTATGGGAGAGCTCAAGTGACTTTCTTTTATTCTGCCATCTTGAGACTGTCTCCCATTGCATAACTCCAAAATTGATTTTTTTTTTGAACACAAGGAAATCATGGGGAAAAAAATCTTCCCAGATAATTAAAAATTAGAAGGAAATGTAAAAATAGAATCTGTCAGTCGTTTCCTAAAAGAAACTCCAAATGAAAATACTCAGAGATGAACTCAAAGAAAACTGTCGCAAAAAGCCAGAATGAGCTCCATCCTGAGAAGTATGATTTGGCAGTTTTCATTGCAAAGGAAAGGAGAGTTTGCAACATAATATTTCAAAAGGAAAATAAGGGTTACAAAAAATTTTTTCAACCAAACAGTATAATCCTACAGAAGAAAAAAGTGGATCATGAATGAATTAGAGCATTCCAAGTATTCCTGATGGAAAAACAAGAATAGAAAAGATTTGGGTAGAAAATCTAAAGTACAAAAATAAATCAAGAGAAACAAAAGTAGGAAATCTGAAGGGATTATACAAAGATTAGTCTAATAGGGAGAAATCATCAGGGATCATACAGGAATTTAAATAGGAGGAATTTTGAAAAGAAAAGGGGGAAGGGAATATACTAGGGAATAAAGTGCAAATAGATCACCTGAACTTTCATTTGCATTAGTCTAAGCAGAGTAGACACTGTGACCCTGGACAAGTCATTTATACCTCTCTTCAGAATGAGTTGGAAAAGGAAATGGCAAAGCACCTCAGTATCTTTTCAAAGAAAAACCCAAATGAGGTCACAAAGAATAAGACACAACTGAAAAACAATGAACACCAAAGGGAAGATGATATTTGTCCTTCATTCTTGAAAAAGATCATGATATCAGGGAGGTGATGCCATGGCAAGCACATGAATTGGATTTGAGTGGGGGGCAGGGGGCTGTGCTAACTCACTAGACTCACTTTCTCCTCCAGAATCATGTGGATCCAGTGACCAGATATGAATCAGGACAACTGGAGATGGCCCTGAATGAGGCAATCAGGGTTAAGTGACTTGCCCAAGGTCACACAGCTACTAAGTGGCAAGTATCTCAGACTGGATTCTAACTCTTAAACTCCTTACTCCAAGGCTAGTGCTCTATCCTCTCCACCAAAACACACACACACACACACACACACACACAGAAATGAGGGTGGATATAAAAGAGAGTAGATATTCAGGAAGGGATATTTCAATAAAAATTGATCATGCATATGGATATCAAACCTTACAAACATGCAGTAATAACTTTCTTTAATGATAACAGTACAATAAAAATTATTCACTAAAGGACCATTAAAGAAAGGATTTCAATTAATTGGAGATAACAATCTGAAAGAACAGATGGGTCAGAAAACAAATCATATACTTATGGCAAGACATTCCAAAATTGGTGGGATTTAGCCAAAGTCATTTTTAGGGGTAAGTCAGGAATTTTACCATTAAACTTTCAATAAAAGAGGAATGGGAATATGGAATCACATACTGGGGATAAGTAATGGGGTTTGATTTATAGAGGTTCAGATTCACTGGGATTGGGAGACTATGACCAGATAGTTAATTATTAAGTAAAAAAATTTATGAGATTGTCGAAGTCAAGGTGGTATGACAGTAGGGTAGAATCTTTTCAGAGCCTTGTTCAGATGAGGGAATGAAAAAACTGAAGGATAAGAAGTAGAAATACTCTCATTCCCTAAGGCAGGGCACCAGTCTGGAAATTGTCTTTACATCAAGGGTGGGAGTGGATACACATACACATACCCAGCCAGTGGGTGATGAATGGTACTTGTCATAGGAGGCTGGAGGTCAGACAAAATATGTATGGGGTACAATGAGAGGTGTTCACCTCTTCTCTTTCTCCCTCCATCTCTTTCCTCCCTCCTTCCTCTTACCATCCCTCCCCTCTTTTCCTCTCCTCCCCATCTCCTCTCCTTTCCTCCCTTCTCTCTCTTCTCTGTCCCTACTCCTCTCTTCTTCCCTGTGGAGACTGAAGACCAAGCAGGAGCTGCTAAATTTGTATTCCTAAGGGATAAATCTGAATATAGCACTTCCCTGTCTGGACCCCTGTCTTGTCTGCTCTCCCCCTATAGATTAAAATAAAATAAAATTAAAACAAAATAAAATTTTCTTGGCTTGTCATTTAAAACCCTTCAAAATCTGACTCCAACCTACCACTTGAGACATTTCATGTTCATGCGATCTATCTTTCAAACTAACCTACTGGCTGTTCCCAAATTCAAAATTCTGTCTTCTTTCTCTATACATTTATTTCTACAGAATATCCCCCCCCCCCCATGCATGAATTCCCTCTGCCCTAATCTCTAGAATTTATAAATCTTGTCTTCAAGGCTAGTTCAGATGCCTCTTTGTACCCAGGCTTTCCAGATCCTCTCAATTATTAGTCCCTCTTTGCCCTTCAAATTATCTTGTCTCTAATTATCCATGTTACTGATGTTGATACTCCCAGGGGATTATAAACCCTTTGAGGATATGGAATGTATAATATTTTGTCTCAGCACAGTTATTTTGTATATACATTAGACACCTCAGTGTTTGTTCACAGAATCAGAATTTCAAAGTTGGAAGAAACCTTAGTAGCTATTTATTTAAATTCATATCAGAAAAAAATCTACAATATACCTAACAAGTATTCATTTTTTAAATAGATTTTTTTATTTAACTTTTATTTTTATGTCACCTAGATTTTCCCCTCCCCTTCCCAAAAAAACCATCCCTTATAACAAAAAATTTTTCCCCAAAAAAGGAAAGAAGAAAAGTTTAGTTGAACCTAAGAATTTTTCAAAAAAAAATGAATAAAAATGAAAATTTCAGCTAAACCTATCAAACCATATGAAATGTTCCATACTTTGATCCTCTCCCCCCCAACTCTACAAAAATAGGGTGAGATATCCTCTCCTATCTTTTTCATAAGGGGGAAGATTATAATTTTACGATATTTACTTTCAACTTTTGCCTATTTACATTGTTGTATACAAAATTGTCTCAGCTTGCTTTATTTGGCATTTAAACTTTAGTTTCCTAAACTAGAAAACCTTTTCATACTTCTATATATTCATCACATTTCTCATTTCCTTTAGCTCATAATATCCCATTACATTCATGTGCTGCAGTGTATTTAGCCATTCCTCAATTGGGCATTTACTTTGTTTCTTTTTTCGTTTTGTTTTTTTTGCTACCACAAAAAAAGTGCTGCTATAAACAATGCTGCATATGAAATTTTTCTTTTTGTCAGTCACCTTTTTTGAGGTTAAGCCTAAAAATGAAATCTCTGTCCAAAGGGCATGTATATTTTAGCCACATTATTTGTATAATAATAATAAATGCTTTACAGATGGGTTATGCTTATTTATAGCTCCACTTACAAGATATTAGTATAACTGTTTCCCCAACCTGCCTGGCTGTCTTTTTGTCATCTTTGCCAGTTTGCTGGGTGTGAGTTGATACCTCAGAGTTGTTTTGATTTTCATTTGCTTGTATTAGTAGTGATTTGGCTCATTTGTTCCTTTGGTAGTAAAAGATTTGCAAGTCTTCATTTGATAAATGACTCATATCCTTTGAATGAGTAGTTTTTTTGCTTGAAGATCTTGAAGGTGGTTCTATTTTAAAATAGTTGTAATTGTTTGGAAATTTTTTCTTACCTCAAGTCAAAAATTTCCTTTTTTTGTAACTTCAGCACCTGGACTGAGGAAAGCAAATGTAAATCCTCCTTCTACATTAGCAGCCTTTCATATACTTGTCAAATGCTCTTTGATTTGCCATTTTAAGCTAAACATTCTTAGTTCTTTTAACCCAATTTCACATCATGTGAAATCTTTAAAGATAAAGATCCTTCCCTTATCCTTATATTGACATGAGAAAAGTTTGTTTCTATTGGATGTCGGTTTCTGAATGAGTCACTTTTATGGGTAGTATACAGCAACTAAGTAAGAGCTAGTCAGTCCCCAGACTTGGAGACCAGTAATATTCTGTGTTTCAGGCTGTATAATCTGATAATTTATTGTTGACCTTGGGAATGATAGTCTGTGATTGACCTTGGAGATCCAGGATTTTATGCTTTTGGTGTTTTGGTTATCCTTGCATAAGATCTGGGGTAAAGGAAGGCAAAACATAAGGAATAGACATGACTGCATATTTATATTTGAGATAGTGGCTTATTCTAAAATGACATTACCTATGTGAAGAAAGACAAAAAACAACAGTGACCTTTTTCTGCCACTACATCATCAATGTCTTTATGTAAGTATTTAAGAAAAAAAATTTTAACAACCTAGAACCCAACACATATGTCTAGGGAATTCTAGTAGAGGACCTCTCCCCACCCCCTTCCTTGGCTACCAAGTTTGCATCAAACAATATAATGACAATTCTTTATGTCTGGTCATTTGACAAGCTCTGAATTACCCTAAATTGTGCTATCATGGATAAATAATAGGCATTTAATAAATGTGTATTGATTGATTAATTGAACCAGGAAGTTATTTATATGTTTAACAACTATTTCTTTGAAACAAATGGATATATATTTTAAAGTTTAATCTGCATTATTAACATTTTTACTATTATTTAAGTCATTTATCAATAAAAAAAATAAATCAAGCCTGGTTATATAGTGTTTGCCTATTTCTAAGGTATAAACACACCCAAAATTTAGCAATTGACATACTCTCTGGATCTAATAGTTCTGTCTTCATCTTATCAAAAGCATGAAAGACTTTTTGAAATGCTTTGCTCATGTATATAGACAAACTATATCTAGAGAATCTCTATGATTTGCCAGTAATTTTTTCAAAATAAAGGAAATATGGTTAGTCTGGTATGACTGGCCTGTCTTTGATGATACTTTATTGGCTCATTGAGAGCATCATATCCTTTTCTAGATATAGATTAAACATTTTTTTTTTAGGTTTTTGCAAGGCAATGGGTTTAAGTGGCTTGCCCAAGGCCACACAGCTAGGTAATTACTAAGTGTCTGAGGCCAGATTTGAACTCAGGTACAACTGACTTCAGGGCCAGTACTCTATCCACTGTGCCTAAACATCTTTTTTGGGGATAAATTTTACCTTTTTCTAATCTGATTGCCAGTCTTTCAGATCACTTACAGTTGCTCAAGAAACCTATCAGTTCTTTTAGTATCTAAGAAAACATTTCATTTGGGCAATTGCTTTGAACTCTTAGAGCAATTAGGTGCTTGCCTAATATTTAGTGAAACTAGAAGGGAATGTCTACCTCCATCTGCTCTGGCTAGAACATGCTCAATGGAATATATATATGTATATATATTATATATATATATATACATATATATATATATAATATATATACATATATATTGTTCCTGTTGACCAGACTATATGGAGCTTTAGTCAGTTGCTTGGATTTGTGGTAAAAATAAAATGACTCTTCATATTTTAAGCTGAGTTCTCCTGACCACTTAGCAGTGATTTATGCTCTGCTTTAGCCCTTTAGGATTTTTATTTTACCACACAGCAATTCCTTGGTTGGCCCTCTAGTCCCCCCACAATGGGAGTGGGTATGAGTTATATCAAAATTTGGCCACTGTGCCAGGAAGAGAGACACTTTATAAGCTAAAAGAAGTTACATACCTCTTGAATTTTTTTCTTTAATCAGCTGAATATTTTGGAATGCTTCTGTGCTCTCCTTTGGATTTCTCTTTGTTGGATAGAGGGGAAAAGAGAGAAAGGGGATATCCCAGCAGTCACGAAGGCTGAATGGCAGTAAAAGTAGGTCCTGTGTAGGTCAAGTAGGTTGGCTCCAGAAACCCTAGAGATTTTTATTACATGTGTTTCCCTGAGCTCAAGTGACAGATTAATGATCATTGAGACATCCATTTTTCAGCCTCAGGAGTTTAGGAATTCCTGGTTCCACAGTCAATTCTAACTACCCTTTGGAAAGTGCTCCCTATAGTTAGAACTTCTCAAAGGAGATGACCACTAAGAGAATTAGGTATGCTGCGCTGGCCAAAAGATATGGACTATTAATGAAATGCAAATCCAAAGTGAAAGAACTTTAAAAATCCATTTTTGGGAATAGTTAGATATAAATAAAATCTAAGTTTTGTTTAAGAGATTGTCCCCAGAGTTCTATTCTGGGATGAAAGATGAAGTAGAGTCAACAAGACAAAATCCTGACCTCTCTCTTTAGAGAGGATGGAACCCAGTCTATATGAGCCCAAAATGGGGTTCCACAGTGAGAGAGGGTACTCACCAGTTCCTCTGGGTCAGCAGATCTTTATACTTATTTTAGACAGCCATTAATGCCATTGATAATCTCAAACCTCATATCAATAATTTCTTTATTAGCCAGTTTTGTTGTATCTTTTTTGATGATCTTGGAAGAGAAAAAAGATGGAAAGCAAGAATTTAGCAACACTATCCTCTATTTGTTGTCAGGTCCTGTCTCCTATTGGGTAATCTAGCCAAAACAGTGCTCCCTGACCTTTTTATTTCTATGAATCTTATTCCTATGAACTCAAGAAAATGATGTAAAGAGTGTGTCGAGTAAATTGCAATAAAGGTAAACTGAAATACATTCTCCAAGCAAAATTGGTTTATTAATAGTGATGCATATAACAGGTAACAAAGTGAGTAAAACTGACCACCTCAGTAAAGTCAGTGACCCCCCTATGAGAAGGTGGGGAACCCGTTTATAAATACATAGGAAAGGAAAGGGTCAGTGAAATTGTAATTACAATTGGCTACAGTTGGAGAAAGTGGGTTGGCATTCAGGTGTGGATGATCATGCCCCTCTGTGACAATTAAAGAATGTTAATTATATTATGGGACTCACCTGCCTCTGGTGAGTTTAGCTAGGAGACCAGAATCATACAGTTTGATCTCCATCAAGAGCAGATCAAACCTCCTCAAAATGCCTAAGGAGAGAAAAAGACAGAAGAATTATCTTTTGGGTGGTGGGGCACCAGGTTAAACTAAGTTTACAGACAACAAGCAGATGCCCCAGCTTAAGCTGGTTGAGGCTTATAGACAGCAAGCAAAAGTTCCAGGGGCTAGTTACAATGAGCGATAATAGCATTTCTTTTCAACCACTACTTTAAACTCTAACTAGGACAGATCACATTTTTGAATGAAGTGAGTTCAAACAGATAGTAACATACTAATTATAAAAAATCAATACAGCATAAAATTAATTACATTATAAAATCAATACAATAGCAATAAAAAGTAAAACTAATTTGTATCCCTTCACAAAGGACTGGCATAATGACTTCTGATGATGATAAATAAAAAAGATTGCTTTTTTCCTTTTGAGGAATCTCAGTATTCTCTCTCGTGAATGGAACAGAAGTGGGAGACAAGATCAAAAGAAGCGTTCTCTCTTTTCTTCTCTTTGTGTTCATGTGACGTGACATGATGTGACAGTGGCAGAAGGCATGAGAGCATCTATCATAAGTGGGAGGCTTTGGGGCACTCAGGCTGAGGAGGTGGGGGTTAGAAGACAATTGGAGTTGAAATCAGCAGCACCCAGTATCAGCAGACTACTTTTGGTTTACAGACTGCTGAGCTGGGGAAATACCACTTTCCCACTTTCCCTTTTAATCTATGAGTGAGCCTGAGAATGAGGTGAGAGGAAGATAGATGGGTGGAAGATACCCTTCCTCCCAATGTACCCATAGGTATGTATGCCAGAAGTTTTCTTATTCACACCAGAGATCTGTGAAGATGATCTGGGAGCATACAGACATGCAAGTGATATTTTTATATATTTCTTTTGCATCCACTTCCATTTTACTAAAAACTATGCAGTCACAGCATACTCAGTTTTCAAATGTATGAGAGAAGTGGAAAGAGACTTGAGAGAGTGGAATATCCACTCAGAGGTTCTTAGCCTTGGGTCTAGGGACTCCCAAGAGGCTCAGAGATAGATTTCAGGAAGTCCATGGTTTGGATGGGAAAATTATATGGTTAATGTGTAATTTTAATATGGAATCCAAAGCATTTTATTTTATGCACCTGCCCAAGAATCCATGACAACAAAAAATGTTAAGGACCCCGTAAGAGGTTAAGAACTCTGAAGAACCGATAGATGGTGGATTTCATTTTAAAACATTTGATTAGCAATTCATTTTGTCTCCTTGTCTAAACTGGAACATGACCAGCAAGAGGTTAAAATAAATGCCACTTCAGAGCCAAAGGGGAGACTACTACTGCCATGTAGAAACAAGGGGTACCCCCAGCAATTTGCTGAAGTTCCAGTCCTGCTAGAAAGTGACTAGCTAGGACATAGACTCCGTCATTTGAGCACCACCTGGTCGCTAGCTTAGATATTGCACTTGGAGCTAATTTAAACTCACTTGCCTGGATAATTAACACAGTGACAGCTGGCTCCCTGTATGGGTAAGGGAGGCAATGCTGAGCCAAAGTGTCACATTTGCACTACCTACCTTATGGGGTTGTTGTGAAAAAAGTGTTTTGTAAACCTTAAAGCACTTTCTAAATGCATGTTATAATTATGTTAGAATCAGAAGTCACACAAGGGATAGGTAATGAAATGAACCTATTGAAAATGAACCAGGATAAGATTCTTGAACTAAGGGAGGCTGAAAGACCACTGTGCTTAAGTCATGGGTCCTGGGTTCAATGCTAGTTTCACTTCTAGTGACCTTCAGGAAGTCACTTTGCTCTTCAAGGCCTCAGTTTCTTTTTCTGTAAAAGGATTGTGTGTGTGTGTGAAATACATGGACCCTTCCATAACTAATATTCTGTGTTTCCATGAGAAGTTGCTTCCTTCTAGATATTTTCCCTTCTTCATAGAGAAAAAAAAAATGATGGCTACATTTATATTTATTACAAAGGAACAAAGATCACCACTAAATTTCTTAGGGAAATATATTACTTTGAATTCATGAAATCATTTAGTTTTGTAGTTTAAAAAATTTAAGGTGAAATATATCACCGCCCTACTTGCTAGTCAAACCATTTTATTGCCCTTCTCATATGCTATATCAGAGTGGGGTATTTTTTTTGCCAAGGGCAATTTGGCTATTTATAATATCGTTCTCAAGCTATATTTGGTTAAATAATTTAATTAATTCACCCCTAAAAAGCTCCTAGATTTATTGAATTTTGAGTCCTACTTGTGGTTACCTTGGCATTGCCAGACCAATATGACCCGCAGGCTGCTCTATACAGTGATCCAAGACAATTCCAAAGAACTTCTGATGAAAAATGCTGTCTACTCCCAGAGAAAGAATTGATGTATGAATGCAGATTGAAATGGGAGAGAGCACAGGACCTCTCCTCATAGCATTTGTCTCTCTCTGGAAGTTATAAGGACTAAAAGATATTTAGTAATCAGCCAGAGAGAAAATGACTTTCTCTAGTCATTAATGCTAACTATATCACTCCCCATCTTTCCAGACAAACTGGTTTCAGACATTAGCTGTTTGATCCTGGTAAGACATTTAATCCTGATTGCCCCAGTTTCCTCATCTGTAAAAGATAACTCTAACTGGGGTCATGAAAAGTTGGAGATGACTGAATAAGCCTGTGATTCTTTATGTTTTGTTTACATCATCCCTCATTCTTGATCTGCATTCTTTGGTGGTAGATGGCATTTTTCATGATACCTTGGAATTATCCTGGATCATTGTATTGCTGAAAATAGCTAAATCACTTACAGTTATTCATATTGCTGTGATTGTGTATAATCAGGTTCTTCTCATTTCACTTTCTATTCGTTCATATAAACCTTCCCAGGTTTTCTGAAATCATCCTGCTCATCATTTCTTATAGTACAATAGTATTTCATCAACAATCTTTTGCTACAACTTGTTCAGTCATTCCCCAAATGCTGAACATCCCCTCAATTTCCAACCTGCCACAAAGATTTTTCCCATTAAATGTAGCCCTTCTAACTTTAACTACATCAATTTTGTCTTTGTACTTTTCAAACTTTATGAAGTCAAAATTGTCCATTTTATCTTTTTTTGATCCTCCTGATTCTTTATTTGGTCATGAATTCTTCCCCTATCTGGAACTTATATAGATATGCTTTCCTTGCTCCTCTAATTTGTTTATAGTGTCACCTTTTCACTCCAAGTCTTGTATCCTTTTGGAGGGGTATATGGGTTATTAAAGAAGAACTAGCTCCTCTGGTATGAGGTCTTGTCTAACCCTTGTCAAGGCTTCTACTCTACTCATCTACCTGACACCCAACTTTCACCTCTGGTTCCAAGAAGCTGTAGCAACACCACAGCTACATCCCAGAAAAACCTTCTTGGCAAATGGTCTTAATCAGGTCGAGGGTAACCAAAAGGCCTCAAACCTGTCAGTCAACCTCTAGCTTGTGAAGATAGGAGTTTCAGCGGAATGGATGAATGAGAACAATTTGTTCCAGTAGCCTTAAAGGTGACTGAAGCTTTAGAGCTTAAGTCAGACATCAGATTACCAAGGTCATCCACTACATTTCAGACCATTGCTGGTCACATTGACTTTTGTCCAGTCACTGGTTTTTGATGACTGTAGAAGAGAGTGAGGCTGACAACTTTGTGCAACTTTGCCTCCCTTAAATCCAATTCACATGCAAGTCAAGACATCTCCATGATATTGTTGTTCCTCTTCAAAAATGAAGGATGAACAAACTTTTGCAGCTATCTTGGTAGATACCATGAGTTTTTTATTTATAACTAATTTCAGTCAGATTATTTTCCAGTTTTTCCAGCAGTTTTTGTTTCTGGGTCTAAGTCCCCTCTCCTTGTGATGTGTTCATTGAGGTCGGATTATTGAAATTCTCTATTTTTTGCTTGGTTAAACTGGGCATTTACAAGCTTGGTAAATATTCTTCTGTTTTGTTTAAGTTGTCTGTTCATTAACTTATTACTGGTAAAATAGCTTCTAATAATAATATTCTTTCTTCACTCATTCATTAATACTAGAACAAATGACAATGGAAGGTTAGAGCTTAAATAAGAACATTAAGGGAGTAGGAATAGGTTGGAAATTTAGAAATTAATCAACATTATTTTCTTTTCTGAAAAAATAATGGACTGTTCTATAACTTGCTCCAGTAGCTATTGAGTAAGTCTGGTACTAATTCCTTCCATTGGAAAAGGAATGCCTCTCTTCCTTTGTCTTCTAGATAACATGATTCTCTTTAGCAGGAGTTGGAATAAAAAGCACTGTTACTCTACAAGCTTGATGTCCTTTTACCTTCTTTGTCACTATAAACATTTCTATTTAGTTCTCTGTAGTCATCAGTCCTTAATTTCTTGTCCATCCTCTATCCCTTCCATGTTCCAAAAATATTTGGTGGAACAAATTAAATACTAAGGGAGGAAGCATACAGATTTTCATATTATTTCCCTGATTTCAGCTATAGAACCTTAAAGTTTGAAAGGTATTTACAAATACCATCTCATTTTATCTTTTTAATAACCCTGAGAAGTGCTATTGTCATTTTACAGATGATGAAACCAAGGGAAAAAAATTAATTATATTCAGGATCACATAGTTAATAAATGTCTGAAAGCTAGATTTGAACTTGGGTCTTCCTGACTCCAGATCCAGTGGGGATATAGCAGAATCACAAAGTTTCAGACTTAGAAAAGATTTAAATAACTATCTGGTTTCACCCATAATCCCAAAAGAGTCCCCTCTATAATATTCTTGCCAATTGCTTACCCAGTCTTTGACTAAAGACCTCTAATAAGGGATAACCCACATCCATTTTTATTGCATGACTTCTCATGTCTAATTGGTTATCATGTCTTGTATTTTTGTTGTTATTGTTCAGTCATTTCAGTCTCTCTGACTTTTTTGTGACCCCATTTGGGATTTTCTTGGCAAAAATACTAGAGTAGTTTGCTGTTTCCTTCTCTAGTTTATTTTACAGATGAGAAAATAGGACTTACCCAAGGTCACACAAATAGTGTCTGAGTCCATATTTGAACTCAGATCTTCCTGACTCTAGGTCTGGCACACTATCCACCAAGCTACCCCTTGTACCATTGAAATAAAATATATTTCTTTTTATTCACTCCCAACCCTTTCTTCCTACCATTTACCCAATAGTACAAGATTTCATTCCTGTTCTCTGGCTTATTGCAATACTTTCCTAAGAGGCATTCCCACTTCTGCTCCTTGCTCACTTCAATCCAATCCATCCTTCATACCACTGCCAAATCCTTAGGTTTAAAATCCATCAGTGGTTATTCTGTATTGTCTACAAGTGAAATCTAAACTCATTTTTTTATGGCACAATTTAGGATCATCCTCCCTTTCTAGTTTTATCTCATACTACTCTCCTCTAATCTAAGTTACAATATTAGTCAATTTGGACTACTCATCATCCTGCTACAATCATTGTACTTTCCTGTCTTTGGGCCTTTGTTCTGTTCCTGGTACCTACAACCTCTCCATCCCCACCTATCAAATTTTCTCACACTCTTTAAAACCCTATTCAAATGCTACCTTTTCTACAAAGTCTTCCCAGATAAAGACCTTTCTTCTTTTATTTACACCTCTTAGGCATCAATTATCACTTTTTTGTATGTGCACTATCTCCTTTCTAGACTATAAGCTCCATAAGGACAGGAGTTGTGTTATATCAAAACCTTGCAGATCCCCAAGAACCTAGTGCAATGATGGTGCACAGACACACTTATTAAATATTATTTTTATAACCTGTTTGTTCTGTTCATACCAAGTTGCCAAGTCCTCCCTTTAGGTAGGATAAGTTTGTCAAAGATGAAAAAAGATTAACTATTCAAGAATACAAATTCAGACTAAGAAATCTGTCAGTGTGGAGAAATGAGCCATGTTAATAAGGCTGGGCAAGAGATATATGTTTTTATGTCTTCCTTTGTCTTATGCTTTGAACTCTGCAAATTTAGAACTTGAAATGAAAGAAAATGTACTTCTGTATTAGTGTGAGTGTACTCATTTCTTATGACAAGTGTCTATGAGGAGGGTGTTAGGGTAGTTTGATTTATGGCTACTTCATTTTGCAAGTCATATGCTTGTGTTAGGATAGCACAAATAGAAGAGTATTTTAAGTGCCAAAAATATGGAATGTTAAACTTTATTTCTGAGTGATTTTATTTTTGTTCTTGATTTAGAAGTATTAATATATTTTCTTGACAACTCCACATTCGGGAAGATATTTTGGCTTCTGTAAATACCTGTAGGCTGAAGAGAAATGTATTTATCAACTCAGCTTTAAGTAGATAGTTGAGATCAGAAATGTTAAGAGAATGCCTTCACTTCACTTAAACATAATTAATCCTCTATGTTTTAAAGACATATGGTATAAAAGTAGCCCCAGAAGATTCCAGACTGTGAATATTTTTCAGACTTTTTTTGGATTTTCTTTACCTGTCCCTATGCATATAACTGCACACCTACCTACCTACACATTCAGATGTACTTGGTACAGGTGTGACTAAAACAATGAAATGTTTCCTTGTGTGGCCTGTGGAAATCAGCCTTTTGGTCACAGGGACCCATCACTTAGACTTTTAGGAATGTATTCAGACTCTAGCTCATTTTGTTCTTGGTCATAGGTGCAGGTTGTACTCTGCATCTTTCCTTCTCTCGATGTTCTTGAACATGTGTTTTCATAGTTTTAGTTTCCTTTTGCATTCCTCTATTTGGTGAAGTTCATTCTACTGTTGCCAATCTTTATTTCCTCTAAGATGTCCACTGAGTTGGGGAGCCCCTGAGTTAGGGGAACATTCAGTCTGTTCTCTTGTCTTCCAGACAAATAGCAGGTTGCGACATACTATTAGGAATGCCATTCCCATTCTCAATATTTCTGTGGCTCCTCAGATCACTTCCACTAGGATATTCCTAGAGAATGAACCGCCATAGAGCAGAGTTATCAACATATTTCCTTGATGAGATGTCCCATCACGAGACATGTATGTGTAAATAACTCTTTTACCACCTGAAAAGGAAGACTAATCTCTCTAGTGTTGCTTCAAAAACTTTGTCAGGATAGGCAGGTTCAAATTCTGCCTTTGACCCTAAAGTAAATGACGTTAACAAGCCCAGTTTCTTCATTTGGAAAATAGCCTTTCAGTTTTATCTGCTTTACTTTCATTAAGAATGAATTGGGGGGGGGGGGTGAGACTTTTTTTTTCCCTATCTAAATGCCTACTTTCATGGGTTTAGAAAAGTGCCAGGGTAGAAACTCCTCCAATTAGTGAAGATTAAATTGTAACTTAGAGTGTTAGAGAGTTGCTTGAGGGACATAGAAAGACTGAGATTCACCCAGAGGAACACTGTATGTTCCATACCAGAGTTAGGACTTAAACCCATTACTTCCTGACTGTAATGCAACATCCCATTTCATCTCTGCTTCTTGTCAATGAGGTAAAGTTATATGTAAATGAATATGTATTCTATTGCAAATTTTAAGTGCTATATCAGTATATAAAGGACTTGTGATTGATGTTGTGGGAAGTCCACCAACTTGGAGGTAGCCTTTTAAAAATATTTATTTTTATTTTTTCTAATTACATGCAAAAGTAGTTTTCAATATTCATCTATTTTCAAGTTTGTGTTTCAAATTTTTCAACCACCTCCCTTCCTTTCTCCCTCCTCATGGCAGCAAAAATTTTGGTATAAGTTGTACATTTATAATAGTGTTTAACATATTTCCATAGTAGTCATATTGTGAAAGAGGAATTAGAACTAAAGGGAAACAAAACCATGAGAAAGAAAGAATGAACATTAAAGAAATTTTTCAAAGCGAACATAGTATACTTTGCTCTGCATTCAGACTTCATAGTTTTTTTTTTTATTTTTTTCCCCCTAGATGTGGATGGCATTGTTCATAGCAGGTCTCCTAGCATTGTCCTTGATCTCTGAACTGTTGGGACAAGCTGTATCCATCATGGTTGATCCATTTCATAATGTTGCTCTTAATGTGTACAATGTTCTCCTCACTCCAAATAAATTCATGCAAGTCTATTCATTCATGATTTCTTACAGAACAACCATCATATTCATATACCATAGCTTGTTCAACCATTTCCCAATTGATGAGCATTTCCTCAATTTGTAATTCTTTGCCACTACAAAAAAGAACTGCTATAAATATTTTTGTGCATGTGGATCCTTTTCCCCTCTTTATGATATAGACCTAGTAGTGGTATTGATGGATCAAAGGGTAGGTGAAGTTTTATTGCCCTTTGAGCATAGTATGGATATAGACTTTTGGCAAATTATTGTCTAAGGCTATTACTTGAGTCCCAGAGAGATTAGGTGATTTGTCCATGATCACAGAGCAGGTGAGATGCCAGAAGTAGTATGTGAACCCAAACCTTCCTGAATCTATGTCAAGTATCCTATCTTTAAAATGCTATTATGTCAGTTTGTTAAAAGGTAGGGCAGTATTATGGAAACAAATGGATAAACCTGGAGTAATGAAATTTTTAAGAAAAAGACTTCTCAATGATAATTACAGTAATTCTGTTAATGTTGTTTTAAGAATATGCTGTTTGTAAGCATATTACCTTAAGGATATAGATGAAGAGACTGGGGCCTTTGGGCATGAGGTCTGATGCTTGGGGTTGAGAAAGTTTAATATGTATTTCAAACTATAGTCCTGTCTTTAAAAAAAGGCTGATTTCTTTTTACTGAAAGAAAAGAATGTTATCTCCCCATATATTAATTACAAACTCAGAAAGACAAAAATCAGGAAGCCGGGAAAACTTGTCCTGTCTTCTTTATACTTTAAATTCAGGAAGACATAACAACACATTCTTATTTAGACCAAATAATATTATATAAGAATGTCTTTGATTATCAATTTTTTTATTATTTTTTTTTTTAGGTTTTTGCAAGGCAAACGGGGTTAAGTGGCTTGCCCAAGTCCACACAGCTAGGTAATTATTGTCTGAGACCGGATTTGAACCCAGGTATTCCTGATTCCAAGGCCGGTGCTTTATCCACTGTGCCACCTAGCTGCCCCTGATTATCAATTTGATAATAATATTGTGCAACTTCATAGTCAGGCCTCCAGGGAGGTTAATGATTTTCTTTATCATTTGTTTATGGATTAATACTCCCTTCTTTATTGGTTTGGGGTCACCTTGGATAGATGGTCTCCACCTGTCAGTTTTCTGCTTATTCCTAGAGAATAAAACTTCATGTTTAACCTGTATCTTCTGTCATTTTATTTTGACCCCATGATTTTTAAGATTTACAGTTTATGCCAGATACTAAAAGGAAGAGATAATTACATGAAAACCACAGAATTCTACATATGTCTATGTATTACCAATAGAGATCAAGTGAAGACAGCCCGAGGCTGGTTTGAGGCATGGATGTGCAAGTGGAATGGGACTGTGACCAGGATTACAAAGGAACCTTCAGCCTGGCCTGAGCATGATCATGGGCAAGGCTATACAAACCATAATACTAACTACAATAGAATAAATAGCTTCATCAAGACCAACGTTTGAATGATGTTTGGGGGAGGGTTAAGCATGTCCAACAAGTAGATTCTACATAACTTATAACCAAAACCCTGCAGGCTTAGTCTAAAACTCAAATAAATCTAGGTAAATGTGTTGGCAACATTGATAATTTAGCAGCTACCTGGTGGGAAGTGGTCTAGAAGGGAAAAAAAAGTTCTACATTTTTCTCCCACAAAGTAGAAATATATGCAAAACTTAACAATAATAGCTAGCATTTCTATAGCTCTTCAAGATTTGCAAAAAAAAAAATATGTACATATGTTGACTCATCTGATCCTCACAATAACCCTGGAGATAGGTGCAATTATTAAACCCAGTCCCTTTGGACATCTCCATCAGCTACACCAGGCACCCACCCTCTTCCCCCCACTTTTTTTCAACTTCCTTATTAAACTATTAGACTGCCCCTAAGTTCCTTGAGGGCAGAAGACTGTCTTTCTTTTTTGTATTTGTAGGGCTAGCATATGTAATGATTGAATGACTCAGGATTTCTGACTCCCAAGTTCTTCAATCTACTGTACCTCCTAGCTGAATTATACCTTTCCGTTAATGTAGAGGTACATACATACACATATTCATATGATATGCATTGAATTTCAATAAAATAATCTTTTTCTTTTTGAAGAAGATATAGATTTTGTCATTTTTTTATAATTTTGCTTCTTACATTATAATTAATATAAGAAAGATATTTCCAGTATTATCATAGTATATCAGCCTCAATGAAAGGAAATAATTTAACTCAACTAGTATTAAACTGTTCACATTGAACTATGCAATATGATCAGCTAGGTAGTACAGTGGGTAGTGTACTACACTTGGTATGAGAAAGATTTCATTCAACCTCAGACACTTATTAGCTGTGTGATCCTGGATAAGTCACTTAATCCTTTTTGCTTCAGTAACCTCATCCATAAAGTGAGCTAGAGAAGTAAATGACTGCTCCAGTATCCCAAGAAAATCCCAAATGGGGTCACAAAGAGTCAGACATGACTAAAATGCCTCCACACCAACAATAAAATAGTATAAAGAGCTGGGCTAAACCCAAGTGATAAAAGTTGAGAACAAGAGTCCCTGATCTCAAGGCTCTAAAGTCTATCTTGAGGATTCATTCAAGTTGTACCCAGAAAAGAATAATAAAAGATAATTTGAGGAGGTATCCTCCAAAAGTTGAAGGGTTGATGAAGGCTTCTAATAGGAGGTCTCCCCATGAACTGAGTCTTGGGAAAAAACTAAGGATTCTGAGAGATGATGGGGAAGGGAGTGCATTGTAGACTTGTGGAATGACTTGGTCAAATGGTTAGTTCACAGAATATATTATGGGAATAAAATGATATAAGACTGGAAAGGTAGATTAGAGACAAGTTGAGGGGATGAGTTATAAACCAATCTGAAGAGTCTATAATTTATTCAAGAAGCGATAGGTACATAAGGCTTTTAGCAAGATACAGCAACTGTGTTTTAAGATTATTTTGGTAGTTTTATCGAGGATAGATTATAGAAGGGAAAATGTAGAATCAGTGAGGCCAGTTAGAAGGATTTAAAAACAATTCAGATGAAAGGCGATGAGAATCCAAGCTACAGTAGCTATTGTACAAAAGGAGAGAAGGATATGATAGATGCTATGGAGGTAGACTGGCAGTTGAGTGAAAGGTGAGTAATTGAATGGCAAGAAAGGATATAGGGAGAAAAATGAGAAAACCTTTAAGGATACAGATAAAAGATAATGACTCCTTATAGAATTAGGTAAGTTTATGGTAGTATCTGTTTAGATTAAGAGAAAGATGAGTTCTGTTTTGAATGTGTTGAGCTGAGATGGCTTCAGACATCCAGGCAGAGGTGTCTAGTTCACAGCTGGCAATATGGGAAAGCATTCAGGAGAGCTTTTGGGGGGATAAATATAAAGATTTGTAAATCATCTGCAATAGTTTCATAAAACTTCAAAGGTCTTTGAAGTACTTTACATATGTTATTTGATTTCTATATCAACTTTGTGAAATGGATAGTATTATTACCCCTATTTTACAAATGAGCAAACCGAGGCTGAGAGAAGTTAGCTGTCTTATCCAGGTTCACATATCGTAGGGGTCTGAAGCCTGATTTTAAATCCAGAATCTAGTCACAAAATCTGCCAAAGATGTTCATTGAAGAGATGGAAGATAATGGAATCCCTAAGAGAGAAATGATAAAATAGGGGACCAAGCAGAACTTTCAGGTAGATCCACACTCAAAGGACAGAGGATCAGTATAAAAGACTGAAAGTATACAGTCAGGTAAAAAGAGAGAGAGGATAATATGTGAAGTCAAGGGAAGAGGAACTGTGGGTTATCAACACTGTCAAAAGTTGCACAGGGGTCAAGGAGAATGACTGAGAAAAGTCACTTTCTATTGCCATTGTATTTAATAGTTAAGACATAATAGGTAACACTGGAAATTTGGACTTGGTGAGCTGAAATTTCTATTCCTAGAGCCAGATTGTAAAAGTTTGAGAAGTGAGAGGGTGGAGCTACAATATGACTTCCTGAATCAATGTCAGAGTTGAGCAAAGACTTTATCAGGTTGATCTGGTATGTTTGTAGACAGGAAAGAAGTCAGTAGAATGGGAATAATTTAGGGGAGAGGGATGTAATCATTTCTGAAACAAATAGGAGGGGATGAGACCAAGGGCTCAAGTAGAGGAGTTGGTAAGGAGAAAGGCCATCACTTCATCAGCAACTGGAGCAATGGGGGAGAGTCTGGGCAATGGTATAGGATGATGATGAGGTTTCAAGCCGGGGAGCTATGACAGATGGCCTCATTTTTTTTTCCAGTAAAGTAGAAGGTAAGGTCATTTGCTGAGAGATGGTGGGCGAGGGTTAGAGGGCTTGAAGAAAGAGGAGAAGGTTTGGAACAGATGCTGTGGGGGATATGATAGAGAAGCAGCATCAAAATTGATGTGATATGATACTGATAAATTTGACACAGCAAAAAAGAAAATCTTACTGCACTAAAACAGAAATTTTATAAATGTCACCGCGTGACTTGAATGATTTAATATAGCTTAACTTAAAAGATACCTCACTAACAAATTGTACATACACACATATACAAATTGTGTCTAAAAGCTCCAACATTTAATTCAGTCCAACTAAACTAGAATTCATTTATTCTTCCTTGTCCCACCTTAAATCACTTTGAGCCTTTAGAAGTAGTCAACTGTATGGTGTCTCAGATGCTTAGACTCATATTTCCATATTAGAAACACATTTAACTATTTCAGGTGAAAAACAAAGAGCTCTCAGATATGAATCTTGGGTCTAGATTTTAGACTAAATTCATTTACCTCATCATTACCTTATGTTTTATATTAATAAAATGGCAACACCAATACCTAAGAAGATTTTGTGAGAACAGAATATCTATTTATTGTTATATGAGAAATATTATCAGTATTACTTCTTTGTCATACCTTCTTTCCCTTTTCCTCTTTCCCTTTATCAAAGTTCACAGCTAGGAGGTACAGTGGATAGTGTGCAAATGGCAAACCACTCCAATATCTTTGCCAGGAAGATCCCAAATAATGTTCCAATCATTATTGATTAGAGAAATGCAAATTAAAACAACTCTGAGGTTATCACCTCACTCATGTTAGATTGGATAAAATGACAAAAAAAAAAAAAAAGAAAGACGACCAGGCAGATTCCAGTTGGGGTTATGAAGAAATAGACACAACTGAACAACAAGAACAAGGTCCACTGCTGGGGTTGAAGGGACTTCACAGAAGAATTAAATGAGGCAGTCACTGATAAAACTGCAGACTCCATTAGCTTGTGTGGGAAGGACCAAAAGAGTGGGATATATGGCTTTAATGGAGACACTATAGGGTGAGGACTCAGATATATCAAAGGAAGGGTACTAGGCCATCCATTGAATCTTCCTTTCCACAGGTGCCAGTACTGATACTTCACCTCCAAACTAGAGAAGCCCTTCAACTCCCAAAATGGAGGGACAAAACTTAAGCACTGAATTTGGAGCCAAAGGACCTAGGTTAAAATTCTACTTTTGTGGGAAAATGAAATATTTGTGTAAAATTATCTCTAAAGTCCCTTCTGTCATATTTATCAGAGCAGCTCCTCAAAGTACTTATATTGGAGTTAGGACAAAGCTCCAAAAAGGACTGGGAAGGGGTAGAGAAAAGGGTCAGACAAGGAGTCTTGGGAATGATGGCTCTTCTGGTCATAGCAGGAAAAGGGAGGTCATGATGATTTAGAACCTTTGGGTCCATGCTTCAGGACAACTTACTCAAGTAAGGGCCATGACAGCTCTAGGATTGGAACTAGTGGACAGAAGCTCAACTATTTCACAAGGAGAGAAGAGTGGTTCTACTAAAGTATATCTCAAAGATTTCCCCACCAGAGCTCAAAGTCAAGAAGACACAAATAAATTATGCCTGGAAACTCCCAGACATAGAAAATTCAGATACAAAGAGGAATGTACACCTGAGAAAGGGGACAGGACAGAAGTAAGGGGATAGGAGGGTAAAGGAAGAATGCTTCAAGGGAACAGGCAGACTATTAGGCAGAGAAAGATTAAATATGAAAACCAAAGGTTCTCAGACTATAAAGTATCCTTAGAATTTTTTTATGTGCATCTGCCATATTCCCTATTAAATTATACTTTTTGTTAAAGATTTTATTTATTTGGAGTTTTACAATTTTTCCCCTAATCTTACTTCCCTCCCCCACCCCCCCACAGAAGGCAATTTGCCAGTCTTTACATTGTTTCCATGGTATACATTTATCCAGATTGAATGTGATAAGAGAGAAATCAAATCCTTAAGGAAGAAACATGGAGTATAAAACATATCAAGATCAGACAATAAGATATCAGTTTTTTTCCCTAAATTTAGCATAATAGTCCTTGGTCTTTGTTAAAACTCTGCAGTTGTTTCTTTGGATACAGATGGTATTCTCCACTGCAGAGAGCCCCAAAATGTCCCTGACTATTGCACTGATGGAATGAGCCAGTCCATCAAGGTTGATCATCTTCCCCATGTTGCTGTTATGGTGTGCAGTGTTTTTTCTGGTTCTGCTCATCTTACTCAGCATCAGTTCATGCAAATCCCTCCAGGTTTCCCTAAATTCCCATCCCTCCTGGTTTCTAATAGAACAATAGTGTTTCATGACATACATATACCACAGTTTGCTAAGTCATTCCCCAATTGAAGGACATTTACTTAATTTCCAATTCTTTGCTACCACAAACAGGGCTGCTATGAATATTTTTGTACAAGTGATGTTTTTACCCTTTTTCATCATCTCTTCAGGGTATAGACCCAGTAGTGGTATTGCTGGATCAAAGAATATGCACATTTTTTGTTGCCCTTTGGATGTAGTTCCAAATTTCTTTCCAGAAAGGTTGGAGGAGTCCACAGCTCCACCAACAATGTAATAGTGTCCCAGATTTCCCACAACCCTTCCAACAATGATCATGGTCCTTTCTGGTCATATTGGCCAGTCTGAGAAGTGTGAGGTGGTCCCTCAGACAAGTTTTAATTTGCATTTCTCTAATATGTAATGATTTAGAGCATAAATTCTACTTTTTGTGGCAGTAGGCACTAATTTTGTGTCTTTCTCACTTCCTAGCATGGTACTCCAAACATATCAGATGCTTAATAAGTGTTTCATTAAATTGAATTGAAATTTCACCACTGTCCCTCAAGTTCAGTTGGCATATTTCAAAGGAAAATGGGTAGATTTGATGGATTTCACTGATATACTGACACCTCTGATGGCCAGAAACTGTCAAAAATAAGTGTTTTTGGTCTAGAGAAAGTTAACCCAGGGGTTTGTCAGTTTTAAGTGGTTTTTAAGATTATCAAGGCTTTTTTTTCCTAAGGATATAGTAGAATAGAGAAAGAATATTGTCTATGAAACCATCTTATATACAACTTGCTTTTCTTTTTAAATGTATAATTGTATAATGTATAATAATGTATAAATGTATAATAAATGTACTTTCAAAGCTATCCTACTTATCTGCAGCTCTTTCTGGCCTCTCTAAACTATGCTACCTTCTAGAAATAGTAGCAGATTGATCTTAGAAAGTGCTACCAGTATTCCTTTTTTGTATTTATATTTGAGATCTTGGCCAATGAAACAATCAACAAATCAACAGGCAATTATTAAGTGACAACTAGGACTATTATAGGCACTATGATAGGCTCTGTGGGATACAAAAATAAAAAAGGAACAGATCCCTTTTTACATTCTATTGGGGGAGACAACATGAAAATGCTTATTTATATATACTACATATGTATGTATATCATATATATGCATATATATATATCTACATATGATGTATACACACACACACACACACATATATATATGTATATATATTTTTATATATATACATATATATATATATAATTTAATGTAATTTGGGGAGGTCGCTAGGAACTTGGAATATCAGTTAAAAACTTCCTGGAAGGAGTGGCACTTGAATTGAGTTTGGAAGGAAATTAGGAATTCTTAGAGATCATTGTGAGCAGTTAGTGAATTTTAGACCTGGAGGATGCCCAGGACATAACAAAGTAATAAGAAATGCGATGTCTTGAATAAGGAACAGCAAGAATATTCAGTTAAATTCATCTCATTGTAAGAACTTTAACACTTTGTAAGGGAAGGAAAAGGGTTAGCAATGATGGAGATAAAAGTAGCATTGGGTGTCAGTCATAGAGAGATACCTAGGAGTACATGATGGATTGCCAAACAAAATGGCAGCAGTGAAATAATTGTAAGGAGTCTCTAACCCAAAGCTGGTGTCAGTGAAATGACAGGGTATTATTTATTATTTATTAGCATCATGACTCAAATGGACCATTCAGCTCTGAGGAAGATGTTTTAATCAGTATCCTTAAGTTCTTTTCACATCTCGTGGTAGAGAGAGGGAGAGAACTCAACTCTCAGGGTGCTGTTATAAATACTTTATGACTTTATAGGTCTTTATGAGGAAATTTTCTTGACTATGGACTTTGGTACAGGTTCTTTCTATATTCTTTGCTGTACATAAGAGAATTGTTGTATAATTCCGTGACTTGGTAATGTGGGTTGTTTGCAAGGAAACTAAAGGCTCTGGGAAGGTCTTAGAAATGATTCTTATGTTTTCAGAGGAGACCTTGGGTGAGAACAAAACAAATAAAAGAAATAATTATTGAGAAGATTCTAAGATGAGACTTGAGTCAGTATGATTCCAGTTCAACTTTGGACCACAAATACTAAAATCATAGAGATTTTAAACATATGGAGTTATATGAAAATGATAAAGAAAAACCAAGAATCAGTTAACCGAATCTAAAGAGACAAGGACAAAGAAAAAAATGACTGGAAAACCAGAATTACCAGCCTTCTTCTAACAGATGTAGCAGCACGGCTGTTTCTACATTTAGAAAGGACATTGACTTTAAATAGAAAACTGGTATGTACTGTTAGCATGGGATATTGTACCCCAAGAAGCAGTTGGCTAGCATTACACATTTCATTGTTACCTAATGTAGCAGGAAAATCCTGTAACATCTGTTACCACAACTAAGTGAATCTCCCACCTATATTAACTGAAAAGAAAGATGAAGAAATAAATGTTCAACATGGATAATGACTGGAATTCATCACTTCCAATTTGTGGTTGTAGCCATGTTATTACTGACTTTCAGCAAATTTTTTTAAAGCGCCACTTTTATCTCTGACTCATATAAACTACAATCACACTACATGGTTGCCATAGCTAGGAGCTATTGTTAAATGGATACTCTTATGTATAATTTTTTGACTGTTTAAGTGAATGGCAACCCATATGAACAGTTTAATTTTTCTTAAATTTGATTAAGTAACACCTTAAAGTATGGTGGTATTGTGTAATATCTGCATGTAATAATTAAAGGGTTTGGCTTGCATAAAGTAATTTCAAAGTGTTTTTTTAAGTGCTTAAAAAGGTCACCAATAGGGAAACGAAATGATAAATATGCTGTTTTAAACTGTATTTTTTCACCACTTCAAAAATGTCACAGTGAATGAAAGGAAAAAGCTGCCCGATAGCAGATGAGTGGGTATTGACAGCTGCACTAGTGTTAAATGCTTCGTGGCATAAAAAATTTAGTGAAGAAACAAGTTGTAGTCACTTTCCCATATTACTTTTTATTTTTAAAAATTCCAAATTCAGATGTGAACTTTGATTTATTTTTGGATTTGTTAATGAAAGTAATTTGTTAAGTAAAGAAAATATGAAGTCAGTTAACCAGATACATATATACTCAGAAAATAGTTATATGTATAACATTAAATGTATAATTGTATACTCTTTGTAAAATTATATTCATAATTTTGTGATATTGTTTTGGGCCCAGATGGTCTAGCATATGTAGCTGTAGAATATACAGTGAGTAACTATATTAGATATGATATATATGTCAAGTATATGGAATTCCATGATTGTATACATAAATGAGCACAATGTCCATAATTTTTATGTATATACATCAGGAGCAAGCATTTATTAAGTACCTACTATATTCTAGGGACTGTGCTAAATGCTTTGCAATTATTTTCTCATTCATCTTCACAAAAACTCTGGGAGGTAGTTATTATTATTATCCCCATTTTGAGGAACCTGAGATAGACAGAGATTAAGTGGCTTGCCCAAAGTACACAGCTAGGGAATATCTGAGGCTGGATTTGAAATGAGGTCTTCCCAAATCCAGACCTAGAGCGCTATCTATTGAACCATCTTGCTGTCTCTATACTTTTAGAAAGGAATAATGCTAATGGGTAACTTGAATGTAGAAACATGAAGAATTCCCCTGCTGGAATGCATACATAAAAACATTTTTTTTTCCTACTCGTCGTGAAGGCAGTTGAAGACAACTTGAAAAACAAAGGATGACCAATAGCAACAACAACAGTAATGCTAATGGGAAATAGTCGTGATTTAGAATTTTTATTGTAATTTTATTAACATTCTTTTGCTACAAATATTTAAAAAACAATTTGTTCATAGATTTTTGATTTCATTAGTGTTGATAATCCATCATAATCTCCTCCCTGCCTCAGCAGAAAGTCTTTATGAGTTGCTATATCCAAAGTCATGTATCACCTGGTTAATGTTTTTGAAGAGAATTAGCAACATTACAGGATAATGTCTTGACTTGCTCACGGACTGGATTGAAGTGAGGCAGAGTTTCTCTTCAATCACCTTCATGGCTGTTGGAACAAATTGTTCTTATTTGCTTATTCTGCCAGGGGAAGTCATAATGCTAGGGTGGACATCCCTCTAACTCACTAGTGGGTTTGAGGCCTCTTCATCTATTAGCTTGTCTGCTGAGATGGTTTTACCAGGGTGTAGCCACTATGTATGCGATTTCTTGATAAGACCAAAGGATATCAACAGTGGATGAGCAACCCTGGAAAGGACTCAGATAGCCTTCACACCTTCCTGAATATCACATACACCACCTTTGGTGATAATCCTCTCCAAATTTAGTGGGGTAATATAGAGATTATTTATAATCTTCATTTCTATGCCTGTACTTGAAATCCTTCCATTTGAGAAGGATTTACTAGAACTTGGTCTTTGCTGCCATGGCTTTGTAGATTCTAGTGCCATGTTATGATTGAAGAAAAAATTAATTTTATTTAAAAATCCTTTCTTTCCAAAGAACACAATAGATCAAATGACATCACAAAAATGTGATTAGTCCCTGATGTGGAAACTATCATAATCAAATATCTGTGTGTAGTCATACCATCACCTACTTAGAGCAAAAGTCAAAATCAACATAGACTAAAGATGGAAAGAAGACTGAATAATTACAACATTTTCAACCTGACCTATTCAAATGAACCCTTGGTGCATAAATCTAGAAAGGAGAAATGGCAAAGATCAATGCTTTGACCTTGATTATGACTGTTCCTGGGAAAATTTAAGTGATGTACAATAGTTGTCCTAGGGAGGTTAAAAAAATGTCCAGAATCTACCAGACTCAATCATTTAAACAAAATGAGAGATATGGTAGCCAGGAGTAACTTTGAAAATACAAAATCATTTAAAAATGCTATGGATTATATATGATTAAAAAGATAGTGGAGTATGTATTTTCTGCAAATTTCTTTAACTCAAAAATTCCAAGAAAAGGAATTATGCACTAGGTGTAGAATAACCTCAGTTGTATCCACAAAATAAGATGCTGTGCAAAATAAAATTTCTATTAATTAACATTGAACAACTTAAATAGAGCCTTTATTCACCGTCCTCATAACCCAACTCATTACATGCACCGAAAGGGACCAGCTTTTGAAGTCCTTTACCAGTCTCTTTATGGAATTGATTCAAACTGATAACCCCTCTCACCTCACAAGAGTCATTAGACATTCATTCTGTCCAACAACTTGAAAAAAAGGGAAAGGAATGGAAGATGTGGGCAAAAGATGCTGGTGTCGAATAAGCTATTTTGTGCATATAAGTATCATTGAAAATGAAATATTATCATTTCTAATCATCTATTCAATAACTGGCATAGCCTCTAAATTTACAAAGGAAAAGTTAAATGACTTGAAAATTGCAAAGATTATTTTAGGTGGATTTAATGCTTTTCTCTAAGAATTGGATAATAAACGATGAAAACACAAAAGGAAAATACAGAATTGAACAAACTGTTGGAGAAGTTATTTCAGAAAAAAACTTATGACGTCTTCTGTATGAACAGAAACATTAGAGAATATATAAATCTCTTTTCCATCTATTCAAAATCTTCCTGAGACTCATCTAACTTGCCCATTGAGAATATCCATAATAAAAGAATTAGGAGAGAATAAGCAAGCTTTCATATGTGATACTGTTCATCCTTACCAATTCATGTAACTGAAAGAACATAGCGAATACAAGATTTCACTATATTTATTGTTTAGAGTTTCTGATAAAGCATTTGATTTGATAGAACAAAATACTACATAAAAGACTGTCTTCCAACAATGTCTCCCATTAAGTTATTCATCAAACTCATTCAAGATTCCTTGAAAACTATGACAAGAATCATAACTTCATTCTATAACTCTAAGGCATAAACAGGAAGATAGATGAATAGTCACCAAAGATTCTTATGATGGAGGAAATCTAGTGCAAAGTCCAAGTTGAAGAGGATCTCTTATGGATGGTGAGGTTTAGTAGGTGTTCTTGTTTGTGGATGGTATACTGGTTTCAATTTGCTCCAGAATATTTTAGAATCTCATGAAAATGATTTATATCACTTAAAATATTTTAGCCTGGCTATCCACACAGGAAGGACCAAGTACATGATGGAGTCTTATTATTCAAATGATTTGGATGGACACCTTAATTAATTTTTCAGTCAGTATGTAGACTTGGGTCAAAAAGAACAACAGAAAATGATTTGGTCCAAGAATTAGATAGGAGGAGGTCAGACTGGACTGTCTTTAAACAACTGTAAAGCTCAATTAATAATCCCAAACTTCTTCTTGTAACAGGTTCATCCATTTTTCCAAAATTCTACCAATTGAATGGCTGCAAAACATGAACTGCAACAGGCTCTGAAGAGTTGAAAATGAATATCACATAGAAATCACTGGAGTGATTGATGGTAGGTAAAAGCAGGCTGCTATGATGGGAACGCACAGATAGTTTGTGATCACTGGAGGCAACATGCAAATTAATGAAATCACAAATCCATCAAATATTTGAGTATTAAGATCTGCTCTGCATAAAGGCACACTAGTAAAACAAAAAACAATTAAAGAAATTGATGTCTACTTGTAGTAGTGCTTGGGAGATAAGTATTTTCTATCTGAAATCAAGTCTTAAAGTTTGTCCACATGTATCCTTTGGGACCCCTGAAAAGACAGAGGTACCCTACCTTTAATCTAGAAGAGTGGAGGAAATGACATTTTAGAAGTGAGAAATTATCATGGGAGGGGTATAGAGTGCCTTCAAAGCACAATTGAAAAAAAAAATAAAGTTTCCTCTCCTCTCCCTCCCAGAGCATGAGTATAGGAACCATCCAAGCTAGTAAACTTTCTTGTTAAACCAAACAACTCCTACATCTTACCTGTAACCATTGTTACAAGTTGGGGTTCATCTAAGACTTGAGGAGATGATTCCAATCCAATCTGACATATGTTTGCAATTCATTGTATTTTTTTTCTTTCTTTTTGAGCTAAGATTTCTCATCCTATCATTGGACAATATCAGAACTGCACTTGTATTGCCTTATGAATTGGCAGGCAACCTTAGGAAAAAAAATTCACATGTATTAGAGTGAAATTATTTTTTTTTGTCCAGACTTCCAGATCACCCTATATGTTGCAGAGAATCTGTTGGGGAAAAATATAGCTGACTGTATGTATTGTATTTTCCATGTATGAGACACACTCTTTTTTGAAAAATTTGGCATCTAAAAACTGGGAGCATCTTATATAGTGGCTGTAGTTTTTTTTTACTTATGTTTCTCGCTTTTGCACCCTTGTTGTCTTTGTGCTTATTGTTTCACATTTGTTACCAGTATATTGTTACATTTTGACATGTTCTGCCCAGAAATGGCTTAGAAAAGATTTTCTTACAGTGCTAAATTCAAGTTCAAAGTGATCCAGTTTGAAAAGTGAATGGAAATCATGCTGCTGAATGTCAGTTTGGTCCTTCTGCTACTGAGAACACAATGGGAGACTAGCTACAGAAGGAAGAAACCCTACTGAAAACTCCCGGGCAGAAGACGGCCATGAGAGCCAAGGTAACAAAGTGGCCTGAGTGAGAGAGGGGGTTGAAGAGCGATGGATTGAAGAGCAAAGGACCATTGGAATTCCTGTGTCCACAAAGAAGGTTCAGCAGGAAGCCAGAAGAATTGCTGATGAAAAAGAAGGGACTGATTTCAAAGGAGGACACAGTTGGTGCTTCAGGTTCATGAAATGGAATGGACTAAGCATGCATCCATGCACTAGACTTGCTCAAGAGATGCCTGAAAGCTATGAGCAGAAGGTCCTTCAATTTCATGATGAATAAAATTTAAGTTCAATGACTTTTTGCAATACATTTTTTCAAATTTTTAGCCCCAAAATTAAGGTGTGTCTTATACATGGAGAAATATGATATGTTCCAGGGATCGTAGAAGAATTTTTTAAATTTTGTTTCTCATTTGAAGGTGAAAAACTGTGGTCCAGAAACTTTACCTTAAGAGATAACCCAAAAGAAATGAATGGAGCTAATGGCCTTTGTCCTACTTTCCCTTATAAACTAATGGCTGTGCACCTTACATAGTTCTCACCTTATCTCCTTTATTAGCTTGAAAGCTCTCTGAGATCACGAAACTTGTCTTTTAAAGATTTATGCCTCCATTGCTTCATATGGTGCCTCAGGTATGGTAGGTACATTAACAATACTGCTGAACTGAATTGCATAAAACTATTAGAAACCTTCAGAAATCATTTACTCTGTCCCATTTATATTCAAGACAACTTAGAAAAATAGTTGCCTACCGTTTTCCACGAACTTTCAGGGAAAGAGACTCTTGGAAAATGACACATTCTGGGAGAAATTGAGATGAGTAAGCTAAAATTTTGCAAGTTAAAGTTTTGTTGGGTTGCCATTATCAATACCTCACTTCTTAATGATTTCATTACTAAGGGATTATTAATGACCACAAGTAGATAGGTCCTGAGCCAAGCTTACAATGCCATCAAAATTTCTTGCCAAATGATTAAGACACTTACTCAGTCTGTGACTATAGGTGAAATATTGAATGTTTTTCATAGGAGTAGATGGATTTGGGTGGGGTTGGTTCTGTTGTAATGCCCAGTTAAATTGGTGATGAAGTTAATATGGTTCTATCCTTGGACATGGCTCAGATTTGAAGGATAACTTTGGATAATTTCAGATTTTTGTTATGGGATGTTTCAAATTTTATAGCTTGAAAGACTTTTAGAGTCTAAAGTTTAGATACAAGCACAGAACAGAGAAATCTACTTAAGGAATTAGATTTTCTTAATTGTTTAAGATATTTCATAAAAGGAAGTTAGACACATTTAGGGGTTAAAAGAATCTTTTTAGGTTAATCTGTTGCCCTGAAGTCATTCAAAATCACTCCTAGAGAGCAGTTTAGCTTGAGGCCAATTGGACTAATCAGTTCCAATTTAAGCCCAATATTAAATCAGCTGGGGTTTTTCCCCCCATTTTAGGGGATTGACCCTAAAATAGTAGGAGAAAAGTGAGGAGCAACTAAATCTGAAGAAAAAAAGGTACTTGCCTATTAGTGAGGAAAATTTTGACCTTTTTTTAAGGGTTTTAATTTTTTAATTTTTTTTAGAGATTTGGGGTTTTAATAAAATTATCTACTTTTGTTTTACTATGTGTAATAAATTTATTCTATGCTCTATAATTAGTTAACTTGGTACCTGAAATATATAAATTCTAACAATGAACCACATTTTTGTTTCCCATTAGTAAAGTCAAAATGAACAATAAATAATAATGATTATTTTAATATCTTTAAGACATTAATTTGAGTCTCTGTGAGTTTAGAGCTACTTTTGCCCAATGGTTATGCAATTATAACTTCAAAAGGTGAGCAAAAAGAGGACTAAGTGATGATGTTTTAATTTCTTTTGTTTGTTTTAATTTTACATTTTATTCTTTATTGTTATCCAGAATTTTTCCATGAACATCTCTATTAAAATAATGGAAAATATTATAATAAAACCATGAATATTTATCACATATAATACTTTTTAAAAAATATAAGATAAATTCAACAAATTAGTTTCAAAGATACCTGACTTCTTTATGTCTTCCTTTAGACCTTCTGTTCTTTTATTTGGCACTAAAAATTGCTTCAATGGCATTCCATTTTTTCCTTTATTTTTTTTAGGAGAGGGAGGTATCACTTTCCTTACCCACTTTCTGCCTTTTTCTAATCTCCCTCCATTAAAAAAAAAAGTCAAAATACCCTTTCCATATAAAAATGAACACAGTCAAGCAAAAACCCACACGTTGGCCATTTGGAAAATATACAACTTATTCTGCACCTCTAGTCATTACCTCTCCATCAGGAAGTAGGTGGCATGAGTCATTGTACTAATTATAATGCTTAAGTCTTTTTACAATCATTTTTCTTTAGATTGTGAATTCTTCTCTTTGCTCTTCTTCACTCTTCATTATTTCATATAAGTCTTCCAAAACTTCTTTAAATCCAACACCTTTGTCATTTCTTATGGCACACTGATTTTCCAGTCTAATAGCTTTGGGGGCATACTTCCAAATTGTTTTCAAAAATAGCTAGATCAGTTCATACTTTCATCAAAAATACATTTAAGTGCCTATTTTTTTCTACAGCCCATCTAGCATTTTATATTTTCCTTTCCTTTCCCTATTTTTCCCAATCTGATGAGTATGAAGTAGTACCTGAGTTAAATTAATTTGCATTTCTTTGATTATAGTAATTTAGAACATTTTTTCATATAGATAGTGAAAGCTTGGATTTCTTTCTCTGAAAATTGTGTATTCTTTGACTATGACTATAAATGACTTTTATATATTTAACTTATGTTATTTTCCTTGTAAAAAAATAGATTCTAGTTTTACTTTAAAATTTAGGGAAGTTGGGGGGCGGCTAGGTGGTGCAGTGGATAGAGCACCAGCCCTTGGAGTCAGGAGGACCTGAGTTCAAATCCGACCTCAGATACTTAATAATTGCCTAGCTGTGTGGCCCTGGGCAGGCCACTTAACCCCATTTGCCTTGCAAAAACCTAAAAAAAAATTTAGGGAAGTTACTCTCAGTTTTGCTAACTCTTTCATTTTCAGAATGTTTTGTTGACATTTTTATTTTCATTTTTTAAGTTGCATTCCTCGAATGCCAAGCCTGGAGTCAGTACTCCTACATGTGGCTGCATTGAATTCAAATCCAACCTAAGACACGTACTAGCTGTATGATCTTGGGCAAGTCACTTAACCCTATTTGCCTCAGTTTCCTCATCTGTGAAGTGAGCTTGAGAAGAAATGGCAAATCACTCCAATATCAAGAAAACTTCAAATGAGGTCATAAAACATTGGACACAACTGAACAGCCTTCTTAGATTTGTCTTAATACTTGTTTTTTTTTCCACTTCAAAAGTTCTACTTAGTTATGATTTTTGTTTTTATCAGGAATACTTCAAAATCCTTATCTCCCCCCCTCCCCCGATTATACTTAGCCTTTCAGGGAAACTTATTCTTGAGCAAAAGCCTTTATCTTTTGCCTATCTTGGCTGGCAGGTGCAATGTTTTGTTTATTCTGAATTCTTTTTATTCTGGTTGCCAGAATTATAACTGTCACTTTGTTGACTCAGCAAGTTACTTCAGTTCAGGGAAAAGTGAGTAGCTGTCTCCTTACTCAGCATGTTCCCTTGATGTGGAGGAAATTACAGGAGCATTTGGTCAAGTATTGACTTGATTTTAGGACAGTATTAATGATTTATAAAGAGAAGTTGCTTCTATATCAGGATTTTGGTTCCCTTGTGAAGTATGTCATTGAATGAAATTACCCAAGATTGCTTATGCTAGTGTTTTAGTAAATAAATTCCTAACTCTTTGGAAAAGATTCCTTTAGCTATTTTACTTAACCCATTTAGAAATGTACTCATGACCCAAATGTCTAATATATTAAATCCACTTGGCTTTTTAAGATAAAAAATAAAGATTTCATTTGTTTCTTCCTGTCTGTTAGAAATTTAGCATTAGTTTTCTATGTGTAAGAGGGTTTTGAAATAACCATTGTTACATGAGAATAATAGAATATTGGATGGTAACCTGTCTCATTTAATCTTTTATTGATCTGTCAATAATCAATTAATGAACAATTGTTAAGTGCATACTCTGACCTAGGCATTGTCCTAGACATTGGTGATTTAAGAACAAAAAATTCTGTACAAGTCCTATCCTCAATGAACTTACATTCTATTCAGGGGAAACAATAAACTACACACACATTTTAGTAGATTAAAATAACTAACAGTGAATACAAGGTAAATACAGGATAATTTGGGAGTGAGGAAGTCATTAGCAACTGAGATGGAAAAAGGTAGCTCTTGAATTGAAGAGGTAGAGGTGAGGAAGGAATGCATTTTAGACAAGGCAGAAGAGCCTGGAGCTTGGAAAGGAACGATAGGACTAGTATCTCCCAAAAGGCTCTGCACAGTGCTCTGTACACTCACCATTGTCAAGGACATGTGATATTTTTGGTGTGGGAACTCTCATCACTGATGGAGAGTTCTGCCTGTCAATAAATCATAGTCTTAGAGAGTTGCATAAGACTTAGAAGGGTTAAGATGGTGGAACCTGAGATTAGCAACATTCTGAGAAGCACCTAATAAACAATGATTGTTTAATTGATTGAAAATGAGAAAGGAGTGCATTCCTGGCTGTCAGAATCACCAGTGCAAAGGTTCAGAGAAAGGAAAGGGTTTCACCATGGAGGAGCATCTGTGTGAAGGCCAGTTTGATTGAAGCATAGAGTGATACAAAAAGAGTAATATCGAGTAAAGTTAAGAAAAGTCAGGACAGGTTGTGAGGAGTCCAAGAGGAAGTCAAAGGTACTGCTTCTAGCCTCAAAGCATCAGGTCTTTGGTTGTATTCTAAGGTGAAATCTTTTAAATACTGAAGAGAGGGAAGGGTATTACAGGTTAAGGCCAAAAAGACAGGTGCTAGTCTTGAGCTGTTCCCAGTGGAAGGAGGAGACTTGTGAGGTCTAATAGGAGTCTTACCAGAAGGGAAATTCCAGAAGGGAAATTCCTTTTCAACCAGACTCTGCTCTGCAGCTATCTCTGCAGGTTCATATCAAAATGACCTCTTCCTTCACCTACATGTGGCTGCACCGAGAATTTGGGAACACCTTGTATTTGATTAGAGGTCATGGGACTTATTGATAAAGCTACTACCTTGCTGTCTCTATGCTCTGCATAGAATAGGCATAAGTATATTGGTGGAACTGAATTTAATAAACCATTAGAACAGGTTGCATGTTATAGAAATTATTATTTTGATATTTTCTAAACAAATGAATGGAAAGTGGTGGGATGATGATGATAATGATAACAATAACAATAGATAGCATTTTATAGAGGACTTATGTACTAGACACTATGTTAAACGCTTTATAAATATCATCTCATTTGATCCTCACAACAATTCCTCAAGGTAAGTGATGATATTATTCTCATTTTACAATTGAGGACACTGAGGCAAACAGGCTAAGTGACTTAACAGAAGTTACCCAGTTAAAAAGTATAATTCTCAATAACTTGTGTAAACACATGAAGTTCTAGCTAATTGCACACCAAACCTTTTCCTCAATTTTTTCTTTATTCTAGTTTTTATTTTGTTCTAAAAGAATTTTGGTTATACTGTCCACAGACATCTATTTCAGGAATGACTCCCACATTAGTAATGAATCATTTTCTTCCTTTTAAAATAAAACCAATTTCATTTTTGAAATGTTATTAGGTGTTCCCCCTGTCTGGTACTTCTAATTCTTTTTCACAGAAAGCATTTATGTTGCATAGACAATAAACTTCTTGGTACTCTCTAAATGTCTGGGTCCTTTTTTTCCTGAGTCTCATTCTGTACAGAATTCTTCAAAATGTTTTTTTCTGCCCTTACTTATTCTTACCTTTGCATAGAAGTCATCACATATTAAGATGTATTCATTTAATAAAAAGAATCTTATCAAATTCTTCATAGAATTTCTCTGCCTTTCATCCTCTGCAACAGATGTTGGGGCATAACATGCAATTATTTTTATGATGGTCTTTTTGAACATACTAATCAAGAGCACTGAAAAAAATGATTTCAGAATAGCCTATGAATTAATGTCTCTTTTCTTTAAATACACAATAAAACCAATTATTTCAAGCCCTCTATTTACTTCTCTTCCATTTATCAGCATTTTCCTTCTTTATTTTGATTTCACTTATACCAAGAATATCAAGATTGATAAGTCTCATTTCCTCCTTTAATATGTCTACCTGTTGGTCACTGGGCAAATATTTTGTGTTTGACGTACCATGAACTTGAGTGAAGTGAAGATGTCAGATGAGGAGCATCTACAATTCAAGGTCATACATCTTAATATTAATTCCCAGTTCATGGTGGAGAATAGTTGGGTAATAAGCAAGGCATAACTTGGAATCAAATCAGCAAGTATTGATTAAATGTTTATATTGTGCCAGGCACTGGGGATGCAAGAAAAAGTAAAAAGGGGACTCCCTAACCTCAAGGAGATTATATTCTATTGGGAGACATAATATATACATATGTTAGTATATAAAAAGGAAATGTGTAAAGAGAAGATAATTCTGTAAAGCCAAAAAGAAGTACAAATGAGCAAGCAGCTTTGAAAGCTACAGGTTGAAATTAAATACTTAAAAAGAAAATCAAACTGTATATAATATATATTTTCAGCTTCACAATCTTTTTTCTTGTTCTATTATGTATATGTGAATGTTTATTTATTTGATGTTTCTTTAGTGTAGAAAATAATAAAGTTTAATTTTAAAAATTTTAAAAAAGATAACCTTAGAGGAGAAGGCAATAGTGTGAGGGGGAAATAAGAAAAGTCTCCTATGCAAGTAGGGTTTGAACTTAATTTTTAAGGAAACCAGAGTTCAAGAAGCAGCTATGAAAGTGAAGAGAATTTCAGACATGGAGGACAACCAGTAAGTAGTGTATATTAAGGGACAGCAAGTAGATCATTTTGATTGGACCATAAAGTATGTAAAAGAAAGTGTTGTATAAGAATAGTAGAAAGACAGAGACCAGGCTGTAAAGTTTTGTTGTTGCTTGGTTATTTGTTCAGTGATATCAGACTCTTTGTGGTCCCATTCAGTGCTTTCTTGGTAAAGATACAAAAGTGGTTTACCATTTTCTTCTCCAGATCGTTTTATAGATGAGGAAACTGAGGCAAACAGGGTGAAGTGACTTACTCAGGATCACATAGTCAGCAAGGGTTTTAAGTTTAACTCAGGGAGATGAATCTTCCTTATTCCAGGCCTGGTGCACTATCTACTGCATCATCTAATGACTCTATCAAGAGTATCACCTACCATACAAAGGAATTTTTATTTGATTATATGGAAAGCTGTGAGAGTTTATTGGTTAGAGTTAAGGAAGAAAGGAACATAATCAGATCCAGATTTTAGATAAATCAAACTAACAACTGTGTGGAGATTAGATTGGAAGGGAGAGACATTTAAGAAAGGGAGAACAATTAGGAGATTATTGCAATAGTCCAGGCAGAAGAGAACTGAGTGTGTCACTGTGTACATGGAGAAAAAGGGAAGATATGTGAGAAATGTGATAGAACTAGAAATGATAATTTGATAAATAATGAATTATATGGAATAAGCTAAGAGTGAGGAAGATGACCCTGAGGATTTGAACTTGCCTGCCTGGAAGGAAAATGGTACCTTCCAAAGAAAATTCAGGAGAGTGGTGAATTTGTTGGTAAAGAAATCAAATTCTGTGTTGGACATGACTAGAAGGAGGGTGGTGCCCTAGCTGTAATAGAAAAGTTGGGAAAGAGGGAAGGGTTGGGGAAAAATAATGAATTTAGTTTTGGACATATTGAGTTTAAGATGTCTACTTTACATCCTGTTTGAAATGTCTAAAAGGCATTTCATTCCTTGAAAACGTGAGACAAGGAGATTGGCAGAGAGAGAGTTTAAGGCAGAATAGGCATATTTGAAAAATATAAGCATAGAGATGATCATTAAATTTATGGGAGTTGAAGAGGTCATTAAGTAAAGTAGCATAGAAGGAGACAAGGGCCCAGGACAGAGTCTTACAGTTAGAAGGTATAACCTGGCTAAGAATTCAAAGGATATAGAGAAGGAATGTTTAGATAAGTAGGAAGAAAACTAGGAGAGAGAATTGGCTCCAAAAATCTAGAGAAAAGAGAGTAGTAAGGAGAAGAGGGTGATCCACAGTGTCAAAGGTTTCAGAGATCAAGAAAAATGAACATTGAGAAATAAATGACTGTTGGATTTGGCAACTAAAAGATCATTAGTAACTGGTGAGAGCAGTTTCAGAAGGTCAGAACGAGGTCAGAAGTCTAATTGCTTTAAGGATTTATGATGAAAATGAAAGGAGAGAAAGTGGAGGAATTATCTATTTAAGTAGTTTATTCATAAAAGGTAGAAGAGATTTAGAACAGCATTAGGAATGGAAGAATCAAGTAACTTTCTTAAGGTCACATAAATAATAACAAAACTGGAATTTAAATCCAGGTCCTTTGGCACTAAATTTAGTGCTCTTTAAACCTCACCATAACTACAAACTTCTTATTTCTTTGTCGGCTATTATTCTGAGCAAAGAGAATGTGGAGGGACTAATTTTATTCTTCTCTGATTACTCCCTAAACTTCCTTAGTTGAATGAAGTTTCAAGTACGGATACTTAACAACTTGGGTTGATTTTGAACTTTTGTAGTCCTCATTGGCCAACTTTGATGTATACTTAAATTCTTTTCATCTTTTGCACATATATTCTTTTAAAGTCTGAGTTTATGAAAGGGATGGATCAGTTCTATAGTTTGTTTATCCAAATATATATTAAAATATGGGCAAAAGAAATTCTTCCTATTCTTGGTCCTTCCTAAATTGATAGTTAGGTTAAATTCTTTTTTAATTGTAAAGGTGGTGTGGATTGATTTACTCAATCTTTTCACTCCACCCCATTTCAAATAAGCACTGAAATAGCTAAGTAGAAGACAGATATTGTGACATAGTTTTGCAATTAAAGAAATCTGGACAAAAAAGAATGCAACCATAGAAAATTTTATGACTAGACTAATATTAGATTATTTATGTTAGCATGTTGTATTATACCTAATATAATGTATATTATATTACAATATGTCATATTATAACTTATACCTAAATGGCCATTTCTATAATATAAAGTGAAGAACAGAATTTAGGCAAATATCTAAATAATTCAGACAATTTTGTTCTTGAGCAAAATAGTAAAAATTAATCAAAAAAAGTACTTGGTCTCAGTTTTCTTTTTTATCTTGATGAGTTTTCTGTATAACTGTATAACTTTTTTCTGTATAACTATTCAATTCTCTACTTCAATTTATCTATATAGGCAAAACCAGTGAATCAATAGTGCAATTAATAATTGGATTAATCTACAGGTGACATAATCGCTAATGTGCCCTTTCCTTGGAATTTTCTCTTAGGCAATTCATAACAATTGAAATTGTCCAAAAGGAGAATGGGCCATATTAAAAAGAAATGAATTCTCCATCACTGGAAATTTTGAAACAAAGGCTGAAAACCGCTTATTAAAGATGTTGTAGAGAGAAATCATTCATGTAAGAATGGACTAGATAGCCTCCAATATCCTTTTCAAACTCTTCAGATTTTGTGTTTCCATTGCTTTGTGTTATATTATTTATTGAGTATTTTCAACTATATGTGATATTTTTTAGAAAAAGAATAAAAATGTTTCTGCCCGCAAGAATTTTCTCATTGCATTGAGAAAACAAGGCCATGAAACCAAATAAAAGATAAATTATGAATGATTAGGAGAGGCTTGATCAAGTTCAAGAGCTCTAGATTTGGTCCCTTTGCTATCTATATTATATCTATAGTTCTTATTAACTACTGTGCCAGAACTAGACAGTCCAGAATAAAACATACATTTTAATTAAACATATCATAGTATGGTAATTACTGAGATCTCTTTCTCTTCCAGAGTGAGATAAAATGCATTTTCCCCTCAGGTTCTAGAGAAACCCCTGAGGAATTAGGGTTATCTTTCTCTAATGCTGTCTGTTTTCACCATCATTCCAATGTGTTTCTTCTACAGTTGACCTCCAGTTAGATTAGTACTTCAGTTCCATTTATCAATTAACATCAATTGACTTTTCAAAAAAGATATTTACTTTGAATATATAACAGGAACAGAGGTACAAACATTTCCCCCCCAGATACAGGAGCACATTCTCCCATATTCATCCTTGATCCTTGGGAACTGTTAGCTCAGTTTTGTTTTTGTTTTTTCAAGGCAATGGGGCTAAGTGGCTTGCCCAAGGCCACATGGCTAGGTAATTATTAAGTGTCTGAGCTCGGATTTGAACCCAGGTACTCCTGACTCCAAGACCAGTGCTCTATTCACTGTGCCACCTAGCCGACCTCTTGGCTCAGTTTTTACATAGAATTGATATCACCAAGTTTTGATGAGTCCTTGTCTCATTGATGAAATACAAACCCAGCTTGGATTCTGTTCTCAAGCTTCCATTTCCAGTCTTTACCTAATATGAAAGGTTGAATATTGAAATATCTATTCACAAAATCACATTTTTGATGGGGAGGTTCCAAGGCCTTTTTCCTTACAGGGTTTTTTCCTTTTCTCTCACAGAAATATCATCATACAGGAAAAAGTCCAATCAAGAGAATCTGGACTAGTGCCTTTTGAATGTATGGCCAATTCTGGCTGCAACTAATCCAAGAGACTCCTCTTCACCTGTGGGTTAGCTGACCAGAATCAGTTACAGAACTTTTAGCATTCCCCCAAATTCACTAGGGGATTGTATCAGTTGAACATTGAGCAGGTTCATAAAGACTGGGCTGATTGATCAGTCTTCTGTTACAATAGCTAAGGAAAAAGATACCAGCTTGGGTTTAACAGCTTTCTTTGTTAAGCAGACGTTCCAAGGAAAAGAGAGATCCCAAAAGACAAGTCTAACAACGTTCTGGAGTTATTTGATAAATCTTTGGACAAAATCCACCATATTCACTACACACTTAGGGAGTGACTGTCTTTTGTCTCTTTTTAATACAGATAGATAGTAGGAACTTAATAAATGTTTTTTGACTGGTTGAAAAGCAGCCCAATACAAAATGAAGATTTAGCAAAGTAAATGACATAAAATCATGACAAATTTAAAACCTGGGTAGAAAACTGGGGAAAAGAATGAAATATTGTTTATAAAGACATTCTGACAATTACTTTAGAGTATTGGGGATATATTCTGACATTGCAGGCTTTATTCAACCTAAATTTACTAATTAAGCTCTTACTCTGAGCCAAGCACTGTGTTGTATGTTGGGGTGCAAATATATAAAAAATGATAAAGGATCTGAGTGCCCTACCCCTATAGGAGGGAGGAGGGAGGAGGTGGAGAGAAGAAAGGCTCTTGACTTTAGGTTTCTTTAGTATTTTCAGGCTGTTCAATTGATTTAGGTACTTCTGATTTCCAGTGTTGAGAGAGAAGATGAGTGATGCCAAAGGAGAATAAGATTCTGGGAATGTGACATGAGAGGAGCTAGCTGTCTCTGTCATGTCCCTATCCCTGACTTGAGTCACTAGAGACTTCAGGATGAGATCTGAGATTTTCTCTTTATTTGAGTTGAGTTACCTCACTCCCAATGACTAACTCCTTCTCTCTTTATTCTCTGGTATATATTCTTCTATGTATTTGCTTTTTGCTATTGCCTTGGGGTTTCTTTGGCATTTGCTAAAAAAAAAAAAAGAAGCAATATTCACAATGAACTTCATTCTAATGAGGAAGACAAAGGACACATTTTTATCTATGTATAGATAAAAATACATATAATATAAATATATAATTATTGCATCAACATAAATATATGGGCCAAATTGATATATATACATATACATGCATGTATATATATATATATATGTATATGTATATGTACATACAAATTAGTTTGAGGACTGCACTAATGGTTGCAGGGGATTGCATATTTTAGATAGTGCTTGAGTTGCTCCTTAATGGAAGAGAGAGGCTCTTTGAGGAAGAAGTAAGAAGAGAACACATTTCAGGCAAGGTGGATGGTCAGCAAAAAGACATGAGTATCAAAAAAGAGGGAAGTTTGAAGTGAGGAAAAGAAAAGACTTCCTTCTTGTTTGGGCATTAAGTCCTTTTATATTATTAAGAACCATTTCTCACCCCTATGTGTCTGTGAGTCTGGGATTTGAAGTATCTAGCTTCTGTTACTTGTTAAAATGAGGTCCACAGAAAGCAGGTATTATCTAGAACAACTAAAGTCTCTTCCTAAATTGTTTAAAAACATTTTTTAAAAAACTGGTAAGGAGAATCCTTAAAACAGAAAATCATACTTAAAATTCCACATGGAGTAAAACCCAGAAAATGAAATTCTGACTTTTAAGATCTAGACAAGGTAGCAGATTTTAGAGATTTTTTTTATCCCCTATGTACAAAATTGAAGAGAAAAACAAAGCAGCAGGAGGTTCAAACATGTCAATCAAAGAGGAGACAGCATAGTCTTGCATAGGAATACAATTATGTAGAAGATATAAAAATAGGTTTCCCTAACCTGACAAGTGTAAATATCAACCAAATGGGGAAAATGGGATATAGAAGATGATCTTTTCCCTTCCTAAAACAATAGAAAAAGTGAGAAAATGGAAATTGGATGGGAGAATGAAGGTAAGGTGAAACTAATGTTGAATTTGGAATCAAAGAACCTGAGTTTAAAAATTCCAATTTTACCTCTTTGGGTCTTCATTTTTTTCATCTGTAAAATGAAGGGGTCCAATAAGATGACCTCTAAAACACTTTCTAGCTCTAAATCTATAATCCTATAAACTATTAGGTGTGTACATATGATCAAACCATTAAGACAGAATGTAAGACTCTTGTTAACTCACTCATGTGCGGAAACATCTTTTGCTTTATGCAAAAATAATGAATAGTTAGGATTTTCAGGGTTTATGTGAATGCATCTCACACTGAATAATGGAATAAGCCACTTCTGTTATGGGATAAAAAATTATGCTTGCACCTGAAAAATCATAGATTTCCATTTACCACAGTAATTGAGTTTTAAGTGTGCCTTGGCAGTATGTACACAAGCTGCTGATATCTACATTGTTGATTTCTGCTTACTTTTGTATAAAACTTCGATTCTAGACAGTGGTGGCTTATTATGTTAATGTTATTGAATTCTTGTGTAGTCCTCCTTCCCAACACTATGTATTGATTGCATTATAAAAAAGAAGTAAGTAAAGATATATGGTTTGTGTATATGGAAAGTGCTTTGATGAAATGAAAAATCTGTTTAATAAAATATAATGAAAGTATCTCACATCAATTTCCCAACCATTACAAGCAAAATTACAGTAGTAGGAGGAAACCTCTTATAACTGGGCAAGCCCTAAGACTCCTTCAGTTATTCTCCACTTAAAAGCTATCAATTTACAGCTGTCCTATGTATTGCCCTGTGAATTGAACAAGCCTTTTCAGTCTTTAATTAAGAGTGAAAAACTCTTTGAACATCACAGCATTCATCTATTCATGTGTGGAAAGCCTAGTGTAACAAAAGAATTTAATCAAACTACAAGCCTAATAAAGACTACATTGCCTGAACTAAGTGATGTTATTGCAATAGCAGCTCATAGTTTTACATTAAAAAAAGCAGGTCAGAGTGTTCATTCATCTTGATTAGCAATGCCAACCTAATTACTTCTGGAGGAAACAGTAATTAGCTGGAGTCTCACCTCATTAATCATGACATTCTTGTAGCAGACTATTTTTATCTGATAAATGGCTTGGATTGGAACAAGGTGTATATTTGATTTCTAGTTAATTGTACACAGCTTGCCGCATAACATTTCACATTTTTATCATTTAACTACTTGCTTCCTGTGAACCTCTTGAGGGTTTTTGTTGGCTACTTTTATTTATTTACTTGGGTGGAAATCCCATATAAAAATAGAGCCAGTTGTACTTAATGGAGGAAATATGAGAAATGATATCCTGAGGAATTAGGGATAGACCTCCATCTATAGTTGAATCATTCCAAGAACACAGGGACAGTGGTAAAGTTGCAACTGCCAATTTAAAGTTTGAGAAAATGTTATTTTTTTTTGGTCCAGTAGTTTCTAAATGCTAAATGTTATTTCAAGGACCTGTTTGGGTATCTCCTCCAAAAACCCAGATGTCAATCTGTCTTTTACTTAGTAGGTGATCTTCAGGAGCTGCTGTGGCCAAAAATTCAGCACCATGCAGCCAAGTGATGACATGCTTCTTCAGTCCTTCAATGGGACTGTTCTCCTAACCTTGATATTTGGGTAAGGGGAGCTTGTACTTTGCAGGTATAGTCTTCAAGATAGGAACTGTGAATTCAGGGTCCTGTCCTTCTCATGAGACATCGGAGGTAGATAGTGGAAAAGGACAAAACATTGATCTACTATCCTCAAATTAGAGTTTGAGGTTAGAGACCTTCATAGGGATTATGGGGAATAAAACATAGAGTTTGGAGTCTGCAAGATCTGAATTCCAAGTTTTCCGCAGACACTTAAAAGTGATTTTTCTGGACTTTAACTTATCTCTAATGTCCCTTTCAGGTTTAAAAATATGATTCTATGAATTGTGATACTATGAAACTCATTCCATGCTAGTTACTAGCTGATGGGATTTTTCTTATATGGAACAGTTGAGGAATTAGGATGAAATGGAGGAGTTAGGATATAAGGGAAGAGAGATGTTCAGTGAAGTTACCAAACCTGTAGTATGATAGGAGCATCAGTTTATCTCCCCAGGATTGGGTGCTAAGATTGCCATTGGGCCCATCACAATGGTAGGGTTATGACCTGGAGTGAACTTGTAGGTGAAGTAGTATGTCACAGAGCTCACAGGAAATTATAAAGTTTAAAAGGTGAATCAATTCTATCATTAGAACTATATTTAAACAGCTCAAAAAGAGAGATCTATATTTTTACTTTAATGCCTCAATCAGATTTCATAGCTTCCTTTGGAAGTGTCCACTATTGACAAAAATATTTAGAGTCAAGAAATTTTTTTAGTCTAGTATACATTTCAGCTGTAGTTTAATTTTGTTCTAAGGAAACTCTCCATACTTACCTTGCTTGGTAGAAAATCATGACTTTATAACAATTTAGGGTCACTTCCAAAAATATATAGAAGAATTTGTTAGAGGAAGATACTGTTCTGTAAGTGAATAATTTTATTGAGTTTCTTCTATTTTCTGGGATAAATAAAGCCAGTTCATTTATCCTTTCTTCTTAGAACTTGTATTTTAAATTTCAATCATTATTGGCATTCCCTGGATCCTCTCCAAAACCCAGTCTTTTTCATTTTTTTCAGTTATAGCCTTCTAAAATATGTTCTCTGCTCTAAGCAAAGAGAGAACTTTCTACTATTTACAAAGTTAACATATTTAGTATATCATCCATTATGACAAAGACATCCTGTCCCATTTTTAAAAATATGTTAAATTTGTTTTTTCTTTTTTAGGTAAATTACCTAAAATGGATTTCATTCATCTAGTAAGTCATTCAATAAATATTTATGAAGTGCTTTCTATCCATGGTGTACTGTGCTAGAAGATGAGACAGAATTTACATAGATCTTAGAGCTGGAAGGTATGTTAGTTTAACCCATACCCAACAAGGAATCCCCTTGACATCATTTCCTTCAATTCATCATACTGCCTCCGATTAAAGACCTGCAAAGAGGAAGAACTTATTACTTCCTTTGACAGTCCCTTATATTCTAAGTATTAATGAGTTATTCCTTACACAAATCCTAACTGCTTCTTCAATTTTCACTCATTGTTCTGAGTGTTGCCCTTAGAGACAAAACAGAACAATCTCCCTTCTACAGGATTCAGATATGGGAACATAGCAATTCATGTTGCTCAGCCTTTTCCCATTTTGTAAGTGTGATAGGGCCAAAGCCTTTTGGCCTTCTCTCTTTTCTTACACATAGGTTGTAGACTAGCTTTCCCTGTTAGTTGTCCCAAGACTTGATTGGTCCAATAAGTTAATGCTGTTGGTCATCACACTAATCATTCTTTTCTGTGGATTCTAGATTTTTTCAAATGAGTCTATCTTCTTAATAGATAATGTTACCCAGCTCTTCAATGATCCTATTTCTTTTGAATAAGATGTATTTAGCAGTGTGCCAATAAATGGTCAACACCAGCTCTCTGGGAAAAATGTATGCATAGCATACACTTAAATTTAATCTGCATTATTAACATTATCTCCAATCACTTTCTTAAGTCTAAACAATCAAGAAAAAAATAAATCAGGTCCTGAATTGTAACATTTGTTAATTTCCAAGGTGTACAATACACTGAAAATTTAACAATTTGTTCTTTTGAGCTGATCTGAACTGGATCCAGAACATTCTTGGGTGTATCTATTCAGAATCATATTTCAAATCTAGGTTATTTTCTCATTAAATCTCAGTAATATCTTTCAGATCAAATTTGCCTCCTAACATTAGAATCTTCAGTTTATATTGTTTGTTGCCTAAAGCTGGGTTATTTGTATTTATGGTCTTAGTACTGGCTATTTTCTAGGACATTGTCTCTTTTTTTCCTATTATTTCCTCCTAGAATTCTTTATACCTGAAAAATAATCCTATTTGGGGGGGGATGGGCAGGTATTTTGTATCTCAGTATGTTACTGAATTTACCAATTGCCTCACATGGTTTCCTTGCTTATTCTTTAGTATTTTCGAAAGAAAACATTGTCTTATTAGGGAAAAAAGGGACAGCTTTGTGTCCTTGCTTGTCTTTATCCTTCTATTTTTTTCCTAGTCTTATTGTTTATTGTTAACAATTTCTAGAATCATATGACATAAAAGGAAGTAAGAAAAGGAAGAAAACAAATATTTATTAAGTGCTTGCTAGTGTACTATGTAACTGTGTTTAAACACTTTAAAAAAAATGATCTCTGATTTTCACAATAGCCCTCTGAGGTAGGTGATATTATTATTCTTATCTTACAAGTGAAAAAACTGAGGCAGACAGGTGTAAAGTGATTTGCCCAGGATGACAAAGCTACCAGATGTCTGAGACCAAATCTGAACTCAGGGCTTTCTGATTCCAGGCCCAGTTTTCTAACCATTGTGCAAATTAGTTGCTTAACTTTTGAGCAGCTGGGTGGTGCAGTGCATAGAATGCCAAATCTGAAGTCAGAAGGACTCATCTTCTTGAGTTTGAATCTGCCCTTGGACACTTGCTAGTTGTATGACCCTGGTCAAGTCACTTCACCCTATTTGTCTCAGTATCCTCATCTGTAAAATGAACTGGAGAAGGAAATGGCAAAACCCAGTATCATTGCCATGAAAATCCCAAATGAGTCATGAAGAGGTGACTAAGACTAAAACAACCAGACAAAAACAACAAAAAAGCTGCTTAACTATGGGGAAAAGGGATATTTTCTATTTATACTTTTATTTCCTAAGAAAACTTCTGGTTTTTACCAATTATAATGATATCTTTTTGGATTTAGATATATACTTTTTTTTGTCATATTAAAAAAAATCTTTCTATGCCCATGCTTTGTAGGATTTTTATCGTTAAAGATTTGTTGGGCTTTTGTCAAAGGCTTTTTTCTACATCTATTAATAGTATCTTGTGGTTTGGGATTTTTTTAAAGTATGATTATATTAATTGTTTTCCTGACATTAAACCATCTTTGATTCCCTAGTATAAAACTAACTTTGGTTGGATTTTTTTTTTTGAATTTTGAATAAATTGCTATCAGGAATTTGTTTACTATTTAAAAATTAATATTTATTAATGATATTTGTCTATAATTTTATTTATTTGTATATTGTTTATGTTTGTCTGTAGAAAGAGTTTGGTAGAATGTTTTCCTTTTTAACTTTTGAGAATAATTTGTGTATCATATGTATAACATGTTGAAAAGTTTGCTAATATTTACTTGGAAATCCATTTGAACCGAGTTCTCCCCTTCACCCACCCCCAACTTTGGTAGTTACTTTTCTGCTAGTTTAGCTTTCTTTTCTGAAACTGAGTTATTCAACATTTCTATTTGGTGCTCTGTTAATTTTACTATTTTATATTTTATAGATAACTTTCTTTTAAAGTCTTAGTTTTATTGTTATTAAATATATATATATATATATTAAGTTCTGATATTATTTTTATTTTCTCTCTTTTTGTTGCCATTTCACCTTGTTCATTTTTCATTTTATAAATGTGATTTTCTGGGTGGCTAGGTGGCGTAATGGATAAAGCATTGGCTTTAGAGTCAGGAGTATCTGGTTTCAAATCTGGTCTCAGACACTTAATAATTACCTAGCTGTGTGGCCTTGGGAAAGCCACTTAACCCCATTTGCCTTGCAAAAAAAAACCTAAAAAAAAATAAATGTGATTTTCATTCAATTCCTTTTAAATTGGGTTAAAGTTTTAGCTTTAAATTATATCAATTCTATAATCTTTGTGTTCCAAGTTATATAGTTCTCTTCTGGCTTTCAAAGTTTTCTCTTTTTGCTTTTTAAATTTTGTTTTACTTTCTAATTTTTAATTGAGCATCCCAGTTTACTAATCTTCTTTTTTATATTTTATTAATGTCACAAGTAAAGAAGCTGAGGTCCTGAGAGATTAAGTGACTTGTCCATTTCTCTTTGAGGTTCAGCAAGGAGGTGGAGCCGAGAGGATGGAGAAAAGGCAATGACTCACCTGAGCTCTTCCCCAAAAACCTTTCCGAACACCTTTAAATAAGACTATAAAACAATTTCTGATGTGAAATAAGTTTTCCAAGCAAAGACAACTTAGAACATTTGCAGGAAAGATCTGTTGTAGTTGGGGAGAGTGGAGTGTCGTCTGTACCAGCACAGACCAAGCCCCAGAAAACCAGGAGCAGGCATTGGGAGCCACTGAATCAGTAGTGGCAGTGGCTCCTTCTGGAACTCTGTAAGATGGTTAAACAACTAATCAGAAGGAGATTACAGGGGTCTCTTTGCTGGCATTGGGGGCAGGACTGTTGCATTGTACACACTCAGATCTGGGTCACAGTCCTGGGCAGCAGTCTCAAGGTGAAGAGGAACACTAGTAGACCAGAGGTTGTAGCCATAGTGGAGTCACAGCTCCAAGGCAGAAAAGTGGTTACTTGTGGTTACTCACAGACCAGGGCACAGGCCAGGATAGTGGTAAATCCAACTGTCCTTAGCTTAGATCATACCACCCTAAAAGAAATGAAAACTTACAGATTCCTAGAAGTAGCTCTGAAAATAACTTCACAAAACTCCTGAAGTTTAGAATATATTACCTTCCACCCTGGAAGGAAAACCCCACTTTAACAAAGAATTACCAGTCAAGAAATAGACTGGAAAAATGAGAAAACAACAGAAAAAATTCTGACCAGATAAAGTTACTCAGTTGACAAAGAAGATCAAAACATACTCAAGAGAAGATAACAAAGTCAAAGCTTCAACATTCAAAGTGTCCAAGAAAAATATGAATTGGTTTTAGGCCATAGGAGTGCTCAAAAAAGATTTTGGAAATCAAATAAGAGAGTCTGAAGAAAACTTGGGAAGAGAAATGAAAATGATGCAAAAAAATCATGGAAAAAAGTCAACAGCTTGGTAATGGAAACACAAAAACTATTGAAGAAAATAATCTGTCAAAAATAGACTAGACCAAATGGTAAAAGAAATACAAAAAGCCAATGAAGAGAAGAATGCCTTGAAAAGCAGAACTGGTCAAATGGGAAAAGAGGCACAAAAATTCATTGAAAAAAAAACTCTATAAAAAATAGACTTGCCCAAATGGAAAGGGAGGTATAAAAGTTCACTGAAGAAAATAATTCCTTAAAAATTAGAATTGAGCAAATGGAAGCCAATGACTTTATGAGAAATCAAGAAACAGTAAAACAAAACCCCAAAATGGAAAAATAGAATATAATGTGAAATATCTCACTGGAAAAATTACTGACCTGGAAAAGAGATCCAGAAGAGATAATTTTTTTTTTAGTTTTTTGCAAGGCAATGGAGCTAAGTGACTTGCCCAGGGCTACACAGCTAGGTAATTATTAAGCGTCTGAGGCCAGATTTGAACTCAGGTACTCCTGACTCCAGGGTTGGTGCTCTATTCACTGTGCCACCTATCCGTCCCCAGGAAAGATAATTTAAAAATTATTGGACTACTTGAGAATCATGATAAAAAATGTAGTTTAGACATTATTTTTAAAGAAATTATCAAAAAGACCTGTCTTGATATTGTAGACCAGACCGTAAAATAGAATCTACCAATCATCTCCTGAAAGAGATCTCAAAATGAAATTAAAACTTCGAGAAATATTATAGCCAAATTCCAGAGCTACCAAGTCAAGGAAAAATACAGTAAACAGCCAAAAAGTAAGATAAGACAAGATTTAGCATCTTCTACATCAAATGATAGTCTTGGAATATGATATTTCAGAGGGCAAAGGAACTACGATTACAACCAAGAATCATCTATCAAGCAAAACTGAGTATAATCCTTTAGGGGGAATAGAATAGAAATTCAGTGAAATAGAGGACTTTCAAGCATTTTTGATGAGAAGACCAGAGCTTAATATAATATTTGACTTTCAAATATAAGACTCAAGAGAAGCATAAAAAGGTAAACAGGAAAGGGAAATCATAAGGGACTTAATGAAGGCAAACCTTAAAATAAGGTTTATATTCTTACATGGGGAAGATGAAACTTGTAACTCCTAAAAACTTTTTCATTTTTAGGACAGTTAGATGGAAATATATGTGTGTGTGTGTGTGTGTGTGTGTGTGTGTGTGTGTGTGTGTGTGTATTGACAGAGGACCTATGTGTGAGTTGGCTATGAAGGGATGATATCTAAAAATATAAAATGAAGTTGTAAGAAAGGAATTCACTGGAAGAAAGGGAATGGAAGAGGCAAATTATCTTTCATAAAAGAGATAAAAAAAGCTACATGAAAGGGATGATGGGAAAGGTGAGGAAGAGTGAGGGAACCTTACTCTCATCAGAATAGACTCAAAAAGGGAGAAACACACATACAATTGGGTATTAAAAAAAATCTATATTACCCTACAGGAAAGTAGAAGAGGGAAGATAAGAGAAGTAGGGAAGGGGGGAGTGATAAAAGGGAGGGCAGATTAGGTCATGGGGTAGTCAGAAGCAAAACACTTTTGAGGAAGGACAAAGTGAAAGGAGATAAAATAAACAGAGGGATAAATAGGATGTAGGAAAATACAGTTTTGAAGCAAGAATCCCTGACAAAGATCTCATTTCTCAATTATATGTAGAGAACTAAATCAAATTTATAAAAATAGGAGTCATTCCTCAATTGATAAATGATCAAGAGATAAGAACAGTTTTCAGATGAAATAATCAAAGCTATCTGTAGCCATGTGGGAAAATGCTCTAAATCACTACTATTGATTGGAGGAATGCAAATTGAAACAATTCTGAGAAACTTCCTAATAAATATTAGATTGGTTAATAGGACAGGAAAGAAGAATGACAAATGTTGGAGGGTATTGGGAAAAATGAAACATTAATGCACTGTGGCAGTGTTGTGAACCATTTCATAGAGCAATTTGGAAGTATGCCTAAAGGTCTATAAAACCATACATATCCTTTGACTTAGCAGTGCTACTACTAGATCTGTATCCAAAAAGAAACAAAAAAAAAAAAAAAAGGAGGGAAAATGTACGGAAATATTTATAGCAGCTCTTTTCTGGTGGCAGAGAGTTGGAAATTGGGAGGATGCTCATCAATTGGGGAATTACTGAACAAATTGTGCTTTGTGATTGTGATATATGATTGTAATGGAATATAAGAAATGCTATAAGAAATGGTGAACAAGATGCTCTCAGAAAAACCTGGAAAGATTTACTTGAGCTAATGTACAGTATACAAAGTATCAACAATATTGTAATATGGCCATCTGTGCATGGCTTAGCTTTTCTCAACAATACAATGATCCAAGGTAACTCTGATGGAATTAGGATGAAAAATGCTAACCATCCCCAAATAAAGAATTGATGGTGTCTGAATTCAGTTTGAAGCATGCTTTTTTACTTTATTTTTCCTGAAGTATTTTTTGGTCTATATTTTCTTTTACAACATGACTGATACAGAAATATGTTTTTATGACTACAGATATATAACATATTGAATTGCTTGCCTTCTCAATGGGGGTCTATGGAGGAAGAAAAGAAGAGAATTTGGAACTCAAAAATTTTTTTAAATGTATTAAAATTGTTTTTACATGTAATAAGGGAAAATAAAACTAAATAAAAATTTAAAAACAATTTCTTTTTGAGGATATAACTTGCATTTGTTCGAGCATTTATATTCTTTCAAAGATTTTTACAAATATTTAATTCTGATAATACTAAAATAGGTTGATTAAATACCAATTTTTATAGATAAGAAAACTGAGATACATTGAAATTAACTAATTTAATCAAGGTCATGCCACTATTTAATAGTAAAAGCAATACTAGAATTCATCTGAACTTGTAATCAAATAGGATTTATACAAAATCACACTTAGTTATACTATAGATAGCTAGCTGTTCTACTACTTTGCTATAGTATATAGTAGCTGGGTGACACAATGAATAGAGTACTGGACTTGGAGTCAGGAGGATGGGAGTTTGAATCTAGCCTCAGACATTTGACTTTCATTAACTGATGACCTTGGGTAAGTCACTTAACTCTGCCTTACATCTAGGATCATCTCCAGTTGCCCTGATTCATAATTGGCCATTGCACCCAAGTGGTTCTGGAGGAGGAAGTGAGTATGGTGACTTAGCACAAGAACCCCTCACTCAAATCCAATCGATGTGCTTATCATGGTATCACTTCCCTGATGTCATGGTCTTCTTTGAAAATGAAGGACAAAATAAACCAAAACCAAACAAAAAAACCCTTATTCTCAAAACCTTTAATAATACCAAGTTCACATTAGAACAGACTATATTCTTATAGTAAGTGTCTGAATGAAATTATTTTCATGGTTGAAACATTTCATTCATTCAATACACATTTATTAAGTTTCTACATTTTCTATAGGATTCTTTTATTGAAATAGAATACATATACTGCTCCCTATTTATGGGCTTAAATTTCTGTCCTGACTGCTTTACTTCTCTCTCTCTCTCTCTCTCTCGGTGGTTTCAAATCAGCTTCCATAACTTCAAATGTTTTCTCTATGCAAAAATTCTATGTTTCTAGTCCTACCAGGATGAATACTCCCTGAGGACAGGGTATTGTTTTGTTTTTTAGCTTTCTATTTCCAGAACTTTATATAGTACCTATAGTTAGTATTTAGTAAATAATTTGGTAAATGCTTGATGACTGGTTACTGACTGACTACATCCCTGAAATTTTGGTATCTAGTCTCATCATTTTGTTTTCATATTGTTTCCATAATTTATTCATCGATCTATTAAATATTTTTTCATATTTTTACAAAAGGGATATTTATTTCAAACAATTAAGAACAGAAGTACAAACACTCTCCCCATCTCTTCTTCATGCAGACTTTGGGGGAATGCTTTCCACTAAATCTATTCCTTAATCTCTAGGGATTGTGAACTCAAACTTCTGGCTGTTTCAACAGAAGATTGGTTCCATCAAGTTTATACCTAAATGTAGCAATGCTGCTGTATGAGCCACAATCTCAGTTAGCTTTGGGCTGCCTCCAGAAAGATAAAAGTCATTTCTGAACGCTTAACTAGAACAATCTCAAGGTCTCTCTGAAGAACTTTGGAATTAATTATGAGATTCAGGGGACACTGACACAGAACTGCCCAGCATGTGACCCTGCATCAAAGAAGGCACTGTGTTCTAAGAGTTTAGCAAACTCAAAAGAAATGTGAGATATACAAATTTAGTGTCATCTTTATTCCAAATTTGTACTCTTTTGCCTTCTCAGCTCGTATTGGTCTGATTAGTCAAATTTGGGCACCCTGTAACTTGACCCCAACATAGTGATGTCTCTGGTCCTCTACAAGCATGAAGGACAGCAACCAACCAGCACAGAGACCCTAGTAAAAACGTCTCAGTAAATGGTTGAGGGTAATCAACAGACCTCAAACACATTACTGAGTTAGGGGGATGTCTATCCCTAGCATGTGAAGCCTTTCCCAGTGGAATTGATGGACGAGAATAATTTATCCCAACACCTATGAAGGTGGCTGAAACAGATGCTGTGGAGCAGCACTTAGGGATCCATCAAAGATCTAAGGTCAATCACTACATCCTGGGTCACTGACTGGTCAGAGAAAGTGAGTCTGATGATTCTGCAACTCTGCCTCACTTAAATACATTTCTTGTGCAAGTCAATACATTACTTTGTTATATGGCATTAGTCTTCTTTGAAAATGAAAGACAATTACATTTAGGACTTAGAGTTGAATAGAAATCACTTTTTTACTCTCAGATAAGAAACCAAATTTCCTTAGCCTCTTACCTTAAATTTAGCTTTTTGGTTTTGGGGTGTAAGGTAGGACACTTTCCCTCTTCCTTTTTCACTAGGGATTCTCATCTTGATCTGAACCCTCATTCACATCGTTGTTATTGTTTAATTGTTCTTCAAGTATATCTTTTTGACCCCTTGTAGGTTTTCTCAGCAAAGATACTTGGAACAGTTTGCCATTTCCTTCTCCAGGTCATTTTAAAGATGAGGAAACTGAGGCAAACAAGGTTTAAGTGCCTTACCCAGGGTGACACAGCTAGTTAGTGTCTGAGGCTGGATTTCAACTCAGAAGAGCTCTCCTAACTTCAAGTCTGGCACTCTGTTCACTGTTTAATCATTGAATAATTCATTATAAAAGAAACAAAAATCATGCTTATCTTCCCTAAGGAAAGTCAAATCCCTATAACAACCAGACCTCTTCCCAAAAGAATTCAAAAACTTGGGATTGATTGGAAGGTACCGCAGTCCTCTCATTCAGGATGTAATGTTTACATGTCCATTAGGTCTTGTCATTTTGCTCTTATATTTATAAATAAATATATATATATATATATATCATACCTTTATATATTTTAAATATATCATATCTATTTTTATATCTTTATATATATCTATATTGCTTTTTTATTATGTCATAGTCTTGTAAAAGATGTTAAGCATTCTCTTTTTAAAAGACATTTATATATTAGCACATTCTGTTTTTGTAAAGGTACTTTATGGAGCTTAGAAACACACATTCTTAAATGTTTCCCCAGTCCAAAGGAAGCATATTTTCTGCTCACTTAATTCATCTTTCACTCCTCCTTTCCTTCCAATGGCTTGGCAAAACCAGTCTCTACAGCTTCTTGAAATGTGAGAGTATTGTGAATGCAAAGGTTTACAAAGGAAACCAATTTTATTGAAATATAAATTATATAAATATAACTTATTGAAATACAGTTATCAAAATGTTAACACCCTCCACATTAATGGACCCCAATTTAAGAACCTCTCTTACAGATGCATTTGGAGAAGGGGATCCTTGGTGAGTGAGAATTAATTTGTAAAGGCTTTTGTCTTACTGAGGATTCTGACTTCCTATGTAGTTTTAGTTGTAATGGCTCTATATCTGGTGAGACCTTTTTCTGTTGGGAGGTGGGGGTGGTTGGAAGCTTGAAAAGAGATTTGGAGAAAGTGGCGATTTTTACCCCCTAAGATATACTTCATTGTACCTGATGATAGGGAGTGTTAGGCATTCTTTGAAAGAATACCAGAAGGAAACCTGCCTACTCTTAGACTTTATATAGCATGCTCTGGCTGTGGCAGGAATTCAAGCGTAGAATATATATTCAATGTAATTCCCTGAAAAATTCACCATGTTGTTCATCCTGATTGGGATTCTCAGCTTTGTTTTTCTGTTTGTGAAAGTTTGTACTTCAACTAAGCACTTTGTTAAAATGTTTTTTTAATTACCTTTTTATTGATTCTTAACAATTTGAGAAGCAGGATGAATAGTGGGAAGGGGCAGCTTGTAAAGGAACTGTTGAGAAAGATACTAACTTCCCCAGGGGGGAGCCATCTGAGGTATGAGAGAGCAGATTTACTTAGGAGTTGGGGAAGGACCACTAGGGAGTGGAAGCTGGAATGAGATCCTTTTCCTTTGGTGACTTTATCATCAGTGAGACATTTGGAGCACTCCCCCCAAAAAGCAAAAAGCAAACAAAAAAAAAGTCAAAACATAAAAAATAAATCTTTTGGTTTTGCCAGTAGTAAATCTGGTGTAGCAGAGATGAAGTAGGAGGTGAATATGGGTGCACTGAGAATTTTTATCTTGTCTGTAATAGTATTAGCTGAGCTTGAATAGGGAAGGGATGACTTTTCTGTAGCAATGGGAGCTACAGCATTTGATAACCTGTGCACTGTAGTTGGGAATTCATCTTCCCCTTAGTCTGAATAGGACTTCAGGAAGCCTGAAAAGGAAAATCTTGGAAAGTGAAGGGTTCAAGTAGTCCTGTCCATGTTGGGATATGTATCAAGTTGATAGATAACTAAGGACTTGAATTACCTTCTAGTGACTTACACAGATGTGGCATTACTAGGAGCTACTTAGCCACAGCTTGCCTGCCCTAGTGCCATTGTAAAAGAATCTGCCCCCATATGTGGGTATGTGTGCCTGCACCCAAATAAATTTAATATCAAGTAGAACACTGTAAGTGCTTAAGAATATGTGATGCCCGGGAATCATGAATAACTTATGGGGGGAAATAGTATTGAGCAGGACCTTGGAGCTACTATCTATCCTCCAGTGGTTTGTTTACCCATTGAAATTTACCTTGATTTATATTATGGAATTCTTATGCTGATGTCTAAATTATAACTGAATATTCCCTAATCTATGTGTCATTCAAAAAAATTTACCAAATATTTGTGCAATAATGTTTATAGTCATTTATTTAGCCTTTTCTTCAGTCCTACCTCTAGAGTTGAAAAAAAATCACAATATGTAGCATTTTAGCATAGAAGTAAAAAAAAAGTTTCCAAAATAAGAAACACAGGCTTAGGGATGACAATTTGTAAAAAAGATGCACAATTTCCTTTCCCCATGTGGCTAATATTGCACATTATCTTTTCTACAGGTTTGTAGAAGAGAAATGCAATTAATGTAGGAACATAAATAAATAAAATTAATTAGCAAAGTTTTGTTGTGAAAATTAGACCAGTTGCAAATGCATAATTTTGATGTTAACAGAACCTGGTATGCTTTAGGCCAAAATCTTTGATTCCAGCACATAGTTCTTATACTATTCTTATTAAAATTTAAAAATGAATACATTCTACTAATAGGATTTTTTCTTATAAATGAATCCTGTCCTAGAAAAATACAAGAATGCATTCAACTGAGAGAATACAAGTATTCATTTAATTTTCCTTATTGATCTTCTATGCCTATTACCAGAGCCATATCTAAAATCTTCAGCGTCTAGGATGAATTCAGTTGTGGAGGTTTGGAGTTGGGAGGGGATACTATGAGATTATTTGGTGATTGATATACATTGGAGATAATAGCCTTAGAATTGAGATACCTAGGTATTTGAAAGGTCTAAGAGTTAGTTTGGAGAAGAGGACTTTGAGCTGTGTGCTAAACCTAATAGGACTGTGTGTGTGTGTGTGTGTGTGTGTGTGTGTGTGTGTGTGTGTGTGTGTTTTAGTGATGATGGCAAATGGAGGCTATATGAGTTGCAGTGGGGAGCAGTGAGGGATCCTCCAGATCCTGTGTATCAGGGCTTGTGAGAGACTGAGCTTTCAACCTTGGAGGGAATATTGAAAAATGTAGTGTTTCCAAGAAAAAGCAAGATTTTAGTATGTCAAAAGTAGAAAGAATTTGAAAGGAAGACTCAATCCTAGGTTAAGTGGTGGTATTAGAGATTTGGGACTGGAAGGGATCCTTATAGATCATAGAAAGCCAGGCTCCAGGGTATGGTTACATGGATTTATGGGCATTATAATCCAATGGGTCAATGTAAGTTCTTCTTGCTGGAAGGAGAAGCCTCATGAGACTCCAGAGGGAGGATATGAGGCTTAACTGTGACTGAGAGAAAGAGGAGCTAGAGGACATTTTGAAAGGAGACTAACACTGTGTAGATGGGGAGGGGGGGTAAGTGTTGATATCCACTATACATACTATTACTCAAGAGAAGAGTACCATTATATGTGACTATAATAGACCGAAGCTATTTCTTGGGATAAACAAAAAGATAATGAATGTTTAAGTCTTTTTCCCTTTCCCTAGGATCCACATGATTCTGTTCTAATTCTTGATTTTTTGTTCTAACTTATGACTGTCTCTTCTCACCCTTTGTGATAGGACCAGAGTTCTACCCTATTCTCCAACAATAGGATTAAGCTAACTTTTCCCTAATAGGCAACAAAATCAAGACTTCATTGGCTTAGAATAGGGTAAGACTCAAACTTTGCCTTCTTTGACACAGCTTTGTATTGGCCTCTAGCTGTGCTTCTTGCTGTGTCTTCCTGCACACCTAGAGACATAAAAGGTCCTGTACACATGCAATCAATGGTTTTCAGATTTAGTGAATGCTTGAAGAACATGGAAGTCATCCCATCTTGCTTGATCGAACAGATGAATTTCCATATGGAGAAAAGGGATTATATCTAACTCTATGGTCCTGAAATTTTAAGGAACAGTTAAATCATTTATGCATGCCTCACTTGGTCTGCTTATCAAACATGAACTAACAGTTTACAAGTCCTGCACTTAATAGTCCTCAACTATGGAATTTCAGCACTTGAATCCTTTTTGGTCATGATCCAATTGCCTAGGAATTAATGGCCATGGATTGTTTCTGTTATTTAGGAGCATATAAGAGCTAATTCTAATAGAATAACCTTGTTTCTCTCTCAGTCAATTTAGCCCTCAGGTCAAGGAGGTAAGGAGGGGGAATGCTTTTTTTTTGATGGCCCTATCAGTCAGAGAAGGTGGATCCTCCCTTGCAAACCTGCAGTACACAAGTAATAAAGGCATGAGTGACAATTAATCAAAATTTCATTAAATTAATGTAGCAGTCTAGACCAATGGTGTCACTCAAATAGAACAGATCCCTACTGATTGCATATTAACTTAAAAACTCCACAATTTGACATTTTTGTTGTAATTTTTATTTAGTTAAACATTTTCCAGTTACATTTTAATCTGGTTGGAGCCTTACAGAGTTTTCTTAGCAGCTTTAGGCCTGTAGGTTTTGACTAGACAATCTCTAGATTTCCTTTCAGTTATAACATGCTTTGGTTCTATGTGTATACTGGAAAGTTTGATAAGAATTGATGGCCTCTCCAAATTACCGTTTCTTGTAAAATAAACAACCTTATTTTTCTTATCATTCATCTGATGTTCAATTTGTTAAAGATGATGCATATAGTTTGTCTATGGAAAAGGTCAGATTTAAAGAAGGCTAAGCATATGGGGAATGTGAAAGAATGAAATCCTCAAATAATTCACAATCTTTAATTCAGTTTGGTTAATGGTTCCTACTTTTTCACTACCTAAATTGACTAATTAGTGTTGACTCCCCTTCCCCCCACCTTGCTTTTTCTCTGGTAGAGGTGCTAATGAGAATGGAAATATCTAATGTGTAAAAGGCAAGAGGAAGAAAGAGTACCTGGGGACTGAGTAAACCTGTGTCTCCATAATGAGCCTTGGAAAAACTGAGATTTGGTTGACACTATTTCAAGGTCAAAGACTGTACTTTTGAGTGAAGAAGGAATAAATATAGCTTTGAGATTTATTAAAAAAACAATTGAAGAAAACTTATTCATATGAAAAACATCTCTTTTCATAATTTTGTTAGTTATGTATTTTTAACTCTTCCCTAAAGTTCATCTCTGATCTGTCCTCATGGTGATATTTCTTGAAGCCAGTGCCTCTGAAGCAGAAGCTCTTGGAGTCTTGTTGTTGAGTTATTTTTCATTGTGTCTCTGCTTGACCCCATTGAGGATTTTCTTGGTAAAGATGTTGGAGTGTTTTTCCTTTTACTTCTCTAGCTCATTTTACAGATGAGGAATGAGACAAGCAGGGTTAAATAACTTGCCTAGCATCACACACAGGTAGAGTCTGAGACTGGATTTGAACTCAGGTACTCCTAACTCCAGGGCCAGGACTCTATCCACCGAACCACCTAGCTGAGTCTTACTGGGCTACCAAAAATTGACCTTTCTAATTAAACCTTGCTAATCAATCTTACTAAATTAAGATGCTGAACCTAGAAACTTAGTTACCAGGTAATTATTTTGGTCAAAGCAACTCAGCAAAAGTATATTATTAAGATGTGAAAAGACTGTGATTGGCATCAATAGAGCAATGAGACACATTAAGAAATTATCAGGTCTTTGGATTATTAAAATAGTGTACTTTTTTTTTTTTTGCAAAGCAATGGGGTTAAGTGGCTTGCCTAAGGCCACATGGCTAGGTAATTATTAAGTATCTGAGGCTGGATTTGAACTCAGCTACTCCTGACTCCAAGGCCAGTGCTCTATCCCTGCGCCACCTAGCCACTCCTAAATAGTGAACTTTTAAAAATGAGACATTGAAGAAGGAATCTTCGGATTTTGTTTTTTTATCTTCCTTGCTCCCACCATGAAGATGCTCCCACTTAGCAAGATGTTTGACTTATTGACAAGGATGACTTTATTTGGGCATTGATGACATCTTTCTAGCACTTCCTAGAATTTCCTTGCTAAGGTTAACAAATTGGGAAGGTATGAATTCCTTGCCTTATTCTGGGTTGCTCCACTGAGGTAGGTAGATTAATTGATTTGTGCCATAGTCTTACATTTAATCTTTAAGGATTGTGGGGAGCGGGGGAGAAGAATCAGAGAAATAAAAGTGGGGGAAAAGTCAGTTTTCCTGAGATCTTTGTAAAATAACCACATGAAATCTCCTGGGAATTCATCATACCATGACTCTATGTATACTCAGATGAATTATTGCTAGACAGAGACACAAACTAATGGGAAGGTGGGATCAAATTCTCAAATCCAGAGCAGCAGGGAGACAGTGGTATGATAGAGATGTTCTTGGATCAAACCCAGTGGAAGAATTGCTGAATTGATGAGAATCAGAGCCTAGGATCAGCAAAGAACAAAAGGAGCCATGATGTGGAATTACAGAGTAAAGCTTGTACTTCTCCCAGTTGTGTTGCTTGTGATTAGAAAGTTCTACTAGAGTCAAGGGGTGTTGGATTCTACTTACCCTGAGGGCTTTCCCTTTGCAAGGGGAAAGGGTGAGTATTATATCTGTATAATTTCCTAAATTAGGGGTGAGACATGAGAAAGAATGTTCTTTAGTCTGGTATTCCTGCTTGCTTTAAATCTATGAGGTTGTTAAAGGGGGAAAAATCAGAGTATTTTTTTTAGGTTTTTGCAAGGGATTATGTGGCTTGCCCAAAGTCACACAGCTAGGTAATTATTAAGTGTCTGAGGCCGGGTTTGAACTCAGGTACTCCTGACTCCAGAGACGGTGCTCTATCCACTGTGCCATCTAACCACCCCCAGCCAGAGTATTTCAATGAACTTGAAATTGACTGTATAGGTTCCCAGGTAACAAAGAAGGGAAAGCAGAGTTGTTTTGATCCCTTATAGACTCAGAGAGGCAAGAACATTTTGTTTTTGCCTTTTCAGCCAGGTGAAATAAAGGCTGTCCTATATTCAGTGCCTGCCTAATGGGACTTTGTCATTTCTTTTAAGACCTTCAGAGCCTTTCCAATTTACAGCTGAGGAAATCAAATAAATCCATAGTCATGTGAAAAATTCCTCCAAATCATTACTTATTAGAGAAATACAAACTAAAGCATCTCTGAGGTACCACCTCACACCTCTCAGACTGGCCAATATGACCAGAAAGGACAATGATCATTGTTGGAAGGGATGTGGGAAATCTGGGACACTGATACATTGTTGGTGGAGCTATGAACTCATCCAACGTTTCTGGAGAGCAATTTGGGATTATGCCCAAAGGGCAACAAAAAATGTGCATACCCTTTGACCCAGAAATACCACTACTGGGTCTATACCCTGAAGAGATGATGACAAAGGGTAAAAACATCACTTGTACAAAAATATTTATAGCAGCCCTGTTTGTGGTGGCAAAAAAATTGGAAATTAAGGGAATGTCCTTCAATTGGGGAATGGCTTAACAAACTGGTATATGTATGTCATGGAACACTATTGTTCTATTAAAAACCAAGAGGGATGGGAATTTAGGGAAACTTGGAGAGATTTGCATGAACTGATGCTGAGTGAGATGAGCAGAACCAGAAAAACATTGTACATCCTAACAACAACATGGGGGTGATCAACCTTGATGGACTTGCTCATTCCATCAGTGGAACAACCAGGGACAATTTTGGGCTGTCTGCAATGGAGAATACCATCTATATCCAGAGAAAGAATTATGGACTTTGAACAAAGACCAAAGACTATTACTGTCTAATTGGGGGGGCATTATATTATTATGTAATTTTAGTATCCCATACTTTAATTTTCTTCCTTAAGGATATGATTTCTCTGCCATCACATTCAACTGAGATCAATGTATAACATGGAACCAATGTAAACATTAACAGAATGCCTATTGTGGGGGGTAGGGGGAAGGGAAGCAAGAATGGGGGAAAAATTGTAAAACTCAAAATAAATAAAATCTTTCTTTAAAAAAACACCTTCAAGGGTGGCTAGGTGGCAAAGTAGATAGAGCACCAGCCCTGGAGTCAGGAGTACCTGAGTTCAAATCTGGCTTCAGACACTTAATAATACCTAGCTGTGTGGCCTCCGGCAAGCCACTTAACCCCATTGCAAAAAAAAAGACCTTCAGAGCCTTTCATAATCTAGCTCCCTCCTTCCATCCTATTCTTTTTTTTTTATACCTTTTTCCTCCGTTCTTAGTTTTTGAATCAGTGACAATGGCCACTTGGCTGATCCATTATAAACCACTCCATCTCTTGGCAGGACATTTTGTCTGGCTATCCCCTAATCCTGGAATGTTCTCCCTCTTCATCTCTCTACCTACTGCCATCCCTGGTTTCCTTTAGTCCCTCTCCATCTTGACAACTTGGTGGACCAGTTGGACTCTACACTGCCCTTTTCTCTCTGGTACTGTGCCCCATTATTTTATTGAAGATCTTCCTCTGCTTTACCTCAGTCTTGAATTACTCCTGTGGTCTACTGCCTTCACTCCTTACTATTGTGCTGCTGAAGATGGCAAAAAACCCCCCACAAAAACTGTGCTGATCATATCCATTAGAAATTTATGTCACATAATCTCAATTGGGTCCTCACTGTGGCAAGGCAATCTTTTTTACACCTCCCTAATTGATTCATTATCCCACTGACTACAGTAACTATTTTCAATTTTTTTCTTTCCTCTTCAAGTCTTCTCTTGCATTACCTATCTGTGTCATCTCAGATGAGGGTCTTGTTTCATATTAAATTGAAAAAATTGAGGCAATTTGCTGAAATCTTTCTTTTCTCATCTCACAATACCAAGGTCCTTCTGCCACTATTTCCTCCTTCATTCCTTTCTCACATGAAGAGTTGGCCCTTCTCCTTACCAAGGCAAATCCTTCTACCTGCACAAGTGATCTCATTCCATCCTCTCTTCTTCAGCAGATTACCTCTTCTATTTTTCCCCCTTCACACTTATATTCAACCTTTCCTTGTCTACTGGCTGCTTAAAATTTCATAGAAAACCACATAACTGGACCCAGAATGTCCTACAGCACCTTGTGTTAGTTAACCTTAAGTAAATCACTAAATATTCCACTAGCACATTCAATAAAGACTGTTTTCCACTTGATAGATGCATTTGGTATTTTGAATTTTTATATGGGAATTTGAGATCTCTTTTATCCATATTTGAAAGATTCTAAACAAGAAAACATAAGGACATTTTCCAGAAACAATTCCAGGTGGGAGTAATGAAACAAAAGGAAAAATTATCTCTTAAGCATCAGCCCCCAGGATTGAAACCAGTTTTTATGAGACCAGAGTCTTTGGAGGTCTGAGTCCCTGGACCATTAGTTACACATCTATTTCTAATCTAACCCTGGTAGGAAGGTACTTTTTTTTTTAACAGATCTAAAAATATACAAATCTTTTTTAAAAATATCATTTTGCTTTAGCTTGGTCTCTCTGTGGGCAGTCATAGTCTCTTCATGAGTACTGCACTAGCTACAGATAATGGATTAATCATGCTACATTAAGCTATCAGTTCTTCTCCTTTTCATCTTTATTATGACATTTCTTAAAGAGCTAATAAGGACATAATGACCCTAGAAGCTATCAGGGCAGTCCCTTAGGCTGTCAAATGCAAACTTTTACCAATTCCTTTGTTATTCCCACTTCACTAAACTGTGAGTGTCCCACATGTATCAAATCTATAATACAGCATAGTGGACAGATAGCCAGTTTAGGAAAGATTCTAGTGAAAACCCTTTTTATGGTATACAAAAAGCATTTTTTGTGTGACTATGCATTTAAAAATGGAAATTGTGCTCCATGTCATGTACTAAGTTCAAAAGTTGGCAAGGAGAAAATGATTTTCACTCTGTGATAGTTTACTGGAAAAGGCAAAGTGTTTGATGTTTGGGGTCTACAAAGCTGATTAGATCAGCTGGGTTACACAATTACTGTGCAATCTTTGATCAATCTAACCCTTCCCAAATGTGTATAACTGAAAATGATTTTTTCTATTTATTAGGTTTTTTTAAACTTCATTTTTAGATTAAATTGGAATGCAAAGTTCAACCTAATGATGAAAGATTAGATGAGGTCTGGCCCAGTATAAATAGATTTTCAAAAGGAAGAGTTATTTTGAGTGGAGTGCTAGTTGTACTAGACAATTTCAGTCAGACCTCCTCTTCAGTCTTGTCAAAGCTGAGCACAGTCCAGAAGGCAGTAGTGTGTATGCCAAAAAATCAGAGTAAGCAGCAGAAAAAAAGGAGAGAAAAGAAGGAAGAAAGGAAGGAGGAAGGAAGGAAGAAAAAACCAAGTGCACTATGAAAAACTAAATGGAAGGCTATGCTATGGAAGGCAAGTGAGCACAAATCAATCATAAGTAAATTTGACAACAAAAAAGGAGTTGGAAGGGTAAGAAAGACTTCACACATAATATATAAAACTAGATAAAAATAATTAAATTGTGTTCATTCAATGACAGAAAACTAAAAAGATTCTCTAAATGTTAAGAAATCAAGAATATAAAAAAGTAAACCTTTTCTTTGTTGTCTGTAGCTAGCAAGAGGCAAGACATATGCCAGCTGCAGAAAACAATTGATGCATCATCTGGGGTGAATGGAAATATTCTATTATGTATACTTATTCTCTAAATTCATTTTTCCTTTTCACTGGAGAGGGTCACATAAAACAAAACTTTCTAGTTATACTTGTTTAGAGCTTGGAACAAAAAAAAATCCAGTGAAGGGGGGGCCTCCTATAGTGATCCTAAATTTTATAGGAATAGAACTGGACTTGTGATATCATTGATATAGGGAACTCCAGAGTGAAAAAATTACTACTATCAATGCATTTCTGAACCTTTTTACAATTCTAATCTTACAGTATTTCCTAGAGCACTGAGAAGTTAAATGATTTTTTCCAGGGTCACAGTTAGTACATCAGAGGTTAGTCTTAAGATCAGATTTTCTTGACTTCCAAGTTACTTCTCTAATCATTAAGCCACAGTTGTTTTTTTGGCTAAAATTTACATTAAAATAAACTTTAAAATAAAAAAAATACAAGCACTTTTTCCATAGAGAAACTGTTGGTGTGGACAGGGATAGTAAGGAATAATGTTTTTGTTAAAAGGGGAGTAAGTATAAAAATAGAAAACCAAAAATAGCATGTTAACAAACAATTTTAAAAAGATGCATTTAGACCCAGAGCCTATTAGCCTCGAAGCCCAGAATTATTTAGAGATATTTTGTATATTTTTGATTGTATATGTGTGTAAGTGCTCAATAATAATTATCACACCTATGACTATGAATGTAATACCTTGAATCAAAACCAGATATAAGTTTTCTAGTATACTAAATGGCAGGCAAGATTCCAAAGGGAAAATCAGATTTTAAAAAATTGCCCATGAAGATAGGGATAGAAGAGTTGACTTTTAATATAATCTAGTCAAATAGAGTAAAAAGAAAAAAAATTAATTGTTAAATTTTTATTTCTTATTAAATATAATAATATTGCTAGAACTATCTGTGATTTATATTTGAAAGAAGTAAAGTATAAAGGAAAACAGTTGTAGGTGATTCAGTATAAAGAGCACTGTCCCTGGAATCAGGAAGACTTGATTTTATATCAAATTCTTCTGGTATTTAGTGTTTGATAAAATAAAAGGGAAGCATGTGCATTTGCTTTAAAAAGGTGTTAACAATTTTGTACATTGCATTTACCTGAGTTTAGTTGTTTTTTTGCAGATATCTTCCTTTTAATAGTTGATATCAGTATTCTTTTTGTCTGTTAAAAATAAAACAAAAAACCAACAACACTATATTCTATGTATTAATTTTGACAGAAAATATTCCCTTATATTTATGGACCATGATTTGTTTGGAAATCCCTGCCTGCTTTTAAAAAAACCCTAAGATTTTTTGGTAAAGATTTTTTTTCCTCCTTTTTTGGGGGGGGGCTATTGCTAATTTACTTAATTTGACTTATTGTTAACTGGGTTCAGACATAGCTACTCATTCAGTCATTTTGCCAGAAGTCCTCTATTTCAATTTTTCCTTTCTTGCTTCTTACACTGCTTTCAACACAGTATAGAATCTTATTGTCTCTCACCAGTTGTAATAGTTTCCTAACAAGTCTCCCCACAGTTTGTTTTCCTATATTTTGCTGCTACAAAATATGCTGCCATAGATATTTTTTGTGAGGGTGGTACTTTCCTCCTAATACTAATCTCCTTAGAATTTAAATCTAAAAGTAGGGTTACTGGGTCAAAGATTGTGATAATTTTGGTAACTTTTCTTGCATAATTCCATATTGTATTAAAATGACTGATTCAATTTATAGCTATAAAAATTAAAATAAAATTTAAATTATCAGTTAACATATTAATTTCCTCACATTTTCACCATCACATAGTTTGAAAATTCCAGTTTTTAAAAGCACTTTTCTAAGGGGTTGATTATTTCAAATTCAAATTTGGTACCAATGAATAAGAAAAGGATAGGCTTTATATCTTTTTTTTGTAGCTTTCCCCTTTTCCATAGTTATTTCCACGCAATGTCAACATGTAATCATCCTACAACAATAAATACAGCCAATGAATACAACTTCTTAATTAAAATCTTAATTTGTAGAGATAGGGCTGAGGATAGGGATAAGAGGAAATCCTAGTCATGGGGAATAGCATGAACAAAAGAATGGGGGTGGGAAAGTGTGGAATATGTTTGAAGGATGATAATCCAATTTGTTTTCAAAAAGGAGTACATGACTGAGCAGGAGTCAGATAAGGCTGAAAAAGTAGATTTGATTGATTAAAAACTTTTTACATACTTACTAATCAGACACTGTGCTAGTACAAGGAATACAAAGAAAAACACATACAGTCCCTGTCCTTGAGGAGAGTTTTCCATGTCAGGCTAAGAAATTTGGTCTTTGCTCTGCTGGCAAAACAGAACACTCTCTGTTGAGTAGTGGAAAGACTTATGCATGCCTTTGCTCTAGGAAAATGGATTTCTTCAAGTCTAACAGTGATATATAATACAAATTAGATGAGTTTGCAAATGGAGAATATTGTTAGGAAACTAGTATAGTAGTGTGGGTGAAAGACAATGAGAGACTGGATTATAATTATAACAAGTAAACTAAGGAATGAAAAAGAAGATAGATATGATAGATATTTTAGGAGAACTGGTGAGATGTTTTTGAGTTTAGTTTTCTTCATCATTTCAAAAAATGTGTCAAATAAAGCAAAATATAAAAATAAAAAAGGGGAGGAAAAATAAGTCTTGACAAGGAAAATCTTGCAGAAAAATGAGTGAAGAGAGAAGAGATGAGTAGGCAAAAATAGAAAGTCTCCAAATAATAAATATGTGTATTGAAGTGCAAAAAAAAGACAAGAAGAAATTAACAAAAGTATGAATAATAATAATAGGAATAACAAAAATCAGACCCCCCACCAATGAAAATGGAAAAATTTGCAAAAAATTTCAGAACCCCAATAAAAGACAAAAACGTCCAGAACCCACCAAAAAAAAAGATGAGAAGATAGAAATTATAGTTCTTAAAAAAAGAATTCCAAATAGAATTTGTTAAGAGGGAGAAAATGATACCCAGAGATAGAGACAGATAGAGAAAATGTAATAGGGGTAGACTAAATAGTAGAGATAGAATATAAAAAGTAGTAATGTAAGATCAGCCTTCAGAACAAAATAGAAAAATAGCAAATTTGAATAAGTGATTGAATTATCTTTAAAGCAAAACTACTGATTTTGAAAACAGAATTCAATGAGAAATCCAAAATTATTGACATCTTGTAAAAACACAGTGAAACAAACTGAATACCAAATTTCAGGAAATTATATAAGACTTATTGGAAACAGGGCACAGTATTATTGCTTCATAGAATACATAGCATGCTATTAAAGAGAAACCTGAAATTTAGCTCACCCATAAAGGTAGTTATTAAGTTCTATATCTTCAATATGAAAGAAAGCATCTTACAAGCAGCTGAGAAATAATTCATATTAAAAATTTTTTTTAATTGTCTATTTTGTCTCTTCTGATCACCTCTACCTCTTTATTTAGTTATGAAATCTCCCATTTGCTAAATTTTAAAAGTTATCTCTTGTCATTCTCTTAAATTTTAAAAATATATATATATATTAATTTTTATATTTAGGTTCCATATTCAGTTGAAGCTAATTGGAAGCTAATTTCCACTTTCCATTTTCTTTGCTTTCCATTTCTCTCAAAAAGTGCCTGTCAATTGGGAAATCTTTCCCCTAATCATTTATATTCTTGCGTTCATCAAGCATTGTTATGTATTGCTTCTAATTCTTTCTTATCTACTCTGATTTACTTTTAAAAATGGTATTTGATGTAACAGCTCTATAATGTGATGTCTAATAACTATATCCCCTCCATTGCTACTTTTTTTTCCCTTGGGATTCAAGTAGACCTTTTTTTAATAATAAAGATCTCAAATTTTTATCTTTTTGACTGTCTTGCTCTAATATTTCTTACTTTATCACTGAATTTTTGAGTTTTGTTTCCTCCATTCTCTTTTCCAGGGTATTTACAACTTTGGGAATGGTATCGAGCTTTTCTTCTAAACTGTTTATTTTTCTTATTTCTCAAGGTTCTAATTTCAATCATTTTGCTATTTTTTATTCTTATAGTAAGCTTTCTACCCCCTGTAGGAATCTTGGCATCCAATCCATTCTCTTTTCTGGGGTTCTACCTGAAATTATTGCAAAATTATTCTTCTTAGGACTCATAATGTTTCTTTATCATATATTTGAGGTTAGAAATATTTACCTTTTACAAAATATTTAGCTACCAAGCTAGTAATTGTATTTAAATTTAATGTTGTCATATCTTTAAGGACCTTTAAGAATAATTTAGATTTTTCAATGTCTCTCTCTTGACCATGTTTATTTTTACTCTTGTCTTATCTGAGGTCATGCTTGATACTTCTGTTTTTTTTAGAATTTAGCTGAGGCACATAATAGATTGAATTCTAATCTCTCAAGTCTATTTGAGAGGTAATGCAGCATAGTGAATAAAGTCCTAACTCAGTAGTTAACAGATCTTGCTTTTTGACACATACTGACTATTTGACTTCGGGAACATTGAGTAAGTCAGGCAACTCTCTAAGACTACAAGTTTTAGAAACAGTGTAAATCTAGAGTAGTGGAGGAAGTTCCTTACTGAAAATTCCCAATATTGATGAAATAACAGGTCTGGGAAATTTTTAGTTTTTTTGGTTAGTTTATTTAAGTTATTGAAATGGAAGAATCTGCTAAGCCCCATCAAAAGGACCCATCCTACTATTTACTTGATAATTCCCTCTGATGTCATTGTGATTCCAACTCTGGCTACCTTTAGTTTGCCATTTTCTATTTCTTATATGCTGCTTCTGTAGCTCCTTCTCTGGGAGAGGCATTCATATTTTATAAAGGGACAACAAGATGTTTTTTAAAAAAAATGTTAATTAGCAACTATTTATTTTCTCTTCTTCCTTTTCCTATTTTTCTCCCACCCTGACAAAAAAAAAAGCAAGGAGAATAATTCCAGAAAAGAGAATAGACTAGACTCAAAGATTAGTAGAGAGGGTAGAGAGCTATCAGAATAAAAGGTCGACAAAAAGATTGAAATTAGAACCTTGAGAAATAAGAATAGTTTAGAAGAAAAGCTAGATACCATTTTCAAAGTTGTGAACACCCTGAACAAATATTCATAGTTAAGCAAAACAAATTTCCATACTGGCTATGTCCAAAATTTTTTCTCATTCAGCATTTTGACTTCCTTGCCTCTTTGTCAAGAGAAGATAAGCATTATTCAACATACGTCTTCTCATGGTTGGTATTGATTGGTATTAAGTGCTCTTAAATCTAAAGAATAAAATATTTTCCTGGTTCTGCTCACTTCTTTCTGTATCATTGCATACAAGTCTTTCCAGATTTCTCTGAAACCATCCCCTTCATCACATCTAAAGGCATAATAATAAAATTCCATTACAATAATAAATCTTACTTTTTTCAATCATTCCCTAATTGATGAACACCCTCTTGGTTTCCAGTTTATTGACACCACAAAAACTGTTACTATAAATATTTTTGTTCATGTAGGTCTTTTTCTTCTTTCTTTGTTCCCTATGAGTACATAAGCCTTATAGATAACATATTAGATATAATCAACTGAACTAGGAAAGAATCAATTTCCCCTGCCCTCCTTCATACTTATCTTAGTTATTTCATCTTGATACCTTAAACTTTTATGAGGAGTAATGTGGCAGAGAAGTATTTGGCTAATTTTTATTATTTATCCCCTTATCTTTGACATGTCAGTCCTGAGAGATAGGTGAGTGCTTTTCTGAAGGGATGGACAATGGCCTCCATTGTTCTTGGTCGATAGAAAGGGAGTCAGGTCAGATCCCCAAATCCGAAGTGTCAGAGACAAGTGCCACAAGATGTCTAGTGAGGTAATGAGACTGATCCTGGAGAAACCCCCAGGAGAGTTCTCCATTTTTTTGTGAAGGGCCGGGCTTCCCTGGAATGAGAAGAATGAGAGAAGGTCCTTCATTATGGAAAGCATCACAGTTCTATGGCAGTGTCTGGTGAACTCGAGTCTGGGTAGTAGACTAACCTAGCAGAACAGCATAGCCCTATGGGTGGCTGATCTACATTGTCCTAGTGTTCTAGCTGTTGCCAATCGTGTCAAACTGACTAGTAGCTCAAAAGTGGAAGGCCTGAAAGGAAAGGCCATACTGGCAATTAATCTATTGAGAGACAGGTTAGGATATGCATTGGGTTGTTGTATCCTGTCACTAGATGCCACATGCTGATACTTCCCAGGATTGATGATAAGGGAGGAAGAGAAACCAAGTCAAAGGCCAAGACTCCCTTAGCATCCAGACCATCACCAATATTCCTGTTTCCTATCAGTCAGACCATGAGGTAGAGTGGTTCTGGAAAAGACAAGTGAGAAGGATTCCTTGTACAATACTGCCCTCATTACAATATGCAAGTGACATCATCATGTTTATGATGACATGGTCATCTGACATCTAAATAGTTTGATCTATTGTCAGAATTCAAACAGAAATTCCTTTATATTGATACTTGCTAGTAAACTTGACTCCTCTGGCCTCAATGATACTTCAATTACCTTTACCATCTTCATGACTGCTAATGAATTATTAACTTGAGAAGACTAACTTGCTGATAAAATCCCAATGTCCTTTGCTTCTTTCTGTAGTAGTTATAGGCAGGTTAAACACTGACTTTCCAACATCTTATTCTAGGGTTTAAGATAAGTCTAAACAGGAGCTACAAAGAAATTTGACAATGAGCTAATTTGCCCTTTAATCAAGATTTTTACAATCTCGTCTTGTTTTTATAACAGATTGCAGAACAAGCTGTGAAACATACATGTACCAAACAAATAATGATAATAATTTTTTAAAAAATAATATCAACAGTCTTAACATTCACATTCAGGTAGTCTACTTTTAAAACTTTTAAAGAAGTAACATGGTCATTCTTAAACTTTGTTACTGGACAGCTGTTTCATTATTTCATTTCCATTTTAAAGAAAAGCTTGTTTTTTCTGAGTCAGTAATTTCTTTCCTTAGAAGTTAACTGGTCAGAGCAGCAAAATTAAAGCAAGGGGGAAGGGTCCGGGTGGACAAGATGACCTCTAAGGTCTCAACCCTGACTATGTTGTATGAGACTATGACCCAGGGGGCAACCAGTTAGGAAGGAAATACTTCTATCAAATGTTGATGAGAAAAATTTCTGAGACTAATTTGCATATAATTAGCCTTATAAATGTCTACTTCTAAGTTCCCCAAATAAAAAGAAAGGATGTAACTATTTCTCTCCCTCTTTCAAACACACCCATTAACCTGCCCTTTTAGTTTTCCCCTTTAGTTCTTTTTTTTTTTTTGACATTTGATTTCCTTCAAACAAAAATGTTTATGGAGAAGTTGGGGAAGGATGGAGGTAACAGATATACTTCTATTTGCCCCACATTCTAAACTTCTTAAGAATGTATCCTTGTGGACAATATATATAGCCCTGACTTCTTGGCTTGGACACAGCATGGATAGATTTGCACTAACTTTAAATAAGCCTTATGTGAAAGGCCCCCACTCCTTATGTGAAAAATAAAAATGCAATTATAAATGCAACTGCAATTTTTTTTTAAGACAGAGGATTTCAAGGTTTTCATATCTAGCCCTTTATATCAATTTGACTTTATGTAATACTCAATAATCACTCTTTATTCCTCTTTAAAGCCTGAATTAATTAAAATGTATGTTTCCACAATGAGTATTGTTTCTAGATTGTTTTTTTCAAATTCCCAATATAAACAGCTTTTTATGTGGATAATTAAAACCATCTGCTTCCTGGTAGCTCAGTTATGTTTACAGCAGCCCCTTTTTACTTGGGGAATTAAACTGTCATAAGTTTTTACTTTAGTGGATGAAACATCACAAAAAATGCTCATGGCAGTTTAATTCCTCAAAAAAGAAGAAATGTAGGCTATTAAATATTCCTGTCAAAAAGCTTTCAACTCACTCAAAAGGCCTTTTTACTGGGTAAATATATCCAAGAACTTATTTCATCAAGGAGACTTAAATGAGAAAATAAAGATTATAATATTTTGCATGCATACAGAGGGCTCTGTGTGCATGGCCCTCAAACCAGTTTTAAAAGCATTACCTCTAATAATACTACTTTGAGATACAGTGACATTGTTAAACCAATTTTCTGGAGAAGCAAAAATAGAGAGATTGAAGGACTTGTTCAAGGTTACACAGAAAGTTCTGTTCTGAATCCCTGGAGTTTATCATCAGAAATCCCCACTTTCCTTTTTATGTGTTTAAAACCCACACAATTTAAATGGTGTTCAATTGAGTTATCAGGAGATTTAAATCCTACTGTCATTCCTTATTTTCAAATAGAATGAAACAATTTGAAAAACATTGGTCATGCAATTTGCCATTTTAGCATCATCTTTTAAATGTGGAACACATTTATTAAAGAATAGAGCAGCTTGTCTGAACTCATGCTGAGTTTGGGTAATAAAAATCCATTGTCTCAATGTTATTTCTAGTTTCTTCTTTCACAGCTAAGCCAAATAAGTTATTATTTTTTAATCACAAAGATTAAGCCATTTGACCCTATTATTCCTTGGGCATTTTTTATCTTTTTTGTAAAGTGGAATGATATTTGCTTTGTATCAAGTACATAAGAAGCTTACTTGGAAAATGTGGAAAAAAGAGGAGTGAAATCATGTTTCAATGACCTTTAATTTGCAGCTTGCAAAGCTTCATTGTTCAATTACACGATTTTGGCTGCTTGTTTTAAGTGAACTGAATTAAAGTTTCATTTTGTAATTATAGGTGGGAGCATGTAAATGTTCTTATTGGGATTAAGTCTTTCAAGAGCATTTTTTGCACTCATGAAGTAATATATCCTCTTACCTCAAAATGATGGAACCGACTAGATTCTGATCTTGTGAACTTTGAAAGATTAGAAGAGCCATAAGAGGTCATCACAGCAACTATAGACTAGCTAAGTCATTGGAATTGGTAGCTCACAGACTCAGAAGCTGAGTCTGTAAGCTCCTTGAGGCCAGGGACTGTCTATTATCTATCTTTGCATGCTCAGGGCTTAGAGCAGCACATGGTCCATAACAGGCACTTGATAAATGTTTATTTATTGACCATCTGACTAGTGAGGAGCCAGCCTGAATAGCCCAACAGAAGATTGGTCCAACAGTGTCTTACAAGGGGCTAGCCCAAATGAAAAAAGGATTGATTTATCCACTAAGGTCAGCACTCCCAGAAATGAACTTGATGGAGCCTCTCAAAAGATGAAGAGGACCTCTGGGACCAGGAGGTAATTTTTAGAATCACATGCACCCTTCATGATCAATACCTTCAAATTTGTTCCTTATCCCCAAGAACCAGGTATGCAAAGAGAAGAGTATATCCCTACTTTGAGGGATGTTTTTGAAGCTTCACATTATCATTTAATATCCCTTTGTAAAAGCTAGTTGATACCACTTGTTAATTGATATTGAAGGGAACACGCCAGTGAGGGCTTTATGAGTGATAGTGTTAGACTCCAAATTCTCTTGGACTTACCCTAAGGATCCAGATGAAGGCAGTAGACAGCTACCCACTGGAGAGTCAACCTTTAATTTTGAATGAAGATTGAAAAAATGATTCCAAAGGTATCATTACAAATAAACAATATATTTCCAATGAGTTATTGGACTGCCTGTACTGTACAATATTTTGGGCATATTTTGATTTTTAATTTCAATATATCTAGAATAAACTGCTTTTAGAAGAAGCTAAGTTAGACCTTGGATTTGTAGTATGCAGAAATTAGGGATGCTTCTTGAGGAGGGACTTTTTGTTTGTTTTTATTTTTATAACCTTAGTCCCTGCAAAGTGCCTGAACCATAGCTAGGAACTTAAGAAAAATTTAATTTTAATTTTAATTAACTTAGCATGGTTATTTCATCAAGGAGAATGTTAGTCTTTAAAATTTTTTAAAATTAATTTATTTTTTCCAACTACACGCAACAATAGTTTTCAGCATTCATTTTTTGTAAGATTTTGAGTTCCACATCTTTCTTCCTCCTTCTATCACCTCCCCCTCCCCTTAACAGCAAGTATTCTGATACAAGTTATACATACATAACTATGTTAAACATATTTCCATATTAGTCATGTTGTGAAAAACTCTTTTAAGGAAAAAAGCAAAAGCAAAAAAGAACTTGTCAAAAACAGGAGGGGTAGGGTACAATAAAAATTAATGGACAGCATATTGTAGACCTTACAAAGACTGTTTGGCAAGTTGGGCTTTAGGTTGCTCAACCAGGCTCGAGTTGGGAAATGTTAAACAGTCTTGTGAATAACTTCCTGTCACCTAAATAATAATGATTAGCTTAGAAAAATGTAAAGGATGTAGATTTAATTCATATTGTATATGTTAGAGCTGAGAAAGAGCTTAGGAATTTAGAGTTCATCTAGTTCTGGACCATGGTGCCAGCTGCCTTACTCTAGGACCAGAAGCCAGGCATCTAGGACTTCACCTTTTCATCTCAGGAACTCCTGCCCTAAGGCCCTGAAGGTTTGATTGGTGCAAGCTGCAAACTCTTTCAGGAAGACTCTAGTCATGCTTTAATCCACTCCCTACCCATCTCCTCAACAGCTGCCTTGCTGATGTGCAAGTGTTCTTCTCTCTCCCCTCTAACTGTTTCTAATTCTGAAACTATAATCAAAACAATATTGCTATTACTCCTAGAAAGGGTGTATGTCAATATATTCCCCTATGATTCCATTTACCAATCCAGTATTGAACCAATTTTCAAGTCAAAATATTCCCTCTCCAGGCATGGCTCCTCTACATATTTTGGCTTCCTTATTGAAATATAAGCTTCTTGGGGAAAAAGGATCGTCTTCAAAATTTCTTTTTACATTTCACTGTTTAGCACCAGGCTTAATGATTCAATCAATCAGTCAATCTACTATGAGCAGGGCATTATTCTAGACTCTGAGGATACAAGTGCAAAGAAAAAAAGAAACAATCTTTACTATCAATTTACTTACATTCTAATGCATAGGAGAATTATACAGAGAATAAATATAAAGCTAAAAAAACAAATAAATACACACATACAAAGTAAATACAAAGTATTTTGGAAGGGAGAGCACTAGAAGTTGCTTAATACATAGCAATAGCTTAATGAATGCTTTTTCATTTATTTGTTCAGATCCTAAAACTGAGGTTCATTGAGGTGAAGTGACAAGCTAAAAAGTATCCTCTAAAATTGGTGTTTGAATTAGGGTTAAAAAGACTTCTGTTTCAGGGTTCTTCTCATATACTTTAGACCTTAGAAGGAAAATCAGGAGAGGGATGAGAGGCTGTAAGTTAAAAAAAATCCTGATGACTGTATTGAGAAAGGTCAGAGCTGATTAAATATGCAAGAGACAAAATTAGAAGAAATCCCACCAAAAACAGATCTAAAGCATGGCTATCCCTCATCATTTTTATTTGACAGTATTAGATGTTATAACAATTCCATTAAAACAGGAAAAAAATGGTATTAAATAATGTGCTCTGGCTAAGATGGTGACATGGAATCTTAAGTAGGGTTTTTTTTAGGTTTTTTTTTTAACTTTTTGCAAGGCAAATGGTGTTAAGTGGCTTGCCCAAGGCCACACAGCTAGGCAATTATTAAGTGTCTGAGACCGGATTTGAACCCAGATACTCTTGACTCCAACACCGGTGCTTTATCCACTATGCCACCTAGCCACCCCTAAAGTAGGGATTCTTAACCTTTTTTTTTTGTTATCATGGACCAAAACTCAGTTTCCCTTAAGAATAACTATTAATGAAGAGTGACAAAAGAAACGGTAGAAACTAAGGAAAACACTTTCAGTCTCCTTCATTTCATAAAAACTGCATAAGGACCAGAAAACATAGACCAGGGGCAGCTAGGTGACCCAGCGGATAGAGCATTGGACCCGGAGTCAGTAGTACCTGGGTTCAAATCCGGGCTCAGACACTTAATAATTACCTAGCTGTGTGGCCTTGGGCAAACCACTTAACCCCATTGCCTTGCAAAAACCTAAAAAAAAAGAAAAAGAAAAAGAAAAAGAAAACATAGACCAATCTAGGTCCTAGGTTGAAATCTTACAGAAGGTGATACACCAGAAAACTGGACTAAGGACAAAGCAACTTATGATCTGAAGATGCCCTAAGACTCCAGACCTAGCTATAGTGAATCACTCCAGGTACTGTCTGAAGCCACTTGTTCCAAGAAAGTGACTGTAAAAAAGGAAATGGGCAAGGTCAACACAACCTAGATTGGGAGTTGAATCATGAAGTAGATTCAGCTTGCAGGGCCATGATGTTGTTCTGCTCCTGATTCTAAAGACTATGGCCCTTTTGCTTTGTAAAAGAAGGGATGGTTGGAGGCAAAGATTAAGAAGCATTATATTAGAATATGATGGAGAGAAAAAACCATCCCTAATAGTCATAATGGTCAAAGGATATGAACAGACAATTTTCAGAAAAGGGAAATTAAAAACTGAATAAAATATTTGACTTCTTAAATCTCAACAGATACAAATTAGATCAAAATTTCAGATCACACTTTCTGTAATTCCTGTTAAAAATTCCTTGTCCATTCCTTGTACTAATTTACTTTTCATTTTAGGATAGCAATTAAGATATACTCCATTTCTCTGGATCTGTTGTTTGGAGCTTTTTTTTATCTTGACAAATCTTTCTCAGATTCTTTCCTCACCCTCTTATTTTTTTTTAGATGAATGAATACCTTTAATCAGTTTCTGAGAAAGATACTTAAAGATAGACTTTAAAAAATACTTCATTCTGAATTTATAGAAATTGTAAGAAGCCATTACATAATCTTTTTAACAGTAAACTTATCCATGTGATGTCATTAGTATGAAATTACATCTGATACCTTACCAAAATTAAGAAATGTTTAAATTTTGTAAAACATTCAAATGTTACATAAAAAAGACTTTTAAATTGTCTAGGCATTTAAAAAATAAAAATAATTGTCAAATTATTCCATGTATTACAATTAACATTTTATTCTGAATAGGTATTTCCAACAGGAATATGCATGAAGAAATTGTTTCAGATTGTATGGCTAGATCTGTTCTTACCAGCTGATATCCAGGTAACATAGACAAGTATTTACATAAAGGGCTTCACACAATTGCTGCCTACCAAAATTTTTAATATCATGCTTACACATGTGTGGTTCAATAAGAGTTGAGTTAGTTTGTAATATATGACTAATATGGACTCTTCCTAAAACGAGACTTTTTTTTATTTATGTTCTCCTTTCAACATGAAAGCTTCCACTGGCTAAATATTAGTTCCATTCTAGAGTATCTCCTAAACAGAGACTGAGTCTTTTTCATTCAATAGACATTGATGAAGCACTTTTTACATAGAGTTTCTTTCAAATAGATATTGAGTAGTTGTTTCCATGGCTTCTTCCCCCATCTGCTTGTGAGTTCCTTGAGGGCAGGTATCCCAGTCCTCAGCCTAGAGTTTCTGGACTGAATGGCCCAGATACCAAAGAAGTCAGATTCACCCAGGTCTTTCTTTTTTTTAAAGAATCAGAAATGATCCTTAGAAATGCAGCAGTCAAGGACCTGCTTCCTCTTTTATGTGAGTGTAATAGAAGACTCAGGAGAAATGTGGGCTGAACTCCCAGGTTAATAATAGCAGTATTTCCTAAGCAAGTTATTCAATCTCCATTTCCTCATGCGAGTAAATACTTCTTTTACCTAGTACCAAGGTATAATCATTACTATAAGTTTTTAGAACTATTCCTGGACAAAGGTCAATGTTTCTTGCCCTGCTGAAACTTAAACAACAACAAAAATGTTATCTCCCTCAGGCAAAATAGCCTTGTAGAAGGATGGTTCTTTGAGATATCAAATAATAGAATGGTCTCCAGGCAAGTTTAAGGTTCTGTCTACTCTTGTTATGTATATTCTGCTCCCCTCCCCTTGTTGCTGTATAAATTTTCTGACCTTCCTCAGCTTGATATAATCATTACTGGAAAGGTCTCTACCTAATAGTAATAGTAAATCTTGGAGAATAAAACTCCATATCTTATCTGTTTTTATTGTTGTTGTTATGTATTTTAACCCAATGTTTTAAAGTTCTTATAATTTTATAGTTAACATTAAAAGGTAAGAGAAGGTTGGTGGGAAGAAAGTATTTTCTACTTCTTCAGCAAGTTGAGTCAACTAGTATATAATAAGCTGGCTTTTTGTGATGCAGGGGAAGATGAAGAGAATTTGAAGGTGACAGAAAGAATTTGGGTGAAGATGTAAATAGACTTGAAGGAGAGAATTATGATTGTAACAGGAAACAATTGTAATCTTAAAAGCTGCTTGGATGGTGACCCTCCCCATTCTTAAAGTACTATTTTTTTTAATGTAAAATTTGTATCTTGATCTCCTTAGGCTTTACCCTCTACCTAATTCCTGGTTGAGTATAAGGGAAGGGAGTTCACCTTTTGCCCTCTGGATGAGAGGCAAGACATCAAAATTTGAGTTGGACTCCAGTTCAGGGGCCAGCTCAGTCTTCTCTGATCATGGCCCAGCCAAGGCTGCTTGACTGTTCTTTCTCTCTCTCTCTCTCTTTCTTTCTCTCTCTCTCTCTCTCTCTCTCTCTCTCTCTCTCTCTCCCTCTCTCCCTTCTCTTTCCCTTCCTATGTGCTATAACTTCTTTTAATAAATCTTTGTTTTATTTCCACCCTTGCATTCCCGATTTTGAATAATGATTCTTCATAGGCAGATCTGAACTCAAGTTATGCAGCTGCATAATAGATAATGGATAAAAAAATCTCTGCCCAGACTTGGGAAACCGGATCTAGTTCCATAGGTGAGAAGTATACCCCTTTTTTAAAAATCCTAGATTTTTAGAAAAGAAGGGAAATTATTGGACCTCTAGTCTTCCTTCTGTGTTTCCCTTTTTTCCAGGAAATGGAAAAAGGTTGAGTCTTGTGGGAGTCTGCTAAGTTGATCCCATGTGGTGTTTCACAGTAGTCCTTGTGTAGGCCTGCCTGTGTTGTTTTCTATCACCCTTATGTGGGCCTGTCCTGTTGTTTTCAGACTGCTGGTGTTAGCAGTTCTGAGGTGTGTTTAGTTTATACCCCACTGTGGAGTGAGGGCTGTTAAAGAAGGACACTTGGCATATATCCAATTGATGTTTGCCTACCTATAAATTTACAGAGAATTAAAACACTGGGAAAGATTCTCCCCACCCCCACCCCACCCCCAACTGTGTGCTTGCTCCTTGGAAGGAATTAGATTTGACAAAAGCAAAACACCTGAGCTCCTGAAATTATCTTTGGGTGGAACTCTCTTTCTTTCTCTTTGAAATGCTCTCTTTCATTCTCTATTGTCCCCATCCTCTGCAGAGGGAGGAAAAAATTCAAACCTATGTCTCAGATGGAATGCATGCTTCATTGCAGGAAGGGTAAGATTCCACCCCCCAAACTTGTTTTAGAAAACAAGGGACCCCCATGTCTTCTTTCTGATTTGGGGAGAAGGGCAGTGTTGGACAATAACCATGTTTTCAATTCCAAGCCCCATTCCCTAAAGATGTTGAGCTGGGCTGAGAAAGTCTCATCCTTGGGAGGGGAAATGGGCAGATTGATTGAGGAGCCTCGTGGTCAATTAAAGAAAAAAAAAGGGGAAGATAACTTTCTGGGACTAGGAAATTCAGATTTCATCTTTTAATTAAGCCTGTGCTAATAACTAATATCTTTATAAAAGAGTAACTGGATTTGAACTTTATAGTTACTTAAGAATGCATTCAATTTTAACTATTGATTGGCTATTTTCAAAATCTTAAGGCATATATAAGAGGTTCCTCAAGAAATTCTGATTGATTCTTAAAGTTATTTTTTGGCTGATCTTAATTGCTGCACTCAAAATAATATAAATATATGTGTATTTAAACATCAATGGGACATTTTTACGTCTCTATTGGCCTGGAGAGGTGGGAAAATGTTTCTATACTGTGTGGGTACCAATCTCACTTTAATAAATTTGAAATCTTTATACAAAATTGTTGTTTCTGTGTGTTTTTGCCTGTGTCTGTGTCTCTCTGTGTGTAATTCATATCTAAAATAGTTACAGTTACCTGAATTAAATGTTACACCTTTTTAGGTGGGTTTTGAATTTAATTACTTGAAAGGATCACTTTTAAGTAATTAATGAATGAAGTTGGGATCTGAACCCCCCCCATACCATTTGAAAGTTAGTAAGTGGCAAAGTTTGTGAAATGATTTCAGCTGTGAGTTGTTTTTGTTAAATTTTGTTAAATTATTTATTTATAATATTGATTGAAAATTTATGTTAATTGAAACTTTGAATTTGAAAGGTTTAGTAAATATAGACTTCTGCTCTCATGAGGCTTTGAAAAGAGGATGGGAAGGCCTTTTGATAGGCCTTTGATAGTTCTGTAACAAGTCTTGAGGATTTATATGTGTTATTAAGAAGGAAAATATGATTGGGATAAATTGTATATCAAATAATTTGGGAATATAGAATCATAATATATTCACTGATTTCTTTTGGGAAAGAGAAATATTTTACTAAATTTTGAAATCTGATTTGTTTTGATGTTAAATTGACCTATGTCAACAATCTCACAAGATCTTTTGTTGGTAATGGGAGAAAGTTTGTAATCTTTGTCTTTTACCATCTATCATCACATGTTTATGGAAGGGAATATATATATGTATATGTATTTATAAAAAAGTTTCTGAAAGTAATAATTTGTAAAAGTTTATTCTAGCTATAAATGTAAACTGGGACTAAGATAGTTATTTGCTTTGAGGGAAAAGCACCTATGTAACATGAAGAAGATAAAATAATGATGATAATTTACGATTTTTCTGTGGCAATCTCCAGCCAATTGTTATATGAGAAGTATGAAGATGATGGGCAACCTCCTAGCCACAAGGAGATGTTAGTTATTTTAAACATAGTTAATAACTAAATGGGTTTATTGAAAAAAATTGATTTTATAAAAAATATATTTATGTGTGAATTAGGATTATTGTCTTTTCATCTCAAAATCTGTTTATTGCTTTTCATTTACAGCACTGTCCTTAAGTACATGAGCAGCAATTGAATTATAATTTTCTCCCTGGGTCTCTTATACCAAATTACAGCCCGACACATTCTTGGTTCTCCTTAGTGCTCAAGCCACCTGAATCTCTGGTTATAGGTAATTGCTATATTCCAATGTATTGATAATCTGCCTGACATTAGGTGTGTTAAAACAGAAAGACAATATGCCAATGAAGCCATTTAGCTCTATGGGGTTTGATGTTAAATGCTGCAGATGGAGTAAGTGACCTTTGAAAGAACAGCCCTAGCCTCAGCTGGGATAGGATCCTCTTAAAGGAATCCCCCCACCTGGCACATTGAAAAGGATTGTCTGTATGACTTCATAAGGGAACATGTCCTTGTGTCCCTCTCTGCTCTGTAATAGCAAATTGCCACAATCATTCCAGGTGCATCATAATTAAGTATGAGAGTAAGCCAGTTGGACCAGGATAATGCCTATTGGTATATTTTTTAACTGCTTTAAAGAGAGATCCTTTCATCAACTGTAATTTTTGTTCATTCTAAACATGGTCAAAGCCAAAATAGAAAATTTTGTTGCAGATTATCTTTTGGACATGTGTGGTTTTAAAATGTTTTTTCAGTACATTTGTTTGTACTATTTTTGAACTTTTGTTTACAACTTATGTGGCATCCATCAATGTATTTGTGTTATATTGGAACCCAGGTTCTTAAAAGGTATTTTTGTTACTGGCTTAGGATCACAAACCTAGTTTTTTCCTAATTATTGGAACTCTGTTAAATAACCTACTCTGTTACAATATCTTTGGGTTTTGCTTGCTCAATTTTTAGCTGGAGTTTTGTTTCTCTAGCTGAATATCTCCAAGACCAGCCTCTTTAGGATGCCACCCAGCTTTGCCAGCTGATTATTCTCTGGACCCTGCCTCAAAGAAGTCCTTGCTGTAATGCATTTGTCTCCATGTAGACTCTGAAAGGTCGAGAAGAATTTGGGTCCCAAATAATATTGAGGGGGTAATGATGCAGGGAAAGATGAAGAGAATTATGAATGTAACAAAAGACAATTGGGTGGAGATGTAAATTTACTACCACCTACTATTGAGATGCAAAAGTTATAGAGAATCATGAATGTAGCAGAAACTAAATCTGTAATCTTAAAGGCTGCTAATCTTGTCAAATTGGGTGGAGATACCCATTCTTGATTCATTGTTTAAAGTAAAATTTATATCCTTCACCTTCTACCTAATTCCAGATCTTTTGCCCTCTGGATGAGAGGCAAGACATAAAAAACCTGGGTTGTACTCCACTGGAGTTGGACTCAGGGCTGCAGTTTTCTTGGACTTGCTGACCCAGCCAACATTGCTTGGCTGTTCTTTTATCTCTCCCTCCTTCCCTCTCTCTCTAACTATCCCTTCCTATATGTTGTAACTTCTTTTAATAAATTTTTGTTTTATTTCCACCCTTGCTTTCTGGGTCTGAACTGAACTCAAATAGCCAGTGGCTACACTCTTTCTGTTGAGGGCGCTACCACACAGGTTCTCAATTTTGGAGTATCACCTTCTTCCTCATCCCACAAATACAATCAGTTGTAAAGGCCTAGAAATTCTATTTTCACATCTTTTAAATGCATCCCTATCTATTCACAGCCACCATCCTAGTTCAGGCCTCATTGCTTCTTGTCTGTTTCCCTTTTCCAATAAATACATCTTATGTAGAATTGCAAATGTAATGTTCTTAAACATAGTTCTGACCAACTTCTCTGCTCACAAAGTTTCATTTTTACGTTAGAAGTTTTTAAACTGAGGTCTGTGAATTTTAAAAATAAATTAGAATTATATATATATATATATATATATATATATATATATATATATATATATATATAATTGATTTACTTTCTAATTCCATGCATTTTATTAGAGGCCCACAGCCCTTAGTCTATTAGACTACCAAAGGAGTCTATCACACACATATAAAAAAGAAAAAAGATTAAGAATAGAGGAAAAAATACAAATATCATTGTTTAGAATTTAAAGCTTATCTTTCCAGGTTTTTTTTTTACATATTACTCCCCTTCACAAATAGTCCCACATGTTACTATTACATGAAATTTTACTTTCATCTTCATGCCTGGAATACAATTTCCTCCTTTCCTTCTACTCTTTGGTCTCTTCAAAACACAGATCAAGGCCTTTTTTGTAGCCTCTCAGTTACTTGTAATCCTGCCAAAAAAAGTTTCTGTATTTACCTTGCATTTCCTGTGTAATTATTTATATTTGTACATGTCACTTCCATTAATAGAATGTAAACTCCTTTTAGGGTATGTTATAAATGCCCCATAATTATAAAAACTTAGTCTAGAATGATTAAAATGACTTTTATTAACTTTCCTGCAGGAAAGGACTATCTCTCCTAGTGTGGAGAAAGCCCTGAATTGTGACAATGTTCAATCTTATTTACAATTTGAGAGGCCTTCTCCCCTCCTGAGCCAACCATAGGTATGAATCATCAGGAGTACAATCTAATCGATGTGCTCACCCCATACCACTCTTTAATACAATCACCCCCCCACCCCGGTCATACAACATATGGTATTCTGATGAACCTCAATCATCATAGGGGGAGTGTATAAGTAATATGTGTAGACCTCACTAAGGAAGCACACTTGTAGAGGTAAGAGACCCCAGGTCAACACAGGAGTAGCTAGATCAGGTTTTTGACCTCCCCCTGAATAAGGTGACTTAATGTTGGATGAGGAAACATCATCCTGCTTACTGATTGGTCAGAGTCATTTCTTTTTAGCACCTTTCCCTTTGTTTCATCTTCACATTCCTGCACATAGGTTGGTGTCTTTTCAGTGTAATCAATAACCCAGAACTCTAGCCTTTGTTCTGGTGAATACCTATGAGATTTTTTTTTTAACTAAGTCTCCTCATATCCTGTGGAAACCAAAAACCCTATAATTCTTCACAGAGTAGGTATAATTTGATTTTTGTCTTTGTACCTACAGCATCTAGTCTGGCAACAGGAGAAACTTAAAGAATATTTGTTGATTGATTGATTGTTGGGGGCCATAATAGAAAAGATTTACCACTTAGTTAGAAATTCAACTGGATGATTCCTGAAGTCCCTTCCAAATTTAAGCTTTTGTGATTTTATGATTAAACTTGTGCTTCAACTTTCTCCTTCAACAGCCTTTTAATTAGATATATTCTATTGAAATTATGTGGGGTATTATAAAAACCATTTGTCTGAGAAATAAAGATTTGGATTCTGTTTCTCTTTATGTCCCTGATTTGCCATGTGACTTTTGGCAAATCACTCAAATCTAGTTGAATTTGAAAAATGAAGTAGAACAATTTTTTTTTCCCCTAGAAGTTCTCACATCCATGATTCCAAAAAAGTAGAAAAGTCATTTCTTCTCATCACTGGGAAGAGGAACTAATGGGACAAATGAGCAAAAAACAAGCCAGATGGGAAAAAAGAGAAGAGCAAACATGAATAATTGAATTGCATTTTTCATTTTGCTTTTATATCTGTAATTTGGGAAATTTTTGAAATTATTGTCATTCTTTAAAATATCTAGGTGGGACACTTACGGATTCCATATCCCTCTCCCTTTCCTTTCTCTTCTTCAACAAATGAAATTTAAGTTTATGAGAACGAAGTCTAGACTTCAGGTTTTGAAATCTTTCCAATTTCATGTCTTATTAAGTCACATTAGAAATAATATGCATGTAACAAAATACACAAAAGAACTGTTGAGATGGTTAAGATTTTTTTAAGAAAGAAACTTTCATTGATTCTGGAAATATGGGAGAAGGATGGTTAATAATGGAAGTCATTTCAACATTTAAATATCTGTTTAGGTAAGAGAGTGGGGTTGGGAAGCATTATAAAACAAAACATCCATAGATCAACTGATATCAAATAAATATATTAATAAAAATATTTTTCTAGTTCCTTTGGGAATATTCTACCACTTTTAAAGAAATAGTAATGAATATAGTAAAATAGAAAATGAAGGGGTTAATATTCAGTGCAAAAATAATATTACTGTACAGAGCTTTGAATAGGATGAATTTTTAACATAACATAGAAGAATGTTATTGTCATGAGCCCAATCGTTCTTATTATAGCATACATATGTTAACAATATAATTGGCTAGTAAGCACTTAAAAATCATTGCATAAAAGTCATGATACAAAAGCACATTTATGATCACACATAAGCATATTTTATATCATAAAGGCTTCCACCAGGCTCTTTCATAGTGAATGTTTTCCATTAAGTGATCTAAATGTGAAGAACACAATTTGGCCCTTCTTCTGTTACACACCTTTGAAGTGAGGAGTTAAGGAGGAAGATGAAGGCAGAAATGGTGCTGTGAAGCAACAAAGGGGAGCTACTTTGGACAAAGCATAGGAGTGAGTGATGTGATATCTCATTTAGTGGAGATTTGAATTGAAAGGCTCAAGAGTGATAGATATCAGCAATCGAATCAGATTCTCCTTTGCCAGTACCTATTATTGAGACTGCTCTGTTGATTGATGGATGTTCTATCCATTAGCTTGTGAGCTCCACAAGGGCAGGGAATGACTTTTGTTTCTTTCTGTATCCTTGGCTTTTAACCTAGCATATAGTAACTGCTATGTAAATATTTGATTGATTTTCTATTCAAGGAGATGGATCACATAGCCATTAGAATTATAAGATTTTCTTTTTTTTTTTTGCAGGGAAATGGGGTTAAATGACTTGACCAAGGTCACACAGCTAAGCTGAGTCCAGGGCTAGTGCTCTATCTACTTTCAACCAGCTGCCCCAGAATTGTTGGGTAGGAGCATCTTAAGAGACTATTAGTGCCAACCTGTTGCTAAAAAGGAAGTTCCTTTGGACAATCAGGGTGAGGTAGTTGATAGCCTCTGAGTTAAGATAATTAGAGTTTCAGTCCTGTCTCTGATACATATTGTCTATGTGAACTACAGCAAGTCATCTAAATTCCATATTTAGACCACTCTCTAATAAAAGGTTTCCTAACTTTGTTTTTGTTGTTCATGGATCCCTTTGGGTTTAGGAATCCTAGTCAGAATCCCCTGCTTTAAGAATTAGAGAGATTTTAATTAATTTAATTACATATAGATATGGTAATCTCTATTGGCAGAGGAAGTTCCTCACTGGCAGCTCCTTATTCCAAAAAAAAAAAATTTACAAACTCAGAAAAGTCTACAGATTCCAAGAATTCTTTGGATTTCCCTGAAACTTTTATATATATTTTTTGACTTTTTAAAGATTTTATTTTATTTTAAGTTTTACAGTTTTCTCCCTAATCTTACTTCTCTCCCTCCACCCCCCACAGAAGGCAATTTGCTGGTCTTTACAATGTTTCCATGGTATACATTGATCCAAATTGAATGTGATGAGAGAGAAATCATATCCTTAAGGAAGAAACATAAAGTAAAAGATAGCAAGATCAGACAATAAGATATCAGTTTTTTCCCCTAAGTTAAAGATATTAGTCCTTGGACTTTGTTCAAATTCCACAGTTCTTTCTCTGGATACAGATGGTATTCTCCATCACAGACAATCCCAAATTGTCCCTGATTGCTACATTGATGGAATGGGCAACTCCATCAAGGTTGATTATCATTCCCTTGTTGCTGTTAGGATGTGCAATGTTTTTCCTGGTTCTACTCATCTGGCTCAGCATCAGTTCATGCAAATCCCTCCAGGCTTCCCCAAATTCCCATCCCTCTTGCTTTCTAATAGAACAATAGTGTTCCATTACATACATATGCCACAGCTTGCTAAGCCATTCCCTAATTGAAGGACATTTACTTGATTTCCAATTCTTTGCCACCACAAACAGGGCTGCTATAAATATTTTTGTACAAGTGATGTTTTCACCCTTTTTCATCATCCTTTCATGGTATAAACCCAGTAGTGGTATTGCTGGATCAAAAGGTATGCACATTTTTTCCCTTTGGATGTAGTTCCAGACTACTCTCCAGAAAGATTGGATGAGTTCACAGCTCCACCAACAATGTATTAATGTCCCAGATTTCCCACAACCCTTCCAACAATGATCATTGTCCTTTCTGGTCATATTGGCCAGTCTGAAAGTGTGAAGTAGTACCTCAGAGAAGGTTTAATTTGCATTTCTCTAATAAGTAATGATTTAGAGCAATTTTTCATGACTATGGATTGCTTTGATCTCATCTGTAAATTGCTTTGCATATCCTTTGACCATTGGGGAATGGCTTTTTTTTAAAATTTGACTCAGTTCTCTGTATATTTTTGAAATGAGTTCTTTGTCAGAAAAACCAGTTGTAAAGATTATTTCCCAGTTGACTACATTTCTTTTGATCTTGGTGAGTGGCTTTATCTGTGCAAAAGCTTTTTAAAAATTTTTTAAAAAATATTTCTTTACTTTTGTTAATCTATTATTACAATAATGTTGTTATAAGAATAAACATAAACCCCCCTCCCATCCCAAGAAGATGAGAAATCTCAAGAATAGTGAGAGAGAGAGAAAAAAATATACTTCAGACTATGTTCAGATTCCAATGGCTCTATCTCTGGGGTGGGTTGCTTTCTTTATCATATGTCCACCAGAGAAGTTGCTTCAATATTTTTCCCACAGTTGCTATTACTAGCTATATTTCCTTCCACTCTATTCCTCCCCACTCTCATTTATTCTATTCTCTCTCTGCTTTCATCCTGGCCCTGTCCAAAAGTGTGTTGTATCTGAGTACCCTCTCCCAAAATCTTCCCTCTCTTCTATCTCCTATTTCCCCCTTCCCTCCCCCCATTCCCCCTTATCCCCATCCCTTTCTTCTCATTTTTTTTACCTAGGGTAAGATAGATTTCTATACCTGAACCCATTTGTAATGAGAATGAAGGGTCACTCATTCCCCCTTGTCTTCCCCTGTTCCACTCCATTGAAAAAGCTTTTTCTTAATTCTTATGTGAAATTTCTTAGCTTTGTCTTCATCTCTTTTCCCTTCCTCCCAGTACTTTCCTTTATCACAGATTGACTCTATCTTTTTACTATATTATACCATTATATTCTGCTCCCTCCTGTGCCCTGTCTATAGCTCCTTCAAACAGCTCTTATAAATGATAAAGTTCATATGAGTTATCAATATCTTCTTCCCATGCAGGAATACAAACAGTTCAATATCATTAAGTTCCTCATAGTTAGTCCTTCTCATCCACTCCCTCTATGGTTCACCAGAATCCTGTACTTGGAGATCAAACTTGCTCTGATTGTTTCAATAGGAAAGTTTGAAAGTCCCGTTTCATTGAAAGTCCATCTTTTCCCCCTGAAAGAGGATGTTTCAGTTTTCCTGGGTAGTTGATTCTCAGTTGTAAAGCAAAATATTTTGCCTTCTGGAATATCATATTTCAATCCCTATGAGCCCTTAATGTAGATGCTGCCAGATTCTGTGTAATTCTGACTATGGAGCCTTGGTAGTTGAATTTTTGTTTCTGGCAGCTTTTAGAATTTTCTTTTCATTTCTTTTCATTTCCTCTGCCCAAGACTAATTTACAGCACTTTCAAAGCTTTGGGGATTTTTTTGGGGGACACCCCTCTGGGACCTTTATTCCTCCAAGGTCTTATGCTCTTTTGGCTGTGCTTTGATTATGTAGGTGACCACAGCACTACCCTCTGCCCTAGAGCTGTAAGGAGGCACCTTGCTGGGCTATCATAGTATGCAGCCCAAACTGCAACCTGGATCTGAGTGTGGGCAAAGAGCAGAGTCCTGCCCAGGGAGAGTAGAGATATTTCTGCCTTCTCCCCGGCCCCCTTACCATCTGTGGTTGTGCTCTGGAGGTGCAGGCTGGTTTCTCCTGATTTTTGCTGCAGGTTCTTGTGCAAAAGCCTTTTAATTTAATATAATCAAAATCATCTAGAAACTTTTATTTTTTAAAAATATTTTCCCTCTTTGAAAGATTTTTCCTTTTTTTTGCCTATTCAGAAGCCTCTTCTGAATTGAATTGTTGTATTTCATTATATGTTGAATTTATGCTAATACCTTAATTTTATATTAAATAGATAGCTTGTATCGATGCCATATTATATTGCATAGATCCTAATGGGTAAGATTTAATAAGATTTAATGTTCTTATTTTATGTTAAAGGTAAACAGTTGCTGCTGTGTTATTAAGAAGCATTGCAAATATAAGCTAAAATTAGTGAAGATGTAAAAACTTCCAACATTTATGTAAAGATTTTAAAATAAATTTACTTCAAGGACTTTGGATGCCAGGAATGTTTAAGGACACTGATGACAGAGCTATAGAAGTACCTAACTGGGCTATGAAACATTTGGTTGAAATGTAAAATTTTTATTAAAGATCACAGTTAAGACCAAGAGAGCCTGTTTGTAGCTTGTAAGTTACTTGCCTCAATGGCATATTCTAGCATACACAGGGAAAAAAACCCTGTAAACTAGTTACAAAAATCTTCAGTTGAACAAGAGTTGGATACCTGACCCAGTGAGAAAATTGACATTCGATTGTAAGCTCCTTGAGGGCAGGGAGTATCTTTTTGCCTCATTTTGTATCCCTACAGCTTAGTACATAGGAGAGGCTTAATGAATGTTTATTGATTGATCTGGAAGTGAAAGACAATTTGGAGGCAAGCCAGAGCAAGATCTTTACTATGGCAAACAACAAACCTCAGGAGAACTACTGTATCAAGATGGGTGAGGAACTAGATAAGAAATGCAGTTCTGGGAAAGGACTGAAATGGAGAAGTGGAGATGACAGAACAGTTTCAAGGAACCAGATTTTGATCTAGTGTGAGGCATGAAGACCCTCACAACATAGTATTGCAATATTTGAGGAGGTAGAGACAAACAATTTGGCATTGGCATGAGTACTAACAAGTCTTTTGAGTTGGATTCCTTGGTTAACAGGAGAACAGAACAATTAACCAGACAGACTCCAAGAAGAGACCACTCACAAGTGGCAGTGAGACTATCAGAGCTTTTAGATCCGAGATGCCAAACTCATAGCCAGCAAAACTCCAAATGCACCAGAACTAGATTAAAGTATAATTGAAATGCACCATTGATGGAACTTTGAATGAGTCCAAAATTTCTAGAAAGCAATATGGAACTATGACCAAGAAACTATTAAAATGTACATTCACTTTGATCCAGTAATACTCTTAATATACTCCAAAGAGCTCAAAGAAAGGAGGAAAGGACCCATTAGTACAAAAGTATTTAGTATTGTGGTGGCAAAAATCAGAAGTTGAGGGGATGTCTATCAGTTGGGTAATGTGATAAGAGTGAGATGGAATACTATTATGCTATGAAAAATGGTGAAGGGAATCATTTCAGAAAAACTTGTGAAAACCCATATGAAATGATACAAAGAGAAATAAGCAGAACCAGAACAATTGATAATAACATCAATGTTGTAAAAGATAATCAACTTGCAAAGACTTGGTAATTCTGATCAACCATCCCAGTTTCAAAGGACTCCTGAAGAAATGTGCTATCTACCTCCAGATGAAGGACTGATGTGCCTAGAGTGCACTTTGAAGCATTTTTTTCCTATTTTTTTCTGAATATGGCTAATATGGGAATTTGTTTTGCATGACCAAACATATTTGTAATGGGTTTTCTTTTTTTTGTCTTCTGAATAGATGGGGAAAGTGGGAGAGGGAGGAGTATTTGGACCCCCCCTCAAAAAAAAGAATAAAAGGTCCATGTGCTTAAAAATAAAATATAAATATTTTGAAAAATATAATTGGGAAATATTTTATAAAGTACATAAAACAGTATTTCATAGATAATGTTAATTTGTGGTTTTCTAAATTAATATGAGGCCCACAGGGATCTATTCAAATTTGACATTAATGACAGATGACTAACTCAGATGAGGAGAGATGTGGGATATATCATCTGAGTTGAGAAGTTAACTCTCCTAGTTTTAGGGAGATACAGGAGATAGTGATAGGCAACCTAGGCCATTCATCAGTTCAGGAATGGGATTACATGCCTGTACATGTATGGATACTGCTAGTCTGCTTGACCTCTCTTAGTCAATTGGTCATATCCAGTTCATTGTGACTCCATTTGGGTCTTGGCAAAGATGGGTAGTTTTCCACTTCCTTCTCCAGCTCACTTTACAGATGAGGAAAATGAGGCAAACAGCTTAGGTGACTTGCACAAGGTCTACATAGCTAGTAAGTGTCTGAGGCTGGATTTGAACTTAGTTCTCCTGACTCCAGGGTCTGCAATCTACCACTGTACCACCTAGCTGCCATGCATATATATCAGGATGCAGAGTTGGCAAAAAGAACATTTCAGTTATTTGGAACAGCTAGTGAAAATCATGAAGTTAGAGGATCAAATGTGTGAGAACAGAAAGACAATCAGTATTGCTTTATCAGACAAGAATAAAGTGAAAGAAACCTTGAAAGGTAGGAAGGAGTCAGATTATGAATATAACATGCTGAATGTTTTACAAATGAATATTTACTTCAAAAGGTATGATCACAAATATACAAACATACTCCCCCAATCCTAGTAAATCTTAGCAAATCTTATCTTTCTTGGAAATAGGTACACACTAGTTCAATAAGGGTATAGATCTTGACTTTTAAAAATTTTATTATTATTTAAACATATCTTATTGATTCCCTTTGACAACAGTAATTTCTACCTTCTCTCTAGATTCGTATCTTCCCTATGAGAAGCAAAACTATGAAGTAAAAACATTTGATAGTGACTTCATCTAATGGTGTATATACATCCTTCAATTCTCTGGTCTTTCTGGCAATATTACATTATTAAATAAAATTATATGTATACAATTATATTTCATCATCTGATCTCTGAAACTTTCCTTAATTTATTTTTCTATTATGCGGAGTTTGATTTTCTTTTAGTCATCTTTCAATTAACATTGTTGTAGTCATGTATTTTCTCTTGGTTCTGCTGATTTTGCTCTATAGGTTGGTTGGTTGTGGTCCTTCATTCTTAAAGAGGCCCAAAAGGACATCACTATGTTAAAGTCTTGCACTGTGCATGACTGTGGCTGAACAGACAAATAAGAGCTCATAATGCTCTATTGTAGTTTGAGTATAAATAGTTCATGTCAACCTGAGTGTCAACCTCATTATCAATGTGTACCTCCTGGGAAGTACACTGTCAAGGTAAGTGAATTTAATTTTATGAAGATATACAGATCTTTATCATCAATGCTCCAAAAGAGGACAAACTCATAATTCTGGGTGACTTTAATGCTTGAGTAGATTTCAGACTATCAGACATAGCAGGAAGTACTTGGGAGGAATAGAGTTAGAAACAACAATAGCAATGGTTACTCGCTATTGAAGACTCAAATATCTCATGACCTCATCACTAACTTCTGAACTACGTGATTATAAGGAGAAGAGGCAGACAAGATGTGAGAGTGATGAAGGCAATGTGGTACAGAGTGATGGACTAATCATAGACTCATCCTCTCTTCCCATGAAGGAGTAGCCTCAAGGCAAAATGACTACCTGAAGAATTAATGTCAAGAGATTAGAGTACTTCGAGTAGTTGGCAACAATGAAACAGAAAAGGAATGGGCAACTTTCAAAGATTTGGAGTACAGCATTGCATTTGCTTATTTGGATCAGAATACTTGTAAACATCAAGACTGGTTTGACAAAAATGATGGGGAAATACAGAACTGCTAAATAAAAACCAAGAATGCCATAATGTTTACTTGCTGAATGGTTCATCCATCTCTAAGAAGGCTGTATTTAATTTCTTCAAAAGTAAATTACAAGTGCAGCTTAGAGAGATGCAGGATTCTTGGTTCAGTAAGAAGGCAAATGAAAATCAGTTTTATGCAGATAGTATCAATCCAAAATGATTTTGTGATGCCCTGACAGGTATTTATAGACCCAAGACCTATGATGCATCTCAACTGCTCAGTGTTGATGGAGCCACATTGATTAGTAATAGTGACATAATCCTAGAGAGATGGGCTGAACACTTCCATAGTATTCTTAACAGACTCTCATGAATCAATGCGGAGGCCACTGACTGTTTACCTCAGGTTGAAGTCAGTCCCTCTTTAGCTGAAGTTCCAACTGAAGAAGAAGCTTTGAATACCATTTGGAGCCTTTCATGTGGCAGAGCACCTAGTACCAGTTCTATTCCAGCTGAGATTTACAAGATGGGGGCTCCATTGATCATACAAAAGTTGACTGATATTTTCTGGCATGAGGAGGCTATGCCTCCAGGAGTTCGAGGATGCCTTCGCTGTCCACATCTAAAAAGGCAAAAGGGAATAGAATGTACTGTGACAATTGCAGAGGGTTTTCTCTCTTAGACATTGCTGTGAAGATTTTTCCCAGTCATCCTTAACAGGCTGATTCTTCAACTGGAAGATGGTCACCTACTTGAGAGCCAGTGTGGTTATAGTATTTGCTGCCTGACAACTCCAGGTAAAAATGCCAGGAGCAGAACAGAAGTCAGTATACAACATTTGTAAATCTAACCAAGGTCTTTGATACTGTTGAAATGAAAGCTTATGAAAAATTATATCAAAGTTTGATTTCCTGGAGAAATTCATCACTATTGTACATCAGTTTCATGACAGCATGCCGGCTTGGGTTTTGGATAATAGAAGATTCTGTTATGCTTTCCCAGTCACCAATGGAATAAAACAAGGCTGTGTAATGTTTTCAATAATCAAGTATCTTCAATGTTCTATAGCAGTTCATATAAATCTTCTCATGTTTCTCTGAATTCATCAGCCACTATTCCTTATTGTATAATTACATTCTATGATGAATTCCAACTTTGTTTTATTCTTTTACTACCATAATAGCAAAAATAATTGCTGTGAATAGTTATAAAAATAAAAAAGCTTGTTTTGGAAAGGGCTGTTATAAACATTTTGGTATATGTTGAATCTTTGCTTTTTTCTTTAGCTTCCTTGTTTAATAGTGACACAAAAGAGGCAGCTAGGTGGCACAGTGAATAGAGCCTTGGAATCAGGAGGACCTGAGTTCAAATCTGACCTCAGACACTTAAGAATTACATAGCTATGTGACCTTGGGCAAGCCACTTAACCCCACTGCCATGCAAAAACCTAAAAAAAATGACACAAAAGGTATGGAGGGTTTATTCACTTTTCTTACATAATTTCAAACATATTCATAATGATTGGAATGAAATCTGACCTCAGACTGTGTGGTCTTTGGAAGTCACTTAACTCAGTTTCCTTATCAGCAAAATGAACTGGAGAAAGATATGGAAAACCAATCCAGTATCTTTACCATGAAAACCTCAAATAAGGTCAAAAAGAGTTAACATGACTGAAAAGACTAAACAACAACAAAAATGCCTTAATAGGTATGTTTTATGCTTTATGTGTTCCCTCCACTGTTGTAATATCTTTAATTATAATTTCTTCCTGTTATTAGCACTGTATAGAATTGCTTTTTTCTTTTTATGAATGGCTTTGAATTCTTAAGAAATATTATTAAACAATGATAATGGTGAACCATGATAAATTTTATGTCCAATTGTCAGTTGTGTTGACTCAGTTTTGTAATTTGTTTTTTCATAATTACTTTAGGGATTATTTAAATCAGATAACTGAAGTTAATTCACATTTAGTCTATCCAAATTGATTTTGAAGAAATATTAGTTGAAAATGTTTATATAAATGTACACATGTTTATATGAGACTAAATGTTTCATTGTAATACTGGAATAATACCATCTTATTTCAAAACCTGAACCTTTCCTAGGTCTAACCTTACTTAAACTTTTGTATTAACTTAATATTTACATTCTCATTTCCTCTTTCATTTCTATTTAAAATAATAACTATCTTAAAATCTTCTAAGTGCTTTCCTTATAATAGCAATGTGATGTAGGTAGTACATTTGTAAACATTCTATTTTTCTAAATGAAGAAACTGCTTTACAAAAGTGAAGTAACCTACATGGAACTATTAGGAAGCATTGACTAGCTCTGTGACTTGAATTCTGGTATTCTATTCATCCCATGATGATAACTCTTTATTTTTAACCATACTGCACATTTAGGGAGGTATTCTTTTTGCTTAAGGTTTCAGAAATTCTATTGCTTATTGTATGACTTCATTTTGCTTTCGTGCTCTATTTTGAATTATAGATGCTTAAGTGTGGGTGATGGTTTACTTAAGATAATCAGTCACTATTGCTCCTCTCTTTAATTGTGACCAAGTGAAAACAGCTCTAGTCAATCAATCAATCAATCAATCAAAAATATTTTAATTATATGTGATAGGAAATCTCTTGTGTTTAGTTGAAGAGACTTTGTCATTAATGGGGAAACTTGAATAAAACCAGGAGACTTGTTTGGAATCTGGATTTGGGCATATGGCAACTTAAAAGTGTGTGTCTTTTCTTTCTTTCTTCTTTTGTTTAAAGACCAGCTCCAGAGAAGGAATCATGTGGGATGGAGGAGAGGATAAAAGTGCTTTGGTCTTCCTCTCCTTCTTTGGTTGGGGTAGGACTTGTGAACTTTGTTGCCTTCCTGTTTCCCCAAACCTTCTGCATAAGGGTTCTGCTAAAGAACAGCCAAAAGTTATATGGATGTTTGTTTTTATCTCCATACAAGATTCTTTGGATATTATATAAATGAAGGGGAAGTTAAAAAGGAAGAAAAAATCAACAGGTCCAAAAATGGGGGGGGGGGGGCAAGAATCTACAGGTTTAAAGCTGAATGGAGGCAGGACCCTTTACCTCAGTCTTTTCTTATAAATTCTTGTTTTTATTAGGATAAACATATGGAAGCATTTCTCCCTTTATTACCTTATTCTCTATTCTTTATGCAAAATGTACCCTGGAAAACATTTCCTTTTAGCAATGGAAAAATATTCCATAGTGGAGATGGAACTGTTTTGGCTCAAATTCTTAATCAGTAGTTGAGGGAGTAAGACACTTAGCAAAATAAATGGATAGCTTTGTAGAATGTCTGACTTTTCAACACAAGTCAATGGGAGTTAGTTGTAGCACTTGATCTATTTCTCTAAGGAGTGATAAGGACTCAATCTCTGATAAGATGCCTAATTAAGAACTTAATATTTAAATAATTTAATTTTAAAAAGGGGCATTTTAGTTATCAAATTATTTGCTATTATAGAATCTTAGAACTGGAATCTAATTCAATAATCACTTAAGGGTATTCTGTGTACAAGGCCAAGTACTAAGAAATATAAAGGAAGAAATGAGAAATGTCTGAAACAAACAAAACCAACATGTACAAGGTAAGTTTAGGGGGACAGGGAGGCAGTTTATGAAAATGCTAAGAACTTGGCAAGAATTAGGAGGCCTTCTCTAAAAAGTGACACCTAGGTCAAGCTTTAAATGCAGCAAGTCAGTCCCAGGGCAAATCAAAAGGCAGAGAGGTGGGAGATGGAAAGTTGTATCTAGGAACAACTTGTACATAAATTTGGAAGTAATTTAGCTTGCTTAAAGGGAAGTAACATGAAGTAAATCCAGAAAACTTGATTGAAGCCAGCTTGTGAATGGCTTTAAATGCTAAAGAGAAAAATTTCTATTTTATCTAAAGGCAATAAGGAGCCACTGGAGCTTTTTAAGCAGAGGCATGGCATGTTTAGATCTATATTTTTAAAATATCACTTTTGAAGAAAGAAGAAAGCCAAATTACCAGTATCAAAAATGAAAGCATGAAATCATCACCAATGAAAAGAGAATTAAAGCAATAACTAGGTGTTATTTTGTCCAACTATATGCTAATAAATCAGACAATCTAAGATGGATGAATATTTACAAAAATGTAAATTGCCCAGATTAACAGAAGAGGAATAGAACATTTAAAACCCCCATTTTAAAACAATCAATGAAAAAAATTCCCAGGGCCAGATGGATTCCAAGGCGAATTCTACCAAACGTTGAAAGAACAATCAATTCCAATACTATGTAAATTATTTGGAAAAATAGGTGAAGGAATACTATCAAATTCCTTTTATGACAAAACATTATGCTGATATCTAAATCAAGAAGAGTCAAAAAAGAGAAATTAAATTATAGATAAATTTCCCTAATGAATATTGAGGCAAAATTTTAAATAAAATACTATCAAGGAGATTACAGCATAATACTACAAGGAACATAAGCTATGACCAGGTGGGATTATATCAGAATTGTAGAGCTCATTCAATATTAGGAAAACTTTCAGTATAACTGTTCATATTAATAGTAAAACCAACAGAAATCATGATTACTTCATTAGATGCAGAAAAAAATTTTGACCAAATAAAACATCCATTCCTATTTTTAAAAAAACCCAAGGGGCAGCTAGGTGGTGAGGTAGAGGTGGAGTCAGGAGGACCTGAGTTCAAATTTGGCCTCAGACACTTAGGAAAATTGGAGAATGATATGTCAGAAACTATGTTGAAATCAACATCTCACACCACATAACTAGAAAAATTCAAAATTAATACATGATTTAGACATAAAAGGTGATAATAAATTAGGAGAGCAAGGAGTAGTTTAGCTGTTAGGTCTATAGAGAAGGGAAGAATTTATAACCAAAAAAGAGATAGAGAGTATTGCAAAATGTAAAATGGATAATTGTGATTATTTTGATTAAATTAAAAAAAAGATTTTACAAAAACAATACAATGCAATGAAAGCAGAAAGTTGGGAAAATTTTTACAGCAAGTGTCTCTGATAAAAGTCTAAGTCCAATTTATAAGAATACAAGTCTTTCCCAAAAGATGAATTGGCAGATTTCAGATGAAGAAATCAAAGCTTGCTATAATTATATGAAAAAGTACTCTAAATCACTATTGATTAGAGAAATGCAAAATAACACACCCTGACTGAGATACCACCTCACACTTATCAGACTGGCTGGTGTGATGGAAAAAGAAAATAACTGTTTGAGGAATATGGGAAAATTGGGATACTAATGGATTGTTGGTGGAATTGTAAACTGATCTAACCATTCTGGAGAGCAATTTAAAACCATGCTCAAAGAAATATAAAATTATGCATACCCTTTGACCCAGTAATATTGATTACCAGATCTGTATCCCAAAGAGATTTTTTTTTTAAAAAAGGGAAAAGGACCCATTTGTACAAAAATCCAACTTTTTTTACAGTGGCAAAGAATTGGAAAGTGAGGGGATACCCATCAATTGGGGTATGTGGTATGTAATACAAGTTATGGCATGTGAATGTAATGCAATAGTATTATGCTATAAGAAATAGCAAGCAGGATGCTGTCAGAAAAAACCTGAACTTATTTGAACTGATGCAAAGTGAATAAGGTGGAACCAAGAGAATATTGTACATTATTAATAGAAAGATTGTTACAATGAACAATTGTGAATGGCTTAGCTATTCTCAGCTACATAATGATCAAAGATAATTTCAAAAGACTCTCTCTTTCTCTCTCAGCAAGGTAATGTAGTTAAGTGACTTGTCCACAGCTAATAGGTATTAAGTGTCTAAGGTAAAATTTGAACTCAGGTCCTCCTGACTCCAGAGCCATTGCTCCACTCGCTGAACCACCTAGCTGCCCCTCAAAAAAACTCTTGATGAGTCTTTAGAGAAAGAAATCTATGTTTAGAGAAAGAACTGATGGAATCTGAATGTGGATTGGAACATACTGTTCTTCACTTTCTTATTTTTTGGGGGGTCTTTGTTTCCCTTTGGAAAAGGGACATGACTAATATGGAAATTTTGCATGATTGCACATATATAACCTATATGAAATTACTTATTCTCTTGGAGGGAAAAAAATTGTAGCTCAAAATTTAAAAAGCCATGTAATTGGGGAAAAAATAAATTGTTTTTTAGAAAATATCACTTTTTTTTAACTAGATAGGCTAGATATAGGAGGAACTGGAGTTGGCTGACTAATTAGGAAGCAATTGTGATAGTCCAGGCAAAAGGTGATGAGCACCTAAACTAGGGTACCAGTCATGTGAGTAGAGAGAAGGCAATGGAGCTCAAAGGAGTTGTGGAGGTCCTTGACAAGACAGCAATTCAAAGGGAAGTTTAAGGGAAAAGAGTCAAAAAAATGACTCCAACTTAGGTGACTGAGGTTTCCTTAACTTAAATAGTAAAATTGTGAAGGGATCTTAGGTAACATGAATTCCCAATTTCTTTTATCTTCTAGATAAAAGATTGAAGTCTGGAGTAGTTAGGTGACTAGTGAAAGGTCACATGCCTAGTTCAGTGCACTATGCATAATTGTTGTTCAGTCCTGTCCACCTCATTAAGAGTTTTCTTGGCAAAGATACTGGAATGATTTGTCATTTTCTTCTCCAGCTCATGACATACAGGTAAGGAAATTGAGGTAATCAGGATTAAATGACTTGCCCAGGGTGGCACAGCTAGTAAAGGACTGAGGTCAGACTTGAAATCAAAAAAGCTGAGCCTTACTGATTCCAGACCAAGAACTCCCTTATTTAGATGTTCACTAAATAATAATGCCATACAACTATAAGGTATGTTTTTTTTAGGTTTGCCCAAGGCCATACAGCTAGGTAATTATTAAGTGTCTGAGGATGGATTTGAACTCAGGTACTCCTGACTCCAGGGCTGGTGCTTTATCCACTGCGCCACCTAGTTGATAAGGTATTGTCCTTAAGCCTCAAAATGCTATTATTGAAATGTGAGTCCTATGTATGATATTATCAGAAGTACTGAATATATGACGAAAGGAAAAGACTTGATTTTTAAGTAGTACAAAATGGAATTACTCCCTGATCTGGTGTCTTCTACAGGTAATCACTTATCTTGGACCCCATGAAAGTGAATGTCTGCTTCTTTTTTCCCAATGTACATTGAACTGGAGAGCAGATAATCTACTTCTAGAAACAAATTAAAGACTGAGGTACAAAACTTTAGTTCATTAAAATGCTTGTGTTTTATTAATCTCTTTGTCTCTTGCTGTTTAATGAGTATTAAACTGGAATGGGAAGTGTGAGGGTTGTGTGTAATCACCTTAGAAGCAATAAATATAATGATCAGAGGGGACTTGAAACTAGTATGCCTGTGATTTTTCTCCAGAGTTCAAAGTATGAATGTCCTAACTTGAAATCCGTTTTGATTCTAACATTAAATAAATATATTTGCAGGCATGAATAAGTGTTATATCCAGAGGAACTGGATATAAATTAAAAGTAAATTAAATTAAAAATTAAAATTAAATTAAATCTATATTAATTATTAAATTAATGAGAGAGAATTTAGAGACCAATATGTAAGGTATTTAAAGGAAGACACCAAGCATGGAAAAAAGAAGTCTTCAACATTCATTATGCATATCGCATCCCCCAAAACAAACAAAAGTGATCAAAAGAACATTAACAATTATCAGCTACTTACTGTTCCACATATACAAGTATCCTTATCCACAAATTGAAGACACTCACAAGGAATGGATAAGTAGGGAATTAGCAAGTTTTTGCAAATGACATTCAACAATGGACCACATTTTTATTGTCTCACAACTGACTAAAGGATATAAGAATATAAGACACTAACAAAACAACAATCAATACTAGACTTGATAGAACAAAATACTGCCTTATAGCTTTTAGGTCAGTGTCTCTCATCTGTACATCACTATATAGTTCAGGATTCTTTGAAAAATAAAACAAGAAAAATAACCCTGTTCAATGACCCAATAACTCTCTGATAACACCTTATCTTCTATAGAGAATTTCTTCTGAATCTGCATCTTTCATTGGTTCACTTTACCTGGTAAAACAAGAAACTGCTATATTTCTGCTTGTCAAAACTATTCACCACTGTGATGTTAGAGAACCAATGTGGGTTACACAGGATGGGCAGGCATGGATGGGTTTTGATCTGCACTGTTGTAGAGAAAAGATTCTATTTTTAAGTAAAAAAAAAAAGAAATAAGGTTAATCAACATGACTTGTTCTTCACCGCTTGTTTCCTAGCCATTATTTTTAAAAATTTGATCTAGAATAGTTACCAGAATTGAACTTTAGATTATTCTAGGTTGCTGATTTTATCTTCATGACATTAGCCCTTCTACAATAATCCAGTATCCTTTTCATTGTTCGTGATCTGTAAAACATCTCTATAAATAGTTCAGCAATCATATTTATTGTTTTAGTACTCTAGATATATTTTTATACTAAACTGTATGTTCAACCTTTCTTTGTTTCATCTGATGCCTATTCCCCCTACTTCCATATTTGTATATTCTTCTTTCCATGTACCCTAATTATAAGAAGTAGCAAATACTGTCTCTTCTTTTCCCTTTCTACCCTAATACATTCTTTTTATCCCCTTCTCTTTTCTCTCTTAAAATCCAAACATTTGAACTATTCCACTTGCAAAGTTCTCTATTTTTCTTAATCCCCAGCTCTTAGAAGACCATAAGGATACTTGCTTCTTCTCCTCCTTTTAGAATTTTTAGTAACTAAATCATCATACAGTTCCTTTTGATTGCTCAAATTAATTTACCTTTTAAAGTTTCTCTTGATTCTTGTGTTTATAGAATTTCAAAGTTTCTACTCACCTCTGATCTTTTACTCACAAATGCTTCTCTTCTATCTTTGTTCTCTCACTTGGTGATCTCATCAGCTCCTAAGGACTTAACCATCTTCTCTATGTAATTGATTCTCAGGTTTCTATATAAAACCCTAATCTCTCACTTGAGTTCCAAATCACCAATTGCCTATTGAACATTTTGAACTGAACTCCTTTAAGCAATTAAAATGTCAAAAATAGAACTAATTGTCTTTTTCCCAATATGATCCCCTCTTCCATATTTCCTTCATTCTACTGAGGTATCAAGTTTGTAACTTCAGAGTTATCTTCAACTTCTCACTTTCCCATCACACCACAGTCATTTGCCAAACCTTGTTATTACTAACTTAACGAAACTCTCATGTAAATCCCTTTCTCTCTACTCACATGGCCACCACCCCAGCTCAGTCTTCCACTTGGAGTACTCCAATAACCTTTTAATTGCTCTCCCTGCTTCAAGTCTTGCATTACTTGAAACCATTCTCTACAGAACTTGCAAAGTGATTTTCCTAAAGTACTTATTTTATCATACCTAGCAGTAATATTAATGATTCCCTTGTCCCTCTAGGATCAATCAAAAACTTCTGTGTCCTATTGAAAGCTCTTCAACCAACCCCCCCCATTATTTTTCCAGTCTTCTACATGTTACCCCCTCCACATACTCTCTAGAAGCCATACTACATGCCACATATAATGTTCCATGTCCTATCTATAAGCCTTTGCACTAGCTGTCCACCATACTAGAAATATTCTCTCTCCTCACCTCTACTTCTTAGAGCTAGTCAAATCCTGATTCTCACTTAAATCCTTTCACCTCATTTCAACCTACCTTTCCAGTTCTGTTATACATCATTCCCCTTCATGCATGGAACACCCTAGTCAATATTCCATTTCCCATCTCTGTGCCTTTGTATTGGCTATCCTCCGTGCACAGAAATCACTTTCTCCTTACCTAAACCTAGTAAAATCTCTAGTTTTCTTCAAGAACCTGCTTAAATTATTAACATCTACATGAAGTCTTTTTAAATAAAAAAAACAACAAAATAGAAAAGAGATGGAAACTTTTTTGTTTCTTCTCTCCTCTACCCCACCCTAGAGATATATATGCACATAAGTAAGACCATACCTTACTTAACTGTTTATCAGTCCTTTTTGGATGCAGATAGCCTCTTCCTTCTTAGGTCCTTTGTAATTAATTTGGGTATTTATAATAGCTAAAATGATTTAATTGCTCAAAGTTGTTTTCATTTTATACTTAAATATTTCTAATTATATGTAAAATTAGTTTTTTAACATTCATTTTTCTAAGATTTTGAGTTCCAAAATTTTCTTCCTCTTTCCTGTATATAGGTTACACATGTATAATTAGGTTAAACATATTTCCATATTAGTCATGTTGGGAAAGAAGAACCAGATAAAAAGGGGAAAACCAAGAAAAAGGAAGCCAAAAAAACCCAAAACAAAACAAATGAAACAAAGTGAAAATAGTATTCAACTTGCATTTAGATTCCACAGTTCTTTCCTCTAGATATGGATGGTATTTTACATCAAAAGTCTTTTGGAATTGTTTGTAGTTAAGTCTATCACAGCTAGTCATCACACAGTGTTGCTTTTATTGTGTATAATGTTCTCCTGGTTCTGCTTTCTTCATTCAGCATCAGTTCTAGGTATTTCTAGGTTTTTCTGAAATCCACTTGTCCATCATATTTTTAGAACAATAGTATTTTATAACATTCATATACCACAACTTGTTCAGACATTCCCCAACTGACAATCTCCCTCAATTTGCAATTCTCAAAGTTGTTCTTAAAATATTGCTATTACTGTAATCAATGTTCTTTTGGTTCTGCTCATTTCATGCCTCATTATTTTATACAAGTCTTTCCATTTTTTTCTTCTTGTAAATCAGTGAGTTCAACATTTCTTATAGTACAGTAGTATTCCATTACAATCATATCCCACAACTTGTTTTGTCATTTCCCAATTTGATGGGCACCCCCAAAATTTCCAATTCTTTTTACTACAAAGAGAGCTAATATACATATTTTAGATACTTACATATTTAGAACATTCAAATTTTCCTTTTCCTCTAACAATCTTGGGAAACAGAACTAGTAGTGGTCTTGCAGGATCCAAGGGTTTAGCCCACTTGAATAACTCTGGGAATAATTCCAGATTGCTCTCTAAAATGGTTGGATTAGTTTACAGTTCTATCAACAGCAAATTAATGTCCCAGTTTTCCCATGTCCCCTCTACCATTTAGTTTTCCCTTTATATTATTTAGTCAATTTGATAAATATAAAATGGAATCTTAAGGTTGTTTTAATTTTTCATTTCCTTAATAACAATTTAAAACATTCTTTCATATGACTATAAATTGTTTTGATTTCTTCATCGACAAACTGCTTGGTCATGTCCCTTGATCATTTATCAATTGAGGATTGAATAATATTCTTTAGATTTGACAAAGTTCTTTTTATATTTAAGATATGAGACCTTTATCAGAGAAACTGTCCATAAAATCCCTCCCCACCTCCCTGTCCAAAACTTCTTTTCTTCTGATCTCGGCTACATTTTTTAATTTGTAAAAAAACCTTTTATTTTAGTGTAATCAAAATTATTCATTTTACATCTAACAATGCTATCTCATTTATTTACAAATTGTTCACCTCTCCATAAGTTTCATAGGTAATATGTTCTATGTTCTTCAAATTTTCTTGTAATATTTTTTTATATTTAGGCCATGTGTCCATTTTGACCATATCTTGATAAATGGCATAATATATGGCTCTATACCCACTTTCTCCCAGGCTTATTTCCAGCTTTTCCCAATATAAGTCTTTATACTTGTCAAACAGGGTTACTGTGGTCTTTTGCTACAGTAAATATACAATTTATGATTATTCTGTTCCATTGATCTAGCTTTCTATTTCTTAGCATCAAATAGTTTTGATATTTACTACCTTATAACGTAGTTTTAAGATCTGGTGCTGCTAAACCTTTAAACTTTGCCCCCTTAGCTTCTTTAATATCTTGACCTTTTTTTCTTCCATATGAACTTTATTATTTTTTTGAATTTGGAAAAAATACCCATGAACAATTATTTTCCCAATTATTTAAAATTGATTTCATTTGTATAAATTTGTTTATGATTCTGATCATATATTTCCCAGGTTTGTTTTGGCAGGTATACTCTCAAGCATTTTGTTTCTAGGGTAGCCCTTACAATCTCTTCTTGCAGGATTTTGTGTGTGACTTATCATAAAGTTGATGATTTTTGTAGGCTTACTTTACATCTTGATCCTTTGCTAAAATTAGTTTCAACTTTTTTTAGTTGAGTCTTTAGGATGTTTCAAGTAAATCATCATACCATCTGTAAAAAGAGATGTTTTATTATTTCATTGCCTATTCTAATACCTTCTATTACTTTTTCTTCTCTTGCTATTCTTAGAATTTCCAACACAATATTGAATAATATTGGTGACAGTGGGCATCCTTGTTTCATACCTGATCTTACTGAGGTTTTTATTTTATCCCCATTAGAAATAATGGCTGCTGTTGGTTTTAGGTAGACCCCAGCTGCTTTTCCCCCAAATCACCTAGATATTTGCTATTTACCTGTTTGTGGTTTCGTTGAGGGTAGGTACTACTTCCCTTTTTATTTGTACTCTCAGGGCCTGGCATTAAGCAGGTACTTAACACTTTGCTAAAATGATAGTATAGTAGGCCTTTCAAAAAAGAAAATAAGATTAGTGCATCAATGGAGTCATACTGGCTATTTCTGATAAACTCTTTTCAAAATGTTCACTAATCATCCCTTTAAGAATGTTCCAGCATTTTTTTCAGGAATCAGCATCAAGTTAAGTGAACTACAGTTTGCATTCTCTCTTTAAAAATTTGAAACAATTGTATTTGTTTTGTAATACTTCTATGCAATAGTTCTTTAAAAAAATTGTTAATATTTATTGTGCATTTGTCTGAACCAGGGTTTTTTTTCTTTGATAGTTACTTTACAGCTAGTTCAATTTCATATTTTGAGATTATACTTAAGATGTTGATGTGGGTATTTTTTAAAAAAATTATTCTTAACATTCTTTTGAGTTTCTGGTTCTCTCCCTTCCACCCATTCTCCATCCACTGTGAAGGCAAACAGTATATAAAATATATATGTGAAATTATATTTCCATATTAATCATACACAAAACATTCTATTTCAATTTGTACTTGAGTTCATTAGTTCTTTCTGAAGATGGATAGCAATTTTTCACAAGTTGTCCTTCAGAATTGTCTTTGATCAGTTTTCATTTCTTTCACAGTTGATCATAACAGTATTATTTATTGTGCAGTGTTCTGATTCTTCTCAGTTCAATCTTATGTTTTTCTGAAACCACACCCCTAATTTCTTGTAGCATATTAGTATTCTCATCAGTCGTATGTCAGTGTAGACACTGCAACTATTTTTAGATAAACCTCCATTTCTTTTAAATTTAGTTTGCTGGCATACACTGGTATATAGTATCTTCTGGTAATCCTTTTAAATTATTCTGTCTTGGGGCAACTAGGTGGTGCAGTGAATAGAGTACCAGCCCTGGAGTCAGGAGGACCTAAGTTGAAATTTGAACTTGGGACACATAATAGCCTAGCTGTGTGACCTTGGGCAGGTCACTTAACCCCACTGCCTTCTGCCTTCTAAAACTAAAAACAAAAACCCCCCAAATAATATTCTGTCTTGTGACTTTGCCTTAATGTTTTATTTAGGGAATTTTATTTTCTTATTTTTGTTCAGGTTTTCAGGTTTATTAATTTTGTTAGTTTTTTTTTTAAAGAATAACTGGGTTTTAGTTTCACTGATATTATTGTCTATTTTTCCTTAATTTTTTAATATTTTCTTTCTTCTTTCCTTGGATTTATTTTTCTAGTTGCTAAGTTCACTAGTCTTTTAAAAAAATCTTTTATTAATGTATGTTCCCAGGTGTTTCTTTAGCTGCAGTCCACAAATTTTGCAATGTTGTCTAATCATTCTCTTTCACGTCTGATATTTGTTCTCTGAACCACTCTTTATTCAGCATGTCATCAATATGCCCCCCCGTTTAGGTTTGCCTCTTTTCCTATAATTCTCTGGACTATTTCTTTTTTTGGATTACACTGTGTAAAGGTATTTAGTATTGCTTTCTTTTTTAAACATTTATATTTTCTCTAGCCCTAACACATGCTGTTTTTGTAAAGGTGCCATGTGGTGCTAATAACACACACATATTTTTTCCCATGCATTTTTTATTTTTAAAATTTTATATTTTCCCCAATTACATGTAAAAATAATTTTTAACATTCATTTTTATATTTTGAGCTCCAAAGTCTATCCCTTCTTTTCCCTTCTTCCTGAGATTGGAAAACATTCTAATAAAAGTTATAGGTCCATAGTAGTCATTTTGTGCAAGAAAACTCATAGTATGCTTTGATCTATATCCAGATGATATTAGACCTTTCTCTGGAGGCAGAAAGCACTTTTCATCATGAATATTTTGGAATTGCCTTGGATCATTGTATACTTGAGAATAGCTTAGTCATTTACAATCCATCATATAATATTGCTGTTATTTTGTACAATATTCTTCTGGTTCTGCTCACTTCACTTTGTTATCAGTTCAATGTAAATCTTTCCAGGTTTTTCTGAAAGCTGGTCATTTCTTATAACACAATATTTTATTACAATCATATCACAATTTATTCAGCCATTTCCCAAATGATGGGCATCCCTTCATTCTTCAGTTCTTAGTAACCATAAAAAGAACTACTATAAATATATTTGTACAACTACATTCTTTTTCCCTTTATTGGTGAATCTCTTTGAAATATAGACTTAATAGTGATATTGCTGGATCAAAGGATATTGTTTTGTACAGTTTTAAGAGCCTCTGGGTATAGCTCTAAATTGTTCTCCAGAATGGTTAGATCATAACTCAACTAATATTAATGTCCCAGTTTTCCTACATCCCTTCCAAATTTATTGTTTTCTTTTTTTGTCATATTTGCCAATCTGATGGGAGTGACTGGTACCTCAGAATTATTTTAATTTGCATTTCTTTAATCAATACCACACACTCACATATTCTTCAATATTCCTGCTCAGATGTTTTAAATCTTTCAACAGTAAAGTTTTCAAATTTGCTAGTATCTTTCTCATCCTCCACAATCTTCATTTTTTTTGTTTTGTTGATACCTTTTGTTTTAGGTTCTAAACATTTCCTTTTCCTTCCCTATTTCACTATCCTTTGGCTAATAAAAACAAGGGAAACTGGTTGACAAAATAAAGATGTCAAATAGAGCATGCAACAACCTGTTAACAAAAGGTTTATTGTTTAGTTGTGTCTGACACATAGTAGGCACTTAATAAATGCTCCATGACTGATTGGGGGGGGAGATTCTTCAAAATCTTTAAAACATAATTGACAAAGGTTTACTAATCAGATCTGGCTATTTCAACCTTTAAGAACGTAGTTCATCTTGGCCTAGTGCCTCAAACACACCAAACATGCTCTCTTACTATGTCATTCCCTATCCAAGAAGCAATAGCATAAGGCAGGACTTCTTTGCAGCAATGAGACCCAGTTCTGGGCTCACAAGGATTAGGTTCCTTGTATGAATGGAGCCCTCAAATCCAAAGTAAGGTCATCAGGCTATCTTTCAATCTCTGGCTTGTTAACCCTTCATTTTAAGGGCCTGGGAGTACATCTCTTAAATCTTTGGTTTGGCTAATGTTTAGGGGCTTTCCAAAAAAAAAATTAATAAAATATTTTATGGAAAGATAATCAGTGTTTCACATAGGTCTTATAATATACAAAAATATGTTACAATATAAACATAACATAAGAAACAATTAAGATAGCCCTTTCCTTTACAGAAGAAATGCTTAAAACAAGATTCAAAAGCACAAACTAACAAATATTTCAACATGATAAGGTAACTCATAATTTTTATTTATTCTCTCAGGAGGTAAAGGTTCCTAGGAAACTTGGGAGATTGCTGAGCAGACAATCTTCAACACTTTCACGTTTCACTATCTGCTCAGCTGACTCAAGGTTCATTATTTTCTAGCAAGTCAGGTTATCTTGTCAATGGCTATCTTTTCTTTTCTTCTAAGAAATAATGTCCAAACAGATTCTTGAGCTTATAAAGATGCTGCCAATGTTAGGGATATTTATTTCAGGATTGATGTTTGGTGGCCTTTGCAAAGAGGAAGCTAGGGGATTGCATTTTAATCTGTCTTATTTATTCTCATTGCCATATATAATGAAATGCTGAGGGAAGGTGAGAGCAATTGTCTCTCCCATCACTGAAAGTCTGAAAAAAAGCTTGAAGAGTTTTGACATATGTGGCCATCAGGAAAAGTGTGAACAAGAAGGTAGAATCACTGTTCTTAAAGTTGGTAGAGTTAGTAAAGTGGGTTGGCTGAGTGGTCTACCCATTTTGGCATACCTTGGCCAATTCTCCACCTATGAGAGAGACTAAGGAATGAATAGGAGCTTCTGTTGCAGCATCTTCCTGAACCAGAGACCATGGCTCGTGTGTCATTAGAAGTGACTGATTATGGGGCCAGAGGAAGCATGTTGAGTTTCATAGGAAGTGTCCTAGCCAAAGTAGAAGTGTGCAGATTGCAGGCCCAACTCCATGGAAGTGCCGCAGTCCAACACATCTGAGGGCTCCTCTGATGGCCACTATTACAGTTAACTTGGACAGAAATGACACCCAACCCTCCCTTCCCACCAATCCAAAGATTCTTTTCTTTAGAAGACAAAACTTTCAAAATAAAAGTTGAGCAACTCTGCCTTCTTTCTATTCACAAAGAACAGGGGTCAATTCTCCTTTTCTTTCAAATTTAGCAAACCTCGGTCTCACCCTTTTACTTTTTAACATGAACTGAATTCAAATGTGCTTGTTTGGACAATTATTTGAAAGAGAAAGAAAAATAATTCAATTAACACAGTGAATGTAACCTGTTACTCCTTTCAAGGGTACAAAGAGCACATGGTTTGGAGTGATTCTAGCCTCTCTAACTTGTGCCCTTACAGTTGAGGTTGCTAGGGCTGAGCCTAATGTCCAACTTCTGAGGCCCCGGTGGCAGTCCATCTTTCAAAGCCCCCCCCCCCCCCAACAGCGTCTTTACCTGCTAAAGTTTCAGTTTGCCCCCCCACTGTTCTCTTATCTGCGGTGACAAATAAAACTTGTCTGGCATTATGTGTCCCGTGGGCACTTGTGCCCCACGGCTCTTCGGGGCGGGCGGTTCGGCCACCCGCAGGCCCGTCAGATGTCCAGGTCGTCGTCCGGGTCCTCCTGGTCCGGGTCGTCTCCGTCCTCGGGCTCGTAGAGGATGTGGCCGGCGGCCGGGCCCAGCGAGGCCCGCTGCTTCTCCGAGCTGAAGTGGAAGGGCAGGGCCAGCGCGTCGCGGGCCGCTCGCTCGGCCTCCGACAGGTGCAGGCGGAAGGGGAGGCCGGCGGGGGCCCGGGCCGCGGGGGCGCGCGCGGGCGCGGGCGCGGGCGCGGGCTCGCCGGGGGGCGCCGCGCCCGCCCGCAGGCTGTAGCCCGGCCCGACGCGCAGCCACTGCGCGTGCTCCCGCGGGCGCCCGCCGGCCTGCGGCCGCAGCACGCGCGCCTCGGCCCAGCCCCGGGCGCGCCCCAGCGTCAGCTGCGCGCGGGCCAGGCTGCCCAGCGCGGCGGCCGGGCCGGGCCCGTGCGCGTCCTCGTGCAGCAGGCCCAGCACGCGCGTCGGGGCCCGGGCCGCGCCCAGCGCCCGGCAGAGGGCGCCGCAGGGGGCGCGCAGCAGCAGCCAGCTCAGCGAGTCCACGGCCAGCGTGCAGGGGCCCGGGCCGGCGGCCCGCACGAGGGCGCCCAGCGCGGCCGCGGCGCCGGCCCAGCCGCGGGGGTCCCCGAACACGTCGTGGTACAGCAGCCTGCCGTTGGTCTCGGGGTCCAGGCCTTCCCGGAAGGCCTCCTCGCTCACCTCGCAGCCCAGGACCCGCACCTGCTCCCCGCGGAGCGCGGCCTCCCGCACCAGGGCCTTCAGCAGGCTGCGGCCCTCCCACTCCACCGAGTCACGGAGCAGCACCAGGCCGCCCGGCAGCGGCTGCATCCCGCCTCCGCCTCCGGCTTCCGGGCCCCGGCCGAGGCGCGGGCCGATGGCGTCACGGCCTTGGGTTCGGATCCCGGCGAGCGCGGAGGCCGCTGCTGGTCGCGTTCCGTGACGTCACGCCCCCCCCGGGGGCGCGAGGGGCGGGGCCGAGCGACGCGCGCCTTCGGAACCTCCCGGAGCACGAGTGCGGTGGGTGGTGTGGGGAGGGCCGGGGGCGGGGCGAAGCAGGAAGGAGAAGCCGAGGCGGGGGCGTGGGAGGGGGCAGGTGCAGTCTCGTGCCGGGGGGGGTGGGCGTAAGGCGCGGGAGGGCGCGTGCGCATGCGCGACACCGCCGCCTCCCGTCGGCCCTCTTGGGCCTTCTCCGGGACACCTTCCTTCGCGTCAATGAACTTGGGAAGGAGCGGCCGCCAGATGGCGCAACGGAGAGAGCGCCGGCCCTGGAGGGGAAGAGCCGAGGCCCGCTGTGGGCAGCGCACTGCACCCGCTCCTCTGTGGCTCCGGAGGCAGCAGGACCCGAGTTCAAATGCGGCCTAGCTGTGTGGGCCTTGGGCAAGCCGCTTAACCCTTGCCAAAACCTAAAAAAAAGAAGTAATAAAATAATAAAAGTGATCCAAGACACTTGGAAAATCTGAAGGCACTCCATAAATGCTGGTACTTTGTTAAAAGGATAGTGTAAAAAAATGTTAGTAGCAATAAAATGATAATTATTTAATTGTTGGAGGAGAAATAGAAGGTTCATCTGAGGACTGCAAGGTCTCAATGAAACTGTGATGAAGAAAAAGTTGTCTGAGGTAGACTCATAAACAGCAAAGGAATAAAAATAACATAAACAGCAGAGAAGTAAAAAATAAAAACAGCAAAGGAATAAAGAAGTCTAAATACCAAAAAAACAAAAAACTTGAACAAAAGAATTTTTAAAAAGTATAAACAGTAAAGGAAGAGCATATAATGAAGAATGAACCCTGCCAGCCAGCCAGGCCAATTCAATCAGCAATCCACATGGTCTTCTCTCTAAATTCTTTTAAACTTTTTCTATTACTTTCTTAATATGCTGTAACTTCCTTTAATAAATCTCTATTTTATGTCCAAAACCTGCATTCCTGAGTCTGAGTCTTGATTCATCAAGGGGCAGAATCAAACCCAAGAAACAAATGAACAGCAACACTTTGACAGTGGCACAAGTTTATTCTAAAGTTAACTCTTCAGGATCATGGCACATTAAGCTGCTCAATTCAGCTCTACTGTCCTGCAGCTGTGATCGGCAAGACTGTACCATTCCAACCACTACGGGGGACCTAGGTCCTCTCCCCATTCATATACCAAGAGTTTGTTTATGTTTTCTACTGGATAGCATCAGGCAGTGAATTAATTTTTAGGTATACATACATCAAATAAAATAACTTTAAAAAAAGGTCCCAAGGGTTATTAGGATAAAATGAGAATATTTGTAATTAAACTTTACAGTACTACATAAATGCCACAACAACTACTTCTACCATACTGCTGCTACTGCTGCTACTACCATTACTACTACATAACTGCTTATACTACTGTTACACCTACTGCTGCTACTACTACTGCTATTACTGCAACTGCTGCTACTACCACTACTACTACATAACTGCTTGTACTACTGCTACAGCTACTACTGCTACTACTGCTACAGCTACTACTACTACTGCTATTACTATATAACTGCTTGTACTACTGCTACTGCTACTACTGCTGCTGCTGCTACTACCACTACTACTACATAACTGCTTGTACTACTGCTACAGCTACTACAGCTACAGTTACTACTACTACTACTACTACTACTACTACTACTACTACTACTACTACTACTGTTACCACTACAATAGCTGCTACTACTACTACTACTACTACTTTTATTGCTGCTGTTGCTACTACTACTATACTACTGCTGCTATTACTGCTATAGCTACTACTATACTACTACTACTACTGCTACAGCTACTACTACTGCTGTTTCTGTTACTTCTACTTACTAGTGCTCCTGCTGCTACTGCTTTGCAACAATAAGTCATTAACATTTTGCAGTAGACCAGTGGGTTCTTGATTTGTCTCTCTTATATGCTAGTGTGTTGCTTCTTATCATATTCTGTTGTCTCTGCAATTTCTCTGGTAGCTATTAGTAGGAAGAGGGAAGATGCCTGGTCTTTGAAATCTCTTAACATCCTGAATCAAAGGAAAGGAGAAACAAAGGTAGCCCCATTCCAAGCAGACTTGTGAGCAAGTCCTCTCCTTCTCTCTTCCTATTGACTCTTGGGAATTCAGCAGAAAGAGAGGCCAGGATTGATGTTTTAGTTGTAACCTGAATCCCAAAGCACATAGGTATGGGATTCTCTTTATATTCTACTTTTTCTATGTTCATTATGGGAAAGGGGATGGTTTCAAGCCTTGGATATCAACTGTGGCTGGGAGTGGGGATTGCCTAGCAATCTGGAGTTTGGGTCGAACCTCAAAAACATATCCCCTAGATCAGGGAACTGGATACAACTAACCCATAGCCATATATGGCCCAAGAAATCATTTGGTCTGGTTCTGCCAAGGCAACTTCAGGTGGGACTCAGAATTTAATAAATCTAGAAGCTTTTTTAGGGGTGATTTAACTAAATGTTGACCAAATATAGCAGGCTAATTTTCAAGTCGATAATTTTGTATGACCTGAGAGAGAATGATGTTATAAATAGCCTTCATTTAAGGAATGGTTGAATAAATTGTGGGATTTGGATGTGATGGAACACTATTGTTCTATAAGAAATTCTATGGGATGGGACATGCATGAATGGATGCTGAATGAACAGAACCAGAACATAGTTCACATTAACAGCAACACTGGGTGATGATTAACTATAATGGACTTATTGCAGCAGTACAATAAATCAAAGTCACTTTTTTTTAAGGTTTTTGCATGGCAATGGGGTTGAGTGGCTTGCCCAAGTCCACACAGCTAGGTAATTATTAAGTGTCTGAGGTAGATTTGAACTCCTGACTCCAGGGCTGGTGCTCTATCCACTGTGCCACCTAGCTGCCTCCAAAGTCAATTCTAAAAGACTTATTTATGATGGAAAATAGCATCCATATCCAGAAAATAAACTATGTAGTTTAAATGAAGACTAAAGCTTACTGTTTTCTTTTTAAAAAAATTATTTAAGGCAGTGGGGTTAAGTGACTTGCCCAAGGTCACACAGCTAGGTAACTATTAAGTGTCTGAAGCAGGATTTGACTCCTGACTCCAGGGCTGGTCCCTGTGCCACCTAGCTGTCCCAAAATTTACTATTTTCAATTTTAAAAAAGTTGTCTTATGTATTGTTTTTTCCTATCTAATGTTTTCCCTCCTCATTTCAATTTGATTCTTCTTTCACAACATGATTTAATATGGCTCTATGGTTAACAAAGTTATACATGTATAACCTATATTAGATTGCCTTCTGTAGGGGGTGGGGAGGAAGGCAGAAAGAAAAATGTGAAACTCAAAATCCTGCAAAAAATTGATTGTTGAAAACTATCTTTGCTTGTAGTTGGAGAAATAACTAAATAAAATACATATTAAAAAATAAATATCCAAATGGACTTGTCCTAGAGTGACAATATTTAAGAGAGCAGTTCAATGTAATTCAAGCCCAGTATCTCCTTTCTCTCTGAGGAGAACACTGTCCTGGAAGGAAATAAAGTTTCCATTGGAGACGTCAGAGGGAGAAGAGGCTCAGAGACCACTATTCTACTTCCCTTCAAGCCACAAAGTGACACCCCCAAGCTAAATAATAGGGACAGCTTTGCAGTCCAGTATATCTCTGGAGTTCTAATTCAGTTATCAGTGAAAGCAAATCCTCATGGATAATGATAAAGACTCTTTCATTATAGTTCTCCAAGGAGAGGTATATGTTACAAGGAATAAAGTATTTAAACTCCTATTTTGTGTCAGTCACTTTGTTAAACACTGTGTGTAATATCTTATTTGATCCTCACAATCCTGGGAGGTAGGCATTATCATTCTATCCATTTTATAGTTGAGGAAACTGAGGCAGAGGTCATCACTTGCCAGGGTTACCTAGTGGGATCAGGTGTTCCTGTTGCCAGGATCAGCATTCTATCCACTGCGAGACCTAACTGCCTCTTAGGGAGGAACTCGGTGGGGCTGGTGGTGGAAAAATAGCAGGAAATGACTAGTGTAAAAGACTTCAAAACTTTAAAAAGTCCTCTTCAATAAACTTTAGCATTCCCTTGATTAAGGAGTCTAGGAAACTTGTTAAAAATAGAAGTTAGATACTATCTAGTACTTTGTTTTGTAACTATTGTATCCATTGATATTTATTCACTTTATATTGATGGTTACATTAAAATCTAAGCTTCTTTTGGGTAGGGATTGCTTCTTTCCTTTTATGTTCATCTTCTGTTCTTTCACAATAATTAGCACATAGGAGGCATTTAATAAATACTTTATTGATTGATAGCTTTTTATGATCACAACTTCCTTTTCTGGATATTTATTAAGCCATTTCTAACCAGGAATTAAAATCAAACTCACTAAATTTTCAGACTCTATTCTTTTCTCTGTTGTAAAATGGAACTTTTTTAGGGGACCTTTGCTATTCTTTAGACCTATGGTGCTTCTCCCTTCCTCTTTGATTTTTAAAAAAATTATGTTCAATTCAGTTAATTCAGTTCAGTTATTAAGTCAGTCAATAAACATTTATTCAGTGCCCACTATGTTCCAGAGCACCATACTAAATTCTGGAAATACAAAGAAAGGATATAGTTCATTTGGATCTGATGAGTTGAACTATATAGAATAGCTAGAATCTTACTCTTTTCTTACTTAGCTTAGATGCAGTTTCCTGTTAATCATTTTCTCTTTTTTTCATGTATTCAAAGATGATTTTTTTTAGAGAAAACAGAGGCCACGAAGGGGTTCAGCAGCTTCTCTCTACAGTTGGTTACTAGCTTCTCTTCCACACATAATTGTAGTCCTATCCTGTTTTTGAGTCTCTTCCTTTTTTTTTTTAACAATATATTTTAAAAATTATTTTTAAAACCTTTTTATTGTTTTCAAAAATAATAACTCAATGTTTGTCCTTTATTTTTAGAGAATATCATGATAGCATGCCATGGCATGGACAAGAATTAGATATGAATGAGGGAGGTGCTGCACTGTCACCAGCTTCATTTTCTCCTCCAGAGTCATTTGGGTCTGGTGGTCAGATTGGAGATAGCCCTGAATGTGAGGCAATCAGGGTTAAGTGACTTTTCCGACGTCACACAGCTAGTAAAAGTCTGAGGCAGGATTTGAATTTGGATTTGTCTATTAGCCTCATATCTTTCCAAGCTCTGGCTCTTCTCATATGATTTTTATTTTTTGTATCATTTTTCTGCTACCTTTACCTCCTACCCAGTTGATGTCTTAAAAGAAAAACAACAACAAAAGAACCCTAAACTGTGAGATGAGTTACTTCCCTGTGTTTCCATTTTAGTCTCTTTAAGAATATTTCTAATCTCTGTCCTTTTATCAGACTTATTTCCTCTGGAAGCCTTTTTTTTTTTTAGTTTTTTTTTGCAAGGCAAATGGGGTTAAGTGGCTTGCCCAAGGCCACACAGCTAGGTAATTATTAAGTGTCTCAGACCAGATTTGAACCTAGGTACTACTGACTCCAAGGCTGGTGCTTTATCCACTACGCCACCTAGCCACCCCTCTGGAAGTCTTTAGAATTTTATTTATTTAGAATTTTATTTTACTTAAGGATATCTTCCCTTACAGAAATTTTCATATGGAATCCTCTCTTCTTCCTCTGAAACCTGAAAATCTAATCCTCAAAAGTCTAGCATGTAGGTCAGATGATTCCAAGTCTTCCTCTCCATCACAAATTTTAAGAAGGATTGATCACTTTGTCAAGATACTAATAGGAGAACCCCTATTTTCCAGAACTAGGGCCCCAATAAGCAAATGACACAGTTCTTTGGAACTGATGGTTCTGGAGCTCAGATAAGCATCAACAGGCCCAGTAAGCTCTACTTTGAATGGTCCTTATGTCACTAGACAGTCTTGCCTCACTGTTGCTATCGTACCTCACTGCTGATAACTGAACTAAGTTGTTTGACTCTCTGTCTAACCACAAATCTAAAAATCAAGGTTCAGCCACTAAATCAGGTGTTCCCCCCCCCCCCCCCCCGAGGCAGGACCCCAGCACATGCGTCTATCTTCCTACATGCTTGAAAGCTATTTCCCTCACTTTGAAATCAAACTTGTTTGGTTCCTGGCTCTTCTGTCTCTGGTCTGCTCTGTTTGGTTCAGGCCATTCACAAGTTAGAGGTCAGTTGGGTCCAGTTGACACTTCCATTCCAAGATTTCCATGATTTTGACCTTCAACAACCAGTTTCTGGTTTAGGAAATCTAGGTGGGGCAGTAGATAGAGTACTGGCCCTGGAATCAGGAAGGCTCATCTTCCTTAATTCAAGTACAGCCTTAGACACTTATTAGTTGTGTGACCCTTCCTTCTAAAGAGCAAGTCATTTAACCCTATTTACCACAGTTTCCTCATCTATGAAATGAACTGAAGAAGGAAATGGCAAGCACTCCAGTATCTTTTGCTGAGAAAAACCCAAATGAGATCATGAAGAGGTGGACACAACTGAAAACAAAACTCTTGGTGAGTTTCCCTCTTCTAGAATAGCAGTTTTCTTCTTTGTTTCTAGCTTTTAAAGGATTAAATTATCAATGAAGGAAGCCAAGGCATTAGTAGATGATCTGTTTTTGGAAAAGAGGGAACTTTAGCAGATATCCAGATGATCTGAGTCTCTCATCATTACTACAGTGTTCTTCTGGGCCAGTTTTGCTAGCTGTTTCCTCAACTACTAATTTGTTCCCTCTTCCTGTTGAAATTATCTTGGAGGTCAATCTTGATTACATTTTCTGCCTCCATTATCTTCACGCAAATGCTATCCATCAGGCTTACATTATTTGGTTCTTATATTACCTTATATGAGTATATTTTCTTATTTTACAATGTTACTCCTCCCCTACTTCTCCTATATGGTCTCTTTTGAGTAAGATATTATTTTACAGAGAAATATTCCAGTCATAAGTCTCATCCCATCAAGTCTCAATGATAAACTAGGTGATCAAATTTGCCTTTTTGTATTTGGAAGAAGGAAGAAGGAAGGAAGAAGGACGAAGGAAGGAAGGAAATCCTTCTGATGCAAGGAACTATGGATATGGGAAATTTGTAATCAGAAAGATTTTGTAATCCTTTATACTGTTAAATTTTGTAAAATGTTATCTACTTCTGTGTCTATTGCTCCATTATTAAATGTAAAAATTTGTATCATTTCCTCATTCCCAAACCCCAGCTTCTGTTCCCCTTACAGTTTTCAGTTACCTGACATTGCCCATTGATAGATCTAGCTTATGCTGGTATGACAGGAAACAACATGTTGAACCTAGAGGTCACACACCTTGGGACGGGAAGGACCATTATGTTGGTTGCCAAATGGAGAACACCTGGAACCAGGTGTTAGAAGTGACACCCTGAACCAACTCACTTCAGAAGGTCATTTAAGTTTGGAAGGGAAACACCAGCCCTCTCTGGCTTCTCTTGACCCTACCTCCACCTTGCAAGAATGTCTATAACTTTCTCTCTTTCATAGGTCACGTGCTGCCAGCCTAGGTCACTAGAAACATGGGACTCCATGCCTGTGACAAAACTAAGCCAGACCTAATGGCTGTCTATCTTCTCTCTTGCTCTCTCTCTCTCTCTCTTTCACTCTCACTCTCACTCTCCCTCAAACTTTGCCTAACCTGTCCTCAAAGTGTTTATTGCTTTTCTGGGAGAGAGAGAGAGAAAAGGGTTTAATCTGTATATTTTGTAAGTCTTCTATAATAAATCCTGAGCAGTTTAAAATCCCAGGACTTATGTGAATTCATTTACTTTCACTAACCCTCAATCTCTATTTGGTGACGCCAAACTCATCCACAACCCTTCCTTCCTTCCTTCCTTCCTTCCTTCCTTCCTTCCTTCCTTCCTTCCTTCCTTCCTTCCTTCCTTCCTTCCTTCCTCCCTCCCTCCCTCCCTCCCTCCCTCTTTCCCTTCCTCCTTCTCTCTTTCCCTTCCTTCTCTCCCTCTTCCATTCCTTTGTTACTTCCTTCTTTCCCTCCCTTCCTCCTACTCTTTCTCTCTCCTTCCCTCCCTCCCTCCTTCCTTCCTTCCTCCCTTCCTTTTTGAAATTATTTCACTGAGTTGCACAGGCTTTCTGTCAAATACAAGATACAAAACAATTCTACATTATATTTAGGGGAAAGGAGAAATAAACAGTGTCAAATTCTTGTTTACATATTGTAGAACAACTCATTTCCCTCTCTCTGTGTTGTTCTTTTCTACCATCCTGGAGGTCTTATTGCTGTCAATATTATTTATTTAATCATTTACAGTCATTGATATCTCTGCTTGGGACTCTATCATGTAACATCAACATGTGTTTCTTGTGAAACTATTAAAACCTTACTGATAGAATATCAAAAAGAATAAACAAAAAGCTGTTGGAATTTTCAATCAACTACCCAGCTGCACACTATTTCTCCAAGTTCTAGTTTAGTATCTTCTAAAGCTTTAGGTAAAACTCTTTGTGTGATAGACTCAAGTGAATACCTAAGAAAGAAATCATTCAACTACAAATCACAGATAATTGCAAGGTTACATGTATGTGTACACATATATAATTAAAGGATAACTGTGTTATGTAATAATTATCACATGCATACAAATATTCTTAAAATTATGTATGTAATTTAAAAATATCATGTACTTTGAAAATTCATAAAAATTACTAACATTTAACATAAATAATAAACTCCATTTTACTTTTCATCATTTATGCTTCTTGGACATATCCAGCTATGGTATTTGTAAAGGCAAATTATCTCACCTTTCTCCCAAATAGAAAAATTGAACTCTGTCCCTGAAAGTACCCTGGTCTTTGATAGGTCTAAATCTATCTTCTGGTTTTTCACAATACTTCCTGGATAATATCCCCAAATGCTATTCCTTCATTCCTTTCTTCCTTTCTTCCTTTCTTCCTTCTTTCTCTCCCTCTCTCCCCTTTTCCTTCCCATTTCCTCTCCCTTTTTCTTTTTATCTCTCAATTTTGTCTTTACAATCCATTATCTTATTGTTGAAAGGAGAATGAATTATTTTCAGATACAATCTTTGATCTTTAGAGGAATATTTCTCTGGTAAATTCTTTGAAAGAGATCCCAGAAAAAAAAATGGACAGATTTGAGTTACAACTATTAAGCCAATAAAATTATCTTAAATTGTTTTATTGGTTTAGGGAACTTCCAGTAACTTCAATGGCTGTGGATCAGTGACTCATTTGTAAAGGGACATTTCAGGCTAAGCTACTAGCTCATGGTCATTTAGCTATTATGAGTCAGAGGTAGTACTTAAATCTCTGTTTTCCTCAGTTCAAGACAAAAATAATGGGTATATCACACTGCCATAAATAATTAGAAAATTAAATAATAAAATTAAAATATTTTTGAATGAAACAGGGTTGCATAAAATACTATAGCCTTACCCTCTAAAAACTTCTAAGATGAAAGACTTAAAAGTAAACAGGAAAAATGGTAAGTAGTCATTAGATATGATATGCCTATTATATAGGCAATGTGGAAAGAGCATTGACTGAAGTTGGAAGGATGAGGACAGGCATAGTCATCCTCCTTTAAATGGAGGAACCAGTCATCGAGAGGGAGAGGCCACAGAAATGGAATATACTCCTGTGAATGAAGTCTAGGGATAGAGCTAGCTTCCAGGATGAAGAAGTTTCTTAGGTACTGAGAAAGGGATAGTCAGAAGTAACTGGTGGCCCAATGGATAGGACACTGAACTTGGAGTCAAGAAGACTTGAGTTCAAATTTGCCTTCAGATTTGAACTAGTTGTGTGCCCCTAGCAAATCACTTAATCGCAGTTTGTCTCAGTTGTTTAATTGTAAAATGGGGAATAAATCTTCATTGCAGGGATCTTGCAAGGGCCAAATGATAGCATATTTATAAATATTTAAAAAAAACCCACAGCACAGTGCCTGGAATATGTTAGGTTCTACATAAATGTTTATCACGTTATTCTCTCCCTCTCTTCACCCCTGGAAAAAAGTGGATAGATTTGAAACCAAAAAAAGAGAATGCTGAAGGTGGAGTCACTCCATTTTCAACACTTACTGAGTCATCCAATTTTTTCAACTCAGCTGCCTATGATGAAGAGGGGACTTTCTCATCGTCTCAAAGCACCAAGACTCTTTAGTGCTAAGGAAGTCACATGTAGTTAAGTTAATAAGAAGCAGAAGTCAGTTTTGGGCATGTTCTGTTGAATCTATTTCAAATATATTTGTTTAATTATGTATGTATGAGAGGTAGATAGAGGGTTGATACATGCCTGGATGACTTAAAATGGCACCACCCAAAAGGACAATGCTAGTTGATCTGCTTCTGGAAATTAGAAGACTCAAACATGGGGAGACTTCCAGCATTAGGAGTTTGGGAAACAGTCTTTTTTCTATTAGTTGCATCGCCAGGACTTTCTGTGTTTTTAAAACTGTTTGACTGAGCAGTGTGGCTTTTCCTACAATTGTATCTGTGAGGGAAAGACTACTCTGATTACCCATGTGGTGAGGGGAGGAAGGCCTGAAGGCTTCCTCCTCTTTCTACAACACCCTGATGGGGGTGAGGTGGGGCAGCCTTTTAGGTATGTACCCCTGAGAAATGAGCATGAGCTTTTGGCCTTTTCCTTTGTCTTTTTCCATTCTAGATCAGAGCCAGGGAGATCTTGGAGTCCAGACATTTAAGCTGGAAGTTTCAGCTAGGCTGGCAGCCCTGAGGAGTATGGGTCTAGATGTGAGCCCAGCAGAAGTGCACAAACCTAGCTTTGGACTTAAATTTGGTAACTGAGCTAAACTGTGAGCTTTCTCCTATTCCCCTCACCAGATAGTAAAATGGTCTAAGGGGGGATTATGCTTCTAAAGAATTGGGGGAAAATGTTTATATTCTTGTTCTTGCTATATTTTTGAAGTAAATATCCCTTTGTAAAAACCTAACCAGATGTTAATTGGTTAAATGGAATGGGACTACTAGTCCTTGGATCATCCAAAAAGGAAGAAATGCAGTTGCTGTTGGATTAAGCCAATGGCAGAGAAAGACTTACCCACCTTTATGGGGCAGAAGGCAATGTAACAGATCTGGCTTTTAGAGAATGGGGCAAGAATTAAGTATATTATGTATGTACGTATGTATATATGCCTGGATAGAAATACACTGTATACATATAATTTTCCAGTGAGAACAACACAACAGCAGTCCTAGAAGATATTGGTTTTATATTATCAGAGAGTTGAGTTGTCCTATGCATGCAATGCTCACTCAGTCTCTCTCTATATATACTGTAAATCCCAAAGCTTGTGTTCTCTCCCACTGAAAGTATGCATTTTTTTGGGAGAGTTATGAACTAATTTTATGGTGAAATGTTCCATTGCTTTTCCTACTATGTTATCTCATTAATGCATTTATTTTCAATTAATTGTGTATTCTGAAACTCTAAAGAAAAAGTAAATTTTGTTGTTGTTGATGAAGACTCCTGGATTATGATTTTGAGTAGAGGCCTTCACATAGAGGTTTCTAAACATCAGATAACTTTTCTGGGAAATCTGTATCTGAGGGGAGGTCACCCAATGCTTAGGACAGCAATTAATTACATACACAGACACTCATGTATTGTTGTATTTATCTATATCTATATCTGTCTGTCCATCCATCTATTCATCTATCCATCCATCCATCCATCCATCCATCCATCCATCCATCCATCCATCCATCCATAACTCTGTCTATATCTCTATCTCTATCATCTTTAATTCTATCTCTCAAGATAGGTATATTGGAATGACTTGTTTAGTCCATGTAGCTTGGGAGTGTCCATATGAGTCTGTCTAGATGTGGCTCACAGGGCGGCAAGATTAGATAGCTTTTGAGATATTTCCCTTAACTCTTCTCCAAAGGAGATTTTGATTTCTTCCAGGAGGAGAAGTAGGAGATTGAGGGCCAGAGGCTAGCTATTCTTTTGTCCTGTAAAAGAGGGGATTCCTGGTAAGACTTTCATCTATTTGTTCCCTTAAATGTTAGTCTAGGGGAAGTAATTTTTAGGTTTAAACTTTACTGCTGCTTGTTGTCTACTCCTCACACAGTTATGAGGAAATAAATAATCAATCTCCACCTTGAGGAGAAAGTCCCATGCAATTGATCTTTTTTTTTTTTAGGTTTTTGCAAAGCAATGGGGTTAAGTGGCTTGCCCAAGGCCCCACAGCTAGGTAATTATTAAGTGTCTGAGGTTGGATTTGAACTCAGGTACTCCTGACTCCAGGGCCAGTGCTCTATCCACTGTGCCACCTAGCCACCCTGCAATTGATCTTTCAAGTTGTTTCATATCTATAACATTGCATTGTATGCATACACACATAGAGAAATTCTTACTCATTCATTTAATCTCAGCCTTTGACTTACCTCAATTTGAACTATTGATTTTAGTTTCTTCTGGTCAGACCTCTTCCACTGCCACCCAGGGCATGATAGGTATGGCACGAAATATAGATTTCTCATTTTCTGGAATTACTGAATCATATCATCAGAGTATTAAAATTGGGGGAGGTCATATGGGTGGAACACGAAAGAGGGAATAACTAGAAGTTTGGGGAAGAGATATGAGAAGCCTGGAAATATTAGGAAAAATCAATGTGAGTAGATTGTTTTATAATAATGGAGTACAGGATTGTTTCCTAATAGAGGAAAAATTGATATTTGACAAGGCACCTCAGTGGTCAAAAATTTGTCTCAATTTTATTTTTGCACTGGTTTACCTTTAAGAAAAGGAGAAAGCTTGTTCTGAAAGGAAATGTTTAAATAAGGATTGAGGCAGAAGGCAAAGATTGCAAGGATTCTTGACAAGAAAAAATTAAATTTCTGAAGTTTTTCTTTTGCATTAATCTATACAATATTGTGGGGGTTCTCTTTAGTCTTTTTTTCTTTCAGCTAAAAAATTCGATGTTGATTTTCTTTAGTTATGGGAGGATGCTGTATTTTATTCTTTTTATTCACCTTCATAATAATAATAGTGCTATGAATTTCTTATAAAATAGCCTAAATATGATTTTATAAACTCATAAAATCTCTTAGTGGTAGCACATATGCTTCTTCCTATTTTATACTCAAAGAGAGTGAGAAACAGGCAATTTGTATTCTGAAAAGTTCTGTTGAATGTCTTAGAAGGGTTGAATGATATGACACATTTCATTTTGGGATCCCTTGCTTCTTAAATACTTCAAATACTTTTGGTCATTTTGTGACACAGTGACACAACTCACAACCTCTTTGTAATATAGTGGTTCTTCAGAAATTTCAGTGTCTGAAAAAATTCATTACCCTGAGATTAATCTGGAGATATGATGCTTTGAACTAAGGTGAGTGCTTGACCAATAGATATACAATCCATCTCCATGGACCATGACTGAAGCCCTCAATAACAGTTTGGTAAGACTGGCTAGAATTTTCATTCTATTGACATAACCTTCAAGAATCCTATGTACCATGATGAGATATTAGAGTAGAACTTTGTAGATGAGCATCCTATAAAACATGTTATGTTTATTCATCAATATTGATGATGATGAAGTTTGTCCTTGCTTCTTGAAGAAGACCATGACATCAGGAAAGGGTGTTGTACCAAGTTACTAGCCTTACTTTTTCCTTGGGAGCCATCTAGGTCCAGTGGCCAGATATAATACAGGAATACTGAAGATGGCCCTGGATGCATGGCAACCAAAGTTAAGTGACTTATCCAAGGTCATATAGCTAGGCAGTATCAATTGTCTTTGGTAAAATTGGAACTCAGGTCCTCCTGACCTAGGGCTGGTGCTCTATCCACTGCACCTCTTTCTATACTCTTGCTGCCTTCCTTTCCTTTCTTCCTTCTACTATCTCAATTTCAATCTAAGGATGAATATACAATTAAAAAAAGCTATGAAAATGACCTCCTCTCATGATTGCCTGAAATGCTCATAGAATCATAAAATTTGAAAGTTTGAAAGGACTTCAGTGGCTGCATATTTAAACACATAAATGCAAGAAATCTTCACTATAATATACCTACATAATCTTATGTCCTCTTACATGAGGATTGAGGCAGAGGATCCTAGTTGTTCACCTCTAGTGAGATGACACCTACCTCAAGACATCCTATGCTACTTTTGGAAAGCATTAGTTGTTAGGAAAAATTTCCAGACATCAAGTGAAAATTAGCCTCTTTGCAATTTCTGTTTATTGCTCCTAGTTCTACTTTCTGAGGCCAAATAGAATAAGTGCATACCCTTTTCCACATGAAAAAAAATTATTTCTGCTGAGTCTTCTCCATGCTAAAAATGCCTATTTCCTGAAATCCATTCTTAATATATCACAAACTCAAGACCCTTCACTGATCTGGTTGCTTTCTTCTGTATATACTTAGTTTATCAATATTCTCCTTAAACAATGGTTCCTGAGACCATACTGGACACAGAATTCTATTTGAGGTCTATCTAGCGAAGGCAGAGAATAAAGAGATTTATCTCCTTGTTCTTGGAAGTTATGCCACTCATTCACATTACTATTATTTTATCTACTACATCACAGTATGTCTCAGCAAGTACCTATCATATGGTAGGCACATAATAAAAGTTTTCTCTATTACATTGTATTGTATATTCACCTTACATTCTCCTAAACACCCTCCCTCCCCTGTTCTTTTGCAGAACTGCTTTCTTTCTTTATCTTCCTTATCTTATACTTGTGAAATTGATGGGTTTTTTTGATACCCAAATATTAGATCTTATATATCCCTATTCCATTTCATTTTATTAGACTCGTCCAAGGACTCTTGCCTTTCAAGATTCTTTCAGGTCTCAATTTTGTCATTCAATGTGTTAGCTGTCTCACCTAAGTTTGTATAACTAGCAAATTTGATAAGCAGATGATATATGCCTTTATCTAGGATCCTGATAATAATGTTAATCAAACCAGAACCAAGCACAGATCTCTAAAAAAATGCTCCATTGAAGATCTCTGACCCTGTTGACACTGAATCATTAACTACTTTTGAATCAATCTATTCATCCAGTTCTGAGTTTATTTCATTGTATTCTCGTCTAATCTATATCCCTCTGTCTTCTCCTTCATAATATAATTGGACACTTTATGAGAAGTTTGGTAAAAATGTACATAAATGATATTCAAAACAATCTCTCTTACTAATTCAATATTCTTGTTTAAAAAAAATAAATTAAGTTAGGCTGGCATGCCCTATTCTTGTTGAAGCCATGCTGGTTCCTTGTAATCACCAATTTTCTTTTAGTCTATCTTTCCTTTAATGAACTGTTCTAGAATTTCCTCAAGAGTCAAACACAAACTCACTGGTGTATGGTTTGGAGACTGTTAGTTTAACTTTTCTTTTGATAGTTATGACATTTGCTCTTTTCTAATATTATAGTACCCCACCTGTTTTCTATGACCTTTCACATATTACTGTAATTGATTTAGTAATTATATCTTCAGTTTTTTTTCAGGACTAGAAGATGTAGTTGATCTGAGCCAGATGACTTGAATTCATCAGCATGATACAGTCTTGCTATCTCTTTACTTGGATATTAATTCTATGACATTTTTCTCCTTGTCAACTCAGTGTAAAATGGCTTTCCTATCTGCAGGGAAAAGGGAAATAAAAAAGTGTTGAATAGCTCTAGGTTCTTCTGCCCTAAGCCAAGATACTACTAGCCCTTCTTTGATTCCCCCTTTTCTTCCAGAATAGGTTAAAAAAAACCCCAAACCTCTATTTTTATTATTTAGTTATATCCTACCCAAGTCAAACCTGATTTTCTAGAACACTGCAGAGGTCCTAATACTGGACTCAGTTTTTGATATGTGCCAGAATGTGTTAGAATAGAATATTCACTAAGGTTGAATACTGAATAATCTAGGAGAATACCAGCACACACACTGGGGAACCTTTCCACTATCTTAGTGTATGTGTATATATGTATGCATGTTATTGTGTAGACACAGCATGAAAGGGAAAGCATAAGATTCATGTTAACTTGGAAAAGAGACTATTTACAGCATAGGGCACCCCCAAAATGTCTCTAAATATTTAAAATATTCTCATGTGAAAGAAAATATCATAGATAGAAGTGAAGATGTTAGAGAGTGACAGTTTCATTTAATATAGGAAAAATTGGAGCTGTCAGAAAATGGTCTGTTTCATGAGATCTGGATGGGCCAGTCCCTGTAGGGGTTTGAGCAGAGGTGAGATGACCTCCTATTGAAGATGTTATAGAGATAATTCACCTGTCAGGTAGAGTCATATAGACATAGGAAGTGATTCCAAGAGAATAGTACACAGCATTATTAAAGTGATATTAGTTACCAGTTATTTTAATAAATATGGAAAGAAAAAGAACACATTATTTCTGTTCATTTGATTATCAAATGGTATTCATTTATTTAGTAAATTTATACATCATAAATAAATTTTTATGGTGAAGACATTTGCAAAAATTAATTCAAGTATGATTATTGACTTTAAACCAAATGTGTTCTAAATAGGGACGGTTATTTCAAATTTCTGAATAAAATTATTACATAAAATTCTGGAAACAAAGAAAATTACCTTTTGTCCCTGTTCTATAAGACAGCATTAGTTAATACCTATGGTTTTGAGATTGAACTAGAATAAAATTATTTTGATAGTGAAAGGATAGAAATCAGTTTTAAGAAGTAGCAAAATAAATCTAAAATTGTATAGAAACAGTAAAAAAAAGGATGATTTTTAGACTGGCATAAAGTAAAATGTAGCATATCTTGTACTTTTGAATGTAAAATCAGTTTCTAGCATGATAAAAATCTGATGATTGATAACAAACACTTTTGGGAATGAAAGAAAATTCCTGATTCAAATTCAAATAAGGGATTTTTATCCATTGACCACTAGATGTCAGTACTGAATTGGCAAAACATCTGCACTCCCGAGCTTTTAGACAACATGCTATTAATTTATAATAAAAGGTATCTGACAGCTTTATTCTGATGAATTATGGGAATCCAAACCATAATTCCCAGGCTTTGGTTTATAAATTGTCATTGATTTTAATGTTCTTTGTAAAGTTGTGGCATGCAACAAATTTTCCTGCCAAGAGCTGTTAAATAAATAGTCCTCCTCTGCTCTGAGTAGTACATTGAACTTGTTAGACTGATGAGCAGAACCAATTGATGGTTATCCATAAACCATTTATGACAGAATGCACAGCAGCAATTTGAACAATTATTGAATGCATTTATTATATATATTTTTAATTCTCAAGTGAACCAAAAGGAATAGTTACAGGTAATAGACAGTAGCAATGCCACACAATTCTTTATAAGATACTTCCTGATTGACAGATGACTAGAATTGTTGTAGGATTTACTGAGGGCTCCTCAAACCACAATAGAATTGTGTGGTTTTCTCTATTGTGCAATTTGGCATGCATAAAGAATATTCTGAGCTTTTTTTCTAAAGAAAGCTGGTTAGTAAGTATAAATGCAAAAGCTTTTGTCTATGGAAAGATCACTTACAAACTGGCTTCAGAATCAAGGACAGCTTATGCTCCAGCTATCATTTCTGTGCATTTTAAGATACAGTTTATGTATATATAATTGTGGAATTTGTAAGACTATGAATGTTGATTATATGCTTAATCATTTAGAAATAGAAGTTGTCCCCTCTGAAAATCCTGTACCAGCTTTGTGCTGGTGTATTTGATTTCACTCCTAAGAAAACACTTAACATCCCCAACAATTTTTGGAAGGAACATCTTTTGAATTTGTTTCCTTAAAAAAATTTCCAAAACATCCTTTGTCAGTGACAACTTGCCTTAGTTGCATAATTTAAAATCTGTCATATGTATGATATTTTAGAAATTTTTTTGGGGGAGGTCAAATGATCTAAGAATGCAAAGTACTATTAATAAATCTATTTCTGATAATATACCTACAAGTATGGCAAGTCTCTTAATCTCTCTCAGTTTCCTCATCTGTAAAATGAGGAGGTTGAACAAAATTATCTCTAAGCACCCTTATAACCCTGAATGTTATGATTGTCATGAGCCTATGAATTGCTCCAGGCATTGTAAATCAGTGAAACAGACTATGAAAAAGCAAGGAACTGACTCAAATATTCTCTGTTTAGTACATTTTTCTTGTGTTTCACTTTTGCCCCAGATGTGGTGATGTGACATCACTCTACACTCTGGAAAAGCTCCTCTGATTCTTCTTGGCAAGGGAGTGGGTCATGGGCCAAGAACATCAGTTATAACTCAGAATTGTGTGAAAGTGTTAAAATTCCTTAAAGGTTGCTTTTATTTAGTGCTATTTTCCCCTGATTTAAAAGGAGAAAAAAAAAAGAAAGAAAAAGAAGAAAAAAGGAAAGAACCCCAGGAAGACAGAGTTTGATACACATATGGCTGCCTTTTACAAGTCATTATGATCTGTCATATAAATAGTGTATTTACTGACATTTCAAAATGTGGACACACATTTATTATTTTTTAATAGTTGCTTTTCATTGCAAGCTTCAAACAAACAAATAGACATTAGAAAATATGCAACGGGTCCACAGGTTCAAGTATCAATGTTATTTTCACTTCAAAAAGCTAAAAGACAGCCTAATACAGAATATAAGCCTTTAGACTAAATTGAGTTAAATTAAATTAAGCTGGATGGAAAGTTAGAAAGGAGTGTTAGTTTCAGGGCTGATACAATTTTTCAGTGTGTGTGATGAATAGTAGCTGTGTACTTTAATGTGCTTCTTTCAAGGGAATTTTAACAGTAGTCGCTTTTTTCTCTTCAGTCCAATCCAACAAGCATTCATTAATACTACTAAATGAAAACTTTTGTATTAGAAGCTAGAGATAAAAAAGAGAAAATAGAAAAAAAATGGTCTCTGCCTTCAATATGCTTACATTCTCCTGAAAGGATACAACATGTAAACATATATGTTTAAAATAATTATTTGAAACTAAAAAGAGCCTTCCCTCAGGAGACAACACATAAGCTGAGCCATGAAGGAAGGAAGGCAGGAGTTTTAAGAAGTGGAAGTGGGGAAAGATAGCATTCCAGACATTGATGTAATCTCTGAGAAAAGAGAAAATAAGAGGAGGAAAATGAAGATGATAGGAAGACAAAGACAATGTAGAGTTATATAAGAATAAAGAAAAGGATAGTGATATTTTAATGGAAAAGTCTATAGAATATAATAAATAAATAAATTATTCAATCGCCTTTATTGTCTATAGCCTACATAGAGTATTATTGTTATTACTTTTGCTTCCTTTTTTTCTGCAAAGAAGAATGCTCATCAGACTGGAAAGGAAGTAGGTAACCAATATGAACAAGGAGATAGCAAAAGAACATCTAGCTATCCTTAATGAGTTTAGATAGTTGACTTAACTCATATATGTCTTAGGATATAATAAAGCTGGAATATGTATTAAATTACTGGTCTTTTAAACATTGTGGATAACAAGAGAGGTAAGGGCAAATATTGTTTGATTTTTCCACATGGGGCAGGAAATGAAGGATATTAAACATAGGCTAATGAATTTGACTTTGATTCCTGGCAAAATTCTAGACTAAAGTTCTAAGTATGGAGGAATCTCTAGAAAAAAAAGTGATGATCAAAATGAGTCTTGTTTCTAAGACCAGGTAATGCCAGACTCAACTGATTTTCTTTTGAAACAGGTTTAATAGACTGGCTCATTCAAGGGAATGCTGTAGTTATAGTTATCTAATTTTAGCAAAGCATTTATTATATCAGGGAAGCTAGTTGATAAAGTAAATAAAATACTGAACCTGAAGTCAGGAAGACCTGAGTTCAAATCTGCACTGAGACACTTATTCCTAGGCAAATCTCTTAAAACACTGTTTGCTTCAGTTTCTTCATCTGTAAAATAAACAGGAGAAGGCAATGGCAAACAACTCTAGTATCTTTGACAAGAAAACCCCAAATGGGGTACAAGGAGTCAGACATGGTTGAAACAACTGAACAACAAAAATTTGTTAAATTATCTCTTGCTCTTCCTATGGAGAAGATGGAGAGATATAGGCTAACCTATAGTATAATTAGGTAGATTTGGAATTAATTGAATAGTTAGACCCTAAAAGCAATTATGAATGGTTATAAACACAAAATCTATAGTAGCATATCACAGTAATATATTGTTGCCCCTATGCTGTTTAACAATTTTGGAAACTTGAATAAAAATAAAGGTGACATACTTCTCACATGCTTGCAGATGAGACAACTTTGGGAGGGAATCACTTATAGACTTGAAGATGTAATTTAAAAAAGATCTTGATGGGCTGGAGCATTGAATAGAATCAAATCAGATGAAATTTAACAGGGATAATTATGAAATCAATATGCTGAATTAAGAAAATCAACTTCAAGTCTAGGATCAGGGTGCCATGGCTACATCATTGTTCTGAGAAAGCTCTGATGATTCTAGAGAACTTCAACTAGTAAAGCTTAATATAAATTGTGAAAGAAAGTTAATGGTGTTAGACAACATGGAGAGAGCAAGAATGTTCACAAATAAGGAGATGTTAGTTATATGGTTCTCTGCCTTAAAATACTTTGTTCAGTTGGAGTGCCATACTTTAAGAAAGTATTGATAATCTGGGAAGTGGCAAAAGGGGAGAACAAAAACTATGGTGAAGTGCCTTCATATCATGTGAATAGATTGAAGGAAACTAACCATGTTAAACCTAGAGAAGAGGCCACTTTTAAGAGCATTGCTAGCTAACTTCTAGTACATCAAGGGCTATCCTATGAAAGAATTTCTATTTGTTCCCGTAGGAAAAAGATAGAAGCAATGGTTGAAAGTCGAAAGGATGCAAATTTGAGTTTGGTATCAGGAAAAAAATCTTCCTCTCAAGTAGAACTATCCCAAAGTAGAATAAAAAGTTTCAGGAAGTAGAGGTTTCCCTTTACTGGAGGTCTGGAGTGAAGGCTGGAGGATCACCTGGAGGGTAAGATTTAGAGAAGATCCTTTTTCATGTAAGAGTTGAAATAGATGGTCATTGAAGACTCTTCCAGTTTTGAAATCCTCTCTCACTACATGTCCTTACTTCTAGCATGCTTCAATAGCTCTCTGGTTGCATGACTTTGGGGAAATTCCTTGACCCCCTGAGTTACAATTTCCTTATCTGAGCCAGATAGCATCTAAACTTCCTTTCTAGCTCTCAATTATTATTATATGATTTGGAGTATACTCAGTTTGTAAGTTCACCTTCATTCTATTACCAATATTGTCAGCTATGACTGATTGGAAACAGAACTTTTTTCATCTTGCTGTTTAAGCAGCTGCTAATGGGTAAAGATCACCCCAGTTCCATTAGCTTATAAGCAGCTGCATTAGTTTACTTACATTGGTTTCTTAAAAAGAGGACTGAGGTAACTCTGCCGTTGGGTTGAGACAAAATTCTGCTTGTTGTCATATCAGGTACACAAGAGGGTCCCCAAGAATTTCTTGTTAAGCTTTAATTCACTTATTTGAAGTTTTCATCCATTGCCCTTGGCTCTTCCTTCTCATACCAAATAGAACAAATCTATCCATCTTCCACATGACAGCTCTTCACATTCTTGAGGATAGAGATGATGGCCCCCATGAGTATTCTCTTCTTCAAGGTAAACATCTCTACTTCCTTCAATCTATCCCATTTTGGCTTGATCTTGAAGTTCTTTACCATTGTTGTTGCCATCTTTTAAACATCCCCTACCTTATTCTTTATTTCCTTCTAAAAATGTGGTCCTCAGAAATGAACACACTATTCCTGATGTGCTCTGACTAAGGCACATAAGAGCACCACATAACTTGTCTTGAGAGATTGATCTTTTTAAAGTCAACTTAGATGGCATTAAGATGGCATTTTGAGATGCCATTAACTTTCTTATATATATCACAAGTTATTTTTGCTATATAATGTATTTTATTATATAACAATATAACTTTCTATGTTATATTATTGATGGTTATTTATCTCATAGTTCCCTAAAACCCTAAGGTTTTTTTCCCCCTCAGGAGAACTCTACTCTATTGTCCCTAATCTTGTATTTATAAAGAATTTGAATTTGATCTTTTTGATTCTAAGTGCTAGGCTTCATTTTTATCTTTATTAAATTCATTTTATCCTGTTCAGTCTAACCCTATAAATGATTTTAGAATTCTGATTCTGTCATCCAGTATGTTAGTTTTATCTCTTCTAGCCTTGCATCATCTGTAAATCTGATAAGTATGCCATTCATGCTTTCATCCAAGTCATTGACATAAATGTTAAAAAGCATAAGATTAAACACAAATTCCACTAAAGATCTTTGAAGATGACACCTAAACTTTGACAATTGACTTTTTTTTGCATCTAGACATTCAATACATTTTTACTTCACTTAATTTTATTTTTCCCTATTGACTATGCCACACCTTTTCATCTTTTCCATAGGTATGCCATGAGAGACTGAAAGTAAGATCTATTACATACAATTGTTATACATATAACACAGGATAAGTTGTTTAGTTGTTATTTTTTTTATTTGGATTACTTTTTTCATAAGGAGAAAAGATAGCATAAATTTTAACCAAATTTAGAGGATTCACTACTAATTTTCTTTCTTTGTCAGGGAGGGCTAAAAGATACTATTGAAACTCTATTAGTACTGCTATTAGTTTTTATTCCCTTGTTCCCAAATCTGGCATCAGATTTGAACTTTCTGTGACCTTGGAGAAATTGCTGAATCTTTTTGCCTCAGTTTCCTCATCTGTAAAATGAGGTGGAAAAGAAGTTACCAAACCACTCTAATATCTTTGCCAAGAAAACCCCTAATGGTATCAAGAAGAATTGAACAGAACTGAAACTATTCAGAAACAAAATCTTAATTCTGAACAGCTTCTACAATAGCTGGCTAGCATTTGTGTGGTACTTTAAAGTTTGCAAAGTAAATTTTATGTAACTGATTTCCTTTGAACTTTGTAACAACCCGGGTAGATGGACTGAGTAAAGTTAATTGACTTGTCAAGGGTCACACTAGTGTCTGAATCAAGATTTGAATTCAGCATCTTTTAATGACTTCCAAGTCCAGTGTTCTATTCAATGTGTCACATAGCTGCCCTCTATCTAGTTCAAAAGAAGCTCTAGTTATCTTTATTATCAAATTATATGAGGGGAAAATGTGCTTATACTTTTTTCTTGTTCAATATGATGTTAATTAAGGTTGTTAGCATTCTTAGAGTGACACATAATTAAGTGTGTGTGTATTTATCTGTAAGATATCAGTATTTACTTATACATATAGATATATCAGATATTTCAGAATTCTGCTCAAAATTCCGAGCTTAAGATGTAGGTAGCATTATATGCAACTTTTTCTGATAACTTTCTGATCATTATTATCAGTAAAAGATTTCTTTTAAAAAAGGAGATATATTCTCACTAAAGGTATTAGCCCCTGTTACCATTACCATTGAACAGTTCATATGGAAGAGAAATTCCTTTTAGTAGAAAGTAAGGTCTAATATATGAATTGCATTGTGCTGATTGATTTAAACCCTATAACACTGAAAAGTCTCCTAAGTTAAATCTGTAAATTTTCAAGAAAATTCAGCTTAATTATCCACATAGGAAGGTCCAAAAGAATAATATTTATTGTCCAATCAAAAGTAAGTATTAAATGTCTATATCTTTGTCTTTGCATCCAGGGCTAGATCCTATGGATGCAAAGACAAAAAGGAAAAATCAATCTTGTCTGTAAAGAGCTTGGAGGAATACAATATCTACATATCTACATATCTACATATATATGTGTGTGTGTGTGTGTGTGTGTGTGTGTGTGTGTGTGTGTATGTGTATGTGTGTGTGTATATAAAAATAAAAATAAGGTGATTTTGTTTTCTGAGGGGGAAAGAGCTCTTGTGAGAAACAATATTGAAAGAAACTGGGGATTTTAAGAGATGAAGAGGTGAGCATTCTACAAAAAAGCAGATAGAAAGTAGAGTTTAAAGAACAGTAAATAGGGTAAATTGACTGGTTTATAGATTGTAAAGAGGGAGAATACAAAATAAGGCTAAAAATATACAATTGGATGGACATACACTATCATGTCTGTGCACATGTTAACATGGATGATGAGCTGATCTCAGAAATGAATTTATATACTTTTTGTTAAAAAAAAACCCAGGATTCTTCCTGAATGAAAATAAAGGCCCATATTTTAATGCTAGTTTTCTCCTGATCATGCTGTGTTGTTTTGAGTCATGAAATACCATGGCATCCAATGAATTGAAGTTGAGGGTCACCCAAAGGAAAATAGAAAGCCCCAGAGTTACAGGACATTACAAAGAATTGAACAAGAGAAGAAACATAAAGGATGTCATTGGAGAGATTTATGCTGGAAAAGAAGGTGGATCAATCATGTGACAAGAGCTAAGGATAATGCATAAATAGTGCTCACGTTCCCATGTTGTCCATGCAATGTCAAGAAATCTCCAGGATATAAGTACCTTCTTTGTGGAAGCCTTTAAGGAAGGCATGAGTAAGAGTTTCAGTTTGAGAGCAAAGGGATAAATTGTAATTTGTAGCACTGGACTGAATTTCCATATCCATTGAAATGGCATTCCTAAAAGTAAGGTCTCTTAAAGTTTTGGATTTTAACCTAACAAAATTTCATGTTATTGTCTTTTCAGTCTTCCCTTCCCACTTCATCCCCAAGCATTTAAGTACATAGTCCAAGAAATCAAGGCTTAAAAAGAAGTTTATATACTGAATAAGTGTTTTTCAATGAATTTTTTAAAACTTGGAGGGGAAAAAGAGCTTCACGTAATTTTATAGAACCTCTGAGGCCATGAGTTTTTAAGTAATCTTTTTTGATGTTTTTAGACAGACCATTAAGCCGAGGATAAAAGTCCCTGTGTTCAATATCTAGATACATTAAGCATTAGGTTTAAAATTTACAGTTTTCATTTTGACAAGGAAAATGACACGTTTGGTCTGGAGTGCTACCTTGAACTGTTTTTCAACATGGAGACAGGTTGTCAGACTGAAAGGTGGTGGTCTGTGCACTTAGTCCCTGATGCTTGTGTACAAGGGTCCAATGAGGTAAATTGCTCCAGCCCATCAGGAAATTCAAGGCAAACTCTGTAAAATTGAATTGATCCCTGATTGAGGAAAGGGCAGAAAGAAATAGGGACTAGTATAATATAAATACACTAAGCTACAGGAAGAAAAAAGTATTTGCATAATACCATGGATATCTAAATAATCTTCCCTTTTTATTTAGTTCACAAAAGGTCTTTCTCAACCTCCATTTGACCTGTATTCTAATGCTTATGCAATGAGACTGTGATAGATTTATCTTCTCACCTTGACATACTTTATTGTTCCCTCCTAGTTACTATGCTACTCTTTCTGATAGTCATTGGCATAGTGCTTTATTCTGTCTTTGAATGGAATGGGGTACCTAGTTTCATTCACAACTGTGGATTCATTCCAACCATGGAATCTGGTTGTTCAAGTGAGGGAGAGTAGTTCAACTTAAATAGAATGTAAAACATTCATTGTACCATCAAAGAGAGACCTGATCAGTGACAGCCACAGTTCTTGGAGTGCAAACAATACATTTTGCCTGATATCACTACATATGGGCTCGGTGAACCTGTTTCTGGAAGTCCATGATGTGAAGGACGAGTCCTCCCTGATTTGGAACATGCAACTATGACTGTTTCCTACTTGCTTACCACACAGTAATGAAAAGCCTTTTAATTTACTGCTAAGCTGGAAATGAATATGTATACAAAAGGCATGAAGGAATGGAAGAATTGGGGCAGCTAGGTGGCACAGTGGATAGAGCACTCCCTGGAGTCAGGAGGACGGAGTTCAAATTCGACCTCAGACGCTTAATAAATTCCCTAGCTGTGTGACCTTGGGCAAGTCACTTAACTCCATTGCCTTAAATAAATAAAAAAAAATTAAAAAGAAATGGAAGAATGAGTGAAAAGTGAAGAAATAACCATTGTAAACCTTTGGATGGAAGAGAAGCAATAGGCACTACCTTATATGGCTGTGAACTCATGTCTGCCTTGGTTCTGATCTATTCTCTCCAATTCTTGGGTGAATGAGGATTAGAAATGGATTGAAGCAGTTATCACCTTGAGAGCTTTGGAGGTCAGAAGAACCACCAGAGGCCCAGCAATGGAAATCCATAGCAGAGACTACTAGTGATGATAGCAGTTGAGTGACCTGGCTGATACAGATCAGCAGTGAACTGACTGAGAGGCTGAGGTTCTACTACCTGCAAGCAAGAAGTCATTAGCTTTGTCACACTAGAAATGAATGGAAGTGATGCACAAGTTGCTTTGTGAAAATCATTTAATGGTTAAGCCCACTCTCCCACGGATTATGAAGATATGTAGAGGAGAGAGCAGGACCCAGTTCTGGAGGATGCTTTTGTTCTCTCCTTGCAATATTCCCAGAAAACATCCCTTTGTAAAATCTAATTGACATTAAACAATACTGAAGAGAAACCAGTTGGTCAGACGGTAATGTGGTATTAGGTAGATATTGATTGGTGATTGAAATTAGGGGTAACAATAGGATGGTGACTCATGAGAAAAACAATCTACAACCTCTTAAGAAAACCCCTAGGGTTCTGAGGGTGGATAGTGGCAGGGCAAAGGAGCCAGGTTCTGGGGACTCAATCTGCCAGTACATGTAAGGTTTGAGAGAGTAACTTAAGAGCCTATATGTAATATAGTGCTGAAGAATTTTTGATAGCTAGATGGTCCAATGAATAGAGTGCTGGGCCTGGAATCAGGAAGCCTTAATTTCCTGAATTCAAATCTGACCTCAGACAATTACTAGCTATGTAACCCTGAACAAGTCACTTAACCTTGCTTGTCTCAGTTTCCTCATCTATAAAATAAGTTGGAGATGGAAATGGTAAAGAGCCCCAGTGTTTTTTGCCAAGGAAATCTCAAATGGGGTACAAAGAGTCAATTATGACGGAAACCACTGAACAACAAAGCTGAAGGACTGTGAATAAAAGAGATCCTAGAGACTATCCAGTGTAACCCCTTAATTTTCTAGGCAAGGAAACTGAGGCCTAGAGAAGTTAAGTGACTTGTCTAAGATAATAGAGGTGGTAAGTAGTAGGGCTTGGATTCGAATTCACATCTCTTGACTCCTAAGACAAAGTTCTTTTCATTGAACTGTGATGATCCCACAAAGTACTTGAGAGCTAGGTAGAAGCCAGCTGAAGGATAGCCTTGAATGCTTTCCTAAGAAATAGAGATTTCATTTGATAAAAAATGGGAAGTTACTCAAGGTTTTGAACAGTTGGGTGACTTGAACAGACTTGTATATTGGGACAATGATGCTGGCAGCAGTAGTTAAAGTGCATTACAGTGTAGCTACTGACTACTTGGGTTCAGTTCTACCTATGAGGAATCATTATTCAGACTTGGGAAAGTAAGGGTAGAAATAAAACAAAAAAATTATTAAAAGGTTACAAGACATAGGAAGGGCTAGGGAGAGAGAGAGAGAGAGAGAGAGAGAGAGAGAGAGAGAGAGAGAGAGAGAGAGAGAGGAGAGAGAGAAAGAGAGAAAGAGAGAGATAAAAGAACAGCTAAGTGGTGTTGGTTAGGTCATTGTCAGAGAAGACTGAGGCAGCCCTGAACTGGAGTCCAGCTCAGGTTTTTATGTCTTGCCTCTTATCCAGAGAGCAAATGATGAACTTCCTTTCTCTTACTAGACCAGGAATTAGGCAGGAGGTAAAACCGAAGGAAATCAGGATACAAATTTTAAATTAAACAATGAATCAATGGTACTTTAAGAATGGGGAGGGTCCCCAGCCAAGATTAGAATTGTTTCTGTTACAATCATAATTTTCTGCTTCAAGTCAATTTGCTATTTACATTTCCACCCAGATTCTCTCTGTTACATTTAAACTCTCTTCATCTTCCCCTGCATGGGGGGGGGGGGCAGGGGAATTGACTTGAGATAGGGAGATACATTAGTAGAATATTAGTCCTGGGAAGAGATTGAGGATCATAGATTTAGAGCTAGAAGTTTGCTCACCATCTAGTCTAACCCCTCATTTTTGCAATTGAGTAAACTGAAGTCTAGAGAGATTTAAATGGTAGAGGTGAAATTTGATTCTGTATCCTCAAATTCTACATCCACTGTTCTTTCCATTATATCATACTGCCTTTCTCAATATATGAGGACTTATATATTGTGAGGAATTGTGTTGTTTATTTGATTTCTTTTAGGTCAAGTATATTACATATGAATTGTTTCATGATGATATTAAGTTGACAGAATGAAAGATATTTTTTACAATCACAAGTAAATCTAACAGTACATATATAATAGATGACATAGATAACAGTCAAGCTCATGGTTGGCTGGGAGGTTTCTTGCCTGTCCACCATATTTACATGTGAAAGACAGGAATTTAAAACAATTGCAGCCAAGAGGAGTATAATAGCTTTGTCTAGTTCCACCTAGTTTTTTTGTTCTAGCCAACCACCTTCCCTTTCTTTTGTTAAGAGAGACCCAAAGGATTTGGAGAGTTTAGGGAAATTGCAATACTTCAGATTCACACAGACCTTTGTGGTTTTGGGGATGAAGGTGGACAGTCAGGAACTGACTGGAGTTAAAGAAGACTGTCTAACACTAAATCACACAAAAGCTGCTATTAGGAGAAGTGAGTTCAAAAGACAGAATAAATATTTGTGGTTTCTTATAAGCTTTTGACTGAATGGTACACTAAAAGAGTTTAGCATCTGGAGTGAAAACTCTGGACAGAGACAGAGACAGAGACAGAGACAGAGAGAGACAGTTTCAGAGGGAGACAGACAGAAATAGAGACAGAGAAAGACAGAGACAAAGACAAAGAGATGTAGCAAGTACAAAATTTTACATATACATAGACACATACATGACTTTAAAATGTTAAGTAGATGCTCGATAAATAATAATTATGATACCATATGACATATTCAGAAAAATTATTTTATATCTAAGCAGCCAAATCCATGCCTGGTTTTCTAAGATCTCCATTTTGGGTAGTTTTAATACAATTTTTTTTCTTCCACCAAGCATGGGTGTGGTTAGGAGTGGAACTCTCCCTGATTTTTCTGTTACTCACCCACACTACATTCACACTGGCAAGTCTGTTCCCAGCCCTCCCATCCCCCACCGTCCCCACCCCCAAGTCCTAGTCATGTTTGCCATGCAATTACAACTCTTTTAGGGTACTCGGAGTAACCATGATGGGTGGGTGGGTGGGAGAGGTGGGGATGAGACACATCTATTACTTAGCACTAGAACTCCTAAGCTCCCACTTGTGTGCTTCTCATTCTACAAATCTGTTGCAGTGACATCATTAACTCTTAAATATGAAATATTTATAAGCAAGAAGGCAAAAGGAAGAATAGTCATAGCACTACATTAATTAAATAGAAGGAAAAAGAAATAAGAATGAAAACATAATAGTCCACTGATAAATCTGGTTCACACTGTCCCATTAATGCATACAGTGCCCATGGGGAGAGAAGAACACAAAATTGCATAAGTCTAACAGCGGGTCACATAAGTAAGAAAACCTATTACCTAGGTTAGAACTCTGGACTTCAGACCTGGCTATATCTGCACAACTCTGGATTTCAGGTTTGAGATTTTTTTTTTATTTTAGGTACCTACTGGTAGGACCATTCCTGAGCCTCTCTGATCTCTTGCTGGATGAAGATGCTTCTCTGCTAGTTTTGGGTTGTTGAAGCAATATTAAGCTCTTTTAGCTAATAGTAATCTTAAGCTTGGGATTTACAGAGCTTCCCAAATCTGTTCCCTTGGCTAAGCACTGAGGCTTTTTCAGTGAAAATCAGTTTCCTTTAAGCCTCAGATCTGCAAAATTATTCAGGTCGGCTCTATAGGCTTTGAGGGATTTCTCCCTATCAAACCATGAAAAACAGTCTAGGGTAATGCAGACAAGCCTTTGAGAGGTTTCTCAAGTTGTAGATGGCCCTCAAGCTCATGGTACATAGTGTTTACTAGTTCAGTTCTTCAAACATTATAGGAAGCAGCTTTCAACAATCAGCTTTTGGAATCAAAGCTTTTTCCCAGTAAGATCAGCTCCCCACATCAACTATGTATTGGAAACAACTTCTCTAATCAACTTTTTTTTTTGAGCATTCTCAATTTGCTTATAATACATCAAATTAAAATGCTTCAGGGTATCCTTATATTACTGACCCATCTCTATCTTAGCCTGAAAAATGAAAAAAATTTATATTGTGGTCAGACATAAGAAAAAGTTAATTGATAATAATTCTAAAATTCCCCAAATAGTTCTTTGGTTTATAGTTTCCCATCAATAAAGGACTTCTAATCCTAAAAACAATAATATGTAAATTAGTTGTAGAGAAACATAAAAGAACAAATAGTGAATGTGTGCAAGTTACAATTATTTTGGTACTATAAAAGAAAAACTTTTTAACCTTTAGAACTGCTTTAAAGTGGATTTGACTCTCTAGGTATCTATTGAGTTGCTCATCACAGGAGGTCTTCAAGTAAAGGATGGACTACCATTTGTGTAGGATATTATAGCTGATTTTTTTTGAGGTTTGGTTTGGTCTACATGAAATATGAGGTCCTTTCCAACTCAGGGTTTCTGTCATTTTTATAATAACTATATTACTGTTAGGCAATACAAATTATTTAATGGGCTTGCTGTCACAGTTCTCAGTGGAAATAATAAGTTTCTTCAGCTAAAATGTTTATAGTAGCCCAGGGGTTTTAACAGGATAGGGAGGACTGGGTTGAGTCACATCATGCAACATCTAATATGAGCCCAGCTTTTGCCACTGGATTTTAAATGAACTGATTGAGAAGCAACTTTTTTCCTACAAACAAGGGGAATATTTTAATACCAAAGTTACTTTGAATCTTTTATACTTTTTCTACCTTTATACCTGCCCCAGTTAAATGCCCTTTTAACTCTGAACATGTCCCACATGGAACTAGAAGGGCTAATCATTAGGTATCATATTATGGGGGCAAGAACCCCACTGTAGGGCAGTACTGGAGGGGTGGTTTTGAGGGCCTAATAGATGTGTTTGCTAGCAAGTGGCAAGGAGGCTCTAAGAGAGGGAGAGGCAAAACTAATGGAGCAAGAAGACAGGTCAGAACGATAAAGAGTAACAAAGGCTGGAACCATGAGCAGCAGCAGGAGACAGAGGCAGCTGTGTTGTAGCAGAATGCTTATCAGGAACTATCTGAGAGTGAGAGACTCAAGGGATTAAATGCTTTGTGAAATTTCACCAGGACTGGTAGATTTGTTTTCATGTTAGGTTGTAATTACAGGTGATGGATATAAAGGCAGCAGTAATTTTTTTGGCCAGGATTGGAAAGAGGGGTGTGTGTGTGTGTGTGCGTGTGTGTGTATCTATAAATAACAGAAGTAACAATACCTGTAATATCTTGAAAAAATCTACTTCTCTATTAAGGACAAATACAGTTTTTGAAAAAAATTATAGAGAAAGTAAGGATCTTAGATATTATGTTTATATACCCTCTTAATTTGATGAGTTTTTTTTTAGTGATTTGTCCTAGCAGTTAATTAATTATATAGGTAGGGCTATTCAACTCCTCCAAATATATTTTTTTCCTGTACTAAATGCCATTGCCTCTTTAAGAAATAAGGACTGAGAATGTATTTCATATAAAATAGAAATACTGCTAAAAATACATACAGAAAAAACAACAATTTAAATGACACTCTATAAGCAAGATTTGCAAGATTAAAAAACATGATAATTTTCAAAGCCCACAACTTTTGGGTTGACCCCACAATACTTGGGTCAAAGAACTACTATTCAAACCCATAATCATGAAATCTCAAGTAAGAAGGGACTTCAGAGGACATTCTATAATCAAACCCCACTATAGGTCTACTATAATACATCTGAAGCAGTAACCCTGTCTGTGCTTGAAGGGAGGCAGCTGAGGCCACTTTTGAATAACTCTAATTGTGAGGAAATTTTTTCTTACTCTAAACCTGTAATATCTCTTCTATGTTTTCCCTTCACTTGTCTGACATTGTCACCATCCTGACCCAAGGTAGTCTCATCACCTCAAATCTAAATTATAATATTAACTTTTAAGTTTGTCTTCCTGCCTAAGGTCTCTCCCTTCTCTCCAGACCATCCTTTTTTATGCTCTTAGATTGATCTTCCTAAAATTCAAGTCTGAAGATATCATTTTTCTACTACAAAACTCTAGTGGCTCCCCTTCAGCTTTTAAAATCCTATACAACCTGTCCCCTTGTTATCTTTCCAGTCTTCTTCCTTCTTCCTCTCTATGTACTCTATGACTTTCTTGCTATTCCTCACACATAATACTCTCTCTCCTCAGAATTTTTATCTGGCTGTCCTCATGCCCAGAACTCTTTGTCATCATTGTCTCCTTTTGGCTTTCCTGGCTTCCTTCAAGTGTCAATTAATGTCTTACCTTCAATAAATGCTCTTTAATCTTAGTGCCTCCTGATGAGATTATCTCAATTTTTTCTAAATCTATATATTGTGTATATTTGCCTTCTCCATTAGATTAGGAGCTCCTGGAGTACAGAGGCTGGGTTTTATTTTTATATATTTTTTATATATTTTTATATATTTTATATATTTTATATATTTATATTTTATTTTTCCTTGATTTGTATCCTTATTGTCTAGTACACAGCTTTCATTGTTTGTCCTTTGTTTTCAATGATGATCAATGACAGCACAGGGTGACCTGTGGATAAATTGGATTTTGGTGAGACAAGAGTCACAAATTCTTCAACCTCCTTTTGTTCTTCCAGAGTCATCAGTGGCAAGACAAATGTCAGTCCCAGATGTAGTCTTCAATATCTGACCAAAGTCTAAGCATTCCATAGGGTCTGCTTTAGCTGATTTCATTTCTATTGGTACAAATTGTTCTCATCTACCCCATTCTATTGGGAGAGGTAGTCACATGCTTGGGGTTGACCCCCCCTCCCCCAACTCACTGATGGGTTCCAGGCTGTTGGTTAGGCTACAGTTTCTTGGAATCAGAGGTGAGAGTTGAGTGTTAGGTAGACACTAAAGGTGGATGAACAGCCCTGAAAAGGACTCAGTGAGCCCTTTTAGCAGAGGTCCTCCATGAGCCCCAATACATCTCCTAGTACATAGCAGGCACTTGATATAAATACTTGTTGAATTAAGATTACATTTACCTCTTTATAATTTCCACCCATCTCTTCTGTTAACCAAGTAAAATAAGACTAATTCATCTTCTCTAAGACAGCACTTCAAATACTTGAATACAGTTGAGATGTCCTTCCTAAGTCTTGGCTTCTCTTGACTAAACAATCCCAGTAGCTTAAACTGATCCTCATATAGCAGGGCTTTGGGTAGGTACCTTCACTATTCTGATGGCCATCCTCAATATTACAACATACAGACACCATCTAGGGGGCACAATGGAAAGATAGATCACTGTGCCTGTAGTCAGGAAACTATGAGTTCAAATTTGGCTTCAGACATTTACTAGCTATGTGACTTAATCTCTGTTTGCCTCAGCTTCCTCAAATATAAAAATAATTTAATAACAGTATGTTGCTAGCAAGTGGCAAGGAGGCTATAAGAGAGGGAGAGGCAAAGCTAATGGAGCAAGAAGACAGATCAGAACAATAAAAAGCAACAAAAGCTGGAACCATAAACAGCAGCAGGAGACAGAGGCAGTTGTGTGGTTGTGAGTATCAAATGAAATAATCTATTGGAACACTAATATACTATTGGTAGAACTGTGAATGGATCCAACCATTTTGGAGAACAAACTGGAATTATATCCAAAGGGTTATAAAATAGGTTATACGCTTTGACTTAGAAATACCACTAATTTGTCTATTTCCCAAGGTGATCAGAAAAAAAGAAAAATAACCTATATGTTCTAAAATATTTATAGTAACTCTCTTTGTGGGAGAAAAGAACTAGAAATTGATACCCATCAATTGAGAAATGGCTAAAAATGTTGTGACATAGGATTGTGATAGAATATTATGGTGCTGTAAGAAATGATGAACAAATTGATTTTAGAGTTGCATAAAATAATGAAGAATGAAATGGGCAGAACCAAGAGAATGTTTTGTACAGTAACAGCAATATTATTTGACAAATAACAGTGAATGACTGTTAAATGCTCAAATCAGCTACAAAGGACCCATGAAAGAAGATAATATCTACCTCTAGAGAAGGAGCTGATTAACAGAAGTATGAATACATAGTGTGTTTTTACATCCATCCATCCTTCTATCTATCTATCTATCTATCTATCTATCTATCTATCTATCTATCTATCTATCTATGTCAAATGTTGTTCTTCTTTATGTGGGATGTGGAGGGATGGAAGGTGAGAGAGAGGAACTTAAAATTTAACTGAAAAATAAATAAAATTAAGTTTTTTAAAAACATGCACACACTTTTAAATTTAATCTATAGTATCAATATTTTCTCAAGTCTAGAAACCAACAAAACAATAAAACCAAATCCTGATTTTAAGTAATGGGAAATTTCTGAGGTATAAATGCTTATATTGAAAATTTAACAGTGGACTCTCATAAACCAGTTAGAGCTGGTTCCATCATACCCTTGAACACATTTAACACTCACTTTAGGGTCCTCAATCCTTGGACCTGTAATTGAGTCTGGGAGAGATGTGGATTGGTATTATACAATTCTTTTACCCTTAAGCTTCTCTTATCTAGAGGACATCTGTAAATCACTTGTATGGATTAAAAAAGGAATACAATTATTCATGGAAGAAAGAAAACCAGGTTTTGTCCAAATAATTTATTGAGTTCACGTAATTCTAACTAAAGTTTTTGGAGAAAGGAGCCTTATCAAAAAGGAAGATCTGGGTTCAGAATGGAAGGAAGAGGGCCTCTCAATGAAATATATCTTAACTTAGTCGAATACATATTCAGAATTTATTCTTAAATATGGCATCTTTCAGATATAAAGAAAAATAGGTTAGGGAACAGAAAAGAGGTCTTTAATATTAGAAATTAACCAAATGATACCTGACACCTAAGAGAAAGATGTTCTTAAGGAATTTACATACTAATAAGGAAAGATAATATTTCTACAAGTGGTAGTCAAGGAGAAGTGTTTTGGTTGTGTCAATTTGATAATTATCTCAAAGCAGGGACTAGATGCTTTCTGTGGTGGCATGGAATGAGAATAACAAAATTGTAGTTTGGTGATTCTATATCTGACTTACATATGACAAATGCTTGTCATTCAGAAGCCCTTTTACATTGAGGCCTCTATTCTTCTGATCAATTCCTTATTAGAAAGATCTCATTGTGTTTATAAAATTGTTTATTTATTATTTGGTACAACAAGACACTGCCTTAATTCTGTCATCCAACAAGATATCTCCCATTCATATGTCACAATTATACAAAATTTCTTGAAAGGTGAAACACAAAAATAACCTCATTTGCTTACTATTTATGTGATTTTTGGACAAAATAGTGAACTTATGCCTCAGTTTCCTAAGGCATAAAAAAGAGAGTGTTAGACTAGGTGGGTCCTGAAGTTCCTTCTAGTTCTAGCTCTATAAATATTCTCACATTAATATCCTCTAAACATTAATAATCAGTGAAGTATAAAACAGGAGGACTTTTCTTTGCCAAATTCCAACTCAAGAAGATTTTGTAGATGAGATATTCCATATTTTTCTGTTTGTTGATGACATTGTACTGACTGCATCAAGACTGAAGTCTTTTAGCACTAATTCTATAGGCATAGGTATAACAGAATGGACATAGAAAATGGACTATTCTATTTCAAAAGAGGAAACTTACTTTTTAGACTCAAAATACATGTTCATTAACCCGTGGGACATTCCTCCATAATTCTGGACTAGTTTTCTTTTTGACATATTATATGAATGATTATTTCTTTCTCTTTGGGGGGGGCAATGGGGTTAGGTGACTTGCCCAAAGTCATATAGCTAGTTAGTATCAAGTGTCTGAGTCTGGATTTGAACTTAGGTCCTCCTGACTCCAGGCTCAGTGTTTTATCTACTGTACCACCTAGCTGCCCCAAATCAGCATTCTTATAACTTGTTCCAAATAGGATCCATTTAAGGCTATTGATGATATTCATTGTAGTATCATGGAATTGTAGATTATTTTAGAAATTAAGTTCAACCCTCTTCTCCAATCCTTTCCCATTTTATAAAAGAGGAAACTGAAGCCTAACAAACTGAAATTACTTTTGTAAGGTCACATAAATTTTAATTTGAAGACAATTATTTGAACAGGTCTCTGATTCTAAATCTAGTGATTTTCCTTCTACACTACTTTAATTCAACAGAATTGGTATAACTTTTATTCAATTCATACAGTAGGTTTATATGTAACTGAAGTAGAGGACTGCATATATACATACACACACACACACACACACACACACACACATATATATGTGAATGTGAATCAGGAAAGACTACCATGTCTAAAAAGAGACATCTTTTTTGGCTCAAAGTTTTGATTCTTGTTAACATAAATTCCTGTGAGGGGTAGCACTTATTGCTGTAGTCAATCACATTTTGGTGTAAATGAAGGGAAGAAAGTTTCCTTCCATATGGGCATGGAGCATGGAAGTATTTGTTAGGCAGCCCTTAACATTGTTATCTTTTGAAACCTCATTACTTTTTAGAATACAGTGTAGGAAGGAGTATAACAGTGTCTCTCCCTTAAAAATGGGGTAGATCCTTTTGAAGTTAATGATCCTGAGTTTTGGCATAGAGCTTTTGAAACAAAAAGTGAAGTTTTACCTCTAATGCATAGGGAGGGTCAAAGCGAAGCTTATGGACCACGTTTGTGGAACACAAAGTATTCCAGCTTAATAGGAGAAGGAAGAATATAAGGGACATAAAAAAGACTCCATTTCCAGCTTCCAGCCATATGTAAGCCAGATATAGAACCATCAAACTACAATTTGGTTATTCTCATTCCATGCCACCAGAAAAAGCATCTCTGAGATAATCATCAAATCAACACAACCAATGTCATATTTGTTTAGAGCCCTGAATTATGTTCCTTTTGGGATAGGAGCTAAGTAATTTGATCAGTGAATAGGTCCTATTCTTAATAAATAAATAATAAATAAATAAAAAGATCAATTCTAGATCTCACTTTCACTTTTAGAATCTCTTCCTTGCCATCCTCCAGGTTGCTAGTTTGAACCTGGTAATCAATGAGATCTTGTGTTAAGTCTGATTTTAAAACTAAGTCCATTTTCTTGGCAATAATGTGTCTTTATAATTAAACATATATTTTTATTTCCTAGGAGTCATTTTGAAAATAATTTGCATGTTTCTTACAAATTGAAAAATTTCTGCCAAGTCCATGCATTTGCTACTCTGTATCAAATATTCTTCTCCCTGATGGAGAGTTCTGTCTCTTATTCAATTCAAAATAACAAAATAGGACACTTGGGGTGTCCAGTTTAACCTCAGAACCCTATATTCAGTGGTGTCTGTGTCATAGGGTAGGTAAAAGTGAAGGACCAGATAAGGATTGAGTACTACTAAAGATGGAAGGGGTGAAGAATGGAAAGCTCACAGTTCTGCTAACAAAGTTCGTAATTCCTCTTAGACCATTTCTGAGTCCATCAGAGAATCCTTACTGATGAGCTGGTGGAATTCTTTAGCAGATATTATTTAGGCCATATAGGGGATGTGAAATTTCTGTGTTTAAGTAGGACTCTATGGAAAGTGCTCTAGAACACATTTGTGATATTAATACACAGAACTCCTGTTATGCCGAGTAAACATAAAATCTTGTGAGCTTTTATATTCAGCAGTTCATACTGGTGGAAATTCCATCCCTGTAATGGTAATCATACCCTTGGGCCAGAGTAACTCCCTTTGGGGAAAATTCTCTCATTATATGAATGGCTTCATTGGAGTTGGGCTATTGCCACAATATTTTGGAAGCATAAACTAAGTGCTGACCAACACATCACTAACTTAAAAAAAAAATTGGATCACACTTGCAGTGAAATAATTTTTCCCATGTTTCTTAAAATGCCAGCAATCTTTGTATAAGAAGACAACATAGAAAACTTGAACTCTATTATAAAAATATTTTTTCTTTATTTGCCACTTTGTGAGATAGGTTCACAATAGAGCTCATGGAAAACAAAGAAGAAAATCAGGGTAGTTATTAGTAAAAATAGAATAAATTTCAGATTGAAACCTTTTAATCAGTGTATTGGAAAGTATTTTGTAAACAATAATTGAAAGGTGAAAAGCTGAGCAACGGGTTAACGTATCTGTTTATCCTCTCACTCTTGGTAACTGTATCTAAATGAATATAGCTTCCTTCTGTGACTTATAACTTAAATAAATATTAAAAAATAACACATACCTAGAAGAATAGATGTCATTTATTCACTTGACAAATTTTATTGATTTTTTTTCCTTTGTGCTGTTCACTGTGGGTCCTGATGGCTTGGGAATTCACTCAGAAAAAGCTTTGGATTGAAAGTCAAGAGTTCTAATTGCTGACTTTACCAGTTTGAATTTAATCTTTTTCAGATTAAATTTCTTAGAGTGAGGGGATCACAGAGATAATCTCTAGGGTTGTCTCTCCCATTGAATCATAAGTTCCTTGAGGGTAGGGACTTTGTTTTTATATTTGTAAGTAGTCCCCTCCTTAGCTCAGTGGTTGGTACATAATAAGCTTATTAAATTCTCATTCATTAAAGGTCCTTTTCAACTCTGATATTTTAGGTAGGAAGTTTATCTTGTATGTTTAGACTTTGAGTGTCAGCGGTCAAAGGGGTCAAACCACTCATCCCTCAATCTTCCTACTGAAATCTTCCCCTTCTGCCTCTGCTTAGATTCCTAGTGCTTCAATGTCATATTTGCCTAGAGCCCTGAATTATATTCCTTTTGGGATAGGAGCTAAATAATTTTATCAGTGAATAGGCCCTATTCTTAATATAACACTCTTCCTAAGCAATTTGTTCATTTTAGCAGATTCACTTTAGAGACATCTTAACCTATTTTTAGATCTTTCCTCTTTTTCCTAGCTAAATTCCTTGAGAAAGCAGTCTGCACTTGATACCCTCCCTTTCCTCTCACTCTCTTCTAAAATATTTGCAATCTGGTTTCAATTTTATCTGAAACTACCCTGCCATCTTAATTGATAAATCTAATAGCTTTTTCTCAATTTTCATCACCTTGACCTCTCCTTAACTTTTGGTACTACCATCACCTTCTTTCTGACAGCTTCTTTTCTGTCTCCTTTGTTGGTTTTCCTTCCTTGTCTTCTCACCTTGGGTAAGGGTTTTATAATGTTAAAGAACTGGAAATTGAGTGAATGTCAATCAATTGAGGAATGGCTGAACAAGTTGTAGCACATGAACGTAATGGAATACTTCTGTGCTATATGAGCAGACTGATTTCAGAAAATCATGAACTTATGCAAAGTAAAAAGAGTAGAACCAGGAGAACATTGTAAACAATAATAGCAACATTGTGTCATATGAAAGACTTAGCTCTTCTCAATAATGCAGTGAACCAAGACAATACCAAAGGATTTGTGACAGAAAATGCTATCAACATCCTGTTCTAATCTGTCTCCTCAGTTCCAGTTATGCAACAATTACCTTTTGAACATCTTCATTTGTATATCCCATAGGCATCTCAAACTCAACACATCTAAACCAAAAATCTTTTCACCTTGTCTCTTCAACCATGCCCCCTTTCTAAACCTCCCTATTAATTTTGAGAATATCATTACCCTAGTTATGCATCTTGCTGTTCTGATCTTGTTGTCATCCTTGATTTCCCACTCTCCCTCCCAGAGATCTAATCCATTTAAACATCATATAATTTCTAATATGTATGCCTTTCTCTTTCTTCATATACTCACAACCCTAATTCAGGTCATGACAAAGCTATTGCAGTAACTTTCTTACTGGTTTACCATTTTTTTTTTTTGCAAGGCAATGGGATTAAGTGGCTTGCCCAAGGCCACACAGCTAGGTAATTATTACGTGTCTGAGGTCATATTTGAACTCAGGTACTCCTGACTCCAGGCTGGTGCTCTATCCACTATGCCACCTAGCCACCCTCTGGCTTACCAATTTTGAATCCATTTCCAGTCCACCTCATTTCTTATTCATTTGTCAGTGATTTTTTCCAAAGTGTAGCTCTAACCTCGCTGTTCTTTTCTTCTTCCTGTTCCCCTCAATGAGTTCAAAGATTATTATTTTCTGCTCCACTAAGGTTACCACTAAGAGAAAATATAAAGTTCTCTTTTTAACTTTTAAAGACTTTCCTAACCTGCCTCCTTCCTACCTTTCTAGTCTTCTTACTTCTTACTCCCCTCTACAATTCAGCTATGTTAACCTATTTGCAGTTCCTTGAATGTAATTCTACATCTACCTTATCTGTACCTTTGAATAGCTATCTAAATTTACTTGACTCTTCTATTCTACCATACTGAGCATAAGCAGCATATGAATCTAGATCTTCTTGATTCCAATGCTGAAGTCTATCCACCTTGCCTTATTGCTTCACTTATATTTTTTGATTAAAACTTTCAGTTTGAAAACTCCCTCTACTCCCTCTGTTAGCAACTCCTGACAAATGTTAATCTTAGAAAACTGCCAGGGGACAGTGAAACTTTAAAAAAACTGGAGTCAAATATGGCAGGAATATGACAGAAACAGAATCTGAAACCAGTTCTTCCTGACTACAAATCTTCTGATATATAGTGTTGTTTTTCTTTTTTCTTTCTTTTGTTTTTTTTTGGCAAGGCAATGGGTTAAGTGATTTGCCCAGGGTCACACAGCTAGGTAATTATTAAATGTCTGAGGTCAGGTTTGAACTCAGGTCCTCCTGACTCTAGGGACAGTTCTCTACCACCTAGCTGCCCCCATTCTGCTTCTTAAATGCTTATGGATACACCCTTCAATGAGGGGCACAGGGTTATTGGTAGGTTTTCCTGACTCAGGGTCAATTATCCACTGTGCCAGCTAGCTTCCCCCAGTGTTATTTATCTTGGATATTGTTAATGCAAATTTAAATGAGTTAAATATTTAGCCTTTCCCATATTATAGACTTTATGATTGCTTCCTTTGAAAACAAATGTATGATGAAAAATAATGTATTATAGATATCTTTGAACTGATAATTCTTAAAAATGTGATAATGTAAAAATTTATTAAGCAGCTACTATGTGCCAGGATCTATGCTAAATGCTGGTGATGCAAAAAGAGGCAAAAGACAGTTCCTGCCCTTGCAGGAGCTTGCAATCTACTAAATATAATATATGTAATATCTATATTATATATGGTTATATATACATATACATAATTATATAATGATTTATTAGCACATATATATATTATATACATTGTTGGGACATAACTAGAATATATACGGAACATATACCAAAGTTATGTCCCAACAATGTATTCATGTGTGTATGTACCATCTCAAAGATCATAATTAAAAAAATTGATACATAGTGTCAGTTTACTTTCCAAATGATTTCACTAGTTTGCAGTTTCACCAGCAATGATTAGATCTATCTCGTACTTTGCCAGGTTTGTTATTTTTTGCTAATTTTATGGGTGTGAGGTGGCATCTCAGAGATGATTTAATTTGTCTCCCTTTGGTTATTACTGTGAGTGAGCATATTTTCAAGTGACTATTAGAAATTTGTTTTTCCTCTTTTGCATTTTATCTATTTGCCATCTTTTATCATTTATCCAGTATAAAGCACATAAATAAAAATAGTGAGTATAATAAAATAATTAATAATAACAATGGTAGTTAACATATTTCTCATGATTTGCAAGCTCTCTTTCTCACAATAACCTATAATATAAGTAGCAAAAGTATTATTAATCCTCATTTTATAGATGAGGAAACTGACCTAGAAAGAGGTGAAATGAATTGTCCAGAGTCAAAGAACTTAGGAGTTGACTATCATGACTTGACTATCATGTCATTTATCACATTCTGAGATGCAGATTTTTGGTGTTAGGAAACTTTTCCCTTTTAAATTAGAGGTGTCCAAACATTGAATGGTCAGTAAATTTTTTTTACTGACAGTAAACAGAACAGAAGCAGTAGCATTTTCAAGCAGGGATTGGAAGACTACTTGTTGGGGATGCTATGGACAAGGATTCTGGTTCAGATATGGGTTAGATTAGAAAATTTCTGAGATCTCTCCCAATTTCTGAGATCCTATCATCCTGGTTAAAGGATCATTCTTTACACAGACCAAATATGCCATCATCATGTTGGTTCTTGGACTCTCTAGTAATTCCAACCATAGTAATTCAAATTATTACCTAATTGTTTAGTACTTGTCTAATTAAAGCTGAAGTCACTTGCTCCTCTCTTCATGCTAGAGAACATTAACTTCTAATAGGAAAAAGGATATATCAGTTTTTGATTGATATCTTATTTTACTTTTCCAATTACGTTATGAAATTTTTTCAACATTTACCCACTTGCATATTTATGTTACACATCTTTTTACCACCCTCCTTTCTCATTCCTCTCTCCTTATAGGCTACAGTCTGGTAAAAATTTACATGTACATTTGTGTTTAACATGTTTTCATATTAGTCGTTTTGTGTATGAGGAATTAGGATGAAAGGAAAAGAAAGAAGACTATGGGATAGGAAGGAAAAACAAGAGAAGTTTAAAAAAATTGAGCATTAGTGGGATATATAATTTTGATCAAAAGAAAATGTATAACTATAAACTGTGTTCACTTCTTTATGTGACAAGAAATGGGGAGGGAGAAATGTCAGGTGACACTTTTCTCTGCACATGATGCTTTGGTTTTTGAGCCATTTAGTGAAATTTTGGTGGAAAATTTAATTTTTTGCCATGAGGATTTCTGAAAAATCTATAACTGAAGAAGACAGTGGAATGGGTGTTGATAAAGAGAATGCTAAAAAGAATGTAAACATTTATTAAAATAAATTAAGCTAAGATGGTTTAAATAAGGGTAGTGGTGGGAGAGGGAAAAATGTGCTGTCACCATGAGGAGAAAAAACAAATCTTTGGTAAGCTTATGTGTTCTGAGAAAGGAGACTGACTGGTCCAATGTTGTCTCTTTTAGATATTTTTAAAAATGGAAAACAATGGTTAGTTCTCATTTTCTGAGAAGTAAAATCTCCTTGATATTCTACTTTTATTTCTGTTCCATCTAAAAATGGTTTTTTCTTTTACCATGAACAAAGAGACCACTGTGTCAGGGTACTGACTCACTTTTTGAGAACTTCAATTCTTTTCCCTGTCTTTCTTCTACTCACCCTTCCCTTTGCTGAGCTAGTGTCAAGTCTCTGGTCAGGAATACAAATGAGAATGTCTTTCAAGAGCTATGGCTATTCCATCCTGTGAATTTGATTGAAAAAATGTTATCCACGCAACTTACTTGGAGTATTATGTAAAGTAATGGGAAAACTATGGAAGATGGATTTGAATCTTGACTTTGCCATTTGCTAATTGTATTAGATATGCCTTGGACAAAGCACTCCACTTCTCTGATCCTCAGTTTTCCACTATATTTATTAGACCAGATAGGTTCAGAAACCCTTTCTAGCTCTAAATTATGCTTCTATTATGCCCAGAGGCAGAATTTACTACTCAGTGCAATAATTCATTCTCAGCTTTGAAATATAACACTCAGTGAATATTTTAATTCTACTTTTCCCATATAGTCTGAGGTAGCATTTTAACTTTTCCCAAATATAAGGGCAAGTCTTGAATAGTCATTCAAATCAATCCAATAGCATTTATTAGTTATTTACTAAATGTCAATTACTCAGCTAAGTTTTGGAAAAATAAATATAAGTACTAAAGAAGACAGTACTTGCCCTCAATAAGTTTATATTTTGAAGGGTGAAGATAACACATCAAAAGAAGATGAAAAGCGGGCATTGAAAAGAGAAAGGATTTTTCATAGGAATATAATAGAGAAAGAAATCTGGAGAGTCAGCAGTAGAACCCAGAGAAAAATGAATGAATGAAGATACCTTGCCTGGGCATTTTCCTTAAAATGAAGGTTCTAGGAGCAAGTGACCAATTAGAATAAGAGACCACAAGGCAGAGAGGGATCTTCCAAGGTGAGAAAACTGCTGGTGCTATAATATTGGCCTATTTAATTAGCATGTCCAAGTTGAAGGGGTGGTTTCTATTGGACCATGTACATTTAAGATCATGTTAAAATTTGGACTATCTTTTAAAATGTTTCAAATGGAATTGCTTTGCTTCAATTTTTTTTGGATTTATATTTAAATCTAATAGTTCCAACTGTTAGGAAACATACCTTTGAAGTCAACCTAGATTTCCAAATTGCTAAACTTCTCATTGCTTTAGATTAATAGATTTCTAGAGCTGGGTAGAACCTCAGTATGTCAGCCCACTCCTCTTAATAATAAGTGAAAAAACTGAAATGAAGTCACTGACCCAAAGTCACATACTATTTAGTAGCAGTGCTGTTCCTATTATACTTCATTGCCTGTAAATTAGACATGCCTTTTTAGGCACCAAGATTAAGTTTATTTCTACTTAGCAATTATATCTTTCAAACAAATGCTGCTCCTTTGGACTATATCTGTTCATATGTATCTCCTGAGCTCTGTCTTTGTATTTTTTTTTATCATGCCCATCACTATAGTTACTAGATGCTGGCTCAAAAAGGATATTTTAACCTAGGATACAAAATGGGAGTGAGAACCTCTTTAATTTGCTACAAGCACCAGATGTTTCTGAGAGTCCATCAGTGAGACTGATAGGATTTACTCAAGAGAGTTGGCAGCCAATATTACAGACATATTTTATGTATGGTATATATATATATATATATATATATATATATATATATATATATATACACACACATATTTATTATTCTACATTTCCTTTTAAGCATCTTGACTTTAAGTAATTTATAAATGAATTTTTCTAATTTTCTAATTCTTAAATTATTTTGTTGTTCTTTGAAACTATTCAATGTATTTCTATCTTTTCATATCCCCAGGTTCCAAGTAGTGTTATAATTAAGGATATATGCATTTCATATTGCAATAATTTTATTTTGTGTAACCATACAATGCTGATTCATTTAACTGCCTAGGGCTAGGGGTGAGAGGAGAAAGTGAAAATTTGTGCTCTAAATATAATAATTTCATGTCCAAATTGTCCATTTGTATTTGAACTGAATTTTGCTGATTTTTACTCTTTGTTTACATTGCATTATATTCTTTTTTGCACTCCTCCTTTCCACAAACATTTTCCATCATTTTATACTAGTCTTCACATTTCTCTGAATTCTTCATATGCTGTTCCTTAAGATCCATAAGGATAGAGTATAGGGATTGCACCGTTGATTTCATAATTACAGAGAATTCTCAGGAAGGTGGTATAGTAATTGATTTTCTGGGAGATTTCCCTCCTTCCTCAGCACTGGAATAAACATATTTACTATTCTGGTGGTTCTCTATTGTTGTGATTTATGAAATACAACACTGACCAAATAATTTAAATTGTGCATCACACAAAAGACAATGGGGAGACACTTGGTGAGTTTGAGTTGTCTGAAATGAAAAACAATTATTAGGGAAAAGTGTCCTTATGAATTTTATCAGAAAACTATATGACTGAAAAAAAGAGACAGACTGGTTATATAATGAGAACAAGTTAAAACTGGGACAACCAAGGGACAATCTGTATATTCTGCTCCTATGTGGACATTTTAAAAAGACATTAAAGAAGATTCCCAATATATTGTGCAGTTCTCAAATGGAATATTTATGGAAAGTCTAATTTCAATCATTTATTAAGTACCAATTATATGTCCTTATCCATACAAATATAAAAAAATAGTTACAGATCTCAAAGAGCTCGCAATCTAATGGAGGGAAGAAGATAATACACACAAAAAAAGCTGATGGAGGGAGAGGAGAAGGTAAGGTATTTGGTGTAGGGGCATGGTAGAGAAGCCAAATAAGTTAAAAAATGACTTGTAGGAAATGAAATATTTGGAGAGGTATCAAGTCTTGTTCTGCTTCTTTCTTTTTTTGCAAGGCAATGGGGTTAACTGACTTGCCTGAAGTCACACAGGTAATTATTAAGTGTCGGAGGTCAGGTTTTAACTCAGGTCCTCCTGACTCCAGGGTTGGTGCTCTATCCACTGCATCACCTAGCTGCCCCTATTCTGCTTCTTAAATGTTTGTGGTTCCACCCTTCAATGAAGGGCACAGGGTTATTGTCAGTTCTTCTGGACTCAGGGTCAATTCTCTATCCACTACACTACCTAGCTTCCCCCCTTGCCCCTACACTCCAGGGAGGTAGAACTCCAGACCTTGAGTCAGTAGGACCTGAGTTCAAATCTGCTTCAGACCCTTGACTCTTCAGACCCTTTACTCTTACTAACAGTGACCTTGGGCAATCACTTAACCTTGATTATAGCTCAACCAGAGCCATGTCTAGTTGTCCCAATCCTTAGCTGGTCACTCCACCCAGATGGCTCTGGAGAAGAAAGTGAGGCTGGTTTATTACCACAACCCTTCATGTACTTATCATGGCATCACCACCCTAATGTCACTGTCTTCTTTGAGAACAAACATTATCAACACCATCATCATCATCATCATCATCAGGGTACAGGGTTTTACCCAGTCAGCCAGGATGCTGCATTAAAGAATTTGGGGCCAATCATATTTCCTGGGGATGGAGCTTTACAGTTCCTAGAAAAACTGGGGCCAAAGGAAGTTTTGTGTGGAGAGGGTGTTGTTTGATGATAGATGAGTCTTGGACTCATGGACTGATTGGATCTTGTAAAATAACATTTCCCAGGGACGAGTTTAGTAGAAGTATGGTGGAGAAGTTCAAGAAGTTCAGAATGGGTACAGCTGGGTGGGAAACAAGGTTATGTCTGAGTCGGTGCAGAATAGAATATATCCAAGGTTTTTCAGATCTGCACTACTGGGACTGAGTACCCATAGCAATCCATTGAAGAATCAAATTATATCTTCTGGAAAATTTGATTGGTCTAGTGCTAAATTTGTAGATTAATTTGTATTTATAGGATCATAGATTTAGAGCTGGAAGGGACCTCAGAGGCCATGTAGTCCAACCATCTCATTTTATAGATAAAGAAAGTGAGACTCAGAGAGTTTAAATGAATTGTCCTTAATCACACACCTAGTAAATATCAGAGGCAGGATTTGAATCCAAGTCTTTCTGACTCTAAATCTAATCTTATTCTAGTCATTATTCACAATATCATATTATAATTTTTACTGTACTGATATAATCAGATTCTTTTTTTTAATTTTAGAAAGGTTTTATTTATTTTGAATTTTACAATTTTTCCCATAGTATGCACTGATCTAAGTTGAATGTGATGAGAAAGAAATCATATCCTTAAAGAAGAAACATATAGTATAAGATATAGCAGAATTACATAAGGTAACTTTTTATTTGTTTTTTCTTATTTTTTATTGATTAGAGAATTGCAAATTATTTAATATTTATTCTCATTTTGTACAAATGTTTTTTTACATTAATAAAATATTCTTGTTTAAGAGTAAATGAAATACCCCTCCCCCATAAATATAGACTTGCTTGAGCGATAAAGTAAAGGGGAGAGAAAAAAATTAAAATTAAAAAAAATAATAGTAATAATTGTAGATATGGCAAGGTGGCACAATGGACTGAGCACCAGCCCTGGAGCCAGGAGCACCCGAGCCCACATCTGGCCCTGTACACCCAACAATCACCCAGCCATGTGACATGCAAGCCAACTGAACCCCACTGCCCTGCAAAAACCAAAAAAAGAAAAAAAGAAAAAAAGACCCAAAATAAAATAAAATAGCAATAATAGTAGGGGTGGCTGGGTGGTGGACAGAGCATTGGCCCTTGAGCCAGGAGCACCCGGCTCCAAATCCGGCCTCAGACACCCAACGATCACCCTGCTAGGCAGCCCCAGGTAGACCACCCAGCCCCATTTGCCCTGCACCCCCCCAAAAATAATAATAATAAAAAATGTGCTTGAGTCTTTGTTCCAACACCAACAACTCTGTCGCGAGTAGATCTGTTTTCCATATCAGTTGTTTTTTCAATGACATGTTTCATATTTTCTTGTAATTTTTCATTTTTTTTGGTTTTGAAGTATTGATTCCTGATAAGTCCATGGAAAAAGTTACTTCCATATTTTTCCACCGTTGCCATTGCTTGATCGCAACTCCCTCCTTTCGTATTTCTACACTACCATGTATTATATTTTCTCTCTCCTTTCACTCTGACTCTGCTGTAGGGTAGCTGAGTGGTGCAGCAGACAGATCCCTGTCTCTGGGGCCAAGAGGCCCTGAGCCCCCATACCACCCCTTAGGCCCAGCATCCACCTGGCCCTATGGTCCCGGACAGGCCATCCAATCCCAGCCCCTTTGCAAGAAGTAAAAAAGAAAAGGTATTATATCTGACCACTCTCCCACCATGGTCCATCCTCTTCTCCATCACTCACATATCCCCCTTCCCCCTGTCCCCCCACCCTTCTTACTCCAGATGCCTATACCCCATTGAGTATATATGCTGTTTCCTCTCCTAGCCACTTCTGATGAGAGCAAAGATTCCCTCATTCCCCCTTGCCTTCTCCCCTTCCATATCATTGAAATAGCTCATTGTAATAAAGAAAAATCTTATTATATGAAATATCTTGGCTTATTCCCCCCCTCTCCTTTTTCTTTCTCCCATTACATTTCCCTTTTTTCTATTGACTCCATTTTTACACCATATTTTATCTTCAAATTCAGCTTTCTCCTGTGCTTCAACTATAAAAGCTCCCTCTACCTGCTCTGTTAACTGTGAAGGTTCATATGAGTATTATCAGTGTCATTTTTCTATACAGGAATACATGCAGTTCATCCTCATTAAGTCCCTCATATTTCCCC